>NC_141693.1:859697507-860348756 GCF_964263255.1 Lissotriton vulgaris | reverse complement strand
CCCTACATTGCTTCAAAAGCATGGAATGGACTCCCACTACACATCAGAGCTTCCTCTTCTTTTATTGAATTCCACAAGAAGCTGAAGACATGGTTTTTCAATTAGCCAACCTACCATAGCCACTGTTAGATCTGGGGGTCTCTAGTTTGCAGTGTTAGGTACCAATGTCCAAATAGGGCCCCTACTTTTAGTCAGGGTAAGGGGGATACACTCTTTAGATAACCCCTGCTCACCCCCTTGGCAGATTTGCACGAGCAGACAGGCTTATCAAAGTCAATGTGTAAAGTATTTGTACCAACACTCACGGTAACACAGTGAAAACACCACAAAAGGACTCCACACCAGTTTAGAAAAAAAAACGCATTTAATCTAAATTAAACAAGACCAAAACAACAAAAATCTAACATACACAGTTCAAGGATATGATTTCAAAAGAGTTCTTAGGTTTGCTTTAAAAAAATCCACAGTTGTGTCATGTTTAGCCAAAAGTACCTTTAGATGCCACAAAAGTTCCAGGTGAAAGCTGCAGCATTGAAAAGCAAGCGATGCATCACTCCTGAGACCCTGGGAAGCCGATGCGACAACCCCGCTGGATGCAGCGGGTGTGCTGCGGTGACTCCGGTCTGGGTGGGGAGGGATGCAGTACCTTGTATGGATTCCGGTGCGCAGGTTTCTTAGGAAGCATCTCGCAAAGGTACGATGCGACGGTCTTCGGGACGGTGACGACCTCAGGTCCGGCGGCAATGCGCAGCTCAGCGTCGATCTTCTCCTCTCATGGCCCCTCGATGTGATGGCTCTGCGATGACACTCGCAGCGACGTGATGCGGTCCGCAAGCAACTGTGCCTCAATGGAACAGTCCAGCCCGAACTGCGAAGCCATGTCTTCCCTGGACCGGAAACAAGCATCCTGGGACCGGTTTCGGATTCATAATCCTCATCAGGGGTGGTGGAGTGAGCTAAAGAATGATGATGGATTAAGCCCAGATCAGTTGACTGGGGTGAATGTTTGATTTGCTCAAACACTCCGTCCATCATCCCCTTTGGTATCGCTTTGTTTGCCCTGAGTTGGCAGGGCATGCCCAGACGTGGGTCCCTTGCTCACTCTACCACTGGATTCAAGATAGCCTGGATGATGAGGATTATGAATCCGAAACCGGTCCCAGGATGCTTGTTTCCGGTCCAGGGTAAGACATGGCTTGGCAGTTCAGGTTGGACTGTTCCCATGAGGCACAGGGTCAGACTGATTTGCATATGGCCATGTCTGAACTGGGGTGGTGGAGTGAGCTAAAGAATGATGATGGATTAAACCCAGATCAGTTGAATGGGGGTGAGTGTTTGATTTGCTCAAACAGTCCGTCCATCATACCCTTTGGTATCGCTTTGTTCGCCCTGAGTTGGCAGGGTATGCCCAGCCGTGGGTCCCTTGCTCACTCTACCATTGGATTCAAGATAGCCTGGCTGATGAGGATTATGAATCCGAAACCGATCCCAGGATGCTTGTTTGTGGTCCAGGCAAGACATGGCTTGGCATTTCGGGCTGGACCGTTCCCATGAGGCACAGGGTCAGACTGATTTGCATATGGCCATGTCTGAACTGGGGTGGTGGAGTGAGCTAAAGAATGATGATGGATTAAACCCAGATCAGTTGACTGTGGTGAGTGTTTGATTTGCTCAAACACTCCGTCCATCATCCCCTTTGGTATTGCTTTGTTCGCCCTGAGTTGGCAGGGTATGCTCAGATGTTGGTCCCTTGCTCACTCTACCACTGGATTCAAGATAGCCTGGCTGATGAGGATTTTGAATCCGACACCGGTCCCAGGATGCTTGTTTCCGGTCCAGGGAAGACATGGCTTGGCAGTTCGGGCTGGACCGTCCCCATGAGGCACAGGGTCAGACTGATTTGCATATGGCCATGTCTGAACTGGGGTGGTGGAGTGAGCTAAAGAATGATGATGGATTAAACCCAGATCAGTTGACTGTGGTGAGTGTTAGATTTGCTCAAACACTCCGTCCATCATCCCCTTTGGTATCGCTTTGTTCGCCCTGAGTTGGCAGGGTATGCTCAGACGTTGGTCCCTTGCTCGCTCTACCACTGGATTCACGATAGCCTGGCTGATGAGGATCTTGAACCTGAAACCGGTCCCAGGATGCTTGTTTCCTGTCCAGGGAAGACATGGCTTGGCTGTTCGGGCTGGACCATTCCCATGAGGCACAGGGTCAGACTGATTTGCATATGGCCGTGTCTGAACTGGGGTGGTGGAGTGAGCTAAAGAATGATGATGGATTAAAACCAGATCAGTTGACTGGGGGTGAGTGTTTGATTTGCTCAAACATTCCGTCCATCATCCCCTTTGGTATCCCTATGGGAAGATATGCAGGTAAACATTATACACAGCATTCCCCATTATAGCCTATGGGCAATATAGCCCGCTCGATAGTGAAAAACGAAAATTGCTGTAATTCACTACCAGAGCATGTCACACACACCAGTACATGCTCTACCTTTCATATACACTGCACCCTGCCCAGGAGGGTGCTTGGGCTTTCTATTGGGGTGTCCAATATGTACAGAAAGGGAAGGGTTAGGCCTGGCCAGTGTGGACACTGGTCAGGTAAGCATGGCAGTTAGCAACTACACAATGGCACTGAGGTGGCAGGCCTGAGACACCATTTTAGGGCTACTCCTGTGGGTGGCACTATCTGTGTTGCAGGCCCACTAGTAGAATTTGTTAATCACCAGGCCTGGCACACTCAGTGCACTTTACTAGGGACCTACTGGTAAAACAAATATCCCAATCATGGAAAACCAATTAGAATAACAATTTATACAGAGAGCATATGCCCTTTAGCACTGATCAGCAGTGGTAAAGTGCCCAGAGTCCTAATCCCCACAACCACAGGTCAGGAAAAACAAGGGAGGAAGAAGCAAAAAGTTTGGGGATAACCCTGCAAAAAGGGCCATTTCCAACAGCCACCAATTATTGTGCTTCTGCATGACCAGTACATTTACTTCCCTGAATGACTGTGGCCTGATCTCCCACCTTGTTTTGCTAAGGATGTGCCAACAAGTTGCTTTGATACCCCCTCTACAAAAGCTTGCAACCAACCTTTGAAAAGACCCGCATGCAGTCTTTTGAAACAACAATACCTGCGCTGCCCTACATATGCAACAAGGTGAGACGTCTCCCAAAACCTCTCACACTTCTCCATGGCCTGGGGTTCTGGTGGGCATGGGTCGCACTAAGGGCATGAAGCAAGGCCCTCCACCAAGCCACAACAGCTCCTGATCAAGGTGTGCCCAGCCCAATGGATCACCAGATCGTACAGGAGTAGACTTTATCCCCCTACAGCTCCTAGCAAAGGACCAGACATGCTAGATATTATCATGCAAGAAATCTGAGATTCCAGAGCTGCCATCAAACATCGGATAGGTGCACTAGCATTGGACCTAGGTTTTCTTCGTAACAACCAACAGGGTCAAAACAGCAGAAGCAGACCTTGCAACCCTGATCCCACAACAGACAGCTCACACAGTATAAATAGAATATCTACATTCACAAAAATGCCTACTACATGATAGGGGAGAGGATGCAGAAGGCAATGCGAATCACAATAACATGCATATGATTGGGATGTCAGCAGAAATGCAGAACTCAACGCAACACAGTTGACTGCCGACTGGATGAGAACTAAAGTGATGCCACAGGGACTCTCAGGTTTGGTTACTGTGGAGAGAGTACACAGAGTGCCCGCATGCCGCCCGGCCTGGGGCCTCTTCCGAGGCACATAATAGCATGCATCCTGAACATTAGGGACCAAGACACTGTTCTACAGAAGGCCAGATAGAATGTAAGTGACCGTAGATTTTAGCAGCAAAAAGGTAACTCTGTGGGGAGGGTTCAACCTACGCTTTAATGTTCCCAGCACGTCTGCAAGTAATACATGACTAACGAATATTGTACTTTGACACCCCTGAATCGGTCTGGGACTGGCTGGATACCCATTATCTAAATGCCCGTTGACCCATTTCTTCGGACGCCACACACAGTCCCTCATGGCATCCCCGCCGCCCGCAGGGAAACCCTAACAACTCTTGTTCCAGGTGGCCCCATCTCCTCAACAACCACTAGATGAAAGACGTGCTGCATTAGCTATAGTGATTTCCTCCTGGCAGCAATGATCTCTCCAAGACCAGTCCAGCTTCTCCAACAATTCCAACATGAGTATGGCGCTGTTTCCTACAGTCACACCCCAAACTTCTGACTCTCCGACTTAACTTTTCCATCATCATCATTTATGTATGTATATAGGGCTCAGTATCCCTTTTTTTTTAGAGCCCAGCAGACAATCATGAACTCCCAGACTGTCCAGAACACCCATATTGTTTGTATGTCTTTGCCTTTACAAATTGCAGCAATGTCTTAATATGATATATTCTTACTTCCTTAAGTTCCTTTCCTGAGGCTCCCCAGGAGCCAATTGCTTTCACGTCTTCTCTTTTCACTACAGTGGGCAGAGGCTCCAGAATGCCTTTAGATTGCTTGTCCACCCCCATAGCAGTTGCTACAGTTTATAGTTAGTTATGATAAGTTTGCTACCCTGGTCGAATAAATGTTCCTCGCTGGACCTTGTTTCGAAGTTTACTAGTTTGGGGTGAGGTTTTCCCCCTTTTTATGTCTTCTGTCACAAAAAGTATATTTTATTCATGGAGGTGTGGGAGTTTCGAGGGGGGCTACATGTTACAGTCTTCATATTTGCTTTACCCATTCCGACAACTACAAATTCTTATAATATATTGACATGGAATGTCAGGGGAATGGGCATGGCTAACAAAACAACACCAAATACATGTTCAACTTCGGCAATGCAGGGCCCCCATAGCTTGTCTGCAGGAAACTCAGTCCTCCTCTGCTGAGATGCTTAAACTCCAACAAAAGTGGGGAGGACAGCTGTTCGCCACAGCTTTCTCAGCCTGTGCATGGGCCACGGCCATATGGGTACAGGCTGCAACGCTGTTTGAGCGGATACATACTAATATAGACTTACACTGCTGCTATGTGTTCGTACAAGGGAATCTAGATGGGAGACCACTGGTACTGGGAAGTGTATATGCCCCAACACAGAACAGGATCTTTTCCAATCACCCCTCTCCTCTGTACTTGCAGAATGGTCCCATTTACCCTGGTTAGTTGGCACAGATTATAATGCAGTCCTCGATACCCATCTTGATCGGTCTCATCCACCTCTCCTCAGTGCCGCTTCGATCAGACAAGCCAAGGCGTTACAAGACTGGGGAGTGGGAAGGTCACTAGTTGATGCTTGGTGGGAACTAAATTTTGGAATGAAGAAATACTCATTCTATTCCGCCTTCCACAAACTAAACCCCGGGCAGGATCGTTTCTTAGGCCCCTCACACTTTCTTGTGAAAATCTTACACTCCGCATACCTAGGCAAAACTTTGTCTAACAATAACCCACTCGAGCTTACCATGTCCTGGGGCCGATCTCCTCCGCCAGTACCTACTTGGCGATTCCAACTGCGCCACTAGGAAGACTTAGGGGGTCATTAGGATGACGGGCGGACTTTGTCCACCCGCCATCCTATCTGGAAACGGGACCGCCCTCCATAAGGGCGTGGGTCCCGTGGGGGCAATTAGATTGTGCCCGGCACAGTGGCGGGCGCATCCTGCATTCCTGTCATTGTGGCGGGCGGTGCACTCAGCACCGCCTGCCACAATGCCAGGAAGGCATGTTGTGCACTTCCATCACAACATGGCAGGCACCACGCGGTGTCTGCCATGTTGTGCATGGAACTGCTGGGGGGTACCATCGGTACCCCCCATGTGCACCTCCCACCCCCCTGAGTACCTGGGGGCCCACAACGGGCCCCCGCAGTCCACTCCCACATGCCTTTCCGTGGCGGCAATGCCGCCACGGAAAGGCATCTTTCGGAAAGGCATCTTTCCGAACCCATATTAAACCCTTTTCCACCCGGTCATTTCGTTGACCATGCGGAAAAGTGGCGGACGGTCTTCCCGTCTGCTGTGGTCCCCCCGCCATACTTATATGGAGGGGGAAATGGGTGGCGGGCGGGCT
Source organism: Lissotriton vulgaris (assembly GCF_964263255.1). NCBI lineage: Eukaryota > Metazoa > Chordata > Amphibia > Caudata > Salamandridae > Lissotriton > Lissotriton vulgaris. The sequence goes on along the minus strand of NC_141693.1, from coordinate 860,342,661 downwards.
AGGATGTAGGGCAGATCGCCACCTCCATGCAGGCGGTGGCAATCCGTCCTACATCCTAATGGACCCCTTAATCTTTAAAGATACCCTAGCCACTCACTATGTGGAACTCCTTGACTGCCTGTGGATATTAGACTATAACACTTACACAAAGAAAATACACACCGAAGGCGACAGATCAGGAGTCTTATTGGCTCATATGATTTGCCCACAATGGTCCCCAACTCCCATTCTATCAATAGGAACACCCGAGGGCACACTGTGCTGTTCGCAGGGGAACTTTTATATGGCACTTAGGGAATATTACGCACATTTATATGGCTCCTTCGAGCCCCTGTGCCCTGCTGCTGCGCCTTCCTAGACAATCTGCATCTATCACAAGTGCTGATGTCTAGCTGTGCAGAACTGGGAGTCCCACTGATACAGGAGGAAATCCGTATTGCGATAACCAAGCTCCCTTCCAATAAGCTTGCCCATTGGGCTTTACATCCCCTTCTCTACCCGCCTGCTCCCACACCTGGAAACATTGTGCAAAACATCATTGAGGACCGGTTTCTTCTGCCCACTGCTTGCCAGGCACTAGCTATGTCCCTACTCAAATCCGGTTGCGACCTGAACGATATGTCCTCAAATAGGCTGTTGTCACTACTCTCAACCAAGTATAAAATATTGAGTAAGATCCTGGCAAGAAGGTTGCTACCCGTATTGCTGGACTTAATCCATACAGATCAGAATGGATGGACCTCATTGACATTAGATGATTATTTCAGGTGATGGTTGTAGCCAAGGCAGAACACCAGTGGCGGCTACTACTGAACGGGTGTGTTGGGGTGGAGTGTGAAGGATGAGGAGGTGGGGAATGAAAAACAAATAAAAAAGCACCTACCTGGGTACAGCCGGCTGCCGCTTCTCATCCATCCTCTTCTTCTACCTGTCTCGAGTCCCAGAAGCACACAGGCTCACAGACTCCCCTAAGCCAGTCAGCATGACAGCAGTGTGGTGATTGGTCTGAATGCCCTAATTCGGTGCTCAGACAGGTAGTGGGAGGCTCTGTATGTTATCCACCCTGGCTGTACAATACAGCCTGGTGGACAACATGCTAAGTGCGCATGACTGTTTGGCGGTCCAAGTCGGCCGGCCAAACCGTCATGCGTACTTAGAGAGTTCCACCACTCCTCCCCCTACAGTGCTCTAGCCAGCCCAGTCCCACCCCGCATGAAACAAATTGAGCCACTGAAGTTGAAAAATAAAATTATAATAACGTTGCGTTATCATTTTATTGTGCCTTTTTAAACTGCTTGGAGAGCAGTGTGGTGGCGCTCCTCCACCTTATCGGAAGAACAGCCACTGCAGAACACCCTGCTTCTGGAAGCCTTTCCCTTCACCTCCAGCAGGCATTTCACACCCTAGGCTGGCACGACATGTTTGCAACTCTGACTAAATTTGGCCTCCCCGGGCTTATATCAGGTGGGTGAAACTCTTATTCACTAACCCTATTGCCTGGGTACTGACAGGCTGTCACATATCATCCATTTGATCCAATTTTGTGCGGCACAAAGCAGGGATGCCTCCCTATTCCAACACCTCTTTGTGCTGGCAATAGAACCGCTAGTGCAGAGCATTGGACAGAGGGCTGGCAACTGGTGTATGCCACAAGGACAGAAACTACATGCAGTCTCCTTATACTCAGATTACCTCATAATATACATACATGACTTTAGTATGAACTTAACATCACTTGCCAGTCTGCTCAACCAGTTTGCGGGTCACTCCGGACTACAAGTCAACTACAACCAATCTTATGCATTCTCCAATCAGGGCCACTTGCCGGAAGATGATATACCGTTAGGAACACACACACTGTCCCAACAGCCCCACATACCTTGGAATACAAATCTATACATCCACCCCATACCTGTTCGAAGGCAATTTGAACATAGCACTCACCTCCCTCCACTCTCAGATCCACTTCTGGATAACTTTACCTCTGTTCATGGCAGGACCACTGGCAATCTCTAAGATGAATGAATGAGGATTTCTAGAGCGCACAGCTACCTCGACGGAGGTGTCACGGCGCTTGCGGAAAGGTCACATGTGGGTCGGGTGGGCCAGCAGTCACTGCCTGAAGAGCCAGGCCTTTAAAGCTCTCCAGAATATTCTGATTCAAGCAGACACAGATGGAGTGGGAAGGAGTTCCATAGTTTAGAAGACTGCACCATGAAGGATCTACTGCCCAATTGCGCTCTGCGGTATTGTGGGACTTTCAAAAGTCACAGATTGTTGGATCTCAAAGCCTGATTTGGCTGGTACAGCTGCCACCTTTTTTGGTGGTACTTAGGTTTCAAGCTTCTGGTGGCCATAAATACAAGGATCAGGGATTTAAATTCAGTCCTCCTGAATATAGGAAGCCAATGAAGTTGCTTCAAATGTGGAGAGATGTGGTGGTGCCTGGGTACCCGCCTGATTAGCCTTGCTACAGAGTTTTGGATAAATTGGAGCATGTGGAGAAAGTATGCAAGTAGCCCTAAGTAGAGGCTGTTTGCATAGTCCAATTGAGACGTGACTACCGCATTGACTACTGTCTTCCGATGGTCCTCCGGCAGAAAGCGTAAGAATTTCCTAATTGTCCTTATCTTCCAAAAACAAGTGGACGAAATATGCCGTATCTGGGCGGAGAAGGAGAGCTCTTTGTCCAGCCTGATTTCCAGATAGCTGGCAGACTCTGAGAGGGGTGTGGGTGGATTCAGTTCTGACGGCCACCACAGACTGGGTGGAGGAGGGGACGCTTGGCTCAAAAACAGGAATTCCATTTTCTCTGCTTTTAATTTCAGGCAGTTCTTATGCATCCAATCTGAGATGTCTTTTAGGCATGCCTTGAAATTGTGAAACACCTCCGCTGATTGTTCTTTCAAGGAGATCACTAATTGCGTGTTGTTTGCACAAGACACGACTTTCACACCCCAGAATTCAATCAGAGTAGCCAATAAGGTGAGGTAGATATCAAAGAGCAACTAGCTGAGTGCCAAACCCTGCGGCAACCCACACCTCAGAGATTTCTGTGTTGAGAGAAAAGCACGAAGGAACACCTGTTGGGGGCACTTCTCCAAAAAAGATCAGAGCCAGCATAGTGCCGAACCACACACTACAGCCTGATGGAGTCTACTGAGCAAGATTGAGTTTGAAACCGTATTGAATGTTGCTGATAAATCCAACAGCAGCAGCATCCATTGACTCTTGTATAGATTCAGAGACTTCTAGTAGCGCTGTGTCGGTGCTGTGACCAGCTCTGAAGCCCGATTGGGATGCATGGAGGAGGCGTGCGCTTCTATGTAAGTTACCCGTTGCGCTATGCACCAACTTCTCCATGATTTTGCCGGAGGCAGGTAGCAATGAAATAGGTCTGAAGTTGCTAAGAACCTCAGGATCAACTGCTGATTTCTTAAGAATTGGGAGTAAAAAGGCATGCCTCCAAACCACAGGCCTGTCTTCAGGGAGGTGTTCCAGGTCTGGTTAAGTATCGGATTTAGGAAACACTCATAAGTAGAAAGAGGGTCTTAGGGAATATTTAAAGACCTAGCGTTGATATATTCCCCAATCTTATTCTGTACACAAACCACGGTATCCACGGGTCTCACTCATAAAAACGTGTGTTGAAGCCTACAAGGGACCTAGAGAAACCACAACCTGTCCACCACTTAACAGGCCACGGGAAATAACTTTAAAAAGGACGGAATCCCATCACTCACCATTGGTGTCATGCTTCATCATCTGGGTCTCCTCCTAGTGACACACTGGTGTCACTAAGGGCTGCAGCCCTTTCAGAGTATCAGATTTAGCCAGTGTGCCAGTGATGCTCCCCTATCTTTTATACTTTCATAAACTTACCAGTGGAGGTTCCAATAACTTATTGTCGGCAACTCAATGCTCTACTCACAGATCTGATTCGGGGCACTGGCAGATGCAGAGAGAGTCTGAAAAAAATTACAGGTCCCACCAGATGATGGCTTAATAGACGCCCAAGACATTTGAGCCTACTGTTATGCAGGCCAGCTGTAATGGCTATCATATTGGTTAGCGGGCTTCCATCTGACTGAAATAAACGGCACCACACGGAAACTGCGACTCTGTACTCTGCACAAAATGCTGCTACCGGGTGTACTAGGTCCTTCTGGTTTACCATTGCTTTTACATAACACACTCACATACTGGAGACAGGCGCTGAAATATACAATAATACCCTGACTTTATGCACCAATAATACCCCTGAGGGGGATACCAACACAGTTAAGCCTGCTTACATCTCTTAGTTCTCGACTCTGGGAGGCTGCCAGCATACCACAGTGGTGCATCTGTTTGCAGATTGTGACATTATGCCTCATCAGGAATTTACCCAGACTCACGGGCTGCCAGGTTCCCTCTTTTTAATACATGCCAATATTTCTCTTAATGTCCGCAAACACTGGGCACTGATGGGGTTGGGGCCTGAGACACACTACCTCATTCAGGCAGTGCATGAAATGGGAACCAACAGCGTTTGGTCAAGTGGCTGTACAAAAACCTGCAAATGCATCTACATGTCTCACTAACACACCTCAGGACCCGGCGGGAGGAGGATCTTGGCCGTGCCCTGCATGACCAGGAATGGTTTACCTATTCGAATATCCCAACATGATATCCTGTAACTCCATATTTAAATTCATTAAATTCTCCCTAGTTTACAGAGCTTCAATCAATCAAATAAAACTTTATTCGGTCACGTTCTGGCCATAAAAGTACATTTACACAAGAGAATACACATACAGATAAGTTAAGAGCTACTGTACATGTGCAGTTATAAAAACGCAGTTAAAAGATTTACAACATTTCTTGATTCAGCCCACTAAAACCTAGGTCATTACTATAGGCAATCCATATTTTTCCTTTTTCGTGTTGCCCCCGATAGAAAGCTCGCAACCCCATAGCAATGGGGAAGAGAGCCTTTGCAAATAAATCAAGGCGGTTCTTACTTGTGCAAATTGGCAATTTTAAAAAAGAGGTAAAATGTGTTTAGAGCTTATTGTACACCACAGAAACTGCATAAGAAATTTCCCATAGTCCCCCCTGATTGCCCCAGATGCCACACCAGCCCAGCAGATTTCCTTTATATGCTATGGTCATGCCCCTTCCTGAAGTCCTACTGGGCGGAAATCCAGCAGGCCCTGTTGCGGTGGACCTGGAAGAAGCCATCACTGGAACACAGTAGAGCAGTGTCTGCAGGGTCTATATCGCGTCCTAAGAATTCCAAAACTCTCTTACGTTATAGACCTAACCCTTATACTGGCCAAGTGACAAATAACTAGGTGCTAGAATTCCCCCAGGATCCCATCGGCGGATAGCTCGCGGAATGAAGTTATGCACTGGGGATCCGCTGAGAGCCTAGCTTTGTTCAGGTCGAATATCATGTGCTTCTGAAGAGACCCGTCACTCTCACTCGGGATACCCTTCAGGAATTGTTCAGATCCCAGAACACTGAATAACAGGGACCAGATGGCATAGACCAGGACCCCCCTTGATGTAAACCTCAAATACCACCCTGACGCTCTATTGCATTGACTCTCCAAGAGGCTGGGCAAGCTTCCGAAACTCATGGGGACAGGGGCCCACAGCTAGCTTGGAAAAGACATGATTGGCTCACCACCCTTTTTCTCCCCCCCCCTCCCCCTCCCCCCCCGCGGCTCCTCCTACAATCTCCGTCTACCCCCGCATTCCATAAGACAGAGGGCTAGCTAGGTTAGGGTGGGGGTTAAAGTATTGTTTAAATGTCAACAAAGCATCAAGTAAAATTTACCTTAAATGTAGATTTCATTGTCCTGCTCTATACACTTATCATGTACATTGTTATGATCATTTCTGGCTGTATTTTATTATAATCTCGAATTCAATAAAGTTTATTTAAAACAAAAATGTACACTTTGATGGATAAAGTCTTTCTGATGATGGTGTATCACACCATAGAAAGCTGAAATATTTTAGACAGTATTGTAACTGAAGCCCATTGCCACGCAAAAGCTGTTCTATGCGGTGCAGAGGTTTCCTGCCATTCTTTAACCAGCAGATCTTTCGTTTTGCGGCAAATGCATGTTGGGGCAGGAAGGTCACCAACCTGGTATAGGGTCGTGTTCTCCAAGTGCAGGGCTTTGTGTGGATCCGGTATCCCGACTTTATTTTATTTGGTCATTCGGCATGCAAAGGCCCTTAAACAGATATGATTCTTTGTGATTTGAACAGGCTGAGTTGTGCAAGTTGTCTGATTTTTAGGACAAAGCCTACTAGACAGTGAAAGCTGTTTGATGTGCTAAATACGTATTGGGGACATTGAAAAAGCTGAGCTGGGAATGCATTCCACCCGGGGCTTTGTGGTTTGTAACTCGCATTTTCTTGATTTTATTTGCTGGCTTTATTTGCTATAAGCGGTCCAGCTTGAGTTCCCCCTTCTGTTGTCCAAACCTGGTTTTCTGTATTCTCTCACAAACTTGCTTTCTGTAAACAGGCTTATAAATTTCGTTCTTTTCTTGTTACATTGATCAAATCAAACCCCAGAGATCAAACGTTCAGCTGTCTCTCCCGAGGGAGCTTGCAGCCTGATTCATGAAGCCGGAATGGGCTCGCAAAGGGCCAGATTCTGAGAATCTGGCCCTTTGAGAGCTCTATTTTTGCATTTGGGATTCATCATCCCAAATGCAAAAATCGGTAACAGCGATTTCGCTATTTTGCGATGAATTACATTTAAGGAATCTCAATTTGAGAATCCTTAAATGCAATTCATCATCCATTTTAAAATTGCGAATTCGCAATTTCGGGCCGCTATTTTCCGCGTGGTCAAACCTCGTGGTAAATAGCGAAAACTTAGAAAAATGCTTTTAAAGTTGCATGTTACACACACACATGTCCTTTGGACATGTGTGTGCGCAACACCTGTTCGTATTTACTGTTAAGGGGTGCTACAGGGTGTCCTTTGGACACCCCTGGCACCCTTTAAATCGCAATCTTATTTGCGATTAGCAAATTGCTAATCGCAAATAAGGAATACTCACCATTCATTCCTATGGGCCTTTTGGCCAAGGAATGAATGGGGAATTATTCCTTATTTGCGATTAGCAATTTGCTAATCGCAAATAAGGAATATGTAGGAATCGCTTTTGTTTTTGCGATTCCTACATGAATGCTGTTTTGCGAGTCTGAAATAGCGATTCCTTATGATTCGCTATTTCAAACTCGCAAAACGGCACTATGATGAATCAGGCTGTTGGTGTTTATTTTTCATTCTCTGACTTCGAAGTGAGAGAATTTATGTGACAATCCTGCTGAGTTCCATGTTAGAGGAGAGGGTGTAGGTTGTTTTTTTCTAGTACAAAAAAAAGACCGGTGTTGCTGTTTCAGAATATAGCAGAATTAGTACAAATGAGGCCAATTTTTTTGTAATTCTGAAATGTGGTGGAAACAAATATTTGAGTTTGTTGATTTTAACCAAAACACATCAATACGCTAGGTGAGGACTTTTGCACACATTATCCTTTGTGTGAAGTAAAACTGTATTTTGTTGCAAATGTAACGGTCATTTCAATTGAAAATGTTTTGGCTGTAATGGCAGTGCGCTACCACACCTTGCATACTCCACTGCATGCCATGCCACTCCATTTTATGCCACTCCACTCCACTCAACTCTATGACATGCCACTCCACTCTACACCCCTCCACTCACTCCATGACACAACATTCCACTCCACTCTATGCCCCTCCACTCCACATCCCTCTACCCCAGTCCACTCCAATCTATCCCACTCCAATCTAACCAACCCCAATCTAACCTTACCCAACTCTACCTCAAAATACCTTACGCCAATCTACCCCATCAAATCTGCCCCACTCCAATCTACCCCAATCTATTCCACTCCAATTTACTCCACTCAAATATACTCCACACAAACCCAATCTACCCCACCCCAGTTCGCTATAATCAACCTCAATCTGCTCCACACCAATCTACCCCACTTTGCTTGACCCAGTCTACCCCACTCTACACTAATCTACCCCATCTCAATTTACTCACCCCACCCCACCCCACTCCAATCTACCCCACTCTAACCCAATCTACCCACTCCACCCTAATCTACCCTACTCCTCTCCACTCTACCCATTCAACTCTTCTCCAATCTATCTCAATCCAATCTTGACTCCACTCTAATCTATCCAGCTCCACTCAACCCAAATCTACCCCATTCTACCCCATTCTAGCCCACTCTTCCCCAATCTCTCTCTCTCTACTCCAGTCTCAACTCCACTCCAATCTATCTAACTCTGCTCCAATCTACCATCAATTTACTCCACTACAATCCAATCTACCCCACTCCATTACAATGTATGCCACTCTACTCTACTCCACTCAGTCTAACCTAGTCAATGCCACCCCACTCCAATCTACCTTACTCCACCCCAATCAACCACACTCCACTAAAATCTACCCCACTCTCCACTAATCTACACCAGTCTCTTCTAATCTACCCCAGTCTACCCCACTCCATCCCAATTTACCCAACTCCAATTTACCCCATCCCAATCTACCTACCCATTCCTGTTTACCCTACCCCACTCCAATATACCCTAATTCGATTTACCCCACTCTAATGCAATCTACCCAACATGAATCCACCCAATCCACCACACTCCCCTCCACCCCAATCCACCCAACTCCAATTTACCCATTCAACTTTTCCCCAATCTCTCAATCCACTCCAATCTCGACTTCACTCCAATCTATCCAACTCCACCCCAATTTACCTCACTCTACTCTTCCCCAATCTTCCCCCACTCTTCCCCAAACTATTTCACTCCACTCCAGTTTCGACTCCACTCAATCTGTCCAAATCCACTCAAATCTACCACCAATCTACTCCACTACGACCCAATCTACCTCACTCCACTCTACCCCACTCCACTCTACTCTACCCCACTCCACTCTACTCTACCACACTCCACTCTACTCTACCCTACTCCACTCTACCCCAATCTACACCACTCCCAGAGGCTGGCTGAGCCCCACTGGCTCAGCCAGCAGCCAAATAATAAAACAATATAATTTTATTTTTTTGGCTGCTGACTGAGCCAATGTGTGTGGGGATGGGCGGGTGAGGCTGGGCCATGGGAAGGGGAGCAGAGTAATGTGCACTACTAACTGTGCATTTGTTTGACATGCGCAGTTAGGGTTCTCCAACCCAGCTGTAATGTACAGCTGGGTTTGAGAAACAGCACAGACTCCCTGTCCTGAGCGGAGCGTCATTCAGCCCGCTCAGGCAAATCTCCACGCTGCTCTCATGCAGCATGGGAGCAGCACAGGGATTGGATGGGGAGTGTGCTGCCGTCCCAGTGTCTGCAGGGAACAAGAAGCAGAGGGGTTCAGAGACGGCAGAAGCCGCATGAGGTAAGTTTTCTTTTTCTTTTATCCCCCGCTTTCCCCCTGCGCGCCCACCCCATGCTCCGATTCCACCCGCCTCACCACTGTTAGTATGCATCAGCCACCTCTGCCCACTCCTCTCCAATCTACCCTACAACACTTAATCGAGCCCAGTCAACCCCACCTCACTCCAACCTACTCCATTCCACCCCTATCTACGGCATTCCACTCAAATTTACCCCACTCTCCTCGAATCTAACCCACTCTTTTTTAATCTACCCCAGTCTAATACAATCCACTCCAAACTACCCCAATCCACCCCACTCCAAACTACCCCATTCCAAAGTACCCCAGTTCAACCCACTCCATTCCAGTCTACCTGTCTCCACTCCGATCTATGCCACCTTACTCTACTCCACTCCAATTTACCCCACTCATTCCAATGTATCCCACTCCACTCCAAACTCCACTGCAATCTATCCAACTCCCCTCCAATCTAACCCACTCCACTCCAGTCTACCCCATTCCACCACAATCTACCCCACTGCAATCTACCACAATCAACCCACTCCAATCTATCACAATCTACCCCACTCCAATCTATCACAATCTACCCCACACCAATCTACCACACTTCAATCCACCCACTTTGCCTCACTCCACTCTACTCTACCACACTCCACTCAAATCTACCCCACACCCCACTTCATCCAAACTATCCCACTCGATCTTCTACACTCCACTCAAATCTACACCACTCCACTCCCATATAACCCCATTCATCCCAATCCACCCCACTCCAAATCTACCCCACCCTACTTCAATCTACCCCACCCCAATCTACCCTACTCCAATCTACACTACTCTATTCTACCCCACTGTACCCCAATCTATCCCACTCCACTCAACCCACTGTAATCTACCCCGCTCCACAGTAATCTTTCCTGCCCCACTCTATCCCACTGCAATCCACCCACTCCACTCCAATCTACTCCAGTCTACTCCACTGCATTCCCATCTACCCTACTCTAATGCACCTAATCTAACCCGCTCCATTCCATAATCTACCCCACTCCAATCTATCCTATTCCACTCTTCCCAAAATGTATCTCACTCAAATCTAGACTCCACTTCAATCCTTCCCAACTCAACTCTACCCCAATCTACCCTATACCAATTTACCCACTACAATCAACCCAATCTACCCCACTCCACTCTACCCTAATCTACCACACTCCATTCCACTCTACCCAATCTTCCCCGTTCCACTGCACTCCAGTCTACCAAATACCACCCAAAACTAACCCATTCCACCCCAGTTCACCTCACTCCATCCCACTCCAATCAATATAACCTACCCCACTCCACATCAACCTATCCTACTCCAGTATGCTTCATCCAATTCATCCCACTCCAGTTTACCCAACTCCAGTCTACCCTAATCTACTCCAATCTACCCCACCCCACCCTAACTCAATCTACCACAGTCCAATCTACCCCACCCCATCCTGATCTACCCCACACCACTCTATCCAGCTGCGCTTCAGTCTACTCTACTCTGCCTCACTTCAAACTACCCCCTCCTATCTATCTCACTCTAAGCAACCCCATTCGAATCTACTCCACTTCATTCCAATTCACCTTACCATAATCCACTCAATTTATCAATCAATCAATTAAACCATTTGTAAAGCGCACTACCTACCCGTGAGGGGTTCAAGGCGCTGGGGAGTAGGCAATGCTGCTACTGGTCGAGGAGCCAGGTCTTGAGGAGTCTTCTGAAGGACAGCAGGTCCTGGGTCTGCCGTAGGTGGATGGGGAGGGTGTATTAGGTCTTGGCGGCAAGGTGGGAGAACGATCTGCCGCCAGAGGTCGCTCTTCGGATGCGGGGGAATGTAGCCAGGGTGAGGTCGGCGGAGCGGAGCTGGTGGGAGGGGGTGTAGAAGCTGAGCCGGCTGTTGAAGTATGCTGGTCCAGTGTTGTGGAGTGCCTTGTGTGCGTGGGTGAGGAGCTTGAAGGATATCCTCTTGTTGGTGGGGAGCCAGTGCAGGTCTCTAAGGTGAGGTGTGATGTGGCTGCGGTGAGGGACGTCAAGAATCAGGCGTGCAGAGGCAATCTGGATGCGTTGAAGCCGTTTCAGGAGTTTGGCTGAGGCTCCTGCGTAGAGGGCGTTTCCGTAGTCCAACCTGCTGCTGACGAGGGCCTGGTTGACCGTCCTTCTTCTTTCAGAGGGGATCCACCTGTATATCTCGTGGACCATGTAGAGGGTGTTGAAGCAGGAGGAAGAGACAGTGTTGACCTGCTCGGTCATGGAGAGGGTGTAGTCGAGGCTGACCCCTAGTTGCATGTGTGATCGATGGGTGTTGGAGCTGTTCCCAGTGCAGTCAGCTACCAGGAGTTGTTCCAAGCAGAAGGGGTGGATCCGAGGATGAGGACCTCCGCCTTGTCCGAGTTCAGCTTCAGTCAGCTGTTCCTCATCCACTCGGTGATGGCTTTCATTCCTTCGTGGAGGTTGGTTTTGGTGGTGTGGAGGTCCTTGGTGAGGGAGAAGATCAGCTGGGTGTCGTCGGCATAGGAGATGATGTTGAGGTCATGCAGCCGGGCAACATGGGCGAGCGGTGCCATGTAGATGTTGAACAACATTGGGCTGAGGGATGAGCCCTGGGGTACGCCGCAGATGATCTCCGTGGCTTCGGAGAGGAAGGGGGGGAGGTGGACGCTCTGAGTTCTGCCGGTGAGGAAGGAGGTGGTCCAGTCCAGGACCTTCTCTTGGATCCCGGCCTCTTGGAGGCGTGTTCGTAGTGTGTGGTGGCAGACCATGTCGAAGGAGGCTGACAGGTCCAGGAGGATGAGGGCCGCGGTTTATCCGTTGTCTAGCAGGGTCCTGATGTCATCGGTGGTGGCGATGAGGGCAGTTTCGATGCTGTGGTTGCTGCAGAACCCGGACTGGGACGGGTCCAGGATGCTGTTTTCCTTGAGGTAGCGGATCAGTTGTTTGTTGACAGTCTTCTCTATGACCTTCGATGGGAATGGGAGCTGGGAGATGGGCCGGAAGTTCTTGAGGTCCTTGGGGTCCGCCTAGGGTTTCTTGAGTAAGGCCTTAATCTCGGCGTTCTTCCAGCTCTCCGGGAAGGTTGCTGTCTCGAAGGAGATGCTGATGACTTTCCGGAGGTGGTGTGCGATGGCTGCGCTGGCTTTGTTGAAGATGTGGTGTGGGCAGGGGTCTGATGGAGATCCAGAGTGGATGGTGTTCATGACCTTGGTGGTGTCGTTGTCATTGATGTTGGTCCAGGAGAGTAGGCGGTTGGTGCGGATGGTGGATTGGGGGCGGGGGTTTTAGTGGTTGTCGTGCCGGTCATGTTGAATCTTGCGATGGAAGAAGGTGGCCAGTGAGTCGCACAGGTCTTGCGAAGGTTAGATATCGTTGGTGTTGGAGCTGGGGTTGGAGAGCTCCTTGACTATATTGAAGAGCTCTTTGCTGTTGTGTGCATTGTTGTCTAGGTGGTCTTTGAAGTAGGCCCTTTTAGCTAATCTGATGAGGTGATGGTGTCTTCGGGTGGCGTTCTTGTGGGCTGGGTAGCTGTCTGGTGTTCGTTCCCAGAGCCAGTTCTTCTCCAGCTTTCGGCAGGTTTGCTTGGAGGCCTGGTAGACTTCAGTGAACCAGCTGGCTTTCTTGCTGGTGTGACTGTTGGAGGGGTTCTTGAACGAGGCGAGGGTGTTGGCCCTGTCGTCGATCCACTGTCTGAGGTTGCGGGCAGCGGTGTTAGCGTCGGAGTGCTCGGGTGGTGGGTTCTGGGCAAGGGTAGTGGTTAGCTGGTGTTCGGTGTATTTACTCCAGCAGCGGCGATACATCTGTTGGGACTGGGAGCGATGGTGTGAGGTAGGTTTTCGGAAGGTGAAGTGAATGCAGAGATGGTCGGTCCAGTGGAGTTTGGTGGTGTGGTTGAAGCAGATGTGGGAGCTTGCGGAGAAGATGGGGTCGAGCGTGAGGCCGGCAGAGTGGGTGGGTGTTGTGACGAGTTGTCTTGAGTCCGAGGTGGGATAGGTTGTCGATCACTATGGAGTTGGTGTCGTTGTTGTTCTCGAGGTGGCAGTTCAGGTCCCGGAGGAGGGAGTAGACCTTGGAGGTGAGGGCGTGTGTGCAGGCGAAGTCGGCGATGGAGTCACTGAACTGTAGTCGGGGTCTGGGGGGTCTGTAGGTGAGGGTTCCTCTGAGGGTGGTGTTGGGGTCGGTGTGGATCTGGAAGTGCAGGTGTTCAACGGTGCTGAGGGTGTCGTTGGTGCTATTCGAGACTCTGAGGGTGTTCCTGTGGATGATGGTGATTCCTCCACCTACTCCGTTGGTGCGGTCCCTGCAGGTGATCTTGAAGCCGTCCGGGATGGCTATGGTAATGTCGGATGCCGAGGAGGGGTTCAGCCAGGTCTCCGTCAGGAAGGCGATGTCTGAGGAGGTTGAGTCTAGTAGGTCCCAGAGTTCAACGGCATGTTTGCAACCGGAGCAGGTTTTTGAGGAGGATGCATTTGAGGTAGTTGGGTTCTTTCCTGGTCGCTGGGTTGGCGGGTCGGATGCAGGTGTAGCAAGAGAAGGGTCCTTGTGTGCGTGTCGGGGCGGCCAGGCAGCAGGTGAGTGATCGTCCTGCGTAGAGGGTGCTGGAGTTGAAGTGGAGTCGGTTGTCGTGGCGTTCGCGGGGTTCAAGGGTCCTGGCACTGGGCGCGGTCAAGGTTAGGATGGGCGCAGACGGGCTTGCCTTTGGTGCCCCAGCGGCGCAGCCCCACAGCGGCCGCCATAAGAAGGGGAGGTAGGAGGGAGGAGCAGCTGGGAGGTCGGTGGGGGAATGGGAGAGTTGGGGGCAGGGCCTTCAGCCACGCCACCGGACTCCACTGGACAGACCACAGTTGCGTCCACTTCAGCTTCAGAAGGACCACGATCCACCACCACCAGCAACAGGTTGCACGCAGAAGCTGGAACAAGATCACAGCCGACCAGCTCGCGACCTTCCTGAGCATGAACCCTCCCACCAGCGCAACGAACCCAAGCCAGGTGGCCACCAACCTCGCGAAGTGGATCAGCAACTGCGCAGAAGACCTCGCCCCTCTGAAGACCCCGCCTAGCAGACCCGGTAGCAAGAAAGCCCCATGGTTCACCGACGAACTCAAGAGCTCCAAGAAGAACTGCAGAGCCCTCGAGAGAACATGGCGCAGAGACCCAACACCGGACAACATGACTGCCCTCAAGCTCGCCACCCGAAAACACCACCAACTCATCCACGCCACCAAGAAAACCGCATTCAAGGAACGACTGGACAACAACGCACACAACAGCAAGGAACTCTTCAAAATTGTTAAAGAGCTCTCCAACCCCAATGCCGGAAACAACGACATCACCCCTTCGCAAGACCTCTGCAACTCCCTCGCCTCCTACTTCCACAACAAGATCGCGGACATAGACAACAGCTTCAGCACTCAACCAACGCATGCCATGACCGAACCACCGCCCCCCACCACCACCCTCCGCGCCTAGACCCCGATCAGCACCGAAGACACCGTCCGCACGATGAACTCCATCCACTCCGGATCTCTTACCGACCCCTGCCCTCACCACGTCTTCAACAAGGCCGACGCTGTCATCGCACCCCACCAGTGGGACATCATCAACACCTCCTTTGACACCGCTACCTTCCCGGAAAGCTGGAAGCACGCCGAACTCAGCGCTCTACTAAAGAAGCCATCAGCCGACCCAACCGACCTCAAGAACTACCGCCCCATCTCGCTGCTCCTGTTTCCTGCTAAAGTCATCGAGAAGACCGTCAACAAGCAGCTGACCGCCTTCCTCGAGACAAACGGATCCCTCGACCTCTCGCAGTCCAGCTTCCGGGCCAACCACAGCACCGAGACCGCCCTGATCGCAGCCACCGATGACATCCGAGCACTGCTTGACAACGGAGAAACAGCAGCCCTCATCCTCCTAGACCTCTCCGCGGCCTTCGACACTGTCTGCCACCGTACACTAGTGCAGCGACTCAGCAACGTCGGAATCCAGGAGAAGGCACTGGAGTGGATCATCTCCTTCCTCGCCGGAAGGAAACAGAGAGTCCGCCTCCCCCCGTTCAGATCTGAAGCCACCGAAGTCATCTGCGGCGTTCCTCAAGGCTCCTCGCTCAGTCCAACCCTCTTCAATGTCTACATGAGCCCCCTCGCAGACATCGCACGCCAGCACAACCTCAACATCATCTCCTACGCCGACGACACCCAGCTGATTCTCTCCCTCACCAACGACCCCGCCTCCGCCAGAGCCAACCTTCACAAAGGGATGAAAGAGGTAGCCGAATGGATGAAGAACAGCCGCCTTAAACTGAACTCGGACAAGACAGAAGTCCTCATCCTGGGATCCTCACCCTCCGCCTGGGACGACTCCTGGTGGCCCCCGCCCTAGGCAGCGCACTCAAACCAACAGACCACGCACGCAACCTGGGCTTCATCCTGGACTCCTCCCTCTCCATGACCAGACAAGTCAACGCCGTCTCCTCGTCGTGCTTCAACATCCTGCGCATGCTACGTAAGATCTTCCGGTGGATCCCCACAGAGACCAGGAAGATGGTCACCCAGGCCCTCGTCACCAGCCGGCTGGACTACGGCAACTCCCTATACGCCGGAACCACCGTCAAACTCCAGAAGAGACTCCAGCGGATCCAGAACGCCACAGCACGACTCATCCTGGACATCCCCCGTCGCAGCCACATCACCGGACACCTGAGAGACCTGCACTGGCTCCCGGTCAACAAGAGAATCACCTTCCGACTCCTCACCCATGCACACAAAGCCCTACACAACCAAGGCCCAGGATACCTCAACAGCCGCCTCAACTTCTACGCTCCCAAACGCCAGCTTCGATCGACCGGCCACGCCCTCGCCGCCGTCCCCCGCATCCGAAGAGCCACCACAGGGGGACGGTCCTTCTCCTACCTCGCCGCCAAGACATGGAACTCCCTCCCGACCCACCTCCGCCTGACCCAGGACCACCTCGCCTTCAGGAAGCAACTCAAGACCTGGCTGTTCGAACAGTAGCGGACCCCCCTCCCCCAGGGCCTTGAGACCCTCTGGGTGAGTAGTGCGCTATATAAATGCTTTGATTGATTGATTGAAAGTGGCGGGAACTGGCAGGCAATGAAGGAATGGGCAACAATGGGGAGTAATGGCACAGAAGAGAGGGGGGAGCAAAAGACCAACAGCGGATTTACAAGGCGTGCAATGGAAGCAAGCTACAAGCAGAAGGTGTCAAACCCCTGACGGCAGCAGCAGCAGCAGGCTGGGTCAAAGGGCACACAGCCGGAGCGGTGCGTTGTGGGGAACAACCAACCAAGGGTCAAGGGTCTATCTCATTCACTCTACCTCACTCCACTCTACCCCACTCCATTCACTCTACCCCACTCCACTCCACTCTACCCCACTCCACTCTAACCTACTCCACTCCAATCTACTGCTCTGCGCTCCTATCTACCCCTCTCCAATCTACCCCACTCCAATATACCCTACCCAACCCCAGTCTACTCCACTTCACCCCAATCTACCCTACTCAACCCCAGTCTACTCCACTTCACCCTAATCTACCCCAATTCACTATACCCCGCTCTCCCCCTCCAATGTACTCCACATGGCTCCAATCTATCACACTCTATCCCACTCCACCCCAATCTACCCAATCACATCTCAATCTACCCCACACCATTCCAGTCTACCCCACTCCCCCAATCTACTGCACTCCATGCTACCCAATATCCCCCACTCCATTCCGTTTTACCTTACTATAATCCACCCAATCTAACCCTACTCCAATCTACCCCACTCCACTCTACTTCAGCCTACCCAACTCCACTCTAATCTACCCCAATCCACCCCATTCCTCTCTTCCCAATCTACCCCGATATTTCCCACTCTACTTTGCCCCAATCTACCTCGCTCTACCCCAATCAGATCTACCCTGTCCCACTCTACCCCACTCCATTCTACCATGCTAAGCTACCTCACTCCAATGTACCCCAATGTATCCCAATCCACCCGACTCCTACCCTACTCCACTCTATGCCAAACAACCCCACTGTACCCCATTTCACTCTACCCCACTCCAATCTACACCACTAACATTTAGCCATGCTTAAAAGCAGCCACACTGGTGTACACAATGGCTAAAGCAGATTGCCAAAGCCAATAGCTGTCACATAGGCGAGTCCTATTGGCTTTGCCAGTGATTGTTCAGCAGGCGCTGATACTCAGACTTGTTGCTTTTCAATCAGCAGAAACTTTCTGTCCGTGTTGCCCACCAAAGAATTAAGTTACGAATAGCCATGGGTACGAGTTGATACCCCTGGTTTGCTCATTGATACCCCCCGATGCTGCCCTTGCGATCCCTGGTATCAGCAGCATGAAGGCAGCAACTGGAATAAAATGAATGCAGGACGCTGTGGATCTTGTTTACTTTCTGTGGTTTCCATGACTTACCTTCAAAATTGAGCTTCAGTAGCCTACCATAAGCTGTTGGGGAGCTGAGGGTGGGACAAACGGGCAACTGTGTGATGTCAGCAGTGGTCAAAGGATGCACATTATCTTTTATGCTAACTCTTTTTTTTAAGTTTAAGGTTTATTAAGGATGAAAAAAGTCATAAACACAAAAGAATCATATAAGAGAAAATACAATGAAAAAATAAGCTAATACATTATACAACCTATTACAGTCTTCATGTAATAAAAGAAGAAAGAAAGAGAAAGGGGGGAGAAGAGGGAGGAGAGAGAGGGAGGGGGGAATAACATGTATGAATAATGTCAGTGAAAGCAACACCTAAACTTTGCCTTTAGGTTACAACAAGAATATTGGTAAAAACAAGAATTTTTTTTTTGTAGACACAAAATCGTACATTAACAGAACTAATACGGAAAAAAGGGAGCAAAAAACCAAAGGCAGTCATCTAGAGTAGAGGGTAAGGAGACAACAGGAAAATTTATGGAGGTTTCTTAACTACATCTAGAGTGATCATGTTAATAGAAGAAGCTAAGGCTAGATCCGAAAGGTAAGAGGATAGAGGGAGCCATAAAAGATCTCCCTTAATACATAGAGAGAGAGGGTTATTATTGCATGTGTCTAATCTATGGTGAAAACAAACAGCATTCCACCAGGCCTTGAAAGTAACTTTATCTGCTTGTTTCCAGTTAGAAGTAATTAAGTGAAGGGCAATCGCTAATAATAAGTCAATTAAAGAGGGAATATGCATATGTGTTGGGTGAGGCCAAGAGGGAGATAGTGACCCTAAAAAGATATGGGAGGAGGAAAAGGGGATTTGGGTATTGAAAATGTTATTAATTTGAGACCAAACTGAGAGCCAAAACTGAGATAAGGAGGGGCAATCAAAGAGCATATGTTTTAAATTGAATGAGGCACTTTTACAAGACCAACAGGTAGAGAATAGGTCTGCTGAAAAAGTGGCTAATTTCAATTGGGTAAAAAGAAGGCGTTTATAAATAAAATACAAGGTCTGGGATGTATTAGCTGCTCTGGATGTCTTATGAATTTTTTACCATAATGAATCCCAAAAAGGAATAGACCAACATTCACCAAAGTCCTTTTCCCAGGCCAATTCAGCTTTTCCCTTAGGTCTGTTAGTAGCGAAAAATAGGTGCTTATATAAAAATGAGGCCGATGTATGAGTAGATAACAGCGGAAAACTATTAGAAGATGAAGTAGGGATGTTTGCGTTAGGGGGTAAAGAATGAAGATATTGAAGAAGAGAAGGAAGAAGAGAATCATATTGAGATTTACAAGAAGAGGGTAAAGAGAAGTTCAGTTGGAGGTCTGAAAAAGAGAGGGGAAGGGAATCAAACACCAATTGCGAAATCCAAAGCAAACCCTTGAGTCTCCATTTTTTCCAATAAATGGTACGACCTTTGATACGCAGTAAATGATTATGCCAAATAGATTGAGTGTCTAACGAAGATAAGGCCGGATAGGAGGAAGGAAGAAAAGGTATTAATAATTTACGAGTATGAGAGATCACTTCAGGTCGAAATGAAGAAATATTATTAGTAAAAGCTAGTGATTCACGAAAGTGAAAGGGAGATATAAAGTGTTGTTCTATTTTCAACCAAAGAGGAGGATGCATATCTTGGTCCAGATACAACCAACGAGAAGATTGTCTTAGAGAAAAAGCATGATGATACGATTTGAAATCGGGGAATTTGAGGCCACCCGAGGATTTATCAGCTTAAAGAGCATTAAGAGCTATACGAGGAGATTTATTTTTCCAGAGGAATTTATTTGAAATAGAATCAATTTTTTAAAAATAAAAATCAGAAATATGAACTGGGATCATAGAAAGAAGATAAAGGATAAGCGGAGAGAGCATCATTTTAATTGAATCTAATCGACCATACCAGGAAAGAAAAAGTGGGTGCCAACGATCAATGGATGTAGAGAGAGAGTTAGAAAGAGTGTCAACATTTTCTTTTAAAGTTTCTGGAATAGAGGGGGTAAACCATAAACCTAAATATTTGATTTTAGAAGTCTTCCAAGCAAAGCCAGAGGAAATAAAATCTTGTTCGAGACAGAGAACATTTAAAGGGAGAACTTCACATTTATCTGAATTAAAACGATAACCGGATAGTTGGGAGAATGTATCCACTTGAGAGAGAAAAGCTGGTAGAGAAATAGAAGGATTAGAACAGTAAAGAAGGATGTCATCAGCATAGACAGACAATTTAACATGGGGAGAATCAAGTTTAAAGCCAGAAATACTGTTGTCAAGCGTTAAAAAAGGTTCTAAGGCAATGATAAATAAAAGTGGGGATAAAGGACAACCCTGACGGACTCCTCTAGAAAGAGATAAGAAGTCAGAGGAGACACCATTAACAAAAATAGAGGCTTTGGAGTCAGAATATAATAAAGAAATGAGAGAGATTAATTTAGTAGGAAGACCAATCCATTTAAGTGCCTGAAACATGAAATCCCAACCTATCCTATCAAATTCTTTTTCAGCGTTCAATGCTGTAGCGGCAATGGGATAGTCAAGAGAATAGGCCTTACTTAGAATATTAAAGAAAACCCTAGAATTATCGGATGACAGACGACCTTTAACAAAACCAGATTGTTCAGGACCAATAATGTGTGGGAGGATGGGATCAAGACGGAGAGCAAGGAGCTTTGCAAATATCTTGTAATCAAGATTAACTAAGGAAATCGGTCGGTAGTTCTTACAAAGGAAGGAATCTTTATTTTCTTTAGGAATCAAGCAGATCACAGCTTCCTGAAAAGTACCTGAAGAAGAACCTTCCTTTACAAAATGTTGATAAAGCGATAAAAGATGAGAGAATAGTAAAGAGGCAAAATGAGCATTGAACTCAATATTGAAGCCATCAGGACCAGGTGCCTTACCTCTTTTTAGTTTAGAGACAGCATGAGTAATTTCAGATAAAGTGATATCCTTCTCCAGTGAGGCAAAGTCTATGTCCTCCGTGGAGGGAGGATGTAATGAGTGAAAGAAAGAAGAAAGAGCAGTAGAGGACGGACAATTTTCTGGCGTGTACAAAGTTTTATAGAAGAAAACAAATTCATTTAAAATATCACTATTTTTAAATAACGAAACACCAGCAGTATTACGTATGGATTCAATTTTAGTACGTTCACGACGAATTTTTAAATAATTTGCAAGCAGTTTGCCCATCTTATTCTGGCCTCCATAATATCGGGCACTACTTTTCAAAAGATAGGAAGATGCAGCTTCCGTAGACGATTTGTTAAAAGAAATTTTCGCATCTATGAGACGCTTTAATGAGGTTTCAGAATTAGAACGATAATAGTAATATTCAAGGTTTTTAAGGTTGGCTAACAACTGAGCATGTTTGACTTCAAAAAACGTCTTTTTCCGGGAGACAAAACTTATGACAAACCCTCTAGCTGCTGCTTTAAAAGAATCCCATATCATCACTGGAGAATATTCTGGGATAGAATTAATAGAGAAAAATTCAGTTGCAAAAGAAGTGAATTGGCCTGTGAAATTAGGATCTAAAAGAAGTGAATTATTGAAACGCCATTTACCCTTATGGGGACTGAAAGGTAGAAGGTCAAAGTCTGCAAAAACTGGGGCATGATCTGATATCAATATGGACCCAATTTCAGCATGTGTAACAAGTTGGGATAAGGGTTTACTAAAGAAAAGGTGATCTATTCTGGATTGTAAATTATGAGGAGGGGAATGAGAAGTATACTCCTGTAAATCTGGGTTACAAAGCCTCCAAATGTCAGTTAAAGCTTTGCGTCGAATAGCAGAAGTAAACTGAGAATGCATCTTAGTGTTTGTGAATCTGACAGAGGAATGTCTATCTAGGATAGGGTCAAGGACCTGGTTACAGTCACCCCCAAAGATAAGGTAATCATCAGCAAACATAAGGAGTTTATCGGAAATCTGATTCCAGAACATATTAAAGGTGCATAAACATTAAACAACACCAAGGGAATGGGATCAATAAGCAATTTAACAATTACCCAGCGA
Organism: Lissotriton vulgaris; assembly: GCF_964263255.1. Classification (NCBI taxonomy): domain Eukaryota; kingdom Metazoa; phylum Chordata; class Amphibia; order Caudata; family Salamandridae; genus Lissotriton; species Lissotriton vulgaris. Next base: position 860,320,701 of record NC_141693.1, on the reverse strand, counting down.
CCTTCAAGATCATTTTCTTGATGAACTATTGTAAATTGATGTTTTTATGACACAATATCGATAGGCCATTTTTCTTTCCAAAGTCTGGGGAGGAGAAAACAAAACCCACCCAACCTCTTTTCAGCTTGGCTGCTTCAATATCAGAGAAATGGGTTTCTTGAATAAAGGCAATATCTACATTCAATCTAGCTAAATGAGTTAAAACTTGTTGTCTCTTTATAGGATTGTCAACTCCCTTGACATTCTAAGTTAAGACTCTAAATGAGTCATAAAAAATAAACATGCACATATATTATCAGAATTAACGGCAAAATAACATCTATGAAATAGGATATATGAACCAAACACAAGAATATAAACAGCATAGGTAACTAGGCTCATATTATTGGTAAGAAACATGAACATTTCTTATAAAAACAAAAGATAAGAGAGTATCATGTAGGTTGGAAATTAATAATATGCACAGTATAACAGTGCAGAATCATAGTAGGAAAAGAAGAGAAAATAACAGAGAAGAGAAAAAGATTTTGAGATTGAAATAGCAGAAAAACAAGAAATGGTGAAGCAACGGAAAAGTAAGAAGAATAGTACAGGAAGGAGAAATAAAGAGAGAGGGAGATAGGAAAGGAAGAAAGAAGAGAAATGACCACTGAGAAAAAGAGAAACAAAGAACGAACAATGGAAAAGAATAAGAACATTTGATAATGAAAAGAAACATTAAAGAGACGTACCACACTCAAACAATGAGGAATGAGGAACGCGCACAGGGAGAAGGACTTCCGAGTGAATACAAAAAGCAGACAATGTAGGGGGTCACAAAAACCGCATCTGGAAAAAATCAAAAGAACAATGTTAACAAGACAAATAATGCAACATGAGAGAAGAACAAAGCACAAAAGGAAATACAGAATACAAGTCAAAAATACAAAATATAAAGTACAAAGTGTAGACGAATACAGGCAGGACATCAAGACGCGACATCACTCCAGCATACGAAGAACGCAAACAAAGTACTCATGGTCGAGGAATTTCCATGGAGACACTTGAACATGAGTCTAGAAAACGCTGAAGCATAACCGGTTCTTCGTAGTTCGTCGTCTTGTTGGTATAAGTCACTTTGAATAGACATGGATGGAATAATCCGTATAGAGCGTTCAAAGAGTGAAGAGCAGGCCTCATTTCCAGAAACTTCTTACGACGATCTGCTGTGCTTTTGGCATAATCTTGAGCAAAGAAGAGGTTGGATCCCTGCCAAGCAATTTTCCCTTTTTGCTTGGCAGCCTGAAGGACTCTGAGTAAATCAGTATATTCGCAAAAATATAAAATAACACCTCTGGGTTTAACTGTAGAAGATGATGAAGAAGGGATGCGAGAGGGTGGACCGAGGCGATGAGCACGTTGGATGTTTAAAATTGGAGAACTCCGGAGACCAAGAAGCTGAGGCAGAAAAGTCTGAAAGAAGGAGATGGGATTTGACCCCTCAAGTCCCTCCGCCAGACCGTAAATGCGTAGATTATTGTGTCTGTTTTGGTTTTCTAAATTTTCCACCTGTTTTTTGAGGCTTTGAATTTCTCTGTGCATGCCAGGAACCTGATCCGTGAGAGGCTGAACTGAAGAAATAGACTTTTCAAGATGGTCAACTTTTTGCTTCTGTGTGACCAATTAACTTTAAGGCTCTGAAGGCGAGCGTTTTGTCGGCCATATATGGCTTGAGTGAACGAATTTCTTCCATGAAGGGTTTAAGAGAACGGATTTCGAAGCATTAGGAGGAGAAGGAGGGTTGGCTTTAACTCGTTTCCCCGTGGTAGAGGAAGACGCAGAAGGTAATTTTGAAGTGTTCTTTGTATTTGAGCGAGAAGAAGGAGGAGAGGAGTCCTTCATAGAAGTAGCGTCCTTAGGTGTGTCCTCTAAATGCTCTTGCAGCACGCTAAAAGGATTAACATCCCGTAAAGGCATATTGGTGGAAGTAGCTTGTTGAGAGGGACTTCTGTTTGTCGTGACATCGCCAGCAAAAAGATTTTTTATAAAATGAGAGCCAACCAAGTTCAAAACCACTAAATAAGTAACCTGAGCATGCACAATGAAGATGCAACAAACTGTTCAAAATCCACGAATGTAGTAAAGAAGAAGGACTGCACCAAAGCTACAATGAGTTCATCACAAGATTTCTAAGCAGCCAGACTGGTGAAGGAATAACTGCATCCAAAAACAATAAAGCGCAACACAGTCATTTACCTCAGGAGCATGCATGGAGTATAATCTGTATAGCGTTTTCTTGAAAGAAATAAGCATCAGAAATATAAGAAAATATGCTAATGAGGAAAAAGCACAGAAGCGCATGGACGATGAAAATTAAAATTGCGCAATTACTAGTCATGAAAATATTGTTCTTATACATTACTGGAGGTCAAATGTCCATAAAAATAGCATGGCAGGAAGAAGGAGGTCATGATTTTAGGAGAACAGCAAGCAGCGCTCGTGTGCGCGTCCGAAGCTGCAGAAACGGCAAAATGGCGGCCGCGACTCTGACGCACTTGAGTTATGGCGCAGGAGTGAGGAAAATCATACCGCTGTTCTTTCTAACGTCGGAAAGGGCACCAATGTGTGCCGCGGGTGTTCCGGTTCCAGAAATTGCAGGTTTCGAGGACCCGTAGTCGTTGGGAGCACTCGAAAGCTTCCCGTCGCGGCTACGTCTCTGCGGAACCCTCCGGACCGGCGGCCATGTCCTTCGGCGCCGAAACCACGCCCCCCTTTTATGCTACCTCTGATATAGTGGAAAATCAACTTCCATCTGGTAAGGTCCTTCACTAGGACCAAAGCAGGCTCTAGGTGCATGTGTGGCGATGAGACTCCAAGGTAACTTATTGATGCAAACTCTTGACCATTGGTGAGATGGGGAGCCTAGATTTTAATCCCATTGTACAATGTGGGTCCCTGCATACTGCGCTATGACACAAAATTATTCTAGGCGGGTGCCATGATGTCATTTGTGATGGCCACACTGACGATTATAAATCCAGCTAGATAAGTGAAACCTGTTAACCTTGTTGGTCCATCCTCACAGTGATACATCAAGTGGCTGCTGAGCCAATTTTATTAATTGTTGTCTTTCTTGCGGTATTTAATCTGCATAGATGGATCCCACACTTTACCATGTAAATAAAGACCATTTTTGAGTAAATATTACTGCAACTTTCTACTTAAGTCCTAAAAGCAGAAAACTTCCTTCTTTTCTTTGCTTATTCTGTCTCATTGAGCTTCCGTAGTGCCCACGCTGATGCTTTTAAGCATCAAACGACTATCATTTCCCAAACACACAATTATCTGATATAACCATTCATGATACCATGATGAAGACACAAACTTGCCTCCCTTCTGTTAGGTATGTATTGGTGTTTATATGGCAAAAACCTAGTTATGAAGCAAGTGATCACTGTACAGTATGTGAGGATTGGGAGATTATCTCATGTAAATAAATCAAGTGGGGTTAGATAAATACTTTTTGCACACATTTTTAGGCAGAGGAAGATTGATTGATTTCACCCAGAATCAGTCTATGTTGAGTCAAGCCCCAGTGCAGGTTACAAAGGCGGAAGCTCTAGTCTCTATGCCAGAGCTCACCCCACCACTGTTTTGTGTGAGTGTGCATACCCAAAGCTTGGTGATAAAGGGCGAGACAGAGCAAGTTCACTTCTACATATATGTGCATGTCACTTGCAATCCTTGATATTGAACATTGAGCATTTACTGGAGGCTGCTTACAAATGTACACAGAAGTCTATTTCACGAGCACATGTCTACTTTAACATATGAGATTGTGTACCCAAATGTTAATAAGTAGTCACACAAACATTGTTCCTTAAGTATGTAGGTATACATCTACCTAGTCTGTGTTGTTTACAGCTCAACAGCGCATTTCTGTTTAGATGTATAAATATGTGCAGGTGCTTGTTGTTGCCGGACGAGAGAAGGAAAGTGAATAATGCTCCATCTTGAAGACTGAGTTGAGGAACTACTTGCAATGGGACTTAATATATAAGATACATAGCAAATCTCAGAAGGGTGAAAACACTGGTGCATTGCACCATTTTGAAAAAGGTTCCTACAAACAAATGTGTCCCTCTGGTTAGCTAAGGTTGTCCCAAAAGTTCGAAACCACCAATACAAGTAAAAATCCCTGGTGTGGAGCTCACTGTGAATGTCGATGGTGCCAAGAGGTTACAGTCCAAAGAAACAAAAGCTGTAGGCATAAAACGTGAGCTCTGGAAATTTAGAGTCCAAATGTTCTAATGTTGCCAGCTATGGCATAGCATACCTTGGCTTGGAAATGAGGTTTAAACCTATTGTTCCATGTAAACTTCAACAACACATAACTTAAAGCTACAAACCTCATGGTTACCAATGACATCATGGAACTGGACACTAAATTCCAGTCCAAGTCTTTCTTCCAGAAACCATTGCAATCTAGAAATTTAGTCCAGTTGGTTCAATTGAAATATTCTCAAATGGCTTTTGTTGTTGAATGAAAGATCAGGACTGGAATATGTTGTCCTTCTTGGCCAGGTTCACTAACTCGCAAGGCTAACAAAGTATTATGATGTGAATTTTAGGGATCAATGTTGTGTTTGAAATGAGTTGAAAGTAATTTTTGTGAAAATCAGGAAATATATTTGAATGATGATGTTACGATTCTTCATACGTATTTAAAACTTATATTTGGAAATCATGGTCGTTATGAATATATGGACCTGATGTTAAGTTAGGTCTGATTTAAAATGTTAAAATAGACCGAATTGAAATAGGAAGGTCACAAGAACTTGTTAAATTTGAAAGTCATCTGCTTATTAAAGTATCTCAAAATGCTGTACATATATCTTCTTTAAGCAAGGACCTGAGCCATCTGAAACACATTTTGCACTTTTTCTAATCAGAAAATGGAAAAAAAGGATTATATTTTTGCAACATTACTGGAGTGTGAGTAATCCTCTTTGAGTGCTCTAGACGAGCAGCCTAATGACCTCCTTGACAACAGGTGTTGCCACAGGACTTTATGTGGTGATGTTGGGTGTATTTGTATAGTGCACGACTCACCCGGCTGAGTACCCTGGCGCTTGTGTCCATGATAATATGGAGTCATCTGGTCAACAAACCCAAATACACAAATGGGTCTGTTCAGAGGCTACTCTTCCAGAGGCCTCCATGGTGTAGCCGTAGAGCATTGACCCCCAGCTAACCTGGGCAGCGCCATTTTCTGACATCTCTCCTGAACGGTGTGTAGTATATTAATCCCTCTAACCTTCTCCTTAGGGAATGAGCTGAAGCTTGACCAGGCTCTTCTCACCGTGCAAAACCACCTGCCAGACAACATCAGCCTCTACTATGTCTCCGACTACTGCTACCAGGTAAGTCTAACTTTGGGCATGATAGACCAGTGTGTGGACTCCTTCCTTATTTTGTCTGAGTGCTGTGTATTTTGGTGCAGTCATACAGCGCTCAATACATTCAGATACCTTAGGAGCAGCATTTATTTGGGGGGGGGGGGGCGGGGGTGGAGACTCTCTCTTCTGAGTATTTCTCCTCGGAATAAGGGATAACCTAAGGAATTAATGTTATGCTCACCAGACATCACAGAGCTTGCCTCTTTTTTGAACATTTTCCCCACTCTAATTTCATTAGTCTTTTCCTGGAAAAATATGAAGGGGTAACATTTTGGATGTGAGGTAATTTATGCAAAACTCGGAATTTCAGTTTGGGCCAAAGCTCCAAATTTCCACTGGTATCCAGATTCTCCAGGGACTCTGAATGAGCTCGAATGTACTTTTGAATTTCATAATATCAATTCAAAAATTCTTCCTCTCCATATACTTTCATCCTTTGCATCAGCGTACATCTTTCACCCCTTTCCCTTCAAACACCCAATCTCTGTCCTATGTCTTCATACATGTACATTTTCCGGCTTCTCATTATGTCTCCTGTAGTTTATATATCCAAATTCTTCAGTGATTTTGTAATCCCCGCTCCTCAGCATGTTATTTCCTACCACAGGTCAATTGCAGGAATTAAACTAATACTAATGTATATTATAATTTAAAAATAGTATAAAAACAAATGTATATATACATATACCATTAACATAAAATCTTTTAAAACACAAACCGTTCTAAATTAAATAGAAAAATTAAACAGCTTAAAATTCTTTAAATTTAGAAAAAAATATTTTACACATTCAAATTAATAATAATTATACATTTTATAATTTTAAATACACAAAAACATAATATAAATTATAGGAGCATAAAATAAATTATAAAATGTAAAATGTAATACATATACTATCCCCACTGCAATTTAGACCAAACTATGCAAGCTATTAAAATAAATATATAAATAATTTGCCACTCCCACGTCATACAACGCAAAAATAATAAAACTGGTTAAAATTTACAAATCTCCCTCCAATAAATGCACCAGCCACTTCCAATTTGTGCGAAACTTACTTGGGGAAACGCTGCTTCTTTTTAGCTCAAGAGATCAGGGCTAGATCCAACATCGTTTTTTAGCTCACTGCACCATCCCAGTTTCAGAACCTGGCTGTATGCAAATTAGTCTGTTCCTGTCCCAGTGCATGATGGGAACAGGGCAAACCAAACTACAAAAGCCAATTCTTACACTGGGAAGGAAACAAGCTCCCGGGGACCGGTTTCTGGCATTACAGCCGTCTTCGGCCCGGTTTGCTTGAATCCTGATGGTGCAATGAGCAAGGGTCTCACATCTGAGAATACCCTTCCACGCTTAGGGTGGACAAAAATATTTACAACAAGGGGTGGTGAGGGACAGAGTCTCTGAATATAGCAGAAAGCTCTCACCCAGTCAAGAGATCAGGGCTAGATCCAACACCGTTTTTTAGCTCACTGCACCATCCCAGTTTCAGAACCTGGCTGTATGCAAATTAGTCTGTTCCTGTCCCGGTGCATGATGGAAACAGGGCAAACCAAACTACAAAAGCCAATTCTTACACTGGGAAGGAAACAAGCTCCCGGGGACCGGTTTCTGGCATAACAGCCGTCTTCGGCCCGGTTTGCTTGAATCCTGATGGTGCAATGAGCAAGGGTCTCACATCTGAGAATACCCTTCCACGCTTAGGGTGGACAAAAATATTTACAACAAGGGGTGGTGAGGGACAGAGTCTCTGAATAAAGCAGAAAGCTCTCACCCAGTCAAGAGATCAGGGCTAGATCCAACACCGTTTTTTAGCTCACTGCACCATCCCAGTTTCAGAACCTGGCTGTATGCAAATTAGTCTGTTCCTGTCCCAGTGCATGATGGGAACAGGGCAAACCAAACTACAAAAGCCAATTCTTACACTGGGAAGGAAACAAGCTCCCGGGGACCGGTTTCTGGCATTACAGCCGTCTTCGGCCTGGTTTGCTTGAATCCTGATGGTGCAATGAGCAAGGGTCTCACATCTGAGAATACCCTTCCACGCTTAGGGTGGACAAAAATATTTACAACAAGGGGTGGTGAGGGACAGAGTCTCTGAATAAAGCAGAAAGCTCTCACCCAGTCAAGAGATCAGGGCTAGATCCAACACAGTTTTTTAGCTCACTGCACCATCCCAGTTTCAGAACCTGGCTGTATGCAAATTAGTCTGTTCCGGTCCCAGTGCATGATGGGAACAGGGCAAACCAAACTACAAAAGCCAATTCTTACACTGGGAAGGAAACAAGCTCCCGGGGACGGTTTCTGGCATTACAGCCGTCTTCGGCCAGGTTTGCTTGAATCCTGATGGTGCAATGAGCAAGGGTCTCACATCTGAGAATACCCTTCCACGCTTAGGGTGGACAAAAATATTTACAACAAGGGGTGGTGAGGGAACCACATATACCATCAACCTTAGTGGCAGCGGCAGAAAACTTCGCCCACGCCATGCCACGCTCGCCATAGCGCCAGGAGGTGCTTAAAAACAACGCAGGGCTCCCGCAGCACGGTTGTGCGCGGGCGAAGCCCAGGCCAAGGGCTGGCCTGTCCTTGCCCATCAGGCTGTGGAAGAGGCCGGGCTGGGTCACTCCCCTAACATCATCACCAGAACCCCGAAGTACTGCCCCGATGCACTGCTAATCGTTGGAAGAAGATGTGAGGACCAGGCGAAGATGATTTATAGCTGTCTCCCATCGCACTAACAAACGTTTGGACATTTAGGTCCTGGGAAAACACAGAGGGCATTGGGACAGAACTCATTCAGTTTTTTAAGGTACTGGACTCTCATTTATTTATTAGTCCATCCAAATTTGTTATTTAGTACGATGAGTAAGTGGAAGGCAACGGGCTCACTGGTTGGGGGGTGTAAAGGGGACCCTAGATGCCTTCTTATCGAGGGCAGAGTCAATATTAGTCCACGAAATACAGTTGGCTGAGAAGAAGCTCTCATTGGACTCGATTGTGGCGCAAAAGCGGGATTCAATGGGTAGTATAGCTACAACTAAGTCACCCAATGTCGGGGCTCCCCTAGGTCAAGTTAAACCAAAAAGTGGTTATATTGTAAATGGATCAACCCCTGCTGCTTCATCACCACAGGCGGTGGGACTACTAACCCAATCCATCGAGTTATTATCTGATGATCTGAGCCCGCCAGAGATTAATGTGGAAGAGAGTGAGAGGGGCTCTGATCTAAATTCTGTGTCAGCACATGGGACAGGGCTGGCAGAGGGAGAGCCTGTACTGGCCATAGTTCCAACTGGCGTTGAAATTATCTCAAGGGAAGGCGGGGAGGTGGTTACCCGATCTAAAAGGGCTTTAATAGACAAAAGTATTATAAACAGTATTGCCATCTCATCGGCTGCTTCTTTGGCCCCAGCAAAGCGAACCCCGGGGGTGGGGCTTCATATTTCTAATGGTAAATCAAAGCAGAAGGGTGTACCAAAAGCGACCAGGTCTAAAGACACAGAAGGTTCCACAGCCAGCCACCAGTGTCCAAATTGTTGAGAGGCGGAAAAAACTCGGGGGTAGATATGGAATTGTGGTCTAGGTTGGAAACAATGTTAACTACCCACCTAGTGCCCATACATGAGAAAATTAATCTGATAGAAGGGAAACTGTCCCTGCTGATCACACAGAATAGCATCTTGACAAATGTGGGTACGTGGCACCCAGTTAACAGATTGGGGGCACTAGAGGGTCCCACACCTCTAAGGCAGCAATTCCCCTAGAGAGAAAAGAGGGTGGGAAGTACGAATGTGAACAGCTGGAGGGAACAAAGGAGGGTGTAGACAAAATCATCGTGGGAAACAATACATATATGAGGGGGGAACCGAAGTCCAAAACCCAAGCTCTAACCCAGCCCCCATAAACATAGAGGGTAGAGGACCTACACAACATGAAACTGCGCCCAACTTAAGTGACTTCGCTAGGTGTACTGCGGGCTTGCCAGTTTTAGATCCACCACCGGCATCATGACCATACACAGTAGTCTTGACAGGGGTTCCGGCTCTTAGTGGAAACAGAGAAGAAACCCAGCGAACGCGACTTGGAATTTTAAGGGTTTGCTCTACCTGATTTGATCTGATTTCCTGAATTTCTTCTGGCTAACAGTCAAATTAACTACACTTACTGTCTTATAAACAACCTTTAAAACACTGAAATATCAATACCACAAAGGTGAACGCTTCCTCCCTTCTGGTATTTACTTCTTTTCTTATGTTCTAAGCTTGTCACTGTGGCTTTTTCCGACACTGATCACCAATCAGAAACCTCAACTCAGAAGTGTTATCACAAATCTCCAAAACAGCACTTCTTTTTCCCTCTCTCTTTTCACACATCACTTTTTGCATGAAAGCAATGGACTAATGAATTTGGAATCTTGTTGCCTCACTCTAATCACTTTTCCTTTCTTCTTTTCACACTTCACTCACTGGTATTGGGGTCAAAGGCCAGGCTTCAGACAACTTTTTAAACACATATATGTAACTTTGATCTTTTACAGCCTTGAAAAAGCCCTGGCGCGAATCGCCACAGGGGGCGAAACACGTGTCGGCTGTTCATGTTTTTACTAAAATCAATAAAGAGCCTTTTTCTACACAACAATGAACTTCTGACTAAATCTATATGAGCAAGGATTCAGCCTAATGATATAAAGAACTGTTGTTAACACACTCACTATCCCCCTAAAGACTTTATTGTTCAAAACTCAAGAGGTCCAGAGTTTTTTTGAGTGTGTTTCTCCTACAAAAACCACATGAAGACTGATATAGCCTTGGATTCTCCTTTGGACCACCCCTCTTTTCTAGAAACAACATGAAACTGCGCCCAACTTAAGTGACTTCGCTAGGTGTACTGCTGGCTTGCCAGTTTTAGATCCACCACCGGCATCATGACCATACACAGTAGTCTTGACAGGGGTTCCGGCTCTTAGTGGAAACAGAGAAGAAACTCAGCGAATGCTGATTAACAAAGCGGTCCACTGGCTGAATAGAAATGTAGGTTTTAACATCGCAAACCATAGGCATATATTAATGGCGAGAAGAGTGTCCTGGATTGGAAGCAGTAGGAAGAGTTTTCCTGGAGACACTGTGATCTTAAATCTAAGGTATCCAGGGCTGGTACATGATCTCCTTTCCCAGCGAAAGGGGTCCTTCCTGGAGGAGGATGGATCGAGTATTTGAATGCTCCCCCTGTTTTTTTTTTATAGGGATACAATGGGTGTAAATAATCGTGATGAACACAGGAGACATCTAGCAGGACCTGTTCGAGGGGGTTACTCGGTCCCGTTAACTAACCGGTATACTCCTCTCAATAACTTATCAGCCCTAGATGACCTAGATTGACTCGACAGGAGTACGTCAATTAGGGATGGTCATAGATTGGAGAGCTTGTCTTTTAATGCAGGCACGGGAGGGACAGTCTTGCTAATGGCTAATGAGTTTATCATTCCTTCTTCCCCGGGAGACCCTAGTGGGCTCGCCGTTGAAGGGAATACCCAAGTAGCTAATGTATCTCTCAGTCCTAATATTTGCCCAATATTAGAAAGCTCAGACATCCTCAGACAGAGTAACATTAAGAATTTCCAGGTTATTTGCCTTCAGAAATCGTGGGAGATGGATAGTAGTGCGTTTTCTTTAGAAGGTTATAAAATGTACTTTGTACCAGCTCGCAAGGCAGCTGCTGGAAGAGCAAAGGGAGGCCTGATCACATACGTCGACTTGAGGTTACAGGGCAGGTGGGACGATTTGGGTTTTTATGCAGGTGACCAGATTTTGTAATAAGGGTTATAAGTTACCTTTCTTAATTTCTATAATGCTATTTTAGCGCGACAGACCACAATAAGACTGAACAAATTGGAGTGTAGGCTGGCAGGTATACAAGATCAAGGGGCGCAGATGTCCCACTTGGTGTTACTCGGCGGCTTTAACTACCACCTGTGCCCAAATGTGAAATTCAGCAGGGGGGATTGGTCTTCTTGCCCACTGGAAGAGGGACCGCACTTAGAGCACACAAGGGAGGGAAAAGAGTTAAACAAGGTGTTAGGTATTCATGCCCTCACACACACCATGGACTTGATTAAATCTGGGGAGGACAGATTGGTTCATCCAACTTTTAAAGGTAGAGGATGTGATTCTTTTATTGATTTCATTTGTTTTTCCAACACGTTAAAGCGTTGGATTTTATGTTTTAAGATATATGTAAGCATTTTTATTGATCACAATCCTTTGGTCATGTCGCTCAAGGACCCAAATTTAATCAAGCACTCTGTTGGAATGGGGGATAGTGGTACGATAAGTGCCACTGATCAAGGAAGGAGGCTGAAATGGTCCCAGGTTGAGGGTGAAGCTTTTTATAGAGCCTTAATGACAGACAAATAACAGCACATTTGGAAGTGCTTAAACCTAACAGTGGTCGGGGCAGAATTGATCAAAGCCTTTGAGTGCGTCACCCAATATATTGATGCTCTACTCATGAGTAGAACTAACACAAATGGAAAGGAGGATTATAGGTAGTTTGACCATCAATGCTTCTTTGCCCTGAGGGAGCAGAAGTCAGCACTAAAGGCTGTCCCAAAGGACAAGATAAGGGTGTCCACATGTAGGGCCCTCTATAAACAGGCAGTAAAACAACGCAAAACAACAGCAGGCTTGGGAAAATTTATGGGAAGTGGTCGACTCTAAGAACTCGACCGCCTTTTGGAAAGTTATAAATGACCCCTGCTTCCAAGATGCAAATAAACCAAAGGTATCAAATCATATCCTGCCAGAATCTTGGTATGGGCACTTCAACAGCCTCTATAATACCGGTAGGTCCGATGATCCGCCAGAAGCAGAGGAGGGGGCGAGACTACTGCCCAGAAAATATTTTCCTTGGGTGAGATAAAGGCAGGCATTGAGGGTCTGATAAGGAATAAGACCCCGGGGCCCGCCGGGGTTCCCCCTGACCTTTCCCTGAGCCAGGTAGAACTTTGGGCGCCCATACTGACCAGGGTCTTTAATGCAGCAGTGGAATTTGGTATGCCTGCATCCTGGTCCACAGCTACAATTGTCCCCATTTTTAAAAAGGGATATAAGGACAGTCCTTTGTGTTACCGTCCCATTTCTCTTATCGATGTGACAGTGAAAGTATTAGGCAGGGCCATCCTCAACCGGTTATTGGACTGGGCGGTTGAACACCACATAATCACTGACATGCAGTATGGGTTCAGGCCAGAACGGTCAACTACCGATCAATGCTTTAATTTATACCTATTGGTAGCCAAGTACACTATTGCCAGTCAAGAAACTGTGTACTTGGCTTTCATGGACCTGACGGCAGCATTTGATCGGGTGAACCATAGGAAATTGTGGGAACTCATGGGGGCTCTTGGTGTGGATTCTGGTTTGGTAAACATTTTAAGAACATTACACCAGAACACTTTTGCCCACGTCAGATATAATGAGGAGGGGAGTACTACCGATCCCTTTCCTTGCTCAAGGGGGGGTAAGACAAGTCTGCATTCTGGCCCCTTTCATATTCACTCTGTATATAAATGGCCTGGATCAAGCACTAGGCGCTCTTGGGGTGGACTTGCCAAGGATAGGAACGAAAGGGATCCCCGTTCTGCTTTGTGCGGACGTCACGGTGCTTCTCGCACGCACCCCTCGCCGGCTACACTGTCTGATAGATGTTTTTTTCTGTTTCATGGAGAGTTTAGACTTGTCTGCCAACCTTTCAAAATCATATATCGTGGAAGTGGGGAAAACCCCGAAAAGGAAATATAATTATATGATTGGCTCTCACCACCTGGAAAAAGTGCAGACGTTCTCATATCTGGGGATACTATTTGATACCCATCTTAGGGGTCGATTACGATGGCGGTAAATCCGCATCCTCCGGGCCGGTGGAAGTCACTGGAGGATGCGGATTCACCGCTGCGGCATAGAAAACACGCACCGCCAGATTATGATGGCGGTGGTATCAGCGGCGGACAACAGGTCCGTCCGCCGCTGATTCGCGGGGTGTGGACCGCAATATGGTGGCAGTGTCTGCAAGACACCGCCAGCCATATTAGGATGTGCTGGGGGATATGCCTTTCTGTGGCGGCAATGGCATCACGAAAAAGCATACGGTTCCTGCTGTGGGGGCCTGTTGCGGGCCCCCAAGTTGAAGGGGGTGGTGTGGGGGTGCACATGGGGAGTACCTATGGTATCCCCCTGCAGTTGCATGCACAATGCGGCAGGCACCGCGTGGTGCCTGCCGCTTTGTGCATGCAAATGCATTGCGTGCATTTTTAACTTTGCGACGGGTGCTGCTTAAAGCAGCACCCGCCGCAATGTTAAATATACGGGATGTGACCGCCAGGGTGGCGGTCACATCCTAATTCCTACGGAGGGACCGCCGCAGCCCCTGCGGACGGTCCCTCCACCTCGGGGGTGGCGGACGGACGCAGGTCCGTCCGCCATCGTAATCGACCCCTTAGTTTTAAAACCCTGGTAGAAGAGAAATGTTGCACTTTAGCTAGCTGCTCTGGGGCAATTATGAATTTCGCATGTAGGTTAGGTCATTCGTCACCGGAACAGATCTTGAGACTGTAAAACTCTATGTCCTGTGCTAAAACTCTTTACGGTAGTGAGGTTTGGGGATTTATTGATTCGCAACATCTCCAAATGGAAGAGAACAAATATTTGCGGCGGCTATTGAAAGTCCCGCAAAGTACTTCGTCCCATATTATCCATGAGGAACTGGGTGTTAGCCACATTAGAGACAGGTTGGAACTTAAAACCCTTACATGCTGGATCAAAATTTGGACAAACCCTGAGGCCGCATTAAGAAAGCAGAAACAGCAGTTGATGGACAGAATGCAGAACAATGTCATACATTCACCCCAGTACAGAGATCTGGGCCCTAATCCATTGTTTTTTTGCACTCCACACCACCCCAGTTCAGACATGGCCATATGCAAATCAGCCTTGACCCTGTGCCTCACGGGCACAGTCCAGCCCGAACTGCCAAGCCATGTCTTTCCTGGACCGGAATCAAGCATCCTAGGACCGGTTTCTGGCTATCAGCCGTCATCAGCCAGGATAGCTTGACTCCAGTTGTGTGGAGAGCACGGGACTCACATCTGAGCATACCCGTCCCACTCGGGGTGACAAATGCAAAAAAAGCAGTTGATGGACAGAATGCAGAACAATGTCATACATTCACTCCAGTACAGAGATCTGGGCCTAAATCCATCGTTTTTTGAACTCCACACCACCCCAGTTCAGACATGGCCATATGCAAATCAGCCTTGACCCTGTGCCTCATGGGAACAGTTCAGCCCAAACTGCCAAGCCATGTCTTCCCTGGACCGGAACCAAGCATCCTAGGACCGGTTTCTGGCTATCAGCCGTCATCAGCCAGGATAGCTTGACTCCAGTGGTGTGGAGAGCATTAAGTAAGCAGATCATAATGGATTGTGTTGCCCGCGACCGAGCCGCAACATCCCATGGCTGAAGTATGTGAGGGAAACCCTAACAGACATGGGCTGTGCAGAATATTTTAATCATCCCATAAAATTGTTACCCTGGGATAAGGCGCATGTTAAGGTGGAATTCCAGAAGCATGTGGCATACCGTAGGGAAGACAGGGAGCTGATCAAACCCTCTATGAGAGCACACCTTTTGACCAAATCTTTTCTGGGTATTGAGCCTTACTTGTCCTTTGTCCACAATGCCCAAGACAGATTTTTAATGACACGCTTCAGGCTAAACCTATTATATCATAGTTTAGCGGTGCCCGCAGATTACACAACATTTACAGAGTTGAAGGGTCCGGGCGGCTGCGACTATCGGTCTCCGCATGATACCCTTCACTTTGTTTTACTGTGTCCCTACAATGCGCGCCCTAGGAAGCTATTTTTAAAAAGTATTTTTAAAAAATGCCAGTTTTAAGCAGGTAAAGGTGGCCCTACTGTTTCTGAAGCTGTCCACATAGGTTTTAACACTTTGTTGTACTGTACATTTTTTAAGGTCTGCAATGAGACTCAGAAACACAAGAGGCGTGGGGTGAATACACATGGCTGTAGCATTGGCTTGTTAAAGATCTTAGCAATGAATTGGTGGGGAGAATAATTACTTTTTTTAAGTATAAAGGGATTCATTATTTGTGCATGTTAGGAGGCCGTTTTTATATGTTACCCCCTTATTAATTCACTTCGACCTATTCAACCCCAGGACTAGTTATCTATGACCCTATATAAGAACAATATAGGAGAAGGGGTTCCACCTGCGAACGGGTTGCACATGTATTTTGTTTCGGTCTCTTGATATTGTGATGTTTGTCTCTTTTATAAATTGTACTTTTATGGTATTGTATTTTATGCCGAATAAAGTATATTGATTGAAATGCAACAGCAGTAAAAGCGTTGGATTGCAGATAGGTGATGTTTATTATACCCATTCCAGCCAGTACAACAGTAGGAAAACTGTTGGAGTGTGAAGGGATAAATGTACTATTCCCACTGCAATCACTACAACAGTAGGGGTAGTGTTAGATTGCGGAGGAGTAAAATGTACTATTCCCTCCCCCCCCAAATGAGTGTAACAGTAGGGAAAGTGTTGGATTGTGGAGGGGAAGAATTTACTATTCACACTCCAGTCAGTTCAACAGTAGAGGAAGCGTTGGATAGCGGAGTGGTAACATTTTCGATTCCCACTTTAGTCAGATCAACATTAAAAGCAAACAAAATATTTCCACCAAATAATCATATTTTAAAAACCAAGAAAAATATATATATAAATATGTTGAAAAATAAAATAAATTTTTTTTTAATATAATTTTTCTAAAAATAAAAACATATTACAATGTTAAATACATATCACAAATACCTACAAATATTATTATAAATAAAATACTAAAATAATAATCATACAAATAAATATTTTTAATTAGAAATTCTTTATTAACAAAAACATTAATTATTACATACATTAATGTAGTTACTTCCCACCCTATAACCCCACAAAACTCACTACCTGCGCCTCAAACATTATTTACACTATTAATATAAATGTTTATCCACAAACTAATTTTCACAAATTAAATTTTATTAATTAATTATAATTAATGTACTTCCCACAACATACCCTCACAAAACACACAACATACCTATACCATTTGAAAAATGTTTTGACACAATTAACATTAGTATTTATTAAATTATAATTAATATGAATTAAAAAATAATTGTTAATTGATTAGAATTAATTTACTTCCAGCCAATACCGCTACAAAACCCCCAACCCACATCTAAAATGTAAAACAAAATAATTTATTTGCACAATTAACATAATTAACCATTAAATAAACAAATATGATTACTTCAGTCAAATTATAATTAATAACATTTAATTAACTTCCCACTCTTTACCCCTATGATCCCCTCAACCCACACCTAAAATTAAACTTTAAAAAATGTTATTACACAATTAAAAATACATTTTCAATTGAATAACTAATAGTATTTAACAGCTAATTTTACATTAATTAAAATTAATTTACTCTCCACCCTTTACTCCAATAAAACAAAATCTGCACTTAAAACAAAATGTCAAGAGGTGCTGATGGATGGTGCCTGGAAGACTGTCCTAGAACATCCTAGAAAGGTGTCCCGGAATGTTAAGTTCAAATTCATACAAGCTATGGTACAGTACAGGGCACACCTCACCCCCCAAAGGCTACATAGGATGTTCCCAGACTCTCCCCACTGCTGTCCCCGTTGCAAGGCTGATGATGCCGGCCTTCTCCACATGCTATGGGCATGCCCACGTCTACGAAGCTATTGGGGAGGGGTTTGCCAGGTTCTACGTACAGTCACAGCCCTGCCGGTCCCGGAAGAGGCGCTGTATTGCCTGATAGGTCACCGGAAACGCCCCAAACACCATAAGGCCCAGTTGAAGCTCCTTGATTTATCCTTGCTGCTGGCAATCAGAGTTTTAAACATGAGGTGGAAGTCCGCCAGGCCTCCTGATCTGGAGGTATGGCGATCTGATTTGATGAGGTGGGGCAGAGCTGAGGGAACTGTCTTGCGTAGGGAAGAAGAGAGAGGACAACGGAAATACC
Source organism: Lissotriton vulgaris (assembly GCF_964263255.1). Lineage (NCBI taxonomy): Eukaryota > Metazoa > Chordata > Amphibia > Caudata > Salamandridae > Lissotriton > Lissotriton vulgaris. The sequence continues at coordinate 860,303,136 of NC_141693.1, read as the reverse complement.
CAATTGCGCAGGAATGGGAACGGATGCTACTGGAGGTGGAGGAAATGGAGAAAGAGCCAACACAAGCAGACGACTCTTAGGTGTGAAAGTATGGAGAATGAGTGTGGGACTGTCATTAGGCAAATAAGCTCAGAAAGCGCGCAGGGCAGTCAGCTGAGTATGAATACGCTAGCCGAGATGAGGCTGGTTTTAATGCCAGGACAGGTTACCAGATACATGAATAGACCAGGAGACGTACGAGACGGGGTGGGGGAGTTGGGTTGTATGGGAAAATGCTCAGACTAAAGAATTCCAGGACTAATGTTACATATCTAAGACACAATACACGGCGGTGTACAGGAAGTACTGTCATAGGTGATTGTAGTATTCTGTTCTACAGCTTATGATCGTGTGATACTTGACAAGTCTTAAAAGTAACAAGATATAGCAATTGGTTTTTAAGTCTGAAGTTATTTTTGTGGGAGTAAAGAGAAAAGACTGTACACTGATGGAAATGTTTATTTGTATAATGTGATATGACGCTCAGTTGCAAATACAGAGTTTTAAAAGAACAAAAAAAAAAGTCATTAAATAATTCATTATTAATTAATTATTATAAATTATTAACGAATCATTAATACATTAAAAATAAACTACTTCCCACCCTTTACTCCTATAAACCCCACAAGCTGCATCTAAAAAACATTTTTATTAGAAAATGAACACAATTACTTATAAATTAATTCATTAATATTACAAATTAATAATTAATGAAAAATAAATTACTTCCCACTCTTTACCCCTATGACTCTGCAACCCGCACCTAATACAAATTACACAAATGACATCATTAATTATCAATTAATTAATTAATATCAATCAACAACTAGTTATTAGTTAATTAAAAATGTATTACTTTTGACGCTTTACCCCTATAAATGACCACAACCCACACATAGCATTCACCAAAAACAATTTAAAAGCACAATTAACACAATTAAATATCAAGTAAAAAATATTAAATAAAAAAATGAATCATTAATTTATTATAATTAAATTACTTTATACGCAATTCCCCAATAAACCCTTAACCCGCTACAGAACTAAAAAACAAAACATTTAATTAAATTTAGGGGCAGATTCCGATATGGGTTGGAAAGCTCTCCGACCTATCCAGATCAAGGGTGATTTCTGACCGAACCGGACCCCTGCAGTCCGACCGTGCGAGTACGATGCGGCCGTATGCAGCCGGACTCTGTTCGGTCGGACTCCCATTGAAATCAATGGGAGCCGGTCGTACGACGCTTACATGGGCTCTCATTGACTGAATGGGTATGTCGCGGACAAGTGCCCCCCCTACAGTGGGTATGTGTTGGTGCCATGTGCACCGTACATGCCTATGTTGGGGAGACCCATGGGTCTCCCCCTGTGTCCGAGTCGTAAGGCTAAGGGTAACAGGGAGTCCGACGCAGACCCCCAAAGCCCAACTCTGGGAGCTATTGCGAGCCAGAGGCTCCGACTCGATCCGCCTGTCCAAATCGATCCTCGTACTAGCTCGGTCATGAATCGTCTCCATTGCGCGCCACGGTTTGCTTGTGGCCGAGTCGTACGGAGTGGTTCGGACCCTGATACGATTCAGACGGAGATCTCGCGCTTGTTTGCATCGTACTTCATCATCCGGACCCGTGTACGACCCAGAAGGAAATTCAGCCTCCGATCTGCTAATGCCAAACCCGATTTGGTGCCCCACCGACCGAGATCGGAATCGGCCCCTAAATGTATTAACTACTAAAAATGTAACACATATTAGAAAAGCATTAACTATACTTATACAAAAAAAATTACATCACATACATTTAAAATATATTCTAAAATACATAACACTAATTAAAAAATGATATTTAAAAAAAACATATTTGTACAAACGATATTAATGACTTCTATATTTAAAAAATCGATATTACTTACCCTAAAATTAATAATCGTGACATCAATATTCTTGCTGACGATATTTCCATGTCACAATATTTTAGACTCAATATTTTTGCATGGGGATTTTTTTCTCTTTATATTCTGTCTAAATACCATGTAGAAGTGGAGTAGAGAGGAGCACAGTGATGTGGAGTGGTGTAGAGTGGAGGGGCGTAGAGTGGATGGGTGAAGAGTGGTATAACATAGAAAGTCGTGCGGTGGCAATGAGTGGGATGGAGTGGTGTGGAGTACAGTAGAGTAAAGTGGGGTGGAGTAGCATAGAGGGAGTTGCGTAGAGTGTTGTGGAGTGGTATAGAGTGGAGTAGATGGGGTAGAGTGGAGGGGCATAGAGTGGAGTGGCATAGTGTGGAGTAGAGTTTTGCAGAGTAGAGTGGATTGGCATTGAGCGGAGTAGAGTGCCATTGATTGGAGTTGCATAGAGTAGAGTAGAGTGTTGCAGAGTGAAGTAGAGTGGCATAGAGGGTTGTAGAGTGGATTATCCTACAGTGGAGTGTTTAGAGTACAGTGTTGTTGAGTGTTGTGGAGTGTAATAGAGTGGAGGGTCACAGAGTGACATGAAATGGATTAGAGTATCTTAGAGATGAATACAGTAGCACTGAGTGGAGTAGAGTAGGATGGTCTAGAATGGACTAGAGTTAGGTGGTGTAGGTGTGGGGTAGAGTGGCATAGAGTTGAGTGGTGCACAGTGGAGTGGCAGAGAGTGGAGTGCAAAGAGTGTCGCAGAGTGGAGTGTCCTGGAATGGTGTGGTGTAAAGTGTCATGCATTGAAGTAAAGTGTCATAGAGTGGAGTAGAGTAAAGTGGAGTGGGGTAGAGTAAAGTGGCGTAGAGTATTGCAGAGTGTTGCAGAGTGGAGTTTCGTAGAGTACAATAAAGTGTTTTTTGAATGGAGGCTCGTGGCATGGAGTGGAGTAGATTGTCGTAGAGTGGAGTGACTTAGATTGGTGTAGAGTAGAGTAGACTGCCGTAGAGTGGAGTATCATAGAGTGTTATAGAGTGTAGTGCCATAGAGTGGAGAGGCATAGAGTAGAGTAAAGTGTTGTAGAGTGGGGGCTTGTAGAGTGCTGTGGAGTAGACTGTGGTAGAGTGGAGTAGAGTGCCATAAAGTGGAGTATTGTGGCGTGGCATAGAGTGAATCTGTGTAGAGTAGAACAGAGTAAAGTGTTGTAGGAGTGGAGGCTCGTAGAGTGTCTTGGAGTACATTGTCATGGAGTGGAGTTGAGTGGAGTGGTGTAGAGTGGAGTGCAGAGCAATGGAGAGCGTAGAGTGTTGTAGAGTGGAGGGTTGAAGAGTAGAAGGACATAGAGTGGAGGGTCATGGAGTGGAGGAGCTTAGATTAGAGGGGTGTAGAGTAGAGTGAAGTAACGTGTTGTATAGTGGAGGGGCGTAGAGTGGCATAGAGTTGCATAGACTGGAGTAGATTAGAGTAGAGTATAGTGGAGTGAACTGCAATAGAGTAGAGTGTCGTAGTGTGGAGTGTCATAGATTATAGTGAAACACAGTATAGTACAATAGTGTAGAACTGAGTAACGTGTCATAGAGTGGAGTAAAATGGCATAGAGTGGACCGGAGGGTCATAGAGTGGAGGGGAGAAGAGTGGCATAGAATGGAATAGAGTGTTGTTGAGGGGCGTAGAGTGGAGGGCCCTATAGTGGCTTAGAGTGGACGGTTGTGGTGTGGAGAAGCATTGAGTGGTGAAGGGTAGAGGGAGGGGCGTAGAGTAGGGTAAACTGTTGTAAAGTAGAGTGGAGTGGCGTAGCATAGAGTGGAATAAAATGTCACAGAGTGGAGTAAAGTGGTGTAGAGTGGAGTAGCACAAAGTGTCATGAAATAGAGTAGAGTGGTGTAGAATGGAGTAAAGGTTTAGGGTGGAGTGGCATTCAGTGGAATAGAATGGCCTAAACCTAAGTAGCATAGCATTATATAGTGTGGCATAGAGTGGTGTGGCATAAAGTGGAGTAGAGTGTTGTACAGTGGAGTGGCATTGAGTGGAGTAGTGTGGAGTTGAGTAGAGAGGAGTAAAGTGTTGAAGACTCTAGTAAAGTGTCGTAGAATGCAGTACAGTTGAGTTGTTTAGGGTGGTTTAAAGTGACATGGAGTGGAGTTGCGTGGAGTGTCGTACAGTAGAGTAAAATGTTGTGGTGTGTAGTAGAGTGGAGTGCTATAGAGTGTTGCAGAATGGCACAGAGTGGTGTGGAGTGTCGTACAGTGGTGCTGAGAGGTGGCATAGAGTGAAATGGCGTGGGTGTTGTAGAGTGGAATCTCGTAGAGTGGGTAAAGTGTCTAAGACCGGAGTGGCATAGAGTGTTGCAGAGTAGAGTATTGTATATTGTAGAATGGAGTGGCCTAGAGTGGAGTGGCTTAGAGAGGAGTAGAGTGGCGTAGAGTGAAGTGGCATAGTGTCACATAGTGTTTTAGAGTAGAGTGGCATAGATTATCATAGAGTAGAGTTGTGTGGATTGGAGTGGTGAAGTGTGGCATTGATTAGAATGTCAGAGTGGTGTAAAGTGGAGTAGGGTGTGATTGTGTGTCATAGAGTGCCATAGCGTAGAGTGGAGTAAACTGTGGTAGAGTGGAGTAAAGTGTAATAGAGTGCAGTACAGTGGAGTGGTGTAGAGTGGAGTGCCATGGAGTAAAGTGGTGTGCAGTGTAGTAGGGTGAGTGGCATAGAGTGTTGTAGAGTGGAGTGACGTCGAATGGCGCCGAGTATCGTTGAGTGTCGTAGATTGGCATAGAATGTCTTAGAGTGGAGTTTCGTAGATTGATGTTCAATGGAGTGGCACAGAATGTCGTAGAGTGTAGTGTCATAGAGTGGAGTGTTGTAGAGTTCAGTGGCCTAGAGTGGAGTGGCATCGAGAGAAGGCGAGTGGCCTAGAGCGAAGTGGCATAAAGTGTCACAGAGTGTTGCAGAGTGAAATATAGCGTATAGTGGAGAGCGATAGAGTGGAGTGTAGTTGAGTGTAATGATGTAGAGTGGAGTAGAGGGGCCTAGAGTATCCCTATAGAGGAGTGGCATAGAGTGAAGTAGAGTAAAGTCAGAGTAGAGTGTGGTGCTGTAGAGCAGTGTGTCAGAGTGGAGTGGCCTAGAGTGGAGTGGAATAGAGTGGAGTAGAATAACAGAGTGAAGTACAGCAGATTGGCATAGAGTGGAGCACAGTGGCAGAGAGTGTGGGGTGGGGTAGAGTGTCGTAGAGTGGAGGGGCTCAGAGTGGAGTATGCATGGTGTGGTAGTGCACTGCCATAACAGATAACACATTTTCAATTGAAATGACCATTACATTTGCACAGACATAGAGTTTTACTGACAAAACTACACAGCGCACAAACAATAATGTGTGGAAACTACATCACTTAGTGTATTGATTTGTTATGATCATATTAAAATATTTGTTTCCAGCACACTTTAGAATTACAAAACAAACTGCTTCAATTGTGCTTTCCTAATGTTGACATATTCTGCCATATTTGCACAGTTCTTTTTGAGACATTTAAATATATTTGTGTGCTAGCCTTCCTTTCATGCCACCCGATTGTCAGAAAAATCCTCTCACTCTGAAGTCAGAGAACTAAAAGTAAACACCACACTCCCTTCGGAGACATTTGACCTCTGTCTTTGAACTCACAGCATATGTGACAAGATAAGAACTACATTTAAAGGCCTTTATACGGAAATCAAGCACTCGTTGCAGAATACTGTAAACAGGCTATGCTCCATGAGAGGGGCAAAGGAAATGCTGGACAGCCTAAATCAAATTCAGCCAGCAAATGGAAAGTAAGCAAATGAGAGTTTCAAACTACAGAGCCAATGATAAGCAATGGGAAACAGGCCTCCAAATATACAAAAAAACAGACCACACACTGACCTGTCAGACCAGCCCATCGGACCCTGCCTAATTGGCCTATAAGCAAGTCCTACCCTGGGCACACCTGGAGCCGCAATACACATTGTGCCCCATAGGCGCAAAAGACATGTACGCCCACTTTGTGCGCTCCCCGGGCACAGTGGAATTACAGAAGGGGCTTCGGATGCTTGTGCATCCCCTTTTGTAATACTGATAGCGCTGGGACGCAAGTTGCAACAGCGCTATAGTTAGAGGGTGTTCCCTCATTTGCTTGGTGGTGTGGCCCCATGTTAACAAGGGAATCTCTGTCTTTGCATCTGTGCCATGCCATAGAAGCAGGCTCAGAGGCAAACATGCCCTTAGGAGGCACACTGACAGTGTGCCACTTTTGTGACACTGCCAAAAGGCAGCCCTCTGAGGGGATAAAAGAGGACCCATGGATCCCCCAGACATCCATTTGGAGGCGGGTGCAATCACATTCTGCTCTTGCCAGCAAGGTGCTCTCTCCCACTCCTCAAAGTGCAGGCGGCATGCTGACAGTGCTTTAAAACATGTAGCAGCTTTGAAACAGACAATCAATTTTTCACTTGAATTCACTGCACTAAGGGCAGCAACAAATCGTAGCTTCCCAAGGGGCAGTGCATTCTTTGTAATTTTGAAAGGTGCCCCTCGGAGAAAAAAAAAAAAAAGCACCATATACATAATAGGGCCCCTGCTGTATATCTACAGCACATTTGTATTCCAATGTATACCTCCTACTAATGAAATGCTGAGATGCATTATAGAAATACCTCTCAAGTTTGAAACATTACTTTCTAAAATGATATGCAGTTCTTAATTTGTAAAGCAAAAGTGCAGGGGGCCCAAGGTGTTTGTTAGGGACCCACTGCTAGTGCTGCTATTGCCGAAAACCAAGGCTGTTTATTTTTTAGTCATCCTCATCCCTGTTTCTTACAACACTCCAGCCTCCATGCCTCTTTGCAGGTTCTGTTTCATATCTGCTTTTTTTCTTCCTTTGTCGATCTTTTCCTATATTTCTCTTCATCCTTGTTCATCCAATTTCTGTCTTTCTCTCTCTTGCTCAGGGTCAAAAAGTGATGATTGGGGGTGGGTGATAAATTCTGCTCCACTAGTGGAGTTGCTGGAGTTTTGCCCACTTGAGATCCAGCAAAATTCCACAAGGCAGATGTTTTTTATTTTTTTTTAGTTCAGTAATTTTTATTGAAAAAAGACATATATACAAGGTACAGAGTAAAACACATGTTTATTCTCTCAGTTGGGTCACCAACTTACCGCTTATAAGTTGGCAAGTGAGAATCGGTGTCTCCTAGCACGATTTTTGGCACTAGGACCGCGGTACTCATAGTACAGCATCTGGGACACCAGCAGCCCGGCAGGCCATCATTGGCGGCCAGCGGACCTTGCAGGTAATGTACCCATGGCCCCCAACTTTTCATTATTTCACTACAAAATTAGGCAAGTGGCTCTCATTGCTATTGGCTTTGCCGGTGCAATTTTAAAAACGTCCAGCCGTGGGAAACCCAATTTTACGAGTGACAGTAGAGAGTGCAGGGAGAGAGTTCAGGGAGAGAGTGGAGGGAGAGAGTGGGGAGAAAGAGAAAGAGAGAGAGAGAGAGAGAGAGAGAGAGAGAGAGAGAGAGAGAGAGATCAGTATTTTGTGAAGTCTGTACTTTGAGCCAGAGGGAGGAAACAACAGAAGATTACTGTAGGGGACAAGCAAGGGAAAGAGCATGAGCCAGAAAAGGGCAAAGCTAAATAAGGGGAGAAATATAGGGGAAAGAGTAGGACATGCACTTCCCGGGAGTGGTAAACACAAATGGTAAAGAAATAAAAGAAAAGTTGTTTGCTGATATCAGCATTTCAAGGAAACAGCTCATTCAATCAGGGTAAAGCCAAATTCATCTAGGATTGGGACCAGGACAAGAATAGAGAGGAAATACAAAATCAGGATCTGTCACTGGAATGGACAAAAAGCCTTGCAATCGTGAGCAGTGGGCTGAACCAAAGCCCACTCTATGTAATATTGTATGTAAAGCTGTGAAAGACTTCTGAAGCTGTCTATAGCGAGCCCACAAAAATGATCAGAACAGCCAGCTACACTGATAGTGCCTATGGGTAGTAGATCCAGGGTGTGTGATGGCAGTGTGGTAGCGTGGATATGAAGATGTCCGCCTTATAGGATGTTATGGCACTGGAACTGCAGCCAACAAAAAAGTCACCTGTCATTTTGCTAATTTCTAAAAACCTAAAGGACAAAATACTTCGATGTATGCTAACAATTATTTGTTATGTATTTAGAGCTTTTCTTATATGATAGCATATCACAGATAAAGTTGCAGTAAGTAACATTAATATTTGACATACAGCATTACTATTGACAAAAGAAAACCCTTACACATATCAGGGAGAAATGATTAAGTAAACAGTGAAAAAAGGGATGGTTTTAATCACCATGGCAGTTTGTCGTATTTGTATTGCTTTAGCATGGCTGGATACCCATCCCCCATCCTTCCAGCAATGGCAAGGGCGTTTCTTAGAGTCTGCACTATATGAGTGTAAAGGGAGGAGGGCCAGGCGGACGGGGAAGAAAATGTGCGGGCCGTCTCAGACTGGCCTCAGCGGTCATGGAGTTTGCTCCAAGAATACTAAAAGTAAACTCTTGGTGTACTCTTGACTTTCTTCAGATTTTGGTTCTTGCCTTTCCCCCATTCCGTTAGCAAGACATTGCAGGCTATTGCGGTGTTAAGGGTGGCCAAAAGTAACCCTGTGATGGAATTGGGGTCAAAGTGTGTATGATGCTATGCAATGCCTCTTAAGATTGCTATTGTCTGCTAATAAAAATGTATTAGCAAAATGTGGACTTTGTAGTTACATCTGCTTTTGAAATACAGCATCGTCGAATTGTCAAATGTTTTGAAACGGGTTAGATTTTTTTGTACTCTGGCCCCACCTCCCCCACTGACTCCCCCCCCCCCCCTCCCCCCACACACACACACACTGACCCCATCGCTCCCGGTGCAACACTTTGCCACAAACCATGCAGTTTCAGCTGATTTTTCAATGCAGAACAAGCTCCTGGTGCAAAAAATCAGTGCGAGCAGCACGACTTGCCGATTACTGCCTGTTTGCGAAACTCTGCATAATCTCACAAAGTTTTCAAGTAATTCCGCCGTATTCCCCGCAAGTTCCACCCACCCCTAAATACGTCCTGTCCCCAAAAATGAGTGCAGCCGACTACTTCCTTTAACAAATTGTAAAAAGCAGACACTGATCCTATGACTACCAACCAGTGACTGAAGTGAAAAATATATATAGCAGAACTATTGATTAAAAAAACCTCAAAAATTAACGCACATGCATTCGTCATAAAAGCATTGCAAAGCTAATAGGTCTGGTCTAGTCAGACAGTAGTGAACCTATACACTCAGTACCTCATAATACTTAAAATCTATTGGTCGACCCATCTCTTGTACATCCATTGTTGTTTCCTAAAAAATAGCAGAAATATGCTTGCAATAAACAATATGAACAATAAGCAAAACAAGCATTTGCAATGCAATCGGTCTCGCCTTTGGGACCTTATATGTATTTAGCTATGCAGGACATTAAACTGGGTGCTGAAACATCTACTGTCCTTTAACTTGGAGGGAAAGTAAGCACCAAACTGCGTGACACACCAGGTATGGGATCACATGCAGAGAAATATTGCCTTTCAGCGGGAAATGGTCCAAAGCTCTGTTTTTAATATAAACTCAGGGTCTTCGGTGGTAATATCACTGAAAATATAAGATTTAAAAATAATGTAATTGTCTATGGGTGGTCATGGAAGACAATTTCTATGGACTGGAATGTAGAGAATGCCTAAGTGATTCAGGTATTTTACTGACCTCTTCTGGTCGTTTTCTTTCAAAAAAGTTAAATAGAGGCAGTTGCCAGAAAAATTAAAAAAGAAAGTCCCTTAGCAGAAAGCAATTCTGGTACTTTACTGATCTCTACTGGTCTTTTTTTATTAAGACAGTTAAATAGAAGCAGTTGATCAGAAAAAAAAGTCCCTAAGCAGAAGCAGAAGCAGACAAGTCCTAGGGCTGATCTCCAGAGCCCACAAAGTACATACACATATAAGTACATACTAATATGTAAGTATCATACTAAAGTATATGCAAGAGGTCTCGAATGCTCAGCCTAAAAATAACATAACAGTGGGATGCCACTTAGAAAAAAAAGTGTGAACAGTGCATCATTGTTCTAAGTTCCAACATGGGGTTCGGATCTGATGTCGTCCGGAGGGCTCCGAGGTCTGCCGAATCCGATTCGGAACCTGTGTTTCTGACCGAATCAGAAAGCTTTCCAAACAACCGATTTCGATGGTCGGAAAGCATTCGAACTTTCTGAGTCGGTTCCGACTTGGTTTTGAATGACATTTAGAGGAATCAAGTCGTTCAAGGCCGACTCGTACAGGTCTATAGACCGCGTTTCTGACTCAGCGATTATGATGTCAGATTCGGACAGCCTTTCCTAATTGGTTATTCCGACTCGGATCAGCCATCAGAATCTGACTTTGGGGGCCCGTAGCGGGCCCCTTCATCTGGAACCTTCTGCATGGGGCTCACGGGGGTACCCAAGTGACCTCCCTTTGAGGCCATGCATAGTGTGGCAGACACAGGGTGCACGATTTCCCACAGCCACTCCTTTCTTCAATGGGAGCCTGTGTATTTGGTAGGAACACAGGCTCCCATTGAAGTCAACGGGAGTCCAAATGAATGGTATCCGGAACCATCGTAATCGCTCGGTCGGACTCCTCGAATCCGATTCAGTCGGAAACCATTCCGGGACCAATCCGGTCAAAATACTTTCCAGACCACATCGTAATTGACCCCATGGTCTCTATCTTTAAAAGCAATGCGTTGTCCATCTTGGAAAAGTTAAATATTCTATGCACAAAACAATTCCATGATGTCATCTCAGTAAACAAATTTACTGAGCTTCGATCATAGAATGTGATTGGGCATAGCATGTCATTGTTGTACTGAACCAAGATGTTCGACATATTTATTCTAGATTGGCAGCTATCTTGGGAAGGTAAAACAATGATACACTATGGACACCATTACAAGATGATCTCAAGTGTTAAAGTAGTGTTCACAATGGTATGCAGCACACTACAGATTAAATGAGTGGCATGCGAGTAGTCCTGAAACCCTCCTTGGGGTTGTGCTGAAGACCAAAACAAAATAAAAAAGGAAAGGAAATGGAAGAAATAACAAGAAGCTGTTTAAATGAGTCAGTTGATAATTAGAGAATCACCAGCCCTGGAACTGAAGCATGCTCATTTTTAGGCACATGCACTTGTGACTAGTCGAAATGCAATCACTCACAGCACAATGGAGATAAATGACTGAAGTGGGCTGACCCATTTCTTCATAACGCGTGCTAATAAGAGTGGAATCAATATGTGAATGGCACAAAACCAGCCCAATGGCTGGACCCTCATAATGAACTACTAAATAGAAAAAAGAACTGGTCATCAGAACAGGACCATAACCTTGACGCTATAATCTTAGACATCTCTTTAATGGTAAGAGCCAGTGGTGGGGTTCTGAGAATTTATTCATTACAGGGGCGTAACAAACGCCCCCGCAGACCCCGCAGTGCGGGGGGGCCTCACTCTCTACAGTTAATGAAGGGGCCCCCAGGGGGCCCCGACCCCCTCAGCTCTTCTGAGAGCTGTGAGAGAGGTCTGCGCTGAAGCAAGCCTCTCTCTCTCTGCATCTGAAGCAGGTGCAGCCTGCTCGGAGCCCTTCGCCCCCTCCCTCTGAATGAAGAGAAACAAAGTATCAATATACATTGTTTCTCTTCAGTCAGAGCCAGAGGCAGTCCCGGAAAGAGGATGGGGGCCCCAGAGACAGCAGTCTCCACTGCTCCTCTGAGGCAGCACAGAGCCCGGCCCCCACTCTCTCCTCTCCATAAACAATGCCCACCCCACAAGAGAAGAGAAGAGACAGGGACAAGGATGGGGTGGGGGGCCCCACAAGAGAAGAGAAGAGAAGAGACAGGGACAGGCCCCCATCCGAGAAGAGACAGGGACAAGGATGGGGTGGGGGCCCCACAAGAGAAGAGAAGAGAAGAGACAGGGACAGGAAGAGACAGGGACAAGGATGGGGTGGGGGGCCCACAAGAGAAGAGAAGAGAAGAGACAGGGACAGGAAGAGACAGGGACAAGGATGGGGTGGGGGGCCCACAAGAGAAGAGAAGAGACAGGCCCCCATCCGAGAAGAGACAGGGACAAGGATGGGTTGGGGGGCCCACCCCACAAGAGAAGAGAAGAGAGGGTGGGGGGGCCACCCCACAAGAGAAGAGACGAGGACAAGGATGGGGTGGGGGCCCCACAAGAGAAGAGAAGAGACAGGGACAGGAAGAGACAGGGACAAGGATGGGGTGGGGGGCCCACAAGAGAAGAGAAGAGACAGGGACAGGCCCCCATCCGAGAAGAGACAGGGACAAGGATGGGGTGGGGGGCCCACAAGAGAAGAGAAGAGACAGGGACAGGCCCCCATCCGAGAAGAGACAGGGACAAGGATGGGGTGGGGGCCCCCCAAGAGAAGAGAAGAGACAGGGACAGGCCCCCATCCGAGAAGAGACAGGGACAAGGATGGGGTGGGGGGCCCACCCCACAAGAGAAGAGAAGAGAGGGTGGGGGGCCCACCCCACAAGAGAAGAGAAGAGACAGGGACAAGAAGAGACAGGGACAAGGATGGGGTGGGGGGCCCACCCACAAGAGAAGAGAAGAGACAGAGACAAGGATGGGGTGGGGGGCCCACCCCACAAGAGAAGAGAGGGTGGGTGGCCCACCCCACAAGAGAAGAGAAGAGACAGGGACAAGAAGAGACAGGGACAAGGATGGGGTGGGGGCCCCACCCCACAAGAGAAGAGAAGAGACAGGGAAAAGGATGGGGTGGGGTGGGGGCCTCAGAGAGCAAGAGCAGGAGACAGCACAGAGCAGTGCTCGGGACCCTGACAAGGGTGGGAGTGGGGGCCCCCAGACAGGTATTCTCCAGGGCAAAGCTCACATGAGAAAGGACAAGGCAGCAAAATGGTGCCCTCAGGTAAGCACGCTTGTTAGAACACACCATGGGCGTCTGCAGGGAGAGGGAAAGGGGGGCCAAGAAAGGTGCAAGGCAGAGGGGGAGAATGATGCATGGTAGAGAAGGGTGCAAGGCAGAGGGGAGAAGGGTGCAAGGCAGAGTGGAGAAGGGTGCAAGGCAGAGGGGAGAAGGGTGCAATGCAGAGAGGAGAAGGGTGCAAGGCAGAGAGGAGAAGGGTGCAAGGCAGAGGGGAGAAGGGTGCAAGGCAAAGAGGAGACGGGTGCAAGGAACACGCCGAACTCAGCGCTCTACTCAAGAAACCAACAGCGGACCCCACCGACCTCAAGAACTACCGCCCCATCTCGCTTCTCCCGTTTCCAGCCAAAGTCATCGAGAAGACCGTCAACAAGCAGATGGCCGCCTTCCTCGAGACGAACGGATCCCTCGACCCCTCACAGTCCGGCTTCCGAGCCAACCACAGCACCGAGACCGCCCTCATCGCCGCCACCGATGACATCCGAGCCCTGATGGACAAAGGAGAAACAGCGGCCCTCATCCTCCTAGACCTCTCCGCGGCATTCGACACGGTCTGCCACCGCACCCTAATACGGCGCCTCAGCAACATCGGAATCCAGGACAAGGCGCTGGAATGGATCATCTCCTTCCTCGACGGAAGAACACAGCGAGTCCGCCTACCACCGTACAAGTCAGAGGCCTCCGAAGTCATCTGCGGCGTCCCCCAAGGATCTTCACTGAGCCCCACCCTCTTCAACGTCTACATGAGCCCCCTCGCGGCCATCGTACGCAAACACCACCTCAGCATCATATCATACGCCGACGACACCCAGCTGATCCTCTCCCTGACCAACAACCCCGCCGCCGCCAGAGCCAACCTGCACGAAGGGATGAAAGAGGTAGCCGAGTGGATGACGACCAGCCGCCTGAAACTGAACTCGGACAAGACGGAGGTCCTCATCCTGGGCTCTTCACCCTCCGCCTGGGACGACTCCTGGTGGCCTCCCGCCCTGGGCACCGCACCCAAACCGACAGACCATGCACGAAACCTGGGCTTCATCCTGGACTCCTCCCTCTCCATGACCAGGCAAGTCAACAGCGTCTCCTCGGCGTGCTTCAACATCCTACGCATGCTACGGAAGATCTTTTGGTGGATCCCCTCAGAGACCAGGAAGACCGTCACCCAGGCCCTCGTCACCAGCCGACTGGACTACGGCAACGCCCTCTACGCCGGGACCACCGCCAAGCTCCAGAAGAGACTCCAGCGGATCCAAAACGCCTCAGCCAGACTCATCCTCGACATCCCACGATCCAGCCACATCTCCGGACATCTGAGAGACCTTCACTGGCTTCCCATCAACAAGAGAATCACCTTCCGCCTCCTCACCCACGCACACAAAGCCCTACACGACCAAGGCCCGAGCTACCTCAACAGCCGAGTCAACTTCTACGCTCCCAAACGCCACCTCCGATCAGCCAACCACGCCCTCGCCGCCGTCCCCCGCATCCGAAGAGCGACTACAGGAGGAAGGTCCTTCTCCTACCTGGCCGCCAAGACCTGGAACTCCCTCCCATCCGACCTGCGCCTGACCCAAGACCACCTCTCCTTCAGGAAGAAGCTGAAGACCTGGCTGTTCGAGCAGTAGCGGCACCCCCCCTCCCCAGCGCCTTGAGACCCTACGGGTATGTAGCGCGCTCTATAAATGTCATTGATTGATTGATTGATTGATTGAAGGAAGAGAGGAGAAGGGTGCAAGGTAGAGAAGGGTGCAAGGCGGAGGGGGAGAAGGGTGCAAGGTAGAGAGGAGAAGGGTGCAAGGCGGAGGGGAGAAGGTGCAAGGAGGAGGGGAGAAGGGTGCAAGGCAGATAGGAGAGGGGTGCAAGGCGGAGGGGAGAAGGGTGCAAAGCAGATAGGAGAAGGGTGCAAGGCAAAGAGGAGAAGGGTGCAAGGCAGAGAAGAGAAGGGTGCAAGGCAGAGAAGAGAAGGGTGCAAGGCAGATAAGAGAAGGGTGCAAGGCAAAGAGGAGAAGGGTGCAAGGAAGAGAGGAGAAGGGTGCAAGGTAGAGAAGGATGCAAGGCAGAGAGGAGAAGGGTGCAAGGCAGAGAAGAGAAGGGTGCAAGGCAGAGAAGAGAAGGGTGCAAGGCAGAGAAGAGAAGGGTGCAAGGCAAAGAGGAGACGGGTGCAAGGAAGAGAGGAGAAGGGTGCAAGGTAGAGAAGGGTGCAAGGCGGAGGGGGAGAAGGGTGCAAGGTAGAGAGAAGAAGGGTGCAAGGCGGAGGGGAGAAGGTGCAAGGCGGAGGGGAGAAGGGTGCAAGGCAGATAGGAGAAGGGTGCAAGGCGGAGGGGAGAAGGGTGCAAGGCAGATAGGAGAAGGGTGCAAGGCAAAGAGGAGAAGGGTGCAAGGCAGAGAAGAGAAGGGTGCAAGGCAAAGAGGAGAAGGGTGCAAGGCAGAGAAGAGAAGGGTGCAAGGCAAAGAGGAGAAGGGTGCAAGGCAAAGAGGAGAAGGGTGCAAGGAAGAGAGGAGAAGAGTGCAAGGTAGAGAAGGGTGCAAGGCAGAGGGGGAGAAGGGTGCAAGGTAGAGAGGAGAAGGGTGCAAGGCGGAGGGGAGAAGGGTGCAAGGCGGAGGGGAGAAGGGTGCAAGGCAGATAGGAGAAGGGTGCAAGGCGGAGGGGAGAAGGGTGCAAGGCAGATAGGAGAAGGGTGCAAGGCGGAGGGGAGAAGGGTGCAAGGTGGAGAAGGGTGCAAGGCAGAGGGGGAGAAGGGTGCATGGCAGATGGGAGAAGGGTGAAAGGCAGAGGGGAGAAGGGTGCAAGGTAGAGGGGAGAAGGGTGCAAGGTAGAGGGGAGAAGGGTGCAAGGCAGAGGGGAGAAGGGTGCAAGGCAGAGGGGAGAAGGGTGCAAGGCAAAGAGGAGACGGGTGCAAGGAAGAGAGGAGAAGGGTGCAAGGCGGAGGGGAGAAGGGTGCAAGGCAGATAGGAGAAGGGTGCAAGGCGGAGGGGAGAAGGGTGCAAGGCAGATAGGAGAAGGGTGCAAGGCAGAGGGGGAGAATGATGCATGGTAGAGAAGGGTGCAAGGCAGAGGGGAGAAGGGTGCAAGGCAGAGTGGAGAAGGGTGCAAGGCAGAGGGGAGAAGGGTGCAATGCAGAGAGGAGAAGGGTGCAAGGCAGAGAGGAGAAGGGTGCAAGGCAGAGGGGAGAAGGGTGCAAGGCAAAGAGGAGACGGGTGCAAGGAAGAGAGGAGAAGGGTGCAAGGTAGAGAAGGGTGCAAGGCGGAGGGGGAGAAGGGTGCAAGGTAGAGAGGAGAAGGGTGCAAGGCGGAGGGGAGAAGGTGCAAGGAGGAGGGGAGAAGGGTGCAAGGCAGATAGGAGAGGGGTGCAAGGCGGAGGGGAGAAGGGTGCAAAGCAGATAGGAGAAGGGTGCAAGGCAAAGAGGAGAAGGGTGCAAGGCAGAGAAGAGAAGGGTGCAAGGCAGAGAAGAGAAGGGTGCAAGGCAGATAAGAGAAGGGTGCAAGGCAAAGAGGAGAAGGGTGCAAGGCAAAGAGGAGAAGGGTGCAAGGAAGAGAGGAGAAGGGTGCAAGGTAGAGAAGGATGCAAGGCAGAGAGGAGAAGGGTGCAAGGCAGAGAAGAGAAGGGTGCAAGGCAAAGAGGAGAAGGGTGCAAGGCAAAGAGGAGAAGGGTGCAAGGAAGAGAGAAGAAGGGTGCAAGGTAGAGAAGGATGCAAGGTAGAGAGAAGAAGGGTGCAAGGCGGAGGGGAGAAGGTGCAAGGCGGAGGGGAGAAGGGTGCAAGGCAGATAGGAGAAGGGTGCAAGGCGGAGGGGAGAAGGGTGCAAGGCAGATAGGAGAAGGGTGCAAGGCAAAGAGGAGAAGGGTGCAAGGCAGAGAAGAGAAGGGTGCAAGGCAAAGAGGAGAAGGGTGCAAGGCAGAGAAGAGAAGGGTGCAAGGCAAAGAGGAGAAGGGTGCAAGGCAAAGAGGAGAAGGGTGCAAGGAAGAGAGGAGAAGAGTGCAAGGTAGAGAAGGGTGCAAGGCAGAGGGGGAGAAGGGTGCAAGGTAGAGAGGAGAAGGGTGCAAGGCGGAGGGGAGAAGGGTGCAAGGCGGAGGGGAGAAGGGTGCAAGGCAGATAGGAGAAGGGTGCAAGGCGGAGGGGAGAAGGGTGCAAGGCAGATAGGAGAAGGGTGCAAGGCGGAGGGGAGAAGGGTGCAAGGTGGAGAAGGGTGCAAGGCAGAGGGGGAGAAGGGGGCATGGCAGATGGGAGAAGGGTGAAAGGCAGAGGGGAGAAGGGTGCAAGGTAGAGGGGAGAAGGGTGCAAGGTAGAGGGGAGAAGGGTGCAAGGCAGAGGGGAGAAGGGTGCAAGGCAGAGGGGAGAAGTGTGCAAGGCAGAGGGGAGAAGGGTGCAAGGGAGAGAGGAGAAGGGTGCAAGGTAGAGAAGGGTGCAAGGCAGAGGGGGAGAAGGGTGCAAGGTAGAGAGGAGAAGGGTGCAAGGTGGAGGGGAGAAGGGTGCAAGGTGAAGGGGAGAAGGGTGCAAGGCAGAGGGGAGAAGGGTGCAAGGCAGAGGGGAGAAGGGTGCAAGGCAGAGGGGAGAAGGGTGCAAGGGAGAGAGGAGAAGGGTGCAAGGTAGAGAAGGGTGCAAGGCAGAGGGGGAGAAGGGTGCATGGCAGATGGGAGAAGGGTGAAAGGCAGAGGGGAGAAGGGTGCAAGGTAGAGGGGAGAAGGGTGCAAGGCAGAGGGGAGAAGGGTGCAAGGCAGAGGGGAGAAGTGTGCAAGGCAGAGAAGAGAAGAGTGCAAGGCAAAGAGGAGAAGGGTGCAAGGAAGAGAGGAGAAGGGTGGAAGGTAGAGAAGGGTGCAAGGCGGAGGGGGAGAAGGGTGCAAGGTAGAGAAGAGAAGGGTGCAAGGCAAAGAGGAGAAGGGTGCAAGGAAGAGAGGAGAAGGGTGGAAGGTAGAGAAGGGTGCAAGGCGGAGGGGGAGAAGGGTGCAAGGTAGAGGGGAGAAGGGTGCAAGGCAGAGAGGAGAAGGGTGCAAGGCGGAGGGGAGAAGGGTGCAAGGCAGAGGGGAGAAGGGTGCAAGGCGGAGGGGAGAAGGGTGCAAGGTGGAGGGGATAAGGGTGCAAGGCAGAGGGGAGAAGGGTGCAAGGCAGAGGGGAGAAGGGTGCAAGGCAGAGGGGTGAAGGGTGCAAGGCAGAGAGGAGAAGGGTGCAAGGCGGAGGGGAGAAGGGTGCAAGGCAGAGGGGAGAAGGGTGCAAGGCAGAGGGGAGAAGGGTGCAAGGCGGAGGGGAGAAGGGTGCAAGGCAGAGGGGAGAAGGGTGCAAGGCAGAGGGGAGAAGGGTGCAAGGCAGAGGGGAGAAGGGTGCAAGGCAGAGGGGAGAAGGGTGCAAGGCAGAGAGGAGAAGGGTGCAAGGTAGAGAAGGGTGCAAGGCGGAGGGGGAGAAGGGTGCATGGCAGATGGGAGAAGGGTAGAGGGGAGAAGGGTGCAAGGAAGAGAGGAGAAGGGTGCAAGGTAGGGAAGGGTGCAAGGCGGAGGGGGAGAAGGGTTCAAGGCAGAGGTGAGAAGGGTGCAAGGCAGAGGTGAGAAGGGTGCAAGGCAGAGAGGAGAAGGGTGCAAGGCAAAGGGGAGAAGGGTACAAGGCAAAGGGGAGATGGGTGCAAGGCAGAGGGGAAAAGGGTGCAAGGCAGAGGGGAGAAGGATGCAGGGTAGAGAAGGGTGCAAGGCGGCGGGGGAGAAGGGTGCAAGGCGGAGGGGGAGAAGGGTGCAAGGCAGAGAGGGGAAGGATGCAAGGTAGAGAAGGGTGCAAGGCAGTGGGGGAGAAGGGTGCAAGGCGGAGGGGGAGAAGGGTGCAAGGCAGAGGGGAGAAGGGTGCAAGGCAGAGGGGAGAAGGGTGCAAGGCAGAGGGGAGAAGGGTGCAGGGCAGAGGGGAGAATGATGCAAGGAAGAGAAGGGTGCAAGGCAGAGGGGGAAGGGGTGCAAGGCAGAGAGGAGAAGGATGAAAGTTAGAGAAGGGTGCAAGGCGGGGGTGGAATAGGGTGCAAGACAGAGAGGAGAAGGGTGCAAGGCAGAGGGGAGAAGGGTGCAAGGCAGAGGGGAGAATGGTGCAAGGTAGAAAAGGGTGCAAGGCGGAGGTGGACTAGGGTACAAGGGGGAGGGGAGAAGGGTGCAAGAGGGAGGGCAAGAAGGGTGCAAGGCAGAGGGGAGAAGGGTGCAAGGGGGATGGTGATGAAGTTAAAAATGTGCCCCCCCTGGAAACATTTCTGCGGACACCCATGGGACGCACACTACTTTGTGAGGGAGAGTGGGAGAGAGTGGAGAGAGAGAGTGGAGAGAGAGAGTGGAGAGAAACAGTGGAGAGAAACAGTGGAGAGAGAGAGTGGCTAGAGAGAGAGAGAGAGAGAGTGGAGAGAGACAGTGGAGACAGAGTAGACAGTGGAGAGAGAGTGGAGATAGACAGTGGAGAGACCGAGAGTGGAGAGAGAGTGGAGAGAGCATGGAGAGACACTGGAGAGAGTGGAGAGACCGAGAGTGGAGAGAGATAGAGGGGAGAGAGAGAGAGTGGAGAGAGAGAGTAGAGAGAGAGAGAGTGGAGAGAGAGTGGAGATAGACAGTGGAGAGACCGAGAGTGGAGAGAGAGTGGAGAGAGCATGGCGAGACAGTGGAGAGAGAGAGAGTGGAGAGAGAGAGAGAGTGGAGAGAGAGAGAGTAGAGAGAGAGAGTGGAGAGAGAGTGGAGAGAGAGAGAGAGAGAGAGTGGAGAGAGAGATAGAGTGGAGAGAGAGATAGAGTGGAGAGAGAGATAGAGTGGAGAGAGAGATAGAGTGGAGAGAGAGTTAGAGTGGAGAGAGAGAGTAGAGAGAGCGAGTAGAGAGAGCGAGTGGAGCGAGAGAGTGGAGAGAGAGAGTGGAGAGAGTAGAGAGAGAGAGAAGGGAGAGAGGGTGGAGAGAGAGAGAGTGGAGGGAGACAGTGGAGGGAGACAGTGGAGAGAGACAGTGGAGAGAGAGACAGAGGAGAGACCGTGGAGAGAGAGACAGTAGAGATAGAGTGGACAGAGTTGAGAGAGTGAATGGAGAGAGTGGAGAGAGAGTAGAAACTGACTGACTGACTCAGAGACTGAATACTGACTGACCGAGAGACTGACTGACTGAGAAACTGACTGAGAGAGAGAGTGACTGACTGACAGAGAGAGAGAGACTGATTGAGAGTGAGCCTGGCTGACAGAGACTGGCTGAGGTAGAGAGAAACTGACTGAGAGAGAGACTGAGAGAGAGAGGCAAAGAGACTGACTGACAGAGAGATAGACTGATTGACTCTGAGAGAGACTGACTGACAGAGAGAGACTGCCTGAGAGAGACTGCCTGAGAGAGACTGACTGAGAGAGAGACTGACTGAGAGAGAGACTGACTGAGAGACTGACTGAGAGAGAGACTGACTAGGAGAGAGACTGACTGGGAGAGAGACTGACTGGGAGAGAGACTGACTGAGAGAGAGACTGACAGAGAGAGAGACTGACAGAGAGAGACTGACAGAGAGAGACTGACAGAGAGAGAGACTGACTGAGAGAGAGACTGACAGATAGAGAGACTGACAGAGAGAGAGACTGACTGGGTGAGAGACTGACTGAGTGAGAGACTGACAGAGAGAGAGAGACTGACTGACTGGGGTAGAGAGAGAATGACTGACTGAGAGAGACTGACTGACTGGGAGAGAGAGAGACTGACTGGGAGAGAGAGTGACTGATTGACTGACTGAGAGAGAGACTGACTGACTGACTGAGAGAGAGACTGACTGACTGACAGAGACAGACAGAGAGAGAAAGAGACTGAGAGACTGACAGAGAAAGAGAGACTGACCAACAGAGAGAGACTGACTGACAGAGACTGACTGATAGAGAGACTCACAGAGAGACTGACTGACCGAGAGAGAGACTGAGACTCTGACAGAGAGAGAGACTGACTGACAGAGAGAGAGACTGACTAAGAGAGACTGACAGAGAGACTGACAGAGAGAGACTGACTGACAGAGAGAGAGCGAGAGACTGACTGACTGAGAGAGACTGACTGAGAGAGACTGAATGACAGCGAGTGATAGACTGACTGACAGAGAGACTGACTGATAGAGAGAGACTGACTGGCTGACAGACTGACAGTGAGAGAGAGAGAGAGAGAGAGAGAGAGACTGACTGACAGAGAGAGTGACTGACTAAGAGAGACTGAATGACAGAGAGAGATAGACTGACTGACTGAAAGAGAGATACTGACTGACAGAGAGAGAGACTGTGATGGAATTGGGGTCAAAGTGTGTATGAAGCTATGCAATGCCTCTTAAGATTGCTATTGTCTAATAAAAATAAAAATGTATTATCAAAATGTGTTCTTTGTGGTTACATCTGCTTTTGAAATACTGCATTGAAGCTTTGTCCAATGTCTTAAAACGGAAACGAGAAGGAGCAGTGAATGCACTTTTATCAAAACTAAACGATGAGTGGGCCCGATGTTGTATATCATGACAGGAGTCTGCATCAGGAAACCCACCTAAAATTGGGCAAACTTTCCCGACCTACTCATGGCAGGGACCATGTCATGAATGGACCACCACCTATGATAGCCTGCGGGCAGACTAAGCCCAACCTTTGACTCCACCATCCAGTGTTACTTATAACTGCTGTATTGGTGACAGTGGCATAACAATTGCCCCGCATCCCCTGCAGTATGGCGGGTCGCTGGCCTGAGAGATCTAGACTGGCACGGAGGATGGGAGGGGGCCCCCTCCATGTAGTTTGCAGGGGGGCCCCCTCATGTTTCGTTACGCCACTGATTCATTAGCATCGCTAGAATGCCATTGGCCTGGGGAAAGCAAGAAAAAGTGCCTCTTTGACATCTGCTGCTGTAGAATACACAGCAACTGTCAGGATTCTGGGCCCCAGTTCCACTGCACCTTCTGCACCAAAGATAGCTATGCCCCTGGATTAATTCTAATTTTCAACTGCACTATAACTTTAAAATGTTAATTAAACTATTATTTCTTCTCACGTTTTAATACTTACGGGATAATCATATTTATTGGCTGTGGATAATTTGGTTACTTAATTTGACTCAACATTTACACCACCTTTCATGAGCTAGTCCTTAACACCACAACCAAGCTACCAGGGAGAGTCAACAAGGGTGTGCAGGCTAAACTTTTCTTTTTTAGACTAAGTAACCATAATCCTGCTCATTAGACATCTCAGGGTTGTGGCAAGTGCTTGACACCCCAGGAAGGACACCCCTCTTCCATTGCCACATTGTGCTATTTACTTTGAGCCCTCGTCAACTAGAGACTTTAACAAACTGTGTAAATAGTCTTAGAGCTCCTCCATTGACAAGGGCATATGTCCTTGATCTTGAGGCAGTATGTGGTTAGCGGGCAGGACACCCGGGATGGATATTCGTCTTCCATGACCTCATTGGTGCTTTATACTTCGAGCCCTCCTCAACCAGAGACTATGACAACCCCTGCAACAAGTCTGCCAGCTCCTCCACTGACCAAGGCATATTTCCATAGTCCTCAGGCAGTTTGTGGTTACCAGACGGCATGTGTTGTGGTCAGTAATGTATATCACCATTACAGTTTCCCTCTTTTCCACAGCCTGCTGACTGGCTTTTACATTTGACTCTATAGGGGAACTGGGCTCGAAGTGTCAGGTCTTGCTCGACAAGGTGCGCGTAGGTTTGAAACTCAGGTACACTATGACACAGTAAGCAAGCCCAATAAACTCAGGGGGATATGTACAAGGAAGTGGTGGAGCGTGTCGTTAGCCTCCTTGGCTTAACAACACGCTCCGCCACTTCGGAAACGCAAGGCTGCACCATATTGAGTTTCCCACTGCGATGGCGCTAATTTTAACAACTTAGCGCCAATGCATGCACCCTTGCATCAGAGTGCAAGGGTGACAGTGTGCAGGGGAGAATTGTTTATGTGTAGGAAGGTGCCCCTTCCTGCACATAAAAAATCCTAAAATGCCATTTTGTAACTTTCATGTGTGGTGCTTCATGCTGCACACATGAAAGTTACAAAATTGAATTTTTTTAAAAGGTTTGTTTATGTAGAGGAAGGGACACCTTCCTGTACATAAACAAACCATGGCATTTTGCTTTTTCCATGTGTGCTGCACAAGGCAGCACACATGGAAAAAGCAAAATCAAGGAGAAATAATGCATATCTGCCCGTTTCGCCAACTTAAGACCAGGATTTTCCTGGTCTTCATGTTGCCACTACCTCCTATGTATGCCACCCAAAGAGGGGACAGCATCAAATACTATGGGTTTTGCGGTGGAACGCCCACCACAACATCCATTGCATGACCCTTTCACGCTAACCATAGCTTGAAAGGGTGCCTTATGGTCAAGGTAGTGTTAAGCCATGTTAAGTGGCTTAACGCTGCCTTGTACATAAGGCACAGTCGCTATCGCCACCACAACAGCACTGAAAGTGACTTTATGGTGGCGATAGGGGCTTGGACATATGCCCCTAAATGTCCTGCGAGAGAAAAAGTTTAAAATATGGATATTTAAAAAAAAAAAAGATTTATGCAGATTTATATAGCGCAAACTCGACCCGAAGGTGTTGGAGCGCTTTACAGGTGCACCAGTTACGTTACACAAGGACACATTCATTTTTTGGTAGGTACGTGGAAATTAAATGATTTGCCCAGCATCACAGGATGTGGAGCTGACCCCGAGGCTCGAACCTTGGTTTCCCAGCTCCAAAGTCGGCAGTTTAGCCGTTAGACCACATCCTGTTAAAATAAGAGCAAGAAACATCTCAGCTCGCACCCAAGATAAGATACATGCCAATCTAAGCAACTTGAACGCCAATGGACGATGTTCTCCTTCAGTGAAAGGTTTAGAATACAACATTTTCCAGCATTATCAACAAGAATTTTTGATTCTATTAAGGACACGGAAGCGAGGATTATGCTTCTCTATTTCTTTACTACTCCAAACAGCAGCCAATGAGAACACAGTAAGATAGGAAAAAACACATAAACATACTACATGTCCCATGAGGCTTTGAACCACACCTCCAATAACAACCAATGAACAGAGTCCAAAGTATACAAATTAACAAGGCACCAACTTGACTGCCTCTTTCTTTGCGAAATGAATCAATGAATATGAATGACTATAGATTTATAGAGCGCATGGCTACCAAAGGCCTCCCAGCGCTAGAGACAGAGCCCACCCACAGTCAAAAATGATCAGAGAGTTCCAGAGAGTAGCAGAGTCTTCAGTCGTTTGCGGAAGGAGAGATAGTTAGCCTCAAGTCGGACATGGTCTGGAAGTTGATTCCAGCATTTGGCGGCAATGAGGGAAAAAAGCCATCCCCCACTCCTAGCTCGGTATACTCTGGGAACCGTTGCTGGATGTTTATTCTCAGAGCACAAAGATTTTTTAGGGAGGTAAAGGTAGATGATGGATTGAAGAATCGGAGGGGCCCTGTCTTAGAGTGACTTCTGAACAATGCACAGTGCCTTGAACTGGATTCTCTCAGCCACCGGGTGCCAGTGCAGGGAAGTGATATAAGACTGGGCCGATACCTGCTTCTAAACCTGCATAAGACGACGCACCGTACAGTTTTGTACAGTTTGCAATTTTTTAATGGTTGAGGCTGGGGACCCTAGGTAAAGCACATTGGCGTAGTCAAGCCTAGAAAGGATCAAGGCTTGCACCAATAGTTTCCTAGCAGTAAACGGCAGAAGAGGAAGAACTTTCTTGATCATTTTTAAGATACCATAACAGGTACCTGCCACCCTACGTGCCTGTTCTTTGAAATTCAGACTGTGGTCTAGCCACACCCCAAGACTTTTAATTTGAGTTGAATGCAGCTGAAAAGTTCAAAGTTATATAGATAAATAACAGTCCAGTCTCTCAACAGAGAGCATCCTCAACAAGACTCCAACAGGAAGCCGGCATCCAAGGTGAAGTCCTCCTAGTCCTGCCGCAACACAGAATTAAATGTTTCGAATCCCTTCCTGAAAATTAGAAAAACGTTTGAACACAAAGCACAAAAAACCCTATATTAACAGGGAGGGAAAAACATACAGCCTACACATAATAATCAACTTGACAGTGAGATTTTTACCTGTCCCAACGGGTGGAATAATCCTCGCCTCCGTGTCCTTAATAGAATCAAAAATTCTTGTCGCGAATGCTGGAAAAGGTTGTATTCTATAGCAGGACCGGAGGCTCAGATTATGCTGGTTCAAAGCTGAACAACAACAACAGAAGAAACATGAGGTATCGGTTTATAGTAAAATACTTTAAACACTGAATCGGAAGACCAATCTGCAGCTTTTAGAATGTCTTCTAGATGAGAACCCATAATAAAAGCTTTTGATGCCATAGCGCCTCTGGCAGAATGTTCACCAAACACAGCAACATCCATACCGGCTTCTGCCATAACCCATCTAACCCACCGGGCCAACGTGGCCGACAAAACAGATTTGAAGTGTTTCTGAATAGCTTAAAGAAAGGGCCCTAACGGGTCTGCCCTGTATCTCAAAGTAAGTTCCTCATAGATCTTTAAACATCTCAAAGCACATAACTTTTCACTATGAGGAAAAGCAGGATACTCAACTGAACGTGACATCGTTTTGGTCCTCCTGGAAATGACTAAAGAAACACCATGGGGAGAAAAAATCCTGACAGCCAAATTAAGAGCATGAATGTATGGCACTCTGCGCCATGAATGCGGCACAATAACATAGTGAGCTTTCCTGATAACTATTTCAATGACAAATCTTTATTGTCAGGCCATGCCTCTAATAAGCTCAGACCCTTGGAAACATCCCATTAAGAAGTGTATCTAGGTTTTGGGGGTCGAGACACTCTACTACCTTTCAAAAGTTTGCAAACTAGAGGGTGAACACCAACAGGTTTCCCATCAATATGATCATGCCCCGCTGAGAGAGCGGATCTGAAATTATTCACCGTCCGATAGGTCAAACCCTGACCTGCACACTCTGACAGGAAATTAAGAATCTCTTTTAAATCAGATCCCACTGGATCCACGTGTAGATGAAGGCATCAACCCATCCATTGTTCAGTGTTGCAGAATACCATTTGCGGGTGAATGGAGCCCAAGTCTGCTGTATAAAATCGGCCGCCGCCGATGAAAGACCTTCAATACGGTCATATCGCCGGAGAGCATCCAGACCATGAGAGGTAACTGATTCAGAAGAACCAGAGGATGCGGCGAGCGCACTGGGTCCTGGGAATCATCGGGAATGAGGGTAACTGAAACGGAAGATCCACCAACAGCTCTAGAAGCGTTTGAAACCACGACTATGTCTTCCACAATGGTGTGACTAGGATCACTGATGCTCCTTGACGCCTGATCTTAGCCGCTACTCTGGGAATTAAAGCAAACGGAGGAAAGACGTAATTCCTCAATCAACCCCAATGATGTAAGAAGGCATGTGTGCCCATCACCATCGGGTCCGGCCTCCAGCTGTAAAACAGGAGAAGCTGTGCATGGAGGCGAGAGGCAAAGAGTATCTGACACGGTCCTCGAATAGTCATGATTTGCAAGAACACTGATGCAACCTACAACCGCTGAAGTCCCTGAGGAACCTGGAGTTCCAATTTGCCACCAGATTGCTCTTGCCTGGGATATATTCCGCCACTACTCTGATCTTCTGGGAGAGGCAGAAGTGCCAAAACTCTCTCGCAATGTTGGTGAGGAGGCGAGACCTCATTCCGCCCAGATGATTTATATACCGTACTGCTGACACATTGTCAATCCTGAGAAGGGTGCAACAATTGCTCTTCTGCGGTGAGATCGATCTTATGGCAAACGAGCCGGCTAACAACTCTAGACAATTTATGTGTAGTTGTGACTCTTCTGCTGACCATCTGCCACCAGTGGCGAACTCTCCACATCTTGCACCCCAGCCCCAACGACTGGCGTCCGATTCTATGATAATATCGGGAGAAGCTCCGAAAATGGCCTTGCCATTCAACGCTTTCATGTGATCTAGCCACCATTTGAGGACGCTCTGAGCATCTGGTGATAGAGCAATGAGATGATCGTAAGAGAACTACTTCTGTAGATAATGAATTTTCAGGCGTTGCCATGCTCTGTAGAGCAGAGGGCCCGGACAGATGGCCTGAATTGACGATGCCAGAAGACCCACAATCCTCTCTAGGGACCCAAAGGAGATCATCTGCTTGGACAATGTCGAGCAAATTTCTCTCTTGATTGATTTTATTTTGGAAGGTGGAAGAAGCAATTTCACTGACACCGAGTTTATCTGAAAGCCCAGAAAGTCCATCAGTTGGGAAGGGGATGTCATGGACTTCTTTAGATTTATTACAAAACCAAGGTCTTCTAGGAGAAACATCCATTTTAAATGTGTGAGAAGGAGCACCGGATCTTGCGCTAGAAGGAGCATGTCGTCTAGATAGATGATCATGCAAACTCCCATTACTCTGAGCAGATTTACCACAGGCTTCATGAGTTTGGTTAAGACCCAGGGGGCTGAGGATAGGCCGAAGGGAAGGGACATTACCGGAACCATTGCCCTTTCCATTAGAATTGGAGACATTTCTGATGGGAGGGGCAAATGGGAACCGTGAAATAAGCATCTTTTAAGTCCAACCGAACCATCTAATCATTCTCCAACAACAGGTCTCTCAGCAGGTGATTCCCTTCCATTTTGAAATGTCGGTAGACCACAAAGAGATTGAATTCTCTGAGGTTTAACATTAACCTCTGACCTCCTCCTCCTTTCTTTTCCACCAAGAAGACGTGCTGCAAAAACCTTCTGCCTCAAAGGGCCCGCAGCAATGGCCTGCTTGGTCAAGTGTTCTTGAAGCTCTGAGTCTATAAAAGTTTGCTCTCATAGGAAAAAAAGGAGAGGGGGAGGAGGGGTGGCCTGAACAGGCACCTCAACCAACTCTATCTGATAACCCTGTAGCGTGTGTAAAACCCAAGCATCTGATGTGAGCTTGCGCCAATTGCTCAGAAAATGCAACAATCTGCCCCACAGAGGAACTGTAGGAAAAGACAGGAGAATTACCTGAGGCTTGGGCATCGTTATTTGTGAAACACCTAATTTCATGATTGTATCTGCCTCTGAAACCACAGGATCTAGAGGGATAAAACCCGGCGTGCTCCGGCTCCTGTGTGTAACCTCTATGCCTGGGGGCGTATCCATGAAGAGAACCTTGTGGAGTGAAACGGCCGGCCGAGCATCCTCTGTCACGACCGGCCCTGCCAGAGAGGGATGTAGCATCTTTTTTTAGGGAAGATTGTGATTTCTCGAGTGAAGTAAAGGTATTGCCGAACTTGGCAATGTCCTTTACAAATCGGTCACCAAACAATTGCCCTTCATCCAAAGGGCCCGATTCCGCCGAGGCGAGCTCCACCAATTGTGGGTCGATTCGAAGAAGGACTGATTTCCGTCTCTCCGATGACAAAGCGCAATTAGCATTACCTAATAGACAGATCGCACGCTGGGGCCACCCTGCCAGGACCTTCAGGTGGATCGTAGCTCCGGTCTCTTGCACATCCAGCACTAACTCCAAAATCTTTGCCAAGGGGCCGTACACATCCAGGAGTTCATCCTGGCATGCCTTTAGGGCTCGGTCAATGCCTTTCTTCGGATCTTTTTTGTACTTTTTGTGGAAAGTTTGCATTGAAGAATCTATTTCAGGTGTAAGAGCTATCTTATTGGCAAGATCGGGGCGAGGACATTCTGAACGAAGGCAGGCTCTAACCTCCTTGTCAAAACTCTTACGCAGATTACTCTGCATATAATCTGTCACACCCGGGGCGGGAGCCCAATCAGAGGAACGAGGGTGAACTATGGCAGAGGGATCGAAAGTGAAGGGGGAATGCTGGACGGGGGACTGGGAATGCTTGCGCTTCTTTCCGCATTTGCGTGGGCGTGATTTCTGGGATGTATCTGTATCAGTATCAGTGTACGTGTCTGTAAGTGAAATGGGCACAGAGGGAGGGGGGTCGGGGGAGTGAAGGCCTGAATCAGTCTGAACCGGGATATCCTGAGCCTTCTTGAGTTTAGAATAAACCTGGACAAGGAGCCAAGGGAGGCTAGGCGGTTCTGGAGGGAGAAGTGTTGGACGAGGTCAGGTTTCCCGAGGGGGGAAGGGAGGGAGGACCCATTACTTATCAAGACGTTGAGAGATAGGTAGTAAGTGCCTTATCTAATTTCTTATCTAGATATTTGTCAATTAATGTCTCTAAAGAATCATCATAGTAGTAGTCTTCGTCCTCATCAGGACCATAGGCAGCCATTTCCTCCTCGAGGACCTCGGAGTCCGACATCATGCAGTGAATATCAGTATATTCAGTATCAGTATATTCAGTTCAACACTACCCAGGGAGAAGCTCAATTATTTTCCAACCCTAACTCTCTCTGAGAAAGGGTGTCGGTCGGAAGCAAATTAGCTGGAGCAGTGAGAGCCTCAGAGTACCCAAAAAGTCCCTGTAGCTAGGACTAATGGAGGGCAAGAAGACCCTACCAGCCTAAGGCAGGGCACCCAAAATTTAAATATCTGCACTGCAGACCTCTCAGAAAGGCTTAAATATGAAAAAAATGCCAAGCGCTATGAAAAATGTTCATGTACAAGGCCTGGTACCGGCTCAAATTCTGTGTGCTGCCACCCACAATTATTCAGCCTGGGGAAGGCTTCACCAGTGTGATGAGGGAACCTGGAGCGCGAGCACAGTCGCATGCAGGTTCCCGTGACGCATGTAGGAGCCCGAGCAGACTTCCGTCAGGCGCCTCCCTCTCTGAATGGGGGAGGGGCCAGTCCCTTTTGAGTGTGCACGCCGTACACCGGCACAGTTACCGGCTCGCGAAGCGAGTGAACGATGAGGCTTGGCAATAAAACAACAAGCATTTACAATGCAATGGTTTTGCCTTTGTTAAAGTTAGAGCTATTGGCATTGCTCTTGACATTATTTTTATTTATGTTTTTTTTAACATAAATGGCATTGTCATTTACAATAGCAAATTCAACCACTCATCTAACCCATCTGAACTCCCAGCCACTGATCCACCCGCTCATCTATCTACGAATGCGCTTGCCAATCTCTTCATTCACCCACCCAGCTGCCCACTTGTCCATTCCGGTACCCACTCATCTATCAAAGCAGGTGCCCGCCGACCTCATCATACATCCGCTCCCTCGTCCCTCCCTCCAGCTGCCCACCTACTCATCCATCCACTCATCCTTCCACCTATTCATCCATCCGCTCACACATCCATCTGCTCATCCTTCCACCCACCCATCCGCCCGCTCATCCTTCCACCTACTCATCCATCCACTCATCCTTCCACCTACTCATCCATCCATCCATCCACCCACTCATCCATCCGCTCATCCTTCCACCTACTCATCCATCCGCTCACTCATCCATCCGCCCACTCATCCACTACAAAACAGTGGGTTGTGGTTCGTGTCTTTACAGCATAGACGTGCACTGAGGTTGTATGGGATAAACACACACATATATACATTCACCATTGGCGAAGCTGATATTTGAATTCAATATGTATTACTGGGTGGATTTTTTGTTCTATGATGCTAGTATACGTATGTCCCATCCTACGAGGTATAGATTCCTGCTCGTAATAGAAAGGTGTGAATATTCTGCCTGGATCTGCTCAGCGTCTGGCTAGTAATTAACAGTATCATTAACAATGTGCATTACGCGCACTATGCAAACTTGCTTTATAAATGGACGCTATATCTGACAGCAAGAGTGCTACACGTACACTATAGATACTTGAACAACATATTGTCTGTAGTAGACGCGCGTGAACATTCTCCAGACATCCGTGCCACGATTTGCTGCGTGTGCGCTGCAGGTCATTTCCCATGTGCATACAGGTACCTTGGTAAGCTGAATAAAGCAGCGCAGTGTGTGCAATTTATAGGACGTGTCTGTGTGCACCCCACAGGCCTTCATAAGTGGCTGACAGCACACCGTGTACACCTTACAGGACTTGGCGGTGCCACGGCTGTGCGCACTCACATCCAATCCCCATTATGCATATGCGGGGCAGTCGAGGTCGCACTAACAGGTGGTTCCCTTACTATGCCGCAAAGAGAGGAAGGTGGCGTGAAGCGCCGGCCCTCGCGCGACGGAACCAGGCGGACATAAACAGCTCGACCTTGTTAAAACATAAGAAACAAAACACTTTCCAATTCGGGTGGGGGGGGGGGGATTGGGGGAGGAGGGAGGTGGACGACAGAACCACCCACCCTAACCCTCAGCAGCTGAAACGTCGGCCCGAAGCCGCCTGTCAGGACCTACTGAAGCCACCGCACACTGCTGCTGACGGATGATGTGGGTGCGGCCAGCTCGCCACAGAGGCCCAGGGCGACAGGGGCAGCAGGTGAGCATGTCGCCAGGGTTGCAGAACCCCCCTGCCCCCCCCACCCCCAACAGCTTACCTTTAACTTACTGCGGCAGCTCAGACGAGCCTGGCTTGCCCCCCTCAAAGTTGGTGACGCACCTACGCAACACAGGGCGGCCAGGGGCTAGAGGACTCCCGCTCCTCCCTCTAGACTGGCCAGAACTCTGGGGCTCCCCCTTCACTTGGGAGCCCAGGGAAGGACACGGCAGGTGGCTTCTTCTCCTTGCGCTGGAGCTCTTCTTCTCCGGCACTTCCGCTTGTCCCGCCCCCGGCCTGCCTGACTTCCGGGTCGCAGCCAATCGCAGCGCGGCCCTGGGGTCGGGAGGCCGGACAGCGCCTCCTAATCTCCCACCGGGCCGGCGGCGGTGTAAACACGGGGCAATGCCAGGTGGGCACCGGCTTCAATTAAAATATAAAGCGAGGTGGCACTCGCTCAAAGACGGCAATGTCCCTGGCAGGGTGGGCACCTGCCAGGGGGCTCAAAAAAATCGGCAAGGGACGAGGCAACTGTATTGAGGGCGGGTGCCGTCAATGCCGGAACAGACTCGGGGCGTTCCCGAGAACTGGCTTTCGGCTGACGTTGCCAAAAGCCAAAAATTCTCGGGAACGCCCCCGAATCTGGTCCTGCATTGACGGACAAACGTGTCTTCCAATGGCTAGCCTCCATTTATGGAGCTAGCCAATGAAAGACGGGGGCGGATTCCCAGCCCCCATACTATACTCATTAGCTTTTTCCTAGCACATGCGTACTTCGTACGCATTGGCTAGGCAAAACCTAAAACCTGTCAGCTGTAGACTAAATGGGAATCAAATGAGCGACAAACTCATGAAACTTCATGAAATGTGAACTTGATTAAATGTGTCTGGTCATTATGCCGGTGTCTACTTTAACCTCTTCCCGTTCCTAATACATAGGGATCTTATACATTTCAACATTTTTACTTTTCTCCTATTGGGTTTTAATACTAGCTTCAGTATTTTTAATGCTGCTGCAGAAAATGGCGTTTAACCTGCTCGTTTCAAGTTCAAATCCAGGGGGAAACAACTATGCAATTGATAGAAGGGTTGCTACTGGGTTGGCTAACAGCGATTATCATTGAACATAAACAAGCAATCCAGTTTTTAGCGATGAGTATAAAAGTACGAAAGATATAATTGCTTGTGAGCATTTACAAGGTCTAAATAAATAAATAGCACCTCAGCTGGAAAGGTTTCAATTTTTAAATCAACGTATTTCTTTCAGTCTTGACTTAAATCACAGACTTCGGTGTCACACTAGGCTGATTGGGTTATTACATAACAATGACAAAAAATGGGTCAATCAACTTTTAATGTAACTTTTTACAGCACTCAAAAATGTTGATCGTACATAAAAGAAGGCTTATTCCAAACTATATTAGAATTCCTGCTAGGTCTATCACCCACAGAGCTGAACCTATGAGATTGCAAATGTAAAACAAATTCCACAATTAACTATTTTGTAATTCAAAAGGATGGGCTGAGTACATATTGTGGAAAATGCATCCTGTGTCAAACAGGCTAGCAGACACAGTTCTTATTGTCTGTAATGATTACGATAGATTGCCTCCATTCCCCTGTCGCAAGTCCATGCCTCCCACTAAGCCCTAACAAGGTCACGCCCTCATCCTTTTGAAGAAACTATAGCATGTGCGGAATGTATACGAGTGGGTCTGAAACATCTGTATACTACAAACTGGACTTTAGTAATTCCACTAGTTTACTCTCCGAATTGAAGCAACTCCCTTATGGCGCATATAGATCGGTGCGTTTATTAATTCATCCGTAATACAGCCCATATGATCACTCATAGAAAGAAATAACTGAGGTGGATCAACACAATGCTTCTCGGAGAAGGCTTCATTTCCAACTATCTGATTGCTCAGCCTTCTCCTCCTTGGCCATCAGTAAGTCAGTTCAGTTTCACAATCACGCCCTTATGAAACCTCTTTCCGCATCATGCTAATTCCTTGATGTGAGGACAATCTCTGCATAGTTCACTGTATTTAAATATTGTCTGGCCTTCAACTCTGTGAAGCCAAAGATACTGTGAAATGCCAACAGATGGTTGGATTGTGTTTCCATAGCAAAGTCGTTTATAGTAATTGCCTTATGGATGCAATTGCCATTCTCATCATATTCAATTCACAAAATGCTATTATAGGACAGGCTGCAATAGTTTGTTTTAGGAAATGTGCTGAAAACTCGGATTGCCTCGCCACGTTGATCTGAATACAGACCAGCCTGCTGCAAAACTGTCGCAATACTTATGTGTAATCAACAACAGTGAAATTGTGGTGTATGGAACAGATTTCTCTACAGCAGAAGATGTTTAAATCCCATAAAGATGGCATGGGACTGACGAGGGACGTATTAACTCAAACGATAATCCAGACAATTTCATGGGATCCCGTGATATCCCACGCCGCAGGGAGGGAGTTTGTGACTAAATGCGGATTTAATAGTCTTTGGCTCTGACTGAAGGTCAGAGGCATTTATCAATAACTCAAATTAAGCAACTTAAAACATTTCATAATGTCCCCCCCCCAAAAAAAAAACCTTAGCAACATTCATTATCACAGAAGCAAAGCATAATATGGAATAAAAAGTCCTAATAAAGGTCATGAAATAGGATTGCACATTCAGATACCGGTGATGCTCCTATATGTAGTTTGGGAATCTTAATAAATGTTAGTGCATTTCCATTATTTGGGGCTTTATTTATTTAGAAAAATTGTCATTATTAAGTAGTGGTTAGCTAGTAAAAATACTTTTCAGCCCATATTATATGGCCTGCAGAAAATCTCAGTGAACAAGCTCAGTTTTCATAAGACCCCATGAGCCTCCGGACTGCTGGCAGGTAAGTGGCAAGGAGTAAAAATGTAAGGCAACAAGTATATTAGACTTGAGGGACCCCCTGCATCATACAAGATATGCATGCAGACCTTTCACTAATTAGTTGTATAGAGGCAATGAATAATGGGCTACCTCCAATAACAGTTTTAGCAATAAAAAAATTCTGAAGACTACTGGTAGCATTAAACGGCTTTCAAGAAATCTCAAAGCGACAAACCTAGGTGCACATGGCTGTTCCTCTGATTTCATATTTTCTGTTTTAAGTTTGGGGTGCAAAAAAATCCACTATTCCTTTCTGCCCATCTATTTGACTTTTAGTTGCCCATCATTGTCGCCCCACTTATAATTTCCAATAAATACATTCAGTGTTAGACATGCCTCAGCGTGATGCATGCACAGACCTCAGCGACAGAGGAGAAATTGAAAATAAATGTGAGCCCAAGTGTCTTCTTAACACATACAGTCGTAGTAAAGCAATTCCCCCTCAAATGCTCATTAAATAAATCAGAGCAATAATGACGGCCATTATACAGGATTATGGATTATATTATTTGATGAGTTTGGTGCAAGGACAATGAAAAGGTGTAGAGCGCGCAAGTCGGCTGAATATCAAGCATATGTAGAGCTTTGCTGTCAAAAATCAGCCAACAACAGGTTAGATTTCTGGCACATAACCAGATGTGATTAATAGTTTTCCATTACATTACAGACATATTATTAATGTATTAACAATGTCAGACTTTGGCAAGGACTGATGTAGCAGAACTCAGTTTGTCTGCAGAATCTCCATTTAATGCGCTTCCATTGACAACGGAAGAGATATTGACCAACGAGCAATAGGTATAATTTGCTACAGGTCAGGAGACTTTTTAATACTGCCAGGCTCGTTGTATAGAATTTGTTTCAGAATGGTGCCTCATTCCTTTTGGTGCTTTGTTAACCAATTCCTTTTTATCTTTAAAATAGATATGATCTCTTCCTTTAAAAAGGCGCAAAGAACCAAACGACGGAGCTTGTCTCAGGGTACCATGGGAGCAGACACATTCACTCTAGCTGCGTGATCTAGCAACGCCCTCACCGAACTCTGCTTCCCAGCCATTATTCCACTGTGAACTCTGGAGACAAGAGGCATTTACACTAACGAGGAAATCAGGGCCTTTTGTATAAATTATATATGTGTAGGGAACGGCTTGTATCATCCATAAATCCATATCTACTGGCTCTGGCATTTTTTTTTTTTTTTTAGTGTGCACATGGTAACTACATGAAAATGAGAAGAAATAAGGAAAAATATTTTTGGCTGTATTAATTTTAATTGCTAAGTTAAAAGAAAACCCCAAAGGAAAGGAGGATCATTGTAGTGTGTGCATTTCGTACCAATTTTTGTGTTTTAAGTTGTCAAAACTGCAGGTCAAACGGTAGGATTCATTTTTTTTTTTCAGCAAGACATCTGTTAGCACTTTCAGTTTATTGATAGCTCCTAATCGGAAGGGCAAAAGGTTCCCTACTCAGATACATTCAAGAAAATATATTTAGTGGAACGCAGAGAAACAAAGGAACTGATATTTTGAAAGAAATCTATTTAAGGGTTATCCTTCTAGTTATGATTAACATGAAATTGAAGCACTTCTGAGTCAGAATTTCAATGTGTGACGTCCATGGGGACAATGTGACAATCAGCAAGGTTCTGATTATTGTCATACATGGTACTGAAGATGTGCGTACATGCATACACTCTAATTATAGCACAACCTTCAATAGGAATCTGAGGCAGACGCTGTTTTAATTGGGCTGGCGTAGATATATCGCCATATGTAAAACATTACAGTTGCTGTGACGTGTCAAAGACGACTGAGCAAATGTATGCACCAAAAAAGTGCACATTCTATAAACGACAATTACAGGATATCAATGACACTTAATTGGCTCATTTGACACAAAAAAATAAAACAAATTAAAATCATCGTCCTTGTAAATAGGAAATGGATTTTCAAAGAAAACGCAGCACAGTTGTAAAATCACTGGAAGAGAACTTGCTGTAAAAACATGTTTACTGTACTCCATCACATAGGAATTAGTGTTATTTTATCAAAAAGCATTGTGGCCTCGATAAAGTGAAATATGCTGGACATGACAGGTTCAGTTCTTTCCAGATTTGATTCTTAGCAAATGGATAACACGTGCCTCGCCTAAGAGGGTCGTTTGTGTGGTATGTATATGTACTCAAATAGCTGGAATGCAGGGGGTACCTGGGGGGCGGTGGGCACTTTGCAAATGTGTGTGAGCTGGCACCCGTGGGTCTCAGAGACAGCAGATTTCATCTTGCACCTGCTGCACCCAGGAGAATAAAATCGCAGTAAACTTCAAGGCAAACCTGAGACAGGTGCAGGGACATCCCTCCCCTGACAGCCCACGTTCAACCTAGCGCAACACTGTCAGACAGGACGGGGACAGGCGCTTAGTGGCTTTGGTATTCACCTCCTGGTCAAATTGGTTCTAATTTATGGCACGTCTAGGCTAACTAATTCTCTGCACAGAGTCAACGGAAATAAATATGTGAAGTTCAGTGAGGTCCCTGGGACACTGCACGCAAAAATGACTGCCTTTTGAAGGCACGGGTTTGCCAGATATGAGCATCGCCTTCAGACGGTGTCTAAAATGTGAGCAAACGCTCAAAGAGGATTCCAGGCCGGGCCCGTGTGTGTGCCTGGCACAGATGTGCCCAGGTACATCACACATGGGCAGTGCCCACTAATGTAGCTCAGAACACAGCTGGACCACTCTCGGGCTCTGCAGCCAATCATACATCATCTGCCATTTATCGCCACAGGTAGGAGATCGCACAACCTTGACCTCCTTTGCAGTAGCCACCAGAGCCCCTCGGTCTGGCCCGTCAACCCGCCCCTGCGAGCAGCTCATTGGCAGCACGGAATGCTTGGCCTTATTCCTGCAGCAGAGCTGCTATTAACCATGCACATTAACCAGTCCGTGAAACATAAATCTCGGCAGAGGCAGGGGCCGAATGCATCGCGTGATTGGTGCATTACTCGTGCCACCCGAATCCCGCGCGCATTAATAATGCAGATAATACAGGCAGGTATGCATTCGCGCGAGGCCAGCCTCCGACCTCCCCTCGTGCTGCACGAACAGTCTCACGCATTCCTTGGCATGCACCTGCCAAGGAATGCGCCGAGGGTCTACTCGCATTCTACAATGACATTTTGCAGAACGGCAGATGTTTTGCAAACTCTGGACAGCGATTCAGTCTTTACAGAGTGCCGTGAAACTTTTTTTTGGGAGGCTGCTACTGGAGCCGGGCACCTGGGACGTGCATGCAGTTTGCTGGCCGAGGACGTGGGCTTGCCTCAGTCTGTGAAAGAGCGCAGCCGGTCCGCTGCCGAGGGGACATCTGTGATGAGACTCCCACGTCAGGGGGAGACCCTCCTCCCCACAACATAAGTAAAAAAAACACACTGGGAGCGATTCATGCCCCCGCTCAGAGGTAATCGCCTGCCCGGGACCAAAGACGGAAACTTCGGATGAAGGGGGCGGGGTCTGCAAGTCACCGCCAGCGCTATAGACTTCAGGGCATTCCCTCATCCCATTCTCTCGGTACCAGAAGTCGGCATTAGTGAGCTCAGACATCCCCGGCATTAATAAATGGTGTAATCTTGAAATCACTCTACCGTGACGCGGTGTGTGATTTATTTATTTACAGACACGCGGCTTTTCATGATGCCTCGGGCCCGGTGCAAGCTGCTGGATTTAGGCCGATTCACCGGGGCAGTCACGGCGGGGACCAGGGACCCAACGCCAGGGCCGAGGCGGGACTTGCTCTTTCCCCGGGGCTCCTCCTTCGCTCGGGAGCCTCGGGACAGAGACGTAGGCTGCTTCCTGCTCTCCACTCCCCCTTCTCCCGATGACACGGCGGAGGCTGGGCCGGCTGGGCCAATCCCAGCGCGGCCCTGGCTGTATGACGGAGTATGACGGACGGCTGCTTATCTGTGCACGCGGGTGCCCTTCACGAGGACACATCCTCTGCTCGGCCTGTTTCCTGTTTTCAGATCCTGTTTCCGCTGCCTATCTCCCCTGAATGGTGACTGGTGAAGGGGTGGCCGTAAAGTTCAAATGGCAGCCTACTTCGAGGAAACACTGAAGAACAACAGGGCAATTTTTAAAAAGAAAAAACACGTCGAGCTGGTGAAAACACGCCGACTGCACGCAAAAATGACTGCCTTTTGAAGGCACGGGTTTGCCAGATATGAGCATCGCCTTCAGACGGTGTCTAAAATGTGAGCAAACGCTCAAAGAGGATTCCAGGCCGGGCCCGTGTGTGTGCCTGGCACAGATGTGCCCAGGTACATCACACATGGGCAGTGCCCACTAATGTAGCTCAGAACACAGCTGGACCACTCTCGGGCTCTGCAGCCAATCATACATCATCTGCCATTTATCGCCACAGGTAGGAGATCGCACAACCTTGACCTCCTTTGCAGTAGCCACCAGAGCCCCTCGGTCTGGCCCGTCAACCCGCCCCTGCGTGCAGCTCATTGGCAGCACGGAATGCTTGGCCTTATTCCTGCAGCAGAGCTGCTATTAACCATGCACATTAACCAGTCCGTGAAACATAAATCTCGGCAGAGGCAGGGGCCGAATGCATCGCGTGATTGGTGCATTACTCGTGCCACCCGAATCCCGCGCGCATTAATAATGCAGATAATACAGGCAGGTATGCATTCGCGCGAGGCCAGCCTCCGACCTCCCCTCGTGCTGCACGAACAGTCTCACGCATTCCTTGGCATGCACCTGCCAAGGAATGCGCCGAGGGTCTACTCGCATTCTACAATGACATTTTGCAGAACGGCAGATGTTTTGCAAACTCTGGACAGCGATTCAGTCTTTACAGAGTGCCGTGAAACTTTTTTTTGGGAGGCTGCTACTGGAGCCGGGCACCTGGGACGTGCATGCAGTTTGCTGGCCGAGGACGTGGGCTTGCCTCAGTCTGTGAAAGAGCGCAGCCGGTCCGCTGCCGAGGGGACATCTGTGATGAGACTCCCACGTCAGGGGGAGACCCTCCTCCCCACAACATAAGTAAAAAAAACACACTGGGAGCGATTCATGCCCCCGCTCAGAGGTAATCGCCTGCCCGGGACCAAAGACGGAAACTTCGGATGAAGGGGGCGGGGTCTGCAAGTCACCGCCAGCGCTATAGACTTCAGGGCATTCCCTCATCCCATTCTCTCGGTACCAGAAGTCGGCATTAGTGAGCTCAGACATCTCCGGCATTAATAAATGGTGTAATCTTGAAATCACTCTACCGTGACGCGGTGTGTAATTTATTTATTTACAGACACGCGGCTTTTCATGATGCCTCGGGCCCGGTGCAAGCTGCTGGATTTAGGCCGATTCACCGGGGCAGTCACGGCGGGGACCAGGGACCCAACGCCAGGGCCGAGGCGGGACTTGCTCTTTCCCCGGGGCTCCTCCTTCGCTCGGGAGCCTCGGGACAGAGACGTAGGCTGCTTCCTGCTCTCCACTCCCCCTTCTCCCGATGACACGGCGGAGGCTGGGCCGGCTGGGCCAATCCCAGCGCGGCCCTGGCTGTATGACGGAGTATGACGGACGGCTGCTTATCTGTGCACGCGGGTGCCCTTCACGAGGACACTTCCTCTGCTCGGCCTGTTTCCTGTTTTCAGATCGTGTTTCCGCTGCCTATCTCCCCTGAATGGTGACTGGTGAAGGGGTGGCCGTAAAGTTCAAATGGCAGCCTACTTCGAGGAAACACTGAAGAACAACAGGGCAATTTTTAAAAAGAAAAAACACGTCGAGCTGGTGAAAACACGCCGGAAAGCAACGGTGCTGTCGTGAGCGAGTTTGGAAAACAAGGGACTGTCATGTTGGAATTAATGATGATGACAAGCACTATCAGTACGCGTGTTTTCGCAATTTGGCAGTTCACTCACCTGCACTGTTACTGCAGAAGTAACAGAAGACGCAGAAGTGCCGGCAATGCCGGACCAGACACGGGGGCGTTCCCGGCGTCGCGTGACGTCGGCAAAAGCCAAAGAATCTCAGGAACGCCCCCGTGTCTGGTCCGGCATTGACGGACAGGCCCCTCGTCCAATGGCAAGGCTCCGTTTACGGAGCCAGCCAATCAATGACGAGGGCCGACCCAAAGCCACACACACAACTCAAGAGGTTTTTTGGCACATGCGCAAAGCGCATGGCCAGTCAAAACCTAAAAAGGGGGATTAAACTAACAGGACAATGAAGAAACTGCCTACTGACTGTCGGACAGTGCAACACGCACTGCCGGAGTCGAAGGTAACACTAAGAAGTACGCAAGCAAAACATCGCGAGCGCGTTATTACCAACAAACAATCAAGTACATATTAACCATATTCAATCATATTCAATCCAAATAAGCATTAAAGTGAAACTGCAAGTTAATGGAGACAAAATTAAAAAGGCACTTATCTTGACTGTGGAGCAGCAAAGAAAGAGGCAGTCAAGTTGGTGCCTTGTTCATTTGTATACTTTGGACTCTGTTCATTCGTTGTTATTGGAGGCGTGGTTCAAAGCCTCATGGGATATGTAGTATGTTTATGTGTTTTTTTCTATTTCACTGTGTTCTCATTGGCTGCTCTTTGGAGTAGTAAAGAAATAGAGAAGTATTATCGGAGCCTCCGGTTCTGCCATAGAATTATTAGCCATTCTTTGAAACCTTTAGGTCACAGTCCTCTTTCTATAGTTGTGTTCTCAGTCCTAGTCACTGGAACAAAGATGCCAAACAGAATGCAAAAATCTGCAATGTCTACCAGTAATGCATCTGTTTTTTTCTAGTTTCTCAGAGGACCTGAGCCCAAGAAGAGACAGTTCAAAGAGTTTTAAACTTAGGCACCCACGAGCGAGTCTGACAAAATGGCATCCAGCTCAGAAATCGTGTATGTAATACAAATACCATTCCCAATTGTGACCTGGTATTGACACTGAAATTAAACGGGGATCAAAGACAATAATTATCATCCATTAAAGGGGCTACTGCGGCTTCAGTGGTTGGTGCCTAGTGGGGGAGAGGTTATCGACAACCGACCATTTACTATTGTTCCTTTAAAAGAATCATTGCAGCAGTGACTTGTCTTCTGTAGCGAATATAGTATGTTACATAGCATTCTATTACATCGTGTTCCTTTACAACGCGGTTGTTACAACGACTGCGTTGTGAGAACGCAATACCTTTACAACGCAAGTCATTAGGTCGACTTGCTGTAGGGGGCGCGCTGGACTTAGAAATAATATAATTTACTAATCCATCTCCAGCCTGCGCAACATTAGGGAAGGCGGTGGAGTAGTAAATTATACTATTCCTTAGGTTAGATCGCCCCCTACAGCATGTTGATCTACTGACTTGCATTGTAAAGGCATCGCGTTCTAGCAACGCAGTCGTTGTATAAATTGCGTTGTAAAGGAACTGCGATGTAACGGCTGCGTTGTAAACGCTGTCTCCCTCTGTAGCAGATGTCACGGTTTAAATGTGGTGAGAACTGGTGATGAAGTGGAGAGTAGGTATTCAGAGATCCACGTCTTTTGAATGGCATGTTGTCGTATTTCTTTTTTAGGTGGGAGGGAATTCACAGGATCTGGGACACCACTGTAACCGTATTTTCAAACCTCCAGATAACAAGGACAGGAAGGGTTAGAGGAATGTTCCAAATTGTTGAGAACCAGTGTGAGAAACCCAGCCAGTGGAACTCCAAGCTAAGATTTGAGCAACTAATTATGTGGCAATTAAGGGTCAATGTATGTGGCAAGGAGGACCAGGTTATGTAGCAGAGCATGCAACCCATAATTTCCAGCTGAGAAAAGCAAATTAGGCGGCATTTTACATGATTAAAGGGCAATTGTTTGGGTTATTTTTATATTTAGATGTAATGGATCACAGTGATCTAAACAATCCAGTGGTATATGCTACATACGAAAGAAATCTATGCACACATCACCAGTCCCTATTCAAAATGCTATTCACCAATAATCTGTGATTTTCTTGCACGGAAGCTCAATAGTAACATTATATTATCATTGTACTTCCTACTTTCCAGAGTGAAATAGTTAGTTTAAGAAGCATTTATACAATGTTGCATTCAGTGGAGAACAAGCCACAAGCGCACACTTCTAATAAAACAAGCATTTGCAATGCAATAGGTCTCGCATTATTTAAGTTTGAGCTATTAGCATTGTAAATGGCAATTGTTTTTTGCTTTGTGCTATAGTTATTTTTTTACATAAAAAGCTACATATAAAATATGTTTTGTTAAAGTTATTTATGCAGTACCTAAATTTTGTTTGCATAAAAGAGTACAATATTATCGTAGTAAAAAAGTCAAATATTTTAATGGTAATTCACCAAATGTTCATTTATGTGTTGGTTTTGAAAATAGCTAAATTAATAGCGTTGTCATTTACAATGCCAATAGTTATAACTTTCGCAAATGTGACACCTATAGCATTTGTAATGCAACATTTGTATTTACGTGACTTAGATGTATTGATATTACAAATAACAATGGCTTTTAATTTTTTTTAATACTTAATAAAAGTGATTGTAATTTATAATGGCAATAGCTTAAACTTTTGTAAATAACTTTTGTGAAGATTATGTTCAGTGTATTTTATTGTAACGAAATCCAAGAACAGAAGTGAAATATTAACATCTTTTTGTGACATTTGTAATAAAGCTTGAAACATTGAGAGAACATATTTGTGCTGTGGTGGTGCTGAGTGATGCTGTGGTGGTGCTGAATGGGGCTGTGGTGATGCTGAGTGATGCTGTGGTGGTGCTGAGTGGTGCTGTGGTGGTGCTGTGGTGGTGCTGTGGTGGTGCTGAGTGATGCTGTGGTGGTGCTGAGTGGTGCTGTGGTGGTTCTGAGTGATGCTGTGGTGGTTCTGAGTGATAATGTGGTGGTGCTG
This sequence comes from Lissotriton vulgaris, assembly GCF_964263255.1. NCBI lineage: Eukaryota > Metazoa > Chordata > Amphibia > Caudata > Salamandridae > Lissotriton > Lissotriton vulgaris. The sequence continues at coordinate 860,259,959 of NC_141693.1, read as the reverse complement.
AGTGACTACTCACTGTCACTCTGCACTCACTGTCACTCTGCACTCATTGTCACTCTGCACTCACTGTTACTCTGCACGCACTCTGCACTCACTGTCACTCTGCACGCACTCTGCACTCACTGTCACTCTGCACGCACTCTGCACTCACTGTCACTCTGCACTCACTGTCACTCTGCACTCACTGTCACTCTGCACTCACTGTCACTCTGCACTCACTGTCACTCTGCACGCACTCTGCACTCACTGTCACTCTGCACTCACTGTCACTCTGCATGCACTCTGCACTCACTGTCACTCTGCACTCACTGTCACTCTGCACTCACTGTCACTCTGCACTCACTGTCACTGCACTCACTCTGCACTCACTGTCACTCTGCACTCACTGTCACTCTGCACTCACCCTGCACTCACTGTCACTCTGCATGCACTCTGCACTCACTGTTTCTGCACGCACTCTGCACTCACTGTCACTCTGCACTCACTGTCACTCTGCACTCACTGTCACTCTGCACTCACTGTCACTCCACACTCACTGTCACTCTGCACTCACTGTCACTCTGCACTCACTGTCACTCTGCACTCACTGTCACTCTGCACTCACTGTCACTCCGCACTCACTGTCACTCCGCACTCACTGTCACTCCGCACTCACTGTCACTCTGCACTCACTGTCACTCTACATGCACTGTCACTCTACATGCACTGTCACTCTACACGCACTCTGCACTCACTGTCACTCCGCACTCACTGTCACTCTGCACTCACTCTGCACTCACTCTGCACTCACTGTCACTCTGCACGCACTCTGCACTCACTGTCACTCTGCACGCACTCTGCACTTACTGTCACTCTGCACGCACTCTGCACTCACTGTTTCTGCACTCACTGTCACTCTGCACTCACTGTCACTCTGCACTCACTGTTACTCTCCACTCACTCTGCACTCACTGTCACTCTGCATTCACTCTGCACTCAGTCACTCTGCACTCACTATCACTCCGCACTCACTGTCACTCCGCACTCACTGTCACTCTGCACTCACTGTCACTCTGCACTCACTCTGCACTCACTGTCACTCTGCACGCACTCTGCACTCACTGTCACTCTGCACGCACTCTGCACTCACTGTCACTCTGCACGCACTCTGCACTCACTGTTTCTGCACTCACTGTCACTCTGCATTTACTCTGCACTCACTGTCACTCTGCACTCACTCTGCACTCACTGTCACTCTGCACTCACTCTGCACTCACTGTCACTCTGCACTCACTCTGCACTCACTGTCACTCTGCACTCACTGTCACTCTGCACTCACTGTCACTCTGCACTCACTGTCACTCTGCACTCACTGTCACTCTACACTCACTCTGCACTCACTGTCACTCTGCACTCACTGTCACTCTGGACGCACTGTCACTCTGCACGCACTCTGCACTCACTGTCACTCTGCACGCACTCTGCACTCACTGTCACTCTGCACTCACTGTCACTCTGCACTCACTGTCACTCTGCACGCACTCTGCACTCACTGTCACTCTGCACGCACTCTGCACTCACTGTCACTCTGCACTCACTGTCACTCTGCACTCACTGTCACTCTGCACTCACTGTCACTCTGCACTCACTGTCACTCTGCACGCACTCTGCACTCACTGTCACTCTGCACTCACTGTCACTCTGCACTCACTGTCACTCTGCACTCACTGTCACTCTGCACTCACTGTCACTGCACTCACTCTGCACTCACTGTCACTCTGCACTCACTGTCACTCTGCACTCACCCTGCACTCACTGTCACTCTGCATGCACTCTGCACTCACTGTTTCTGCACGCACTCTGCACTCACTGTCACTCTGCACTCACTGTCACTCTGCACTCACTGTCACTCTGCACTCACTGTCACTCTGCACTCACTGTCACTCCGCACTCACTGTCACTCTGCACTCACCGTCACTCTGCACTCACTGTCACTCTGCACTCACTGTCACTCTGCACTCACTGTCACTCTGCACTCACTGTCACTCCGCACTCACTGTCACTCTGCACTCACTCTGCACTCACTGTCCCTCTGCACGCACTCTGCACTCACTGTCACTCCGCACTCACTGTCACTCCGCACTCACTGTCACTCTGCACTCACTCTGCACTCACTGTCACTCTGCACGCACTCTGCACTCACTGTCACTCTGCACGCACTCTGCACTTACTGTCACTCTGCACGCACTCTGCACTCACTGTTTCTGCACTCACTGTCACTCTGCACTCACTGTCACTCTGCACTCACTGTGACTCTCTACTCACTCTGCACTCACTGCCACTCTGCATTCACTCTGCACTCAGTCACTCTGCACTCACTCTGCACTCACTGTCACTCCGCACTCACTGTCACTCTGCACTCACTGTCACTCTGCACTCACTCTGCACTCACTGTCACTCTGCACGCACTCTGCACTCACTGTCACTCTGCACGCACTCTGCACTCACTGTTTCTGCACTCACTGTCACTCTGCATTCACTCTGCACTCACTGTCACTCTGCACTCACTCTGCACTCACTGTCACTCTGCACTCACTCTGCACTCACTGTCACTCTGCACTCACTCTGCACTCACTGTCACTCTGCACTCACTGTCACTCTGCACTCACTGTCACTCTGCACTCACTGTCACTCTGCACTCACTGTCACTCTGCACTCACTGTCACTCTGCACTCACTGTCACTCTGCACGCACTGTCACTCTGCACGCACTCTGCACTCACTGTCACTCTGCACGCACTCTGCACTCACTGTCACTCTGCACTCACTGTCACTCTGCACTCACTGTCACTCTGCACTCACTGTCACTCTGCACTCACTGTCACTCCGCACTCACTGTCACTCCGCACTCACTGTCACTCCGCACTCACTGTCACTCCGCACTCACTGTCACTCTGCACTCACTCTGCACTCACTCTGCACTCACTGTCACTCTGCACGCACTCTGCACTCACTGTCACTCTGCACTCACTGTCACTCCGCACTCACTGTCACTCTGCACTCACTCTGCACTCACTGTCACTCTGCATGCACTCTGCACTCACTGTCACTCTGCACGCACTCTGCACTTACTGTCACTCTGCACGCACTCTGCACTCACTGTTTCTGCACTCACTGTCACTCTTTACTCACTGTCACTCTCCACTCACTCTGCACTCACTGTCACTCCGCATTCACTCTGCACTCAGTCACTCTGCACTCACTCTGCACTCACTGTCACTCCGCACTCACTGTCACTCCGCACTCACTGTCACTCCGCACTCACTGTCACTCCGCACTCACTGTCACTCTGCACTCACTCTGCACTCACTGTCACTCTGCACGCACTCTGCACGCACTCTGCACTCACTGTCACTCTGCACGCACTCTGCACTCACTGTTTCTGCACTCACTGTCACTCTGCACTCACTGTCACTCTGCACTCACTGTCACTCTCCACTCACTCTGCACTCACTGTCACTCTGCATTCACTCTGCACTCACTGTCACTCTGCACTCACTCTGCACTCACTGTCACTCTGCACTCACTCTGCACTCACTGTCACTCTGCACTCACTGTCACTCTGCACTCACTGTCACTCTGCACTCACTGTCACTCTGCACTCACTGTCACTCTGCACTCACTGTCACTCTGCACTCACTCTGCACTCACTGTCACTCTGCACTCACTGTCACTCTGCACGCACTGTCACTCTGCACGCACTCTGCACTCACTGTCACTCTGCACGCACTCTGCACTCACTGTTTCTGCACGCACTCTGCACTCACTGTCACTCTGCACTCACTGTCACTCTGCACTCACATTTCTATTATGATATAATGCGATTTTAAGTGATATAGTGCCGGCTCATACTATCGATTCAGTATATTATAAAGCGATGAATACAACACTTTAGAATATTTCCGTTCCCCACGTGGCATGTCAAAAGCCTGGCATTTCTTGTCCACATCGATGCCGTGGCTGTCACAGCCTTCTGGGAAGCCAAACCTTTTGTTTCCCCGCCACAGAATGAGATCTGCATATTCAGTGGAATGCAGTCACATCACAGTTGCTGTTTTGGGGTGAGACGTGTTGCCAAACAGCTGCTGCTTTGTCTTGCTGTCCCAGAGGTCCCACGGGAGCGGGCCATTTTTCGGGTTGTGTTTTTTGGACACGCATGGGATACGCTGTGTAAAGGACGGATCTGAGGAGCGGCACGTACACACGCAAAAATAAACAACATGGAGTGTAGGGGGTTTGGGAGTAGAGTGGGGGGTCGGTGTAAGTGGTGCTGGGTAATTAACATTGAGGGGGGTGCTAATAATGCAGGCTTTGAAGGGGACAAACGCAAACCAACAATCGCAAAAGTAGAAACTCTTCAGCAACGCAAACCTCCCCAATACCCTCCTCAGGAAATAGAACGCTACTTAACATTTTGATGAACTGATCATTCTTACAGAGTGCAAGTATACTTTTCTCTCACAATTACACTGTGATTACTATTCAACTGAATGATACTACTTTTATCAACCTCACAAGGGGGAATGGTTGAAACGGCTATGCTGAGATTCATACCAGTGGCCTACGTGCAACCCTATTATTTCGGAATCCAGTGTTTAATCCGGAAAATTATTTTACTGTGAAATTCTGCTACAAATATGATATCAATTCGTGGCACTACCGATATGAACTGCAATTCAACAGATGTTATCTATTTTAAATGCACACTGCCTTCTGAGGCGTGCTTTAGGGACTAAATAAATGGAAGAAGATTCATACATGCGATTTTGGCCTCATTACTGAAAATATTGGGGGATGCAAAAAGACTAGCAGCGCACACGGCTATATAGCATAGGTGGTTACCATTTCCGGATGTTTACTTTTTAGAGAGCGGTGTTGGCAAAAATTAGAATTAACAATTGAAACCAATAATTAACAAGCAGAACATGTGCCAGTTTACAAATAATACAATGTTCACAACTTCGCTTAAAAAGTGATTCTGTATACCTTCAGTTCTCATTCCCAAAAGAGCATCTAAAACTAAAGGTAGCAAATTTACTATCAGCTGTCCAGTCACCAGTGTACACAATGACTTCATACGCTGGCCAATACACTTGTATGTCCGCTATCCCGAAGTCCCGTACCTGAAACTGCTCGATGGTCTTGAGCGGCTCTGTGCAATTGGTTAGGGTGTCTTTAAGATCGTCTCCGTTAGCTACACCCAGGTCCTGCAGCCCGGAAGCCCGGAAAACATTCTACACGTCCGAAGGGCTCCAGCACCCGTCCCGGTCAATTCGCTTCCGAGACGTGAACGAATCTCGTAAATCTAAAGAACAACTTAATCTAATTAAATTTTTTCCCCACTTCAGTGCCTGAATAAAGTAATTGAGAACTGAAAAGTGTTGCATTACCTTTGCAGACAGTTACATGTGGAGACTGCGTTATAACACCCAGTTCAGCAGTAGAATTCTCCTGCGACCAGGAAGTCAGGCAGGCCGGGGGCGGTACTGCGGGACACCTCTGTGACGTCATTCCCGGGCCGCGCTCTGATTGGCTGCTGGCCCGGGACCTGACGTGCAACCAGGAAGAGGAGCCGGCAGCAGGAAGTGGCGTGAGCATTGCGGCCCCGGGGCTCCCGTGACCAGGAAGAAGCCCTGGATACTGTTTCCCTTAAAGTCCCGGTCCCGAGATGGGGGACCGGGTGAAGACCCGCGGGGCGAAGCGGGCGCACTGAGGAGGCGGGGCTCCCATGTGGAGAGAGAGCCCCGCCGAGCGCTACCACCGCCCGGCCACAGAGAAGCCTTCTGTCCAGCAGCGGGCCCCCGTGATGTGGGGAGAGCCTGCAGCTGCGGAGGAAGGGAAGGAGCCTGGAGACCCGGGGAGCGCCCGCCAGACACCGGTGAGTGGAGCCGGGAGGAGAGGGGCTGGTGTGTGTGGAGGGGTCTCTGTGTATGCGTGTAGGTGCGGCGGCAGCGACGGGGGGTGTGCCTGTGTATGCGTGTGTATGTGCGCATGCGTGAGTGCTGTGTATGCGTGTGGCTGTGATGTGCGCATGCGTGAATGTGGGTGCGTGTGCAAGCAGCTGAATCCAGCCGGGGAGAAGCGCGTGACAGTTTCTTGTCCGTCATTCCCCCGTGTCAGCTCGCTATAGTTCTCCACCTGGACCGCATCCTTCGGATGCGTGTTCCCAGGCTCGACCTAAAAAGTGCCTCTATTTATCTGCACATCCCATTTATATTGTAAAATATGTCTTTAGTTTCAGGTTAACCTGTCTTCACATTATAGGTCCAATTGAAGCTCCACTTTCCATTGAGAAGCTGACATGTAGAACAGAAAAGTATATTTCATATTTATTAATGATTCATCTCGCTAGGGGGCCCTTAGGAGACCAGACATCAAGATAAATAAAACGGAATGTGTATGATATGTTTCTAAATCACGAGCGCCCTCTTATGAAATACTTTCTGATTTGAGAACATTTGAAATAATTGATGCTTAGAGGACAATATCTGACTGGCTGACAATATTTGCAATGTATACGTTAGAAGGGAGGTCTCTTGGCATGTCTGTATTGTGAACATGAAATTGTGGGAAAAATGAAACACATTTTTTCGTAATAATATTAAGATTTTTTCTTTCTATTCTTTTTTGAATTACAATGAAGTATATAAGGTTTCCATTTATAAGGCTACATAAAAAATAAAAGCCATTCCTCCAGTCATTCAGTTAGGGATATTAACATCATCTGGTCAAAATTGACATCTCCTTTTATGCCAGAATACAACTGTCAATGGTTTGAAGGAAATCAGTTAACTGAGCAAAGGGTTAAGCGCGTTTGGACCATTTTAATATTGTATGGGTAGACAGTGGTGTGCAGTTCCCCGCGACCAAGAGATGTGAGAGAGACTAGTGTTCCAGTTTAAGGAAATATGCTCCAATAGGAGAGCAAGTGCGAAACACACCCTGAAAGTGTCATGCTTCATGATTGGGCTAGCTCCTCATCAGGCCGTCGCTGAAATGCCCGACGGACACCCACTAGGGGGCTCTTTGCCGGAGATCTTTTTATAGCCGTATGGTGAAGTGGGGTAAGGGCTTTAGTGGTATGTGTAGAGTGGTGTTAAAGAGTGGGTTAAAATAGGTTTTATGATGTTCAGTGTCAGATTATTTAATGATTGATCTCACTAGCCTAATTAACAATCTATAGTGCTAATTTAGGATATAAAGGCCCTAATGAGCAGGGAAAGCGAGTTGTTCTAAAATAAGGTCAACAAGTTTCTCGCCTATGTCTCTCCAGAAGGTTCAAGTGGCGGTAAGAAAACTACACTACATACTGACAAGATTCAATAATGGGCGCATTGTATTAAAGTAATCAGTAATAATAATAATAATCTTTATTCGTTTTTTTAGCATTTGCAAAACCATAAAAGATAGTGTTCAAACATTCACAGTAAATTTACAGTTAAATATACGTTAAAAAGAAATTTAAGAAAAATGGCTAAAATTTACGTGGGATATAAAATAATCTTTTAGCTTACAGATTGTTTCTGTGTCTCATAATGCACTTTAGAAAATTCAACACGTGGTACACAGTGGATTCAGAGTCCAAAGATTGAAGTGCGATCATAGCTGGGCGACATTGTCTATAGCCCCATGTTTTTAGTAAAGGGATAAGCCATATTTTTTGATGGGCGTGGAAGAACCTGCAAAACAGTATTGTGTGCATGGTGGACTGTTGAGAAAGATCATCACATGGGCATGGGTCCATCTGAGTTTTCCAGTTATTTTTTTCCGGAAATGTCACTAATCTGAAAAAAAGGTTCATTCTGAACCTTGTTAGGAGCATCTTTTCATATGCGGTGATCTCTAGTGTCAAATAAAGCTGGATTTTTGGAAGCTGCTGTATCAAAATTGCATGCATGGCAGATTTTGTCGAGATCATCGAAGACAGTCTCAGAGATTCCAAATGGCTCAGTGCAGTCTGTTTCAGTTCTTTTTTGGATATGTCTTGTAAGAGTTCTGGTTTATAATAATATTGTTGTAGACCCAGGTCGGAAAAGAAGTGTCTTACATAGGAGAGCCAGGCTATTTTGTGGGCGTGATCCAACTCCATAATGTCCTGTAAGATGCCTTTGGTCAGCCTATTTTTTTCCGACAGCCAGACTCGCCTCCAAAGTAAGAGAGGTTGGATTTTAATTAGATCCTCAATATATGAGATTCCCAGTTCAATGTGTGAGGCATAGGTGGAGGTGCCTCGTGGAGTTGATAGAAGGAATCTTATGAAGATATTTTCCTCTTTTTGAATAGAGCCAGTGGGTATATGTCCCCAGATCCCTGCACCGTATAGTGCGATGGATTGGCATTTCGCAGCATAAATCTGTAGGAGTTCAACTTGGGGTCTCTTACCAAGTTTGGTTGAGAATTTCATCAACGCCATAATTGCTCGTTTGAATAGATGTCTCCTAGCCTCGACTGCCGCTTTCCAGTTTAGGGCGTCATCGATCATAACCCCTAAATAGGGATATTGTGAGGTTTTTTCTATTTTTTGTTCTTTCAAGAAGATGGGCTTAGGTGCTTTTCTTGGTCCACCGACCACCATGACAAAAGTTTTTTTGATGTTAATGTGCAAGTCCAAAGCACCCATGAAATCTGCATATTTAGATAGAGATTTCTGCAGTTCGATGGGGGTACGCGCTAATATAACTGCGTCGTCCGCATAAAGTAGTGCGGGGATCAAGCGTTCTTTTACTCTGGGGAGGTCCCTCCCCCCTCTCAGCATGGACTCTTCTAATCCGTTGGTGTACAGGGAGAAGAGAAAGGGGGCCAGAACACAGCCTTGCCTCACTCCCCGCTCTACTTGGAATGGCCTCGTCAGTTCCCCTCTTGTCCCGTACCTCACTTTCGCTGTGGCGTCACTGTAAAGCTCTCTTAAATAGTCCAATAGAGGGAGGTCTACCCCCATTTCGCTCAGTAGTGACCAAAGCTTAACATGCGAGACACAATCGAATGCGGAGGACAGATCCACATATACCATGTAAATGGCACCAGGTTTGGCATGGGTGTATTTTGATGTTAACAGGCTTAGATTTAAGGCCTGTTCGATGGTTCCAAAACCCTCCCTGAACCCAAACTGTAGGTCCGAGAGGATGTTTTTATCTTCCACCCAGTGTTGTAGTTTTTCGAGTAGGACTCTGCCCACTACTTTGCCCAAAGAGTCAAGAAGCGATATTGGTCGGTAGCACCTAGGGTCTTGTCGATCCCCCTTCTTGAAAATTGGTACCATGGTAGAGGATGACCATGAGTCTAACAGACCAAGTTTAGTTGTTGCCATACAAACTCTTGTGATTATTGGTACCCAAAGGTCAGGAAGATGTTTGAATAAATCGACTGGGACCCCATCAGGGCCGGGGGCTTTCCTGCTCTTGCTTAGGGACAGCGCCAGTTCAAAGTCCTGTAGATCCACCTCCATTGGTATAGGATACGTTACTGGATTGATGTTGGACTGGGGTTCTTCGCTAGTAGATGTCAAATTGAAGATTTTCGAAAAGTGGTTCACCCACGTGTCCTCATCAATTGCCACATCGATTTTTGGGCCGTTGGCGTCGGTTAGGAATGGAGTTTTAACTACTTTCCAGAATGCCTGAGTGTCTTTCATGAGTGCACTCTGGTGCAAAGCGTTCCACAAGGATTGTTTTAGTTCTTTTTTCCTTGTTTTTCTGGCGGAGTTATACTCCCGTCGAAGAAATTGGATGTTTGACTTATCTCTGTTTGGATTTCCGAGAGCTTTCCTCAGTTTGGTCTGCGCTTTGGTACAGTCTCGGTTAAACCATCCTGCGGAGCTGTTTTGATTAGATGTTTTCGTCAGAAGATTTTTAACTTGGTCTATTATTATATTGAAGTTTTCCAATATTTGATTTGGCTCCGCATAGGGATCGAGACAGATCATAATGTTACTATAGGCAGATGTTATTAACCGCTTTGTCAGGATATTAGGGTCCACTTTCTCCCATCTTATGGTAAATCTGTTCCTTTTACCCAGTTCGAGCCTGTTCTGCTTTAATGCAGATGCTATGGTTGTCATCAATGTTGTTGGTTGGTTTGTTTGTAAATTTAGGCTTATGGCAGAGTGATCGCTGAGGTTATTTTCCAAAATTTTAAAGTTGTTAATTTGACCTTTCAAAGCTTCTGTGACTATTGCATAGTCCACGGTAGTCTTGTGGCCCCTTCCTCTATACGTTGGTTCTGGGGAGTTATTTGGTTGATGGATGGGGTTTAAGATTTGCAAATCCAGATCAGAAAGCATTTTATTCATAGCTGACCCTACTCCTGAATGGATAAAATGGACTAAGAAGTTGTCGTGCTCGTCCACCAGTCCGCAGGTATCATTGTTGGGACAAGGGTGTATGTTAAAATCTCCTCCCCATATTATGTGAGCATTTTCCATTTTCTGTTTGGAATGGCAGTGTTCAGTTATTTTTTCCCGAATTATGGAAAGAATGCTCAAGAAGTTTTCATCTTCTAGATTGTTGTAAATGTTGATTATGGAGATGGAAAGTTTTTTCCCTACTTTGACAGTGAGGATCTGGAAGTTCGATAATAAATCAACCTTAAAAATCTTCATGTCTGGAATTGTGTTTGCCAAGTAGATTACCAATCCCCCTTTAGGTCTGCCTGAAATGCTTGGAAGGGCAGGGGACATAAAGGTCCTGTACCCTACAAGGTGGAGGGGCATCGTTGCCCAAGTTTCTTGTAGGCAGATGATTTGGGTGTCCTTTAGGAAGCCGGCTGCCGACCCATCCTCGATTTTGTTTCGCAGGCCAGCCACATTCCAGAAGATCACAGAGAGCTGAGTGGGCGTGTTTTCTGGAGCTATATTTTTCATTTGTGAGGGGACTGAAACAAGGACAGGAGGGGTCAAAGTTATTTGTGAGGGCTCAGGGGGTATAATTGTTGGTCAATCGACCATTTCCAAGCCGCTAAACCGGTTTGAGGTTGGTATGCCCTGCCAGTTTTGCCCATAGTTGTTATCTCTGTATCTGGGTCCTTAAGGTTGATGGGGTGGTCTCTCCCACTGCTCCCAATTTCTAAATCTATTTTGTGGGCTGGTGAGCTGCCCTGGGACTTCTCTCTGCTGGTGGTTCTGGTTTTCTGGCCACCAGGAGTTATCGGGGTCATTAAGTCGTGGTGGTAATTTAGGACCAGTGAAGTCTAGCTCCCATGGCTGTGGGATTGGTTTCCTCCAGATGTTATCATTATCACGTGTGTGGTTGCTGTTATTATACCTTTTTGGATAAAAGTATGACAGAGATCTTGTTGCGATCCCCCCTGAGGTGTTATTGTATTCCCAGGAGCAGATATAATCAGCTATGTTGGGGTCCTCAAACGTGATAACTATGCAATCCCCCCGGATGGTTTTTTTCCTATGACCTACCCACGGGGTCCGGGATACTGATGCTATTCTACTTTTCCAGGGTGGCGGGACGGGCGGTTTGTATTCAACCAATACTGGACTTTGTTCTTTAACGACCAGTTGGGTTCCGTCCCCTCACCTGTAAGTTCGGGGACCCCTGTCATAACTACCACATATGGAGATGCCTCCGGGGGCAAGTTTAAAGTAGGTCTTTGATCTGTAATACCTCCCGGATGACCTTTTGTTTTTGGAGGATTTGTGATTATTGTAGCGGGGGTTTTTAGGAGCGGGTGTGTTAATGGTTGGGGTATTTACTATTGGTATCGATTGGGAATTGGTTTGTGGGGGAATGGTTAGGGGCTTTGGGATTGTTTTTTGTGCAGTAGAAGGGTTTGTCACTGTGGGGAGTTTTACTGTAATTTGTTTTTTGGTCTGTGGTGGAGGTAACGTTACAGGTTTCTTAGGAGCGGAAAGTGTGGTCGTGGGGATTGGGGCTGGTTTAGGCTGGGGTTGTGGGAGTATAGGTTTGAGAGAGCCGGAGATTTTTGTTAGTTGACTCTCAATATTGCCTAGTCTGGATTCGAGGGGGCGAATGTAGGAATTTAGGAGGGAGGCTATTTCCTTAATTAGCCTCGCTGATTCTCTGTCTCTACCTAGTTGTTGTGAACTAGGAGGATCTAGGATTGAGGAGTCTTGAAGGTCACGTGGTACATGGTGGATTGTTACAATGTTATTGTTGAGGGGAGCAGGGTGATGGAGTGACGTTGCCGGGTTTGAATCATCGACCAAGACTATATGCCCGGTCGCTTTGGTATTTTCGATATGCTCTAGGTTTTTCTTAGCTTTCCTTTTCTTTATGGCACCCTCCCGGTTCCCTCTCATTTGTCTTATTTCTTCAGGGGTTGGGTCAGGGAAGATGTCAGGGGTTTTCTCTAGTTCACTCTCTGTGAAAGTTACGGAAAGTTGGGAAGCTGAGAGGTCTACGTTGTTTGGAAGACTGAGTCTGTTTGCAGTCGCCGAGATTTGGTTTGGCGCTGACTGTACTTCTGGGGTTCTTGCAGTTGCTAGTAGCCCCATTGAGGAGCGGCGTGCTATTGCAAGGTCAGTTGAAACTCTCCCCTCCATTAGGCTTATGCTCTGGTCGATGAATGAATTTGCTTTAGCTAGAAAGTCATCCATTGGACCTAATAATTTTTCTCCTATCCCGTTCTTTTTGGGTTTCTTCTGCTTGCTAGATCTCGTATTCATTTTTCAGTGTTAGATTATTAAGGGATCTTTCTGAGCTGTCTGTCGAGATTCTTGCAGAAGTCGGAGAGATAATAGATCCCTATATCGGGACGACCAGGATGCAGTGCCTAGGGGTATGGGCCGGACCGGACTCTCACGTTCTCGAACGGCCTCAAACGACCCGCTCTTTGCCCGGTCTTCGCCCCGGCCTGCGTCCCGCCTGCGTCCCGCGATGCGGGAGTGCCTGAGTCAGAAAATACGAGGAGGTTGGGGGCGTGGCCGCCGGGGGAAGAGGCACCAGCTGTGTAGAGCAGATTCTGCTGGACCTCGCAGTCCCCCGGTAGGCTCAACGCGTTGCTGGCACTTGCAATTACTCACCCGGCCTGTCCTCTGCTGGGAGCGCGTGTGCTCTCTGCCGACCGCAGAGCCGCTCACACCAGCGGGAGACCGGCCCGGGGAACAGCTGAGCGGCACCCGCGCAGCGGGTGTCGCGACAGGTGAAGGGCGAGGAAGAGAGGCAGTCAGGCAGGAACAGCAGTCTCTGACAATCCTTATCGCAATGAAAAGTCCGCTAAGAAGCACCCAACACAGCCGGTGGAAACAGCGATTAAGTGTGCTGGAGGCTGGGGGCGTGGCCGCCGGGGGAAGAGGCATCAGCTGTGTAGAGCAGAGGCTGCTGGACCTCGCAGTCCCCCGGTAGGCTCAACGCGTTGCTGGCACTTGCAATTACTCACCCGGCCTGTCCTCTGCTGGGAGCGCGTGTGCTCTCTGCCGACCGCAGCGCCGCTCACACCAGCGGGAGACCGGCCCAGGGAACAGCTGAGCGGCACCCGCGCAGCGGGTGTCGCGAAAGGTGAAGGGCGAGGAAGAGAGGCAGTCAGGCAGGAACAGCAGTCTCTGACAATCCTTATCGCAATGAAAAGTCCGCTAGTAATCAGTAACACATCAGGTCACACCGTAATATTGTATCTTGACCTGGATAAATCCTAAGAACTATAGACCTATACATTAAAAAAAATGGCATCCACATCATGCCGTTCCGTCACGTGCTAAGTGTGCTTCCTCCTCCACCTCCCAAGCTTGTCTGTTTCTTCCACCATCCATCTGTGCTTGCCTGTTTTTTTGGTTTGTGTTTTTTATTGTACTCCACATTCTCCACCATGAGCTCCTCTGTTGCTCCCTCACCCCTTCTCACTCCCCATTGGTCCCTTTCTCATTCCTCTATTCCTTAATTTCTCCATCACCCACCATTCAAATTTTTTGCGTTATGGAATTTAAACATTTTTTACACATTTTTGGACTGTCCTGCAGCTTTAATTTGCTATTGAGTCGCACCTTTTCCAAAATGCATTTTCATACATGTCAAAGTTATTTGCTTTTTCTTTACCACTCCAAAGGTTGATGTCTGCCTTCTTAGTAATGGTAAATTGAAAAAAAAGCAAATGGCGGATGTATCATGCCACATACATGTTCATGCATGGTGACGAATGTGCACATATATGTCATCATGCTGCGTTGCTCTAGAGTATTGAGCCTTACAAACACACACACACATGCATTATGAAGCATGTGTGCTCCCATGTCATAATGCTTTTTTTTGCCTTTGCCGCAAAGCATTGACAAAAAGCGTTTTTTTGCCTTTTTGCTGATGCTCAGGGACAATGGTAAAAAGCATTGGCAAATTCAACATGCCTGCATTGGCAGCCTAAAGGCAAGACCTATTGGTTTTGCCAATGCATATTTTCTAGTGCTTTGAAGTATCCATTGGTTGCCCTAGAACTTTACAAGACACTTACTAAAATGATAATATGGAAGAGAGGCACTCAATGTGCTGTGGTGTTGCTTAACATACAAGGGTGCTGCTTGTGTCTGCTATGGTGTCACTTATTGTGTGGGATGCTGTCCAAGATCTGTGGGTGTCGGGCACGGTGTCATTACAACTCATTGTGCCAGAGTAAATCAAAGGGTCCAACTGTACTCAACTTCCTTAAATTTGGGTTCAGCCTCTGTGTCCAGTAGCCTTAGACACTCGCTACAGGTTTTCAGAGACGAAGGCTAAGGGGGCCATTCAGTGTTTGGTGGTGCTTATGTGCCAGAAAACAGGCAGTTTCTGCTCTCCATTTACAGGTGGGTGAACTGCTCTACGACAGCGGAGGTTCTGCCACCACTGCGGTTGCCCTATGATTGGCCCACATTTAGTCCACCGTGAGCCAGATTTGGGGTAGTCTGACATGGTCCACTCTTGCTTAGTGCTTCCTATGGGAAGAGTGGTACAAAAGGGGTTGGTGATGGACAGAGCTTCTGAATCAATCAGACACTCACACCCAGTCAAGAGATCTGGGTTTAATCCATCACCGTTCTTTAGCCCACTCTGCCACCCCAGTTCAGACATGGCTATATGCAAATCAGTCTGACCCTGTGCCTCATGGGAACAGTGCAGCCCGAACTGCCAAGCCATGTCTTCCCTGGACCGGAAACAAGCTTCCCTGCTGGCCACATTAATGCTAGCAGGGTGGGAGTGCGGCTTTGCAGGCCGAGATGGTAGGTAAGGTGGGCGTTAGGGAAGCGAAAAATTTACATAGTGGAGAAGTGTGGCTCAATGGTTAGAGTGGCAGACCCTGATGCAGAGGTCTAGCCTGGGACCAGGGTTCAATTCCCCGCCTCGGTGGGTCTTGGGCTCAAAATTCCACGGACCTGATAATTCTCGCCTCGGTGCCTATTCTAATCATGGAGTCCCACTCTGCAACACTGGGCAATAGCTTGCTTAATCTCCACAACGGCCCCCACAACGCTAAGGATGCCTGGCCTTCACCCTGGGGGTGCCCAGGAGTGGACGCCTCACAGGGAAAGCCAGGACGGGTTCCACAGCGGTATTCGTACAAGCGCCTTGAGACCCTTGCGGGTGAGTAGTGCGCTATACAAGTATAAATTTACAATTAATAGTGTGGTCAGTGAATCATGGAGTTATTTTGAGGGTTTCATTCCAAACTTCCCTTTAAATTAATACTCCAGCCTCTAGAGGAGTCATAGATTTGGCAAAACTGTGTTATGCAGTATCTGAATCGCTAACCTTCTACCAGCCTTCTACTTGCTATCGCTATCTCGGCAGAGTCAAGTGTTAAAACAGAAATAACTTCAATATTGAATTGGAATGACATTGAATTGTATAATGTAATACCAAAAAAAAACAACGAACAATCCTGGCTTCCCCACTTGACCACATTGTGTGATGCTAGGCAACTATATTATTTCACGTTGCCTCCCTTTTTTTTATTTCTCATGTAAGGGCACCTTGAAATATATGTGTTCAGGATATGCATGGTACAAAACTTTCTATTGTGTTTGATTTAATAAACTGTAATGTTGTCCATGTATAATAAGAGCCTAGGCCATCCACAGGGTTCAATATGACAATTTACTTACCTCTCAGTTAACTATTGGCATTGTTATCAGGGTGGGGAAGGCTCAAATGTTTCTACTTCATTTGTGAAAACTATCACTTTTAAAAAATACTTATCAATGCACTGAGATAATCTGATGTGCGAAACGCTTCTACATGTTAATGAATAATATTTGTGGATTTTTTGCACGTTTGTGGCAAGATGTCTTAAAAAAAGGAATGTGTTTCTAGAATTAAGTGGTGCAAGACACTTTTTAATTTGCTCCTTTTTTAACTTCAATTTTCTTGTAATTAAACACTTGCCCATTTATTAAACATCGTTCTGGAATTTAGTACACTTTTAATTGAACAGTAGCCCAGTGTGGTCATTCAGCAGGGGCCCGCAAGTGAAGGTCAGGTGGGCTGCATCTTACCCTTAGGCTACATCATAGCCTGTGGCACACATTATCAATCAGGGTCCCTTTGGTAACTGAGAATGTCAGCATTCAACCAAAGTGCCTAAAGATAGAGCCACTGGACTTATGCAGCAGTGGAACACCAAATTCTGTACCAAGGCTGACTCCATCATAAGTCAAGTTAAGGCAAATCGTGCTGCAATTATAAGCCACCTCTTTCCATTAAGACATCTCTGCATAATACTACAGTACATTTTATACTGTGTTTGTATCTTACTACGAGTTACTTTACTATTCAGCTCATGGGATCTTGAGAAGAGCTACAGCATATGTGCCATTCTTCTACAATTTCAGTGCTCTACTGAAAAAACTGCAGCTTTGAGAACCACGCCTGTGATATATTAATAGGGAAATAAAAAAAATAACAAAGAATGCACCATTGTATTGACCCTGATTGAATTACATTTGACTATTTAAAGTGTTTTCTTTCCTGAAGCAAACAAAAGCCGTTAACAGTCCACCAAATGGGAATTTTAATACTATCTGGGCAACATTTTGAATCTTTTTAAACGATGCAATCAACAGCTGAAGGTAAACCGTTGAGTTTCATAAATTGTCTAGCACCATTCTGCAGCCCATGTATAGGGATTTTAATAACGTTTGAACTGTCTGAATTAGGAAATAATATTCATGTTTCTATGGAAAAAACTTCCCCCACATGGTCGTTTTTTTCCAGTGGCCCTGCCTATATACATCCTACCTCTGCCAAAGAGAGACCAACTACTGTGCAGTGCTTGTTAAATCAAATATCGTTGGATCTCCGCCATTACTGCTGCTCCATGTCGAAATGACATAAGCCATGTTTCATAAAGCTAGACGGCATAACGATTTATCGCCTTTGCCCCTCCCCCCGCGTGCCAAGAACACTCTGGGCTAATTCCCCGTCCTTTGCCCTTGTCTCTGACCTCATTAAGCGAGATGAAAGAAAAAAACGATTAGCTGACTGATAAATTCTATTATGAGAAAGGGCCGGGGACATATGATCAATATTCTAGTGTTACAGCCCCAGCTGGAGGAGAGCTTTACTTTTCCAGCTGCTGGCTGCTGCCTACCGTTCTATTACCAAGGTAGAGAGTAAGGAATTTCGTCCAAAGTGGCTGGACGGGGAATACTCCTGATCCCCTGATCAAGGAACTGTTACAAACAAATGAAGGAGTACCACCCGATGAGAGAAGAGAGAAGAGAAGGCTTTATTCCTGACAAGGGAGTATTATTCCTTTGTAAGTAAACCCCTCACTCACCACCTAGTGGTGACTTGCTTCATCATCGGGGCCCACCCAAGTGGCCTAGCGTCACTTGGGTGTGCTTCAACACCTGGTTTACAGTGGAGCGGGTAGTGAAGTGTGGGGTGCACAAAAAACAGTGTGAATGTTAAAATTGTCCTGGTCAACACTTCAGTATTATCTTTAATAAAAAGGTTATTGGACAAAGTTAAAACGTAAGGTGAGATACTGGCAGGGGAGTTACGGCCTGTGTATCTCTACTATGTGATGGTCGACATGTTTCTACCTTATGGGGTAATCCCCGGTATTCCTCAGGACCAAAAACAAGGAAGTGGGAGGTGTGGGTCCCCTAAAAGACTCACCCTGTCCTAACTCCTTGGTCTTCCAGAAGATAAAACTGTATCTCTGGGAATTCACTCCTAAGGTTTAGGAGATGAAAAAACCTAGGGAAGGAAAGAAGAAGTAAAGGAAGTAATTACTATCCTGTTACGATGCGCAGTGTTTTTAGGTGAAAAAACGTCGTGCAGATATCCTTTCGTTCCACAGTGGTGAATGGAAACGGTGCCTTCTCAGGTCCAATAACCTTTTTATTAAAGATAATACTGAAGTGTTGACCAGGACAATTTTAACATTCACACTAGGTGGTGAGTGAGGGGTTTACTTACAAAGGAATAATACTCCCTTGTCAGGAATAAAGCCTTCTCTTCTCTCTTCTCTCTTCTCTCATCGGGTGGTACTCCTTCATTTGTTTGTAACTGCTGCCTACCGTTCCCAGAATCCTTTGCCCACTTATAGCTTCTTTGGCATCGCGCCTCGTACATTTGACTGGGTCCGAATCCCATTGATTTGACAGTGTCACTGGCGCAATTTATAAAATACTGTTTTTATTTTTTTTAAGTCTTAACTTATTGATCCGAGCAGTACAATATAAACTGAAAATCGACGAGCTTCAGGGGTGATTGCGATGGCCCTCCGCAGACACGTCATAATCCAGATTCATTCTGGCCTTGAGTGGGGAGCGACAGTGTCATCTATAGGTCATTCTACATACATATACTATGTAGATGTTGTAGCATCCTGCTACCAATAACCACAGACACCATTGATTATCTCTACGAGCTTTATTCAATACCTCTTACTCACTCACTGTCCCTACTCTAACTGACCAGTTCCTTTCCCGGCTCCTCCTGTTCCTGCTCCTCCCATGACTCCGCCCCCCAACCACTAGACTACCTCACACAGCTCTACATCTCCCCCTTTCTCAACAAAGTGAGCTTAATGTCCTCAGTGTTCACAGTTCTTCAATCCACCACACGGGTTGGCGGACAGCCTGTTCTTCAAGCCTCAGTAGTGTCGAATCAGTGGTGGGTTTGGCTTTGGTCACTCTTTCCGGTGTCTTGATCAGGGTATTCTTGACCACGTTGCGTGTGAACTGTTCGCTCTCACAGTCTGCAGTCCTCATGTTTCCTTCTGGTGGTGTAACGGTTGGTTCGGGTGCTCGGTCCCTTTCATGAGTGGATGATGTTCTGGTCCTCTTGTGGGCATCTGCGCCTGCTTTTGCTTCCGCTTGTCTTGTCCGGTCGAGGGCAACACTGTCTTCCACTTCAGGGTCATGCACACCAGACAGTACGGTACTATCTGACGAGACTGTCTTGGTTTGGTTCGGTAACTCATTCACAGCCTCGGGTTGTCTGACGAACTCGTGGGTTACTTGTGCATGGGCATGTTTTTCTCTCATCTGATGGTCTCTCTCCACTGACATGTCCGACTTTCTTTGCGGAGTGGCTGGCAGGTCCCTTCCCGTCCGGTGACTAAGGTCCACTGTCTCGGTTTTCTTTTTATAGGTCCTTTGAGTCAGCCTTTCGGACCCCTTCAGGGGTGACGGTGTCTGGTCTATGTCCGGATATATTTGTGATTGACATGACAGATTGCCTTGTGGCGTGACTGAGTATTCAGAGACCTTAGTGTGTGTTATGTTGCTCTTGACAGGAAGGGTGTCCTTTGGTTCTATGGCGCGTTCGGGTGATTGACGCCATGACTGTTGTCGGGACCATGACTTGGTCGACTCACGGGATCGAACAGCCGTGCTCTCTGGGTCAGAGAAGTCTCTTGTTGACCTCCAGGATCGGACGGACGCCCTCTCTGAACCAGAGGAGTTCCTGGCCATGGACGTGCCTTCTGGGTCAGAGAAGTCTTTTGTCGACCTCCAGGATCGGATAGATGTGCACTCAGTGTCAGAGATATCCTTCTCCCCATTCCTTCTCCAACATTTCTTTGAAACTGTCTTTGGTAATGGATTTTTGAAGTCCGTAGTCCATGACGACTTGCTCTTCCCCTTTGAGTTGTCGTTGAGATGTTTCTCCGTGTGCCTTTGTTGGAACGTCTTCAATGCTGTCTCATTTGGGAGGTTGTTTGATGATCCTGTTCTTGTTCCTTGTGTTTGATCCCAAGCTTTTGCCTCTTTGTCCTCTTTTTTTGTTCGTTGCAATGGAGGATCAGTCCGTCTTGTGCGACCTGTTTCTCCTTCTCTCTTGTTTGATGCTCTGACACTTCTGATGTGAGTTTCATGTGTTCTTCGGCCAGATGTTTCCTTGGACTCGTCTTCACTGCTTGTCGACTGATGTTCCTGCGCCGACTTCCGGTGTTGACTAGTGCGACCCCTTCTTCTATGGTTATTCTTTCTCTCCCACTTGCTGTGCCGGATGCCCGCTTGTCCAGCGGTGCGATCTGTCCCACTTGATGCTCTTTCCCCATCAGAGCATTGTGTGTCATACCTTGAGTGACTCCTTGAGGAACTCCTGGGAGGTGAATAACTTCTTGTAACGGTCTTTTGGATGGTTGACTCTGGGTCATCTGACTCCGAGTAATCCTTGGTTGACTTCGAGTAGTCGGATGTTGAGGAATCTGACTCTGAGTAATCTGTGTCACTTTCTTTGTCACTGTGTCTTTCCCGTTGTCTTTTTGCTGGTCTGCCTTCCCTCTCTCTCCTTTCAGTTCTGTTTGTTTTCTGAGTTCTATCTTCCCCGGTATCTTGATGGTTTGCGCTTAGGTGCACGTCCTTCAATCCCTCTCTTGCTTCGATTTGCATTCCAATTTCGGCCTTCTTGATGATTTCCTTTAACGACCAATGCCCTTGCAGGATCTTGCGCTTTGTGTCAGGGTTTGTGCAACCTTCAACGATCCGAAGTCGAACCGCATCCTCATTTGTGAAAGTGTTGAAGTGGCAACCTCGTACCATACTTTGCAAACGAGTGATGAAATTTGGCAGCGGTTCGCCTGGTTCCTGCCGTGCTGTATTGAAAGCCATGCGATTATGATCCACATCTGTCTGTGCGTTGAGATGAGCACAGAGCTCCCTTTGGAGTCTTTTATAGATTTCTGTGTCCTCTTTGGAAAATGTCCTGATTGGGCATCGGCCCTCCGGACCCACCAAATGGAGGAGTAGTATCAGACATTTCCTCTCTCTTTGCTCACCATTGGCTTTTAAGAAATCTTCTAGTGCTTCGAGCCACCGGTGTCGTTTGAGATCCGAGATCCAATCATCAGTCTGCATCGCCGGGGGCGGTACTTCACTGTATGGAGTGACCCGCCGTGCTATGTCTCCACCCGCCATGAGAGAGGGAGATTCTGGTCAAGGTCTTTGGTTTGGTCGTTTGCTTAGAGATTGATGGTCTTTGTAACCAACGAAGTATGCGTCGGCGAATGAACTTGGATGGTTCTGCTCTCTCCGGGGTCCTCTGTAGGACTGCCCTCCTCTGCGTCTTCTGCAGTTCTGTCCAGCAGCTCTTCTCTCTTCGGCGCTCTCCAGTTGGCGCTCAGTGTCGTCGTTATTTGTCTCTTGCATTTGCTAATGCTTGTTCCATTGTGCTGTTGTCATTGCTTGGTTCTTGTGTTCGCTTGTGCCTCTTATTTTACAGACACGTGTTGCTTCAGTGCATTCACCACTGCGCATTCGTTTGCGTTTCTCAATGTCCGCGTTGCCACGCGTGCTGACATTTGTTTTTGTCAAAGCATGTATGGTAAGTAACTCTTGTGGTTGCCCGTGCTTGTTAGTCGATTTACTCTCGTGTGTGCACGTGCTTGTTCTGTTTCAGTTGCCAAGCCGTGTTCATTGTTGTTCACGCGCCGTTATCCACGCTTGTGTGTTTGCCTTGCCACTGCCTATTTCTTGGCATTTACCAGTGTATGTTTATTGTCATGTACCAAGGCTTGTCGACTGCATGTGTTTGTTTCCTTTCGCCACTGCTTGTTGTCTCTATTCGCCACGACTCGTCTGTTGGCTCTTGACAGTACTTGTTTGTTCCTTGCCAATGCTTGTTTGGCCTTCGCCAATGCTTGTTTGGCCTTTGCCAGTGTCTGTTTGGTCTTCGCCAATGCTTGTTGATTTACCTTCGCTAATGCTTGCTTGCATGCAACTGCCAATGCTTGTCTGTGTGTCTCTTGCCTTTGCCAATGCTTGTTTGGTCTTCGCCAATGCTTGTTTGCATGCACCTGCCAGTGCTTGTCTGTATGTCTCTTGCCTTTGCCAATGCTTGTTTGGTCTTCGCCAATGCTTGTTTGATTCACTTTCGCCAATGCTTGTTTGCATGCAACTGCCAATGCTTGTTTGTATGTCTCTCGCCTTTGCCAATGCTTGTTTGGTCTTTGCCAATGCTTGTTTGTTTGTCCTTTATCAATGCTTATTTCCAGACACTGCTTGCCTGACTTAAAGATGGCCGCTCCCGATTTTCACAGGGATGTCCCATTGGCTTGCCTGACTCCAATATGGCCGCCGCCCCTGAAATCCCAGCTTGCACGAGACTTTCACTTTGCTCATTCAGACCCGGGCCAACTCAATCAGGACTCACCGTCCGCCGGTCCCAGGGACATCAGCACTTCTCCCGGTCTCCACCCCGATCCACAGGTGAGGTTGG
Source organism: Lissotriton vulgaris (assembly GCF_964263255.1). Taxonomy (NCBI): domain Eukaryota; kingdom Metazoa; phylum Chordata; class Amphibia; order Caudata; family Salamandridae; genus Lissotriton; species Lissotriton vulgaris. The sequence goes on along the minus strand of NC_141693.1, from coordinate 860,237,320 downwards.
AGCGAGTTCCCACTTCGCTGCGCTAGGGGCCACTTCCACGCGGCAACAGCGTGTCACAACACACGCATCAGGCGTGAGATTCCTAGCGTCGGGGGCCACTCGAGCTCTGGTTCCACCGCGCTCGACGGCGCTTGCCGCCAAATCTTCTGGGGGCAATGCTCTTCACTCGGGGCACTCCTTTCTGCTTCTTGGGCGCTGGGCAGAGTCGGGGTGGGCTCCCGACCTCTGTTCTGTCTGTATATGCATATACGTTTTGGCGCGAACTGCTCCGACTTCTCGAGCGCTCCAACGCTCGTCACTGCGGCTCCCTCTCTTCTCCCTCAAGTCCTCTGAAGGGACAGGGTCACCGGCTGCCAGCTTCTCTCTGGGGCAACTCCGTACGGCGGCGGTTTCTTCTTCTTGGCGCCGCCTTCCTTCAGCAGCGGAGCTCGTTTCTCGACGCTGCGGGGACAAGATGATTCCACGAGGTGCTGTGGCTTGTGGGGTTTTGCTCATCCCACCTTCGCCAGTTGTAGCGTCCTGCTACCAATAACCACAGACACCATTGATTATCTCTACGAGCTTTATTCAATACCTCTTACTCACTCACTGTCCCTACTCTAACTGACCAGTTCCTTTCCCGGCTCCTCCTGTTCCTGCTCCTCCCATGACTCCGCCCCCCAACCACTAGACTACCTCACACAGCTCTACAGATGTGTTCTTGTGAAGATTGTCTCCTTGTCAGCCACAAGAGGTCAGTAAAGAAACTGTGACCGGGGCGGACAAGGCTGGAACCGATGCATTACAACACCCAAGTTGCGGCTCCTCCACTAAGGTGTAAATAAAGGAAAAATAAAATGATAATAGCTCAACGTTATTATAATTTTATTTTTTTCCAGCTGCTGTAATTTTGCTGGCAGGGCTGCTCTGCTGACAGAGCGGGGGGAGGAGCAGTGGGCACTCTGTAAGTGCGCATAAATGTTTGGCCGGCGTCTTGGGCCGGCCAAACAGTCATGTGCACTCTGCATGTTCTCCACACAGGCTGCATTACAGCCTGGGTGGAGAGCATGCCCAGGCTCCCAGTCCCTGTCTGAGCACTCAAACATGGTGCTCAGACCAATCACAACGCTGCTTTGCAGCATTATGATTGGCTTGGGGGAGGGATAGATGAGTTGCCAGAGTAGAGGAGGTGCAGAAGACACATGGGAAGTGCTTAATATTTAAAATAATAGGTACCAGGGCCCTTGTCATGAGGCCACTGCAGCTTGCAACACCCATTGCCTCTGCCAGTGCTGCCAATCACAGTTCCATTGCAACTACTAACCATTACATTCTTACATGTTTGACCATTCAAACTATTCCAGGCCAACCAAATCTATAAGAATAGCTTGGGCGGCAGGCATTTGTAATTTTGAATGTGAATTGAATTAAAAAACAACTGTTGTGCTCATCTCTAAACTAATGAGCAACCATGTGGTGCACTATCATAAGTTCTGGTGTTGACAATTAAGGCAGTCATTAGGCTGGTGGACGGACTTTTGTCCATACACCATCCAATCGTATTAGGGACCTCTGGCCTACAATGCGGCGGCCCCACAGTGCAAATTAGGATGCGACTGCCACCTTGGCTGTTGCATTGGCCATGTGTTGTATTGCGGCAGGTGCTGCACCCCACACATATCCCTGCACTACATGGCAGGCACCATGTGGTGCCTACCACATGGTGTAGGGATATGTAAGGGGGCCACCATAGGTGCCCCCCAGGGCCTATGTCCCTGGCCCAGTAGGTAAGGAGGGCCACCTACAGACCCCCAAATCCGTTTCCGCCTCCTGTGTTGCTGCAGTTTGATTGCCGCGGAACAAACAGCAGAAAGAGATATTGTAATCACAATGGCGGTGCCTGACAGTCACCGCCGCCAATCTGGGATTACAGGGAAGTCCGACAGGCGGTCGGATAAAGACCGCCTTTTGGGACCATGGCGGTCGGTGTTTCCGACCACCACCCTCCAGAGGCCATTGTTTCGTTTCAAAAATCTTTATTTCGATCACAGATCATAAAAGATACATGACAATATATACACAGTTAAAAACGTATTAAACATGATGTGATCCAATCATTAAAATATTAAAATACGTTAAAAGGAGGACAGAGGGTACAGTGTAATGTGCTAAAGTCTTATACAAGTCTTTTCAGCGCACGACTGCGAGTAAACCACAGGGAGGTTAAAAATGTTGAAAGTGCAAAGACTACAATAGGAGAAAGATCTGTCTTTAAGACTCTATAGGCAGGTTGGAAGGATCTGAAGCCCAAGTTCCTGAGTAACGGGACTAACCAACGTTTCCTGCTCCTCTCGTAGCCCTTGCAGAAAAAAACAGCGTGAACTTCATCCTCCTTCGGATGAGCACAGACAGGGCAGGTTGCTACGGTGGAGCAAGTAGACCAAGACGCTGTAAAAAATGCTAGAGGGAGGCATCCGTATCTCCATTGAAAGAATAGTTTCCTCGTTAGCAGAGGGGAGATCGCATCAAGAGTACTTTCGAGACAGTAAGAGTCTTTCGCTTTCAGGAATAAGTGTGTCAGGGATCCTTCACGGCTGTCGTTGATAGCTCTTGTGAGCATCAGTTCGTAGTATGCTCTCGCGAGTACCTTCTTTGAAATCTTTGTACAGGAGTTGGAAGGATCCGTCCATAGTTCCGGGTAGCCCAAATCCTCGAGCCTTCCCTTGACATAGGTCAGCCACGGGATCCTCATGGCATTCCGCAGCTGCAAGAATTCCTGGAGTTCCTCTCTGTAATTTAAGAGATCGGGGCTGCACCACAAACGCCTCCAAAAGGTTAGGGGTTTAAGACCTAGCTCCTCTGTTATTGGTCTTACTCCCAGATCTAATCTGAGGGGGAGTAATGGAGTGCTCTGGGGGAGGGCAGTGACCTGTCTCAGGAATTTATTTTCGGTAGACTGTAACTTTGGGAGATGAGTGTGGCCCCAGAGCTCACCCCCATATGTGACACCCGCCCGTGCTTGAGTTTTATATATGTGGATGATTGGGGTTAGTGGACGATAAAAGGATTTGTTCGCCAGGCGCATAGTGCCACCCGCCAACTGTGCCAGTTTGATGGTCACTTTGGCCTGATGAGACGTCCACGATAGATGTTCGTTTAACGTGATCCCCAAATATTCAATATTGTGCACACGTTCCAGTTGTGTTGTGCCTAGCCTGGGTGGGGTTCGATTCTGGGGGTTGGGGTTCAGAATCACGAACTTAGTTTTTTGGGGGTTGATTTCCAATCCCCGATCAGAACAAAAGTCTAGAAAACCGTCCAAAATGCGCTGAATCCCCATGGGGGATTTAGACAGCAGCAGGGTGTCATCTGCAAACATGATTGCAGGCACCCTGCTGCCGGTCAATTTTGGAGCATCGGAGTTGGGGATCCTGTTTAGGTGGGCAACAACCCCGTTCACAAAGATGCAGAACAGGGTCGGTGCGAGCACGCAACCCTGTCTCACACCTCTGCGAACGGGGAACCTTTCGGTTAGTTTGCCACCTTTGCCACACCTTACGCGAGCGTAGTTGTTGTGGTGGAGTCTCATCAGGATTGTCAGGATGTCAGTAGGGACATTCAACTCTTCCATGACTCTCCATAGCCTCGCTCTGGGAACCAAATCAAAGGCGGCACGTAGGTCTACAAAGATGGTATATAGACTGCCGCCCTCGATTACAGCTGTTCTCCAGTAGAGGAGATTTAACCTGAAGATTTGGTCTATGGTTGATACACCCTCCCTGAATCCTGCCTGGTAAGGGGACAAAATTTCCATTTCTTCGGTCCAGGCCTGCAATCGGTTCAGAATCAGTCTACCGAACAATTTTTGGGATATGTCGATTAGACTGATAGGACGATAGTTGGAAGGGAGCAGGGGGGATCCCTTTTTGTAAATTGGGACCACCTCTGCTCCCCCCCAAGTATCGGGCACCTCCAGTCCCCCCGCAATGGCATTGAATATTAGTGTAAGATAGGGTGCCCATATCCCGGGTTCCTGCTTAAACAGGTCCCCGGGCACCCCATCGAGTCCTGGGGCTTTTCCGGCAGCTAGGCCTTTAATGGCGTCCCTCACTTCTTTTTCGGTGAAAACAACCCTAGTGGGACAGGATGAAATTGTGGGACCATCTCTGTTCTGTTCCCCCCCACCCTCTGCGTACAGGGCCTCAAAGTGGGTCTGCCATACCGTAGGGGCTATATTGGGCTCTATTGCGGAGGATAAATCCTCTGTGCCGTTCGCCACTACGCGCCAAAATTTACGGGAATCTCTAGTTGTTAATGCATTAGTGAGATTTTCCCAGTAATCGTGGTCCCATTCTGCCCTTGCGTTCTCCAGGAGGATTTTGTACGATCTTCTCCTGGCGCGGATTTCATCTTTGTTATGGTGTTCCTTTATAGCAAGTAGCAAGTGGGCCTTGGCTTCCTTGCAAGCAGCATTGTACCAAGATGTCTTCGGCTTAGGACCATTCCTTTGCCTTGCAGATGAGAATAGGTCCTGCTCTAGGGTGGTGATGATGCCTGCATGTATTTGTGCAAGCTCTCCTCTAGTAGCATCGTCTAAGACCCTAGTTCCTAGCTGAAAGGCATCATCCAGTAATGGGATTATCCTTTCATATAGCCGGGATATTCTTTCTGGGTTGCTGGCCAGTTTCTCCCACTTGACCTTCCTACGATTGTTTTCAAGTAGGAGGCCCGTTTTATCTTTGTCCGACCCATTAGTTATTGCCTCTTTCCCAGGCAGGGAATAAGTCAATTCCAGGGAATTGTGGTCACTGTCTAATCTTGGGGTGACTTTAAAGTCGACTATTGCTGGCCACATAAACAGTTTGACCATAATATAATCCAATCTGGATTCGCTGCCGGGTTTATTAAAAGTATGGGTACTTGGTGTATCTGATTTGGTACGACCGTTGCATGCCCTTAAACCAAGGTTGAGGGTGAGGGCAGTTATCTGTAGGGCTAAAGGAGTCCAGGCCCGTGGGGGTGGTGCCACCGTCTCAGGTATAAGCCAACATGAATCTTCCTCCAGGGAAGGACCATCACGTAGCCCAGGCAGTGGTTCGTAATGAGCATTGAAATCGCCTCCTACCAGGCAAGCAAGTTCGCTTGGGATTTCTTCTAAGAGCTTAGCTAGCTCATCCACTGTGCCAGATTCTTTGTGCATTGGAACCGGCCTTGAGTAGATATTGATTACTAGCAACTTCGATGAGTCTGGCCACTCAAGTGAGACAGCCAATAGATCATCAGAAGCGGTCTCTAAATAAGTAGCTTGACAACCTAAGTCCGTGGTTACCCATGTAGTTAGTCCCCCAGATGGCCTACCCCTTCCCCCCCATTTAGCTGCTTTAAAGAAGGAGGCAAAACCCGGGAAGGCCATTGTAATATGATGGACAGAGATCCCCTGTTACAATAGCCAAGGGACCTCCACCAACAGCTTGTCGGTGGCGGTTCCTCAGCCACCGTAATGAGGCTTTAAGTACCATGCGGAGCACTGGAAACAACTGGCTCAAATTAAGCACTGGAGGGAGGGTGAGGAACTAAGGGGGAGGTGGGGCACAGAACAATAATCAGCCAGGGAAGGAAGGTAGGGGAGACAGGGAGATATAGGGGAGCTCCCTGTAACAGACTGTTAGTGCAGGAGGAGGGCTGTGTGCATTTGTAAACAGTGCTTCAAAGCAGGCAACACCTTTGCTGCCAGCGGAACTGTTGCTAATCCTTCTTTTATTGTCCCATCGGGAGCACATATTTAATAATAGGAGGCTAAACCTCATTTAAAAAAATATATTTTTTTCATGCTCTTTTGAAAGAATCGCAGGGTTCTACAGAAATGTTTATTTTTTTGATTTTTGTTTTCTTGTAAAACATGATAAATTGTGAAATCCTATGGGTCTGCCAAAAGGGGAAATCCTGACAGGTCATTGGCATTGATCCCTAGTAAGACTGTTTTATTAACCTATTGACTTAATAACATCCAATCCCTCTTTTGTAGCGTTGCACATAATCTTCAATATATACCTCAGAACATTTTATGTATTTTGGGTTTGCAGTAAAGAGAGAAAAAGGCAGAGTAATAAAAAGTCGAGAGAAAAAGTAAAACTGTTAAAAATAGACAACAAAAAGTAGAATATACAAAAAGTTAGTAGGATTAGAGTAAGGTGTGGCTGGACGTATGTAAGGAAACGTGTACAGCTTGGGGTTAGGGTAGGGTCGGTGTTATGTTTAGGGTAAGCTTTAGGGTTAGGATAAGGGATTGGGTTTATGGTAGGTTAATTGTGGAGATTGGGTTTGGGTCAGAGTAAGGGTTGGTATAAGGAAAGTTTATGTTTAGGGTTGGAGTAAGGGTTAGTTTTGGGACAGGGCTAAGCACTAGGGTTTGTGTGTGGATGGGGTTAACATTAGGTTAGACGGTTGTGTATGTGATGGTGTAAGAAGAAGGTTAGGAGAAGGGTGCGATAGTGGTTGGTCTGGGAATACAAGCAATTTCCTCCTGTGAAAAGGAAGAGACAACATGGTGTACAAGAAAAAATGAAGGGTTGGGGTTAAGGAGGGAGAATCGTTGGGAATTAGGGAAAAGATTAATTTGTGTCTACACACAGTTCACAAATGTAACTGTAAATACGACTTTTTTAACCTCTACAATACTTTATTTAGGCAACATGTAATACATTACTTTTTGATATTTCTACTGCTTCCTCTATAGTTAGTATTTTGCTTTTTATATTCCGCTTTATATTTCTACTTTTCTCCAATCTTCTTAAAATCAATTCTGTTTTATCTTTTCCTGTCAAGAGTGCTGTTCTTCCACTCTTCTGGACCCTAGTATCCCGGTACTGGGAAAAAACATGGAGCAAAATGATTGATCTTTATTTTTCCCATGTTAACATATTAGAAAATGGGATTTGCGAAGACAAGAAAAGTATGGGTCTATATATGTCAAGAGCACACCAGAAATGCCCAGATTGAGTAGCCCCAAAAATCATTATCTACCTTTATTTCCTTAGGATCTAAATTAGAATTGGGTGATAATAGAAAATCGTCAGGATTTCTGACCACACGCATCCCAGTTCTCTGCCGCATATAGAGATGGGAGTATCTTAGTTTCAGGAGGCAGATCCCCAGCTGGCTCGGCTACTGGAAACTCCTACTCCATGTCATTAACGACCTGCCCTATCCAGGGTGTGGCTTTCAATGCAGTTTTTATCTGTCTGTGAACACCATGCAACGCATGGCGGCCCCCCACACACCCAAAGAGATCTTCCAGTTCTTTCGAACATTTGTTTTTTAAATCAGAAACAATCCCCTGCCTTGGGGTTTGTTTATGAACATAATAAACAAAAAATGTGGATTGGACCACCATGATAGGGTTGGCAGGGTGGAATTACAAAGTTTTGTTTAGAGTACTTCTGTCCCTTCAGCAAAAGCATTTTCTCAAGATAAATTGATCAAAAAGGTATTTGTTTCTAAACGATACCATACCTCTGTTTTTATATACATTTTCTGATCAATCCAAGAATTTGCTCGTGTTTTTCCCATCCACCCTCATGATTAAATAGGGGTAAGACAGACTTACTACTTCGAGGCAAGGAATCATTATGAGTGTGAGTATTTAAAAGAGATGGCTATTGGCTGTTATGTTGAAAAGAAACTGGCAACGGGTTTAATAACTTTTTTGGGAACAACTTGTTTCTGGGGGTTCATTTTGTGCTCCTCCCCTCCATACTCAGATGTTCCCCATAGTTATGAAATAGGACACTCAAGGGGCCATTGTCATCGTACCTGCACGCAGCCACCAGACGCCTCTACCCCGCTGCCGTAGCTACCTGTCACCAGTGCGGCCGCAGTGAGGAGGGGGACTACAGGTCCCGGGAGCACCCACGGCGGAAGCTGTCATCGTCCATCCTGCGCCCGGAGGCGATAAAACCCAAGCAGAGCCCCGGGGGAGCGGGCGCTTCACGGACACTCAAGGGGCCATTGTCATCGTACCTGCACACAGCCACCAGACACCTCTACCCTGCTGCCGGTCTCCTGTTGCCGGTCTCCCTCCTGCCGCCGTAGCTCCCTGTCACAAGCGCGGCCGCAGTGAGGAGGGGGACTACAGGTCCCGGGAGCACCCGCGGCGGAAGCTGCCATCGATCATCCTGCGCCCGGAGGCGATAAAAACCAAGTAGAGCCCCCGCGTCTCGGGACCGCGCGCTGGCTAAGCCCAGGCCAAGGGCGGGCCCGTCCCAGCCAGGAAGAGCCAGGGCAGGTCCACCCCTCTGACGTTTGTCGCCCTTTGTTGATCGACTCAACTGACTGTGTTACTGCCTGTCTGCCTTCAAAGGTACTGCTCATACTGCCCCACAAACACTCATCTTGAGGCCTCACTATGGGCAAATGTAAACTTATGGAGGGAACAGGGGGAGCAGGGGGATTGAATGTTGTAAGTGTTGTTCAGGGGGCCAGAAAGTCTTAAAAAGCTAAGAAAAGCAAGAGAATGCTTAGTGATCATGTTATGGACCGAATTGAAACACTAGTTGACGAGTTTGAGGGCATATTAATGGCAGATTCCATCCAAACCACAGAAGTTTTTTTTTTTTTTTTTGGGTGTTCAAAACTGCTTTATTGCATAGGTAATACAGTACACAGCTTCATGCGCTTACAACTCTGAGGCCAGCAGCGTAGTAATCAGTTATGACACAGCTTTGTGACCGGCATCCCGGAGGCCCGGCGGCGTACCATAGGATCAGGAGACAGGAGTGCTTTATCTAGTGCAGAAGAATACCTGAGGATGTACTGCAGTAGAACATTGTTTTCATTTATTATTTTTGTGCAAAACTTCTCAACAGTAAACAAACTACGAGGTATTATAAACACACTTGGAAGTGGAAGTCCGAGTCGGCAAAGCAATTCAGGTAGCAGTGATCTTTCTGAAATACATAGTGATATAACAGTAGTCATGGTAACAGACAATAAACGCTAGAGGAAGCATCATTCGTGGTGTCATGGAGTATCATTGAGTGTAGAGAGGTGGGCATATGTCGTGGGCAGCATGGCAGAGCCATGGGATGGGCGAGGGGGTAGGCGGTAACGTTCGGGAGTGCAATGTCAATGGGCGACATGTGAGGTGCGTTGGGAAGGGCATTGAACCATGGCTCGGTAAGCGGGATACAACCCCTGACAGATAGGAGGTGAAATGAATATGTGCTGGCGGGTATTATGTCCCCTCTCTGAGTGTCGGCAGTGTCTCTAGTCGCCAGTATATCCCCCCTCAGGGACATCGCTGACTTCCATCTGTGCGAGTAGATAGCCTACTAGCGGGCCCCAAATATCTTTAGGTCAACTCATGATCGGCAACAATTCAGCGAAGGTAGTGTGTTGATCCTGACATTAGGTCATGTCCGCCAGCCAGTCCTTAAATTTAGGCGCTCTGCCTCAGCCCCAACGACACGCCACTCGTCTCTTAGCCAAAAGCAATGCAGTGTCTACAAATTTCCGACTGGAATTAGGGATATGTGGAGTATGCCCGAGAAGCGTGAACAACGGGTCCATAGGGACGGTTTCCTTTGTCATTGTAATGAGAGCGTCAGTCACCTGTTGCCAGTAATGATGTACAAGAGGGCATCCCCACGCCAGATGCAGAAAGTCCGCGTGTTCGGCAAGGCAGCGCTCGCACCGGTCGCTATCCGCCAGGCCGAACCTATGTTTCCTCACCGGTGTATAATATATTAGCTGCAGGAATTTGTAATGTATGATCTTTAGTCGACTGCTAGCAGATATGCGAGACGTGAGGGTGCAGCAGTATTGCCATTGCTCGTCAGTGAGCTCAACAGTCAGCTCAGCATTCCAATGTACCCGGGCACCCGCCGCAGGCATCGGAGCCGCAGTCCTGATTTGACGATAAAGGCCAGAGGCTAAATGTACCCCATCCTGTGAGCACAATAAGAAATGAAGTGGAAGTAGGATTTCAGGCTCAGCAGGAAATTCAGGCAGGATGTCCTTCATCCCTGTGCACAGGCGTATGTAATAAAAGACTTCGAGCGGGGTGCGGTTATGGGATGCAAAGAACAATTCAGTAGATTTGAACTGACCATTCGAGAACAGGTCGCCCCAACATGCAATCCGCACCTTTTCGCACAGGGTGCGAAAGCCCCGTTCCTGCAGTAAGGCGAGGTCAGGATGAAATGTCAGCGGTAGCTTAGGTGAGTACGCAAGGCGGCAGGACATTCTCTTGGCTATGCGGCGCCATGCGTCCAGTGTACACGAAACAGAAGTGTTCGGTGTAGGTATCGATGATTCTTGGCAGTGGAGTAGACCATTGAGCGGAATGGGATGGACAATCCAATCCTCCACCGCAAGATGAGGCATGAAGGGGGTGGGAGTCAGCCAGTGGTAGGCATACTGCACTTGCGCGCATTGATAATACGCTTCAAAGTCAGGAACATCAAAGCCTCCCTTGTCATATGGCAGGATAAGCGTGGACCATTTTCACCGTGGGCTCTTACCTCCCCAGAATAACCGGCGTAGTTCCGATTTCAGGGTTTTGAAGAAAAAAGCGCCCGGAAAATAGGGAATATTAAGGAAAAGGTATAGGAATCGGGGAAGAACCACCATTTTGATAAGGGACACCCTGCCGGCCATGGAGAGCGGCAGGGTGATCCAACGGTCCACTGCAGCGGTGAGCTTCGTGATTGCTACTCCATAGTTGGATCGTAGCGTTTCACCTCTATCACGGGAAATTTGTATGCCTAGGTACCGGAGATCAGTCTGACACCACTCTAGCGGGTAATCAAGGGGAAAGTCGACAACCGCTTCCGTCAGGGGGTAGAATTGCGACTTGGACCAATTAATGTGTACACCTGACATCCCGCCGAATACAACGAATTCTCTCAGTAGTGAGTTGAGGTTCAGATCAGGGTGTTTGATATAAAGCGTGATGTCGTCAGCGAAGAGAGACACATCAATTTGGCACTGCAAGCATTGTATCGCCCCCTCTCGGTGCAGCTGACAGAGTCTACAGGCAAGAGGTTCGACAGCTATCGCAAACAAGAGGGGAGATAGTGGGCATCCCTGACGCGTGCCTCTAGTAATGTCGATGGGGTTCGAAAGGTGACCATTGACGAGAACCTTCGCTGTAGGTTGAGTGTAGAGCAAGCGGACCCAGGAGATGAAGAGTTTCGGGAACCCCATGCTAGCTAAGACAGAGAATAAGTAAGGCCATTCAACCGAGTCGAATGCCTTAGAGGCATTGAGGAAGACGGCCGCCACTGGTAAGTCAGGGTGCACCGTGCGGAGTAAAGAGAATAGAGTGCGTAGGTTATGAGAGGTAGACTGACCAGATACAAACCCAGATTGATCGGGCAATACGATCCTGGACATAAGAAGGGACAGGCAAGTAGCCAGGACCTTATCAAGAATCTTGACATCGCAGTTTAAGAGGGAGAGCGGGCGGTAAGAACCGCAGGAGCTAGGATCCTTGCTGGGCTTTAGGAGGGAAGTAATGACCACCTCCCGCATGGAGCCAGGGAGGACGCCGTCGCCCAGCGATTCCTCGTAAACCTCTCGGAGGACAGGGGCCATGATATCTATGTACGCTTTATAAAATTCAGCAGGGATGCCATCGAGACCGGGAGCCTTGCCGTTTTTGAGGGACATAATGGCCTCGCGGATTTAATCCAGTTCAAAGGGGGCCGCCAGAAACGCCCTGTCACCATCGCTGAGCCAGCAGAGTGCCACATCGCCCAGATAGACTGCGTAAGGTGTATCAGCCACGGTGTTAGAGGTATAAAGTCTGTGATAGTGAGATGTAAAGGTATCGAGCAGTGCATCCGAGTCCCTGACTGTGGCCCCTTGGTCGTCAGTAAGTTCCAGTATTGTGTTGCGATCCCGTGGGGCCCGTGTAAGCATCGCAAGTGCCCTCCCCGGCCTATCTCCCTCACAGTATTTTCTGGCCTGCCAGTGTTTCCCTCGGAATTTAGCTTCCCTATTAGCCTCCTCTTCATATTTCGACAATGTGTCCCTAAATTCAGCATGCGCATCAGGGCTGTCGTCTGCCACCATGCGAAGCTCCAATGTTCGCAGCTCCCTTTCTAATGTACGAATAGTGTTTTGAATATCCCGCAGGACCCCAAAGCTTTTGGATATGATATGAAGTACCCTCTAATGGTTACTTTAAAGGCCTCCCAAATGTGTTCAACCGAGTCTACTGTTCCCCTGTTTCTGGGAAAAAATGCAGCTATCTCTTCACCCAGCTCGACTCGGAACAGATTGTCTAACAAAGCCTCAGGCTGTAGTCTCCAGTGCGGTCTGGGGCTATCCCACCCGGGTATGCGGAGGTGCAGCAGTGCGGGACTATGGTCGGAGTATGTCCTAGGCAAATGTGTCACCCTCAAAACCCCTGCAGTTATCTCCCTGGTGAGGAGAAAGTAGTCTAACCGCGCCCATGTGCCCGTTTGCGAGGTAAAGTGCGTGCCTTCCCTCCTAGCGGGGTGTAAGTGCTGCCATACATCCACCAGCCTGCCTTCAGCAATCACGCCGTTCAGTGCCTCCCGAGCCCTAGGCTTGTAGAGACTCATCCCGTCTGCTCTATCCATTTGTGGTATCAATGCCAAATTAAAGTCTCCACCCCAAATAATGTGGCGAGAACCGACGTCCACGATTTTGCCCCAGAGTGTGGTAAAGAAAGCGGGTACATCAATGTTAGGAGCATAGCAGGTAACAAATGTATATGTGTCACGACCCAGTCGACCCCACAGGAGAGCATAACGCCCCTCGCTATCCACCAAATCCCCGCATTTATGAAAGGGTACAGTTCGAGCGAGAAAAATGGTGACCCCTCTCGCGTAGGTGGAGTAAAAGGAGAAGACACAGGCTCCAGCCCATTTACTCGCAAAGGCAGTTCGCCCCTGCGGTGACAAGTGAGTTTCTTGCAACATGGCCACCTGGACATGATGTCTGTTGAGATAAGCAATGACATTCCGACATTTTTTGGCATTATTGAGCCCTCTAACATTCCATGACATGCAGGTCAATTGTGCATCAGCATTTAAGGAAGCCATAAACAGGAAGATAACAGTTCAACCAATCTTGTTCTGCACGATGCGACAGAACCCACCCTAAGTAGTAGATATAGGTAACCATGACAGTGCATAACTCGAACATCCGTTCCAAGTAAGGAAAGCCCCCCCCGAAACAGCCCATCCCCCCTCCCACCCCAGAATCCCAATCATGCCAGCAGCCGCCATTCCCCTCCCACCGTCCCCCCCTCCCCCTCCCCCCCTTCAACTGCAACATCTGAACATTACGCATGGGGAGCACTCGTGAGGGAAACAACAGCAAGGGCGCACAACCACTTCTCCCGCCGATGGCCTCCCATACTATACGGCCCTCGGTGGAGGCCAGGGCAGAGATAGTGGTCCTTGGAGTACATTACCACTGGAGAGGTGAGCCAGTCCCATTCTGCTTTAGAAAATGCATGCCCTCCGCACACCCTGAGCAGGGGCCGAGGAAGGCCGTGGAAGATGGCATTAAGTCCGGACTAGTCGAAGCTTTGTGATCAATGGTCATTCTCATCCCGGGCTTGGGCAGAGGGGCCAAAGACCTGTGCGCTCGTTCGACAATGAATTGAGGAGACGACGCATCCTCCCCCACTGACCCTTTGAGGAGCCTCTCGATGTAAACTTCCATTCTGCCCGTGTCCGTGGATTCCGGAATGCCCGTAACGCGTATGTTGTTGCGTCGACTACGGGCTTCCAAGAGCTCATTCTTGGCTGCAATGAGTCGTAGCAAGTTGTCCATGCGGGCCAATTGCGTGGTATGGGAGGAGGTGATGTCATCATTGTCCGAACTGGCTTTTCTCCAAGGAATATTAGCGGCTCCGCCCCTAACGGTATTTTGATTTTGCAGTTGGTAGTTTTGGACTTCTGTGTGTCTGTCTTTGCGCCTTGATGCCCCTTGGGGCTAAGTTCGCACGTTATAAAACGCCTTTCATTCATTCATTCAAATACGCTGCTCAGTGGATGTTATTCTTTCTTCGTGTTGGTCCACCTTATGTACCAAGGCGTCCAGCCGAGACGCCATCCCATCAACTTTTTCCACGACCGTGGCAAACCCCTGTCTCATCTCCTGGAATAGGCGGTGCAGGTCGAGGTCCTTGGAAGGAGAAGCAGTGGTAGACGAATTTGCATCGCTTGGCCCTGGGTCAGTAGGCGCCGATTTTGTGCCCTTCCTCGCTCCATCAAAGCTTATTTTTGTCTGGCGGTTTTCGGGGCGCACCATTCTGCTCTCCGGCCACCCCCCGCCCGGCAGTCCACTCTCTGCCCCCGTGTTGAAAAAGGCACAGGCAGAAGACCTTTTCCGAAGTTGCCCGGCGTTAGCCGCCTCTATACCCACTTAAGTTTACCAAACAAAGAGGCAGGCGCTGGAGACTTGGAAGGCAGGAAACAGAAGTTTTATTCTCTCCGGAGGAGAAACACATCAGTTCGGACAGCAAGTATCGTCACGAGGTGCTCTAACTGCATCTCCGAGGCCTGGCCTCTTATACACAGGGTTATTACTTTATTGCATAAAACACATCTCTGTCAACCCTTTGTTGTACGGAAAGACATCCTCAGAATCCCCGCTGCAGGCCCGTTCCCACACACATTTACAGTTGAAGTCCCCACCCCGGTCACAACAGGTGATGATTATCGCGCAGCTGGACATTTCGCCGATTCACGGAATGTGTGAGGTTGATCGGATCTCATGGGGTGGGGGCTTTGATCAGCTCTTGGATCCTTTGATGGGGGAGGCTTCCTACTGTACAGGAGGGGGGGGGGGGCAATAACAGTATCCGCAGGGCCAGGTGGCGGCCTGGGAACGAGGAAGACAAACGGGCACAAAGGGAAAGAGGGGTGTTATCAAGGGACCCGGGACCATGAAAGGGATGGAGGGAAGTGTCGCGCTGGGAACAGGATGGCGCTCCGAGGCAGAGCTGCGTGGAAGAGGGGTTTATGACCCAAGGCATGTGAGAGCGGGGCTGGCAGCATGCGGGGGGGTGTGCTTATGAGGGAGAAGAGCCGTGCTAGGGGTCAGCGGCGTGCAGAGTGTGGTTCTGACCAAGGCACCTAAAATGGCGGGTGTGTACGACAAAAAGTGTGGCATCCGGGGGAAAAGGGCAAGATGACGCAGATAATATTTACCAAACCGTATTAATTTTCCACAGTCCTCCTTTTAACATTCACAAGACATCTTGCTGGCCTATTTCCCATCCATGTCTACTGTGGCAGTCATAAGTAAAGAAGTAGGAATTCAGGCAAAGAAGCTGAGCATTAACATTACATTTAAAATATTTCATCTTAGGAGGCGGGCCCATCGTTGAGCTTGTTGCAGGAAAGTCATAGTAATGCAATATCGGACAAGAATGATTTTGTAGTGAAAGCGTTGGGTACATTTCATAGATGCTTATAGTCATTCGGAATATGAACTGATAGGCGATTACATATGTAAAGTCATTTTGTACTTGGTTGGAGTATAATCAATACAATGGTAGCTGGGAGAGAAATGAGACGTAGTAAAAACGATAATCAGGGGTGTCACCGTTCGAAGAGGAGGGGTGTTGCTTTTTCCAGTGTTTTATTGTCATGGACCATTATCAGTGAGTCCTCAGCATTCTTTGTCGTCTTCTGTTGGCACTGTTGAGCACCGGCGGTGGAGCTATGCGTTCAGCTCTATTCCGGGTCCTGCGTTGCAGGGCATGACCTTTTCCTCGTTTTTCTGGTCAAAAAGGTCCTTTTTTTCGCCCTGAGTCCTCACTGTTCTCTCATTCGTACCTTAGACAGGGCACCCAATTTTCATTTTAGTTTGCAACAAAACCCTAGTCAATCGGACTGCAGTTTGCTCTTTTTCGAGTCGATTGTCAAAGAGTTCAGGTGGAAGAAGGGGTGTGTGGGTAGTCCTTGTGGTAGGTCGGGGGGAGAGGGGATGGAGCAGGGCCAGATCGGGAACAGACCAAGGGGACGGAAAATTTCAGGTAGGTGGGCCCATGACCGGGCTCAGAGGGCAGGGACTTTTCGGCACATGTTGATCATCGAGCAGGGGCATCAGGTCAGCCCTTTTCCTTTCATTTTGTCGGAAACAGTGCCTTGTCCTGCGACTCCTTACTGTTGCAGTCCCGCCTTGGTCGACGTCGCAGGTGTTCCGCCATCTGTAGTTAGGCCGCATGCTCCCACATCCGGTCTCTCTCTCCTCCGACAGGGGTACCCTTAAATGAGTTTTGAAAAGACAGTCTTTAGAGAATTGGCAGTAGAAGGTAATCACACAAGTCTATTTCTCTCCCAACTCCAAGCAACTGGGGAAACATCCGTTACATTGAGGATTGCAACCAACGTATAGATAATTGATGATAGGTTTGCTGGTTTCTCTACAACTTTTCCATCGTAACTATTTCTTTGGCATTTGTCAATATTACATTCATTGTTGTGGTACGAGGTCTGATAACCATTCTTCAGGGCTGTGTATTTTACGAAAAAGTGCAACGTGCTATCACCATGGCCTGATGGATATCTTTCTGAGAAATGAACATGGGCTAAACAATTTTCCATTATATCGATGCATCCTATCTTTCAGCTAAGCATTTTACTCTCAACAGATTTTACTGCAACAATTTCTTCATTTCGATCTAATCTTAACTTTGCAAACATTATTCTAATTTCTTCATATTCTCTGACAACCTAGCTACTTCATAAAAACGGGGGGGGGGCTTGCGATAACTATTCGACTCATCTTTGGGGTGACCGGGGTTTTATGAAAAACAACTAGGAACATAGCAAACTGGGGTGAGGGACTATCGTCTTGCTTTGAGTCGCAAGTGCGTTATCTAGCAGAGGGCTACAGTTCAGTTGGTAAGCGTTCAGGGACATTTCTTAACTTCTAAATTTTGTAGCTCGTTCAGCAAAAAATCTAGGAACAACGGTTGGCCTGGGTCAGCCGTAAGTCAACCCATCTCTTACAGCCAGGGGTGAGCCACATTTTTCAAACTCTCGTTCGGGGCAGCTGATACAAAACTGGGGGCGTCCTGGGAAGACGGGGATGCTTCGATCACCTTTACTGTTTGGGCATTGAGACGATTCGGGACAGGGAAGGTCACGTTACCTGAGGCATTTTTATCATAGAAGCCACTGACATGTAGTTCCCTTATGACGGGTCAGATTAGGGAACCTCAGTCGTCTTACCTGTCCTTTCCTTCTTGGCCAATCTAGATCACATTAATATTTAGCAGAAAGGAGAGGTAGTAACATGGTATCAATGTAATTTTGGTTAAGGCAAATTTGTGCAAATACTTGCGGTATTTGGAGCCAATTGGGTGGTGCACCAGGGATGGTGGTTCGCCAATTAGGAGCCAGTCGTTAGGAAGAGTGGGAGTGTGGAAGAGAGAGAGAGAGAGAGAAAAGAGAGAGAGAGAGAGAGAGAGAGAGAGAGAGAGAGAGAGAGAGAGAGAGAGAGAGAGAGAAGAGAGAGAGAGAGAGAGATATGCAACAATAGGCTAAATAGTACACATGTAACATGGGGAGTGGCCGTGTACTAAGATAGGCCATTCAGCGCGTTACACAACATGAGACATTACAGATCTGTGTTAGAATATAGAAAGCATGCAGTTTGGGACGGATGAGCATTAGGTCTGGTACAGAGGGGCATGCATTGAGTAAAAAAAACGCCATAGTGTTGCGCTTCTCGCACTCTCGGTCCTTTGCCTAGTTAAATCAACGCTTCAGTCGCACAGAAAACCTTTTCTCATAGTTTCAGTCATACATGACATGGGCTCATTCTCGCAACACAGGTTAGGGGTGATCGCGTCTCATCATATCATACAATGATTGGCTCTTTCGTTACAAGAGCAGTGTGTGGGTGTCTTTAGGTGCCACCTTGCTGTGTTCGTCTGCTTCATGCAACAGACATGGCGTGGCTCCGGATCTTCACTATACCTCAGTCGGGATTCCAATGTAACCTGTAGAGGGAGGGAAAGAGGGGAAGGGAGGGGGAACAACATTCGAGCATATCACATGTACGGGCACGAAAGTCCTTTACTTACCACCTACTCGTCTTATCCTCTCGGGATATAATCTCTGAGGTCTTGGTTTCCGAGGCCAGGGGGGCGGGCAGGGTGGTAAGGATGGCAAGCGATAGGTTATTCATGAGGGAGACGGTCCGAGTGTGGCATTATAGGTCGTGTGTAGGGAGACGTTAAAAAAATCAGAGGCCCTTAGTGCGAGGTATCTAGTTCGTAGATGTATCCAGCTAGCGGGGTCCTTAAATCATTCCTCATGCGGTGATGTCCTAAGGCATATCGGCTCTTCGGCCAACCCTGTTCCCTAGTACCCTTGAGTACCATGCCTTTATAACATTTTATCATTTACACCATGTCACTTTACCCGTTCTCAGAAGTCGATGTCCTTCTTCATGCGTTTGTTCCTGAGTCAGCCGCACATTTGGAGGCAACGTAACGTGTCTTAGATTCGATCATTAATCCGGGGTTGAGCAACCATCTTCTAATAACCTTAAAAAGAGAACAAAACAGGTCGCACCGAAAAACCTTCCCGCTGATCCCACATTTACAAAAGTATGCGATACCTGTTCATAGTTTGAAAAACCTTTATTAACACGATTTGATCAGTATGTAAAATATGAGAGTGCAATCGTATTTGTCCGGACACGGCATTGGTTGAAGCATGTACAGTATGGGGTTATTTTGCAGCATTAATAAAACATTTAAAAAGGGTCTGTTTTGTCATTTTGCAGGAGAATAAAATGTCTATCAATAGTTGAGGGATCAGGGGGCATTCGTTTCATAATTGGAAGCATAGTTAGACTAGTGGCAATCAAATTTCCTAGGTGCATACCGTGGACGTGTGTCATAAGCGACGTTATGTATCAGTTACAATAATATCATAATAAATCGTACATTGAAACCAACATCTTAACGGGATCATTTTACATGTTCACCAAGTGAACCCTCCCTCTTTTTCGTCAAGTGTACAAAGGATCATATACATATTTCATAACATCGAGTCTTATAAGCTAAAAAAAACACCACGAGGTGTTCGTGAGTTCCTGTTGACACCGGCGCCATTTTGGGCGAGGCCGGGTTAG
This sequence comes from Lissotriton vulgaris, assembly GCF_964263255.1. Classification (NCBI taxonomy): domain Eukaryota; kingdom Metazoa; phylum Chordata; class Amphibia; order Caudata; family Salamandridae; genus Lissotriton; species Lissotriton vulgaris. The sequence continues at coordinate 860,218,201 of NC_141693.1, read as the reverse complement.
TCCGGAAGCAGCATCAGGGAAAAAATGTCTCCAACAACCGGCGGTTGGACCAGAGTTCCTTTCGGTAGTTCAAAAAAGACTTGTGCTAACAGAAGGGGCAGGCAATGTGGAACATCAATCAAAGGAAAAGGGGGTGGGGAGGTAAGCAAAATTTCCCCTACCGGGTCACGTTGAGGTTCAGCCGGAACTTGCTCGAATTTGTTAGCCCACAATCTTTCTGGATGGTTCAGACTGAAGCTGGCGCTGACACGAGGGCACCACCATCTTGTGGCTACGTTGGTAGTGATCAAAGCAGTTGTTCCCCACCGGAAGCCTGTAGGGGCCGAGGGCTCCTGGGACTCTTGTAGAATCTTCAAGGTCGTGGAGATGCTGTCGGAGGTGGGGACTCGTGCCCAGGGGGGCAAGCGTCCTAGTTACATAAACTTCTTAGGGCGAGAAAAAACGGAACTGTGTTGTTGGAGCAAGACATTCGGCTTGGGGCGCTAGGGTGCAGCTGTGATGCCTCCACCAGCACACTTGAGGGCCATCGTATGTCTTGTGCTGTGCAAGTACGGTTTGCGGGCCATTCTGTGTCCGGTGCTGCGCAAGTAGGGTGGCCGGCCATTCCATGTTCTGTGCTGCGCAAATAGGGTGGCCAGCCATTCCATGTTCTGTGCTGCGCAAGTAGGGTGGTCGCCCGGCTGGAGGATTTCTGCGCCGGGCCGGGGCTGGGAAACCTCCACCTGGGGAGGCGAGGGAGGCTCGTTCGCGCCGCCTCCCTTTCCCAGCCCACCCTGCACCAGTTTTCAGCGGAGGTATTCGTGATGGCCGGACCAGAAGATACGAGGGAGGGGGTCATCTGCATCCGCCCCCTCCCTACTCGCGGCCCGGACCGCGGCGGTGAAAACCAGGAATCCTAACCGCTAGACCATATGGGAGAAGAGGAAGGGACATGCCGGGCCCATGGTGCCTTCTGGGCATCCCACCGGCAACCTCCGTGATTGCTGGCTGTCGGCAGGACCCCGCCTCACACGTGCTGGGTGTTTCACCTTCCGGATGGGCGTGACCGGTGACCTGTTGCATTTTGGGAACTTCCGGAGTGGGCGTAATATGTACTGTATTGCTCCTATTAGTATTTTATTTATTTTTTTTACTTTACTGGAATTAAATCTTAACCTTTATTGACAGAGACTTGGCTTCCTTAAATCTTTTTACTACGAGAACCTCACTGCAGTGGGGGTAGGTATTTATGTCTGGGCAATGGGGGGAGTGGGGTGTCCACAAGAACAGTTTTCCCGAACGGGGGGTTGTCTATGCAGGCCTGTAATTGCTTTTGTCCACAGAGTGTGGCAGCAGAGAGTAATCAGTCCCATTGAGCTCAAAGTTTGAGTTCATTAATGGAATGTGTACTAATCTGTCCGAAGCTACTCTGTGTGTTGTTTCTGTATGTTATCCGAAAGGGTGGCTTTTGTGTTCGGGAATAGTAGCAGTAGTACGGGGTTCGTCACCGGGTAACCTAGAGCTCGACTGGGTTTCCCGTCCTAGCGCTGTTCGCTCTATGAGAACTCCAACATGTCACTGAAATCGGTCTGGCGAAATCTGTGCCATCGGGCGTAATCAAACGTGGTGGTTCTATCCGGCCTGTCTGTATCAGTCTGATTCATCTTTGTCTCACGCTTTTTCCCTTTCTGCCGGCCTGTTATCTCTGTCGGCTCTCTGCTCTTACCTGGGTTCAGTAGAGTCGGGCATTGGGCTTTCCAATGCCCGGAATATTTACAAAAAGCACATTGATTTTGTCCTAAGTCTGTTCGCCCTGCGCGTAATGTCGGAGGATTACGTTCAGGTCGTCGTGTCTTGGGGTTGTCCTGTCGGTACATCCCTTTACACCGTTCCCTTCCTGTGTTTACTCCTTGGAACCGTGTCGCCGCTATCCCTTCCTTTGGCATTTCAGATGCTTGGAAGGTTGTCTGTCGCGTTTCTTTACCTACTCTGACCTCGTCTCTTTCTTTTCGTAGCATTGCTTCTTTGCGCCACATACCGAGACTGTCGAGCATAATAGGCGTTGTCTTACTACTACAAAGGGCTATTTCTAACGTTTCTATTTTATCAAGGTCGAAGGATCCTATCAGTGGCCACTGTTTCTCTTGATTTACTTTGGTATACTTGTGCCATAGCTTACTATAAGCTATGGTAACTAATCCATATTTTGTGTACATGTCTTTATTAGGGGTGCCTTCCAGCGGAGCTAGATGGTCCACCTCTAATAAACGGTCCGGGTTGAACCAGCTACCAATCAGTGAGGAGAAGATAGACATGACGGATCACAATGGGGTCAAAAGTCAGCGCTACCTATCTCATCACTGCGTGCAAAGACTAGACAGAATATTTCTATTCTACGTTGTTTGCAGGCAGTGGATATCTCAAGAACCAATATCAAAAACGTTCGGTCAATCAAAACAATCAGTGGGGAGAATAAGTAGGCCCGCAAAGGTCTGCGTCACCTACCCTTTCACTACCTACAAAGAGGGAATCTGTTCTTTCCTGTTTGTAGACAGAGAATCTCCAGAAAACAATCCGCGAACAGTAGTTCGGGTTCAATCAATTAATCGGTGTGGGAGAGGGAAATCTCCCGAAAACAATCTCCGAACCGTAGTTCGGGTTCAAACAATCAATCAGTGGGGGAGAAAGGTAGGCACGACGGTTGCGTTACCTATCCTTCACTGCTTGCAAAGAGAGAGACGGTTGTTTTTCCGTTTGCAGACAGTGAGCCTCCGAATCAAATCAACAAAGAGTAATACTAGTATTTTTTCAAACAATCAAACAATCATTTCGCAATTTGTCGTGTTTACACGACCTTACCCGGACCGCATGGACAATTTCTTGTCTTCCAACTCCAGCGCCCGATCGTCCTCCTTTCTCCGTATTCCTCGTGGCACTCCTGATGGTTCCCAGTCAGGACCGTAGATCACTCGAGAGAGGTCTGTTCGGAACCAGTGAAGTTCGGATGATCGGCTGCCAGACGAGGGTCTATTGGGCAGGAGCTCTCCTGATCGTTGCAGTCGTTCACTCTGTCGTCAGGACCTCTCCCACTGGATCCACGTGTCGCTGATGGGCCCCACGTTTGGGACGCCAATTGTTGAAAAAGGCACAGGCAGAAGACCTTTTCCAAAGTTGCCCAGCGTTAGCCGCCTCTATACCCACTTAAGTTTACCAAACAAAGAGGCAGGCGCTGGAGACTTGGAAGGCAGGAAACAGAAGTTTTATTCTCTCCGGGAGGAGAAACACATCAGTTCGGACAGCAAGTATCGTCACGAGGTGCTCTAACTGCATCTCCGAGGCCTGGCCTCTTATACACAGGTTTATTACTTTATTGCATAAAACACATCTCTGTCAACCCTTTGTTGTACGGAAAGACATCCTCAGAATCCCCGCTTCAGGCCCGTTCCCACACACATTTACAGTTGAAGTCCCCACCCCGGTCACAACAGGTGATGATTATCGCGCAGCTGGACATTCCGCCGATTCACGGAATGTGTGAGGTTGATCGGATCTCATGGGGTGGGGGCTTTGATCAGCTCTTGGATCCTTTGATGGGGGAGGCTTCCTACTGTACAGGAGGGGGGGGCAATAACAGTATCCGCAGGGCCAGGTGGCGGCCTGGGAACGAGGAAGACAAACGGGCACAAAGGGAAAGAGGGGTGTTATCAAGGGACCCGGGACCATGAAAGGGATGGAGGGAAGTGTCGCGCTGGGAACAGGATGGGGCTCCGAGGCAGAGCTGCGTGGAAGAGGGGTTTATGACCCAAGGCATGTGAGAGCGGGGGCTGGCAGCATGCGGGGGGGTGTGCTTGTGAGGGAGAAGAGCCGTGCTAGGGGTCAGCGGCGTGCAGAGTGTGGTTCTGACCAAGGCACCTAAAATGGCGGGTGTGTACGACAAAAAGTGTGGCATCCGGGGGAAAAGGGCAAGATGACGCAGATAATGTTTACCAAACCGTATTAACTTTCCACACCCGCAGCTCCGCAAGGTTTTAGGTGTGAGGAGGGATAGCGCTGACAGCGATCGCCACCCGCTACAGTCAACGCCTCACCAACCCACGCAGTGGGTCTAAATGCTGGAAACAGGTTAAGCGGGGATTGGGGATTGCATTTTGTTCGTCAGCCTGTATATACGGTGCAAGTGCGTGGTAGAGATAGGCTTAGGGGGCTCCACAGTGGCAACAGGTCAGTGGCGCGCCATGTTGAGGAAACTCCGAGCAAGGAAGCGCTACACGGTTATCCAGCCCGAGAACCAGTGGCGGCTGGTGACATTTGAAAGTGGTGAGGCAGAAACTGCTAATCATACTGCACCGTAGCGAGCGAGCGTAGCGAGCGAGCCCGAACCCCCCTAAGGACGGTTCGGGGGGATTTCCCCCCGAGGAAATTTTGAAGAAATAGTGTAAAAATGGTGCATTTTCAAGCAAATTTGAGGAAGCAGGAAGGTTAATAAAGCAATTGTGAAAGTGCAGGTATTACATTATTAAAGAGCTGTCATATAACATAGGTAGCTGCTTATTCAGTATACCCACAGAGCTTTATAACAGACTTCAAGATACAATGCTGAGAACCTCACAGATTGTTTTTATTTAAACTGCAAACAACAAAACAAACAACTTTTTTGATTTAAACTGCAAACAACAAAAGAACCAACTAAACAGGTCACAAACTATCACCATTCAACATATTTACTTTTTGTATCTAAATTCAGCACGTCTGCCTTTAAGCGCAGCAAATTTTTCAATTACTTGAATGTTAAAGTCAGCAATATTTTGAACAAGCTTGCTCTCTATAGAGAGCATTGCCAACACATTGAGTCTTTCCTGAAGCATGGTGTTCCTCAGGAATGTCTTAATCCTCTTTAAGGCGGAAAAAGATCGTTCTGCCTCTGAGGTTGTCATAGGAGTGGTAATTACTATTTTTAGTAAAGCTACTGTCTCTGTAAATGTCTTTTCCATATTAAGTTCATGAATTAAAGACAGCAAAGACCTGGCATCTTTGGCCTTCTGGTACACAGGCATTGAGTACATTACTGTCAACTCCCTTTTCAGGTCCTCTTGGTTGAGCATCGGATAAGCTTCCACAGCCTCATGCAGAGCATGCTCAGGGAAGGATTCATTATATTTTGCAAAGTATTTACTTTCCAATAATGCAGCACTCTCCAAATGTTTTGTGAAAGCAAAACGCTCCTGTGCATGCCCAATTACAATGTCACATATCTCTTTTGCACTTCGAACCAGAGTGGTGATGTTTTTCCTGTGGTTTGAAAAAATTGAAGCCGCTGGCAGTTGGCTGTCTAAATTGTCAACCTCATTTCTCACTTTGTTTATGCTTGCGACAAAGTCAGTGGTATATCTTTTCACAGAGACAGTATCTATGTCTCGTCCTTGTAACTGATTGTATAAAGTCTCGACATTTGACATTATCTTTTCAAATAAAAGCAGAAAGAACTGAAACTCTCTATCTTTTAGGGTTCTAGCAAAGCCACGGGCTTCAATTTACAGCATTTAGTGATCTGCATCAGGTACATGTTCTTTGCAGCAGGCATATTAACCTTCTGTGCTACCTTTCCATGAGTCAAAACTTCCATTACACAAAACTCTGATCTCTCTCTAGGAAAAACATTAACAATATCTTTGGTGCAACAGCAAGTGTTGCATGGCTAAACATTTATAAGGTCCCAAAGGCGCAACCTGTAGGCTATGCCAATGCTTGTACTGTTGCTTGTTATGCGTTGGTAACTGCTGGGCAGATTTATTTAACAGTTTCACCTTTGCGCTGCTGCATTTTCACATGGAGTGCAGCGCTTGGTAAGCGCTTTACGGGCGAACTTGCCTAGCAGTGATTGGTGTAATGGCAGACTGGAGGGTGCGGGTCAGACCCTATAAAGGATCAATTATGTCAGGCTGCAAGGCCACCCCGCCACTCCCTACTTCCCCGCGTACTAACTCGGTCTGTTGCCTGAGTGAGTGTGGGAGGTGATGGAGAGACGGCAGGCAGCAGTGAAGAGGCGGAGCGTAGAGGTGTGTAGATGTGCACAGGAGCGAGCTTCTACAACAACTAAACACTGACACTACTGAATCAGCAATAACACATTCATATCTACAGCTCTGTCTGCCGCTACTGTTCCACCGCCCGATCCTGCAGAACTCCCTACTATTCAGTCCTGACGCCCACGGGCCGCTCTGTCCGTGCCCCTCAGCCCTCCCGAGCAAGCCACCCTGGGGCTGGGCTTATGACACCCGGCGCCGCGTGACGTGCATATTGGTACCTAGAAGCCGAGTCGCCAGCACCAATCTCTAGACAAGACCCAGATGCTCACAGGTGGAGATGGGACGTTACCAAGTGGTGTTTGGAGCTGTGTGACTTACAGACCTCACTGGGAGGAAATCACAAAAGACCTAGAGAGTGCTGGACAGTGGGGAGAGAACGGCTTGTGCACCCGAATCATGTCTGCTGGGTCAGTTCCTGGCCCGGCTCCTGTGTGGCAGGCAGGCAGTTGTACCACTAAACCACCAACGCTCAGCTTATCAAACTGATAGACAGCACTTCTGAAACACGGCGGTGAGTTACATGGACAATGCAGCCAGCGTTATTGAAATGTAGTCGGTACTCCACTTCTGGCCACTGAATCTGAAACTAGCAGATATTACAGTAATGTTGTGTGCGGGGATTGGCAGCGCTGCGTTCAGTTTTTGCAGGGACTGAATCATCATCACTGATATCTTAAGGATACAGACAGAATGATGACAACATTGTTCTATATGTGCTGAGAAGAGAGGGTGAGAGCTCACTCAGTGTGATCAGTGCAGGGCATCTGCAGCTGCCCACAGTTTTCTTTTTATAGGTTACAAAGAGAATGATGATTCATTATTCTCTTTGTAACCTATGAAAAGAAAACTGTGATGATGTTGAGCTGTGACAGTAGTTTAAAAGCAAGGACAAAGATGGAAACTAGGTAGGGTCATCATAGAAAAGGAGTTGTTTCTACCTTATACAAAATTGGATGATTTGGGGAGCTGTCTGGTGCCCATTGCTACTTGCTGGTAGAACCCACATGGCAGCCTGGAATAAATTTGTTGTCGAATTGGCCCAGGAAGGGGACCGTAGCGCAGATGTCATGTATGTCCGTATACTTTTAATGCTTGTGCAAATAAAAAAACTATGACTAATGGAGTATATTGTGGAAAAATATGCAGCACACCGAATATTGTATGAAACTGAGATTAAATGGCATGTGGCTGTATATGTTTTACATAAACATTGTCTGATTGAACCCATATCGACCCGCCCCTCGTGCTCCCTGCAGGTAAAACAATAATTTAGGGTGGGTTCACCCTTTTCAAGTCCTTTGCATGTCTGCCAGGCACCCAGCCTTCTTGAAATGTTAGGGATTGTTCTGCAGGGGAATCATGTTGGGTTACGCCACTGAACTCTGTTCCATATATTGCAACGATGCAAACGTGCATTGCCCTTTCCTTGCTTAAGCTGGTGAATCAAAATCTAATGCACATTAATTATTGTTTTTCCTAATCAATACGAAGAGAAGACGGGACATCAAAGGGGTTGCTTGTTTTAACGTGTAGGGCGAAGCCTATTTTCTTAACATGGCAAAAATTAATTTACTTTTAATTGACAAAGCCGCACACTCTTCAGAACATTTAGGAACTTAAACATGGCTTTTGCAGCTGTTTGAGCAAACAGGTGGTTGGGTGCTATCCAAAACATGCATTTTGTGCTGGCGAGAACTTTACTTTTCTCAGTTCTTGCAAAACGGCGAACGCGCAGTTGTGCATGGCAGCCAGGTGACATGGAAATTCGGGTAACTATATAGCTGGAGTCGACGCAGCATGAAGCGGAGCATCCTAACATAGTCACAGAATTCACAAATCCTACCCACCATGTATGTCAGTTCAGAGCACTTGAAACGAATGACCAGGAATAGCTCTGACTGACCTCTGAAGAGAAAGGAATTCACACTCACATATCAGATCCACAAATCTCTCGTTAGCACTGCGCCGAGAAGACAATGATTTTTTTTATTGCACTGACTGCCCTGTGGGAGCTTTGCCTTCCCTGAAGATGAACTTTAAAAATAACATAAATGGTTAACTTTGAAAATGAACAAATATATCCTGCACGGTGCCCGCCTTAAGACTGAACCGAAACCACTCAAACGCTGCAGTAAACACTAATTTAGACATATATCACAGGGTAAATAGATTCACTAGTTTATACGCAACCAGACGCTTGGCTCTGTGCTGCCCAGCCAAGCCCTTCTCCATACATTCCCAGACGTTGACCAATGAAAGAAAGAAAGCTGTATGAGCGCCTCGCTTCACGTGTGACTGGAGAAGCCTCCGTGCTTCCTTTGCATTGTAGGACTTGTAGTCCTGCTCTCAAGGCTGACGGGAAAGCGACAGTAATAACAAAATAATCACACAAAGAACACATCGGACACCTGCCCTGGGGCACATAAGGTGTCTCCGTGTATTCTAGTGAAAGAAAGTGCCAGTTTATTGACCTTCAAACCACCACAGCACAGTCTTGCCTGAGAAGCTCACAGCTGTCAAGTTTGCCAAGTCCGCGCATGTCAAGTTCTGCTCTGGTCCAAGTTTTTTTTCTTTAATTTCTAGTACTCCTGGTTCTGTTGTATAATAGAATAAAAATAACTACAACCCCCAAAATTCAAATAAAAAACCTGGGCCGGACTCAGAGCAGCTTTGGGTGTGGCTGACACAGGAAGATTAACTTTACTATTCCAACTCCAGCCCTAAAATATGCAGGCTGTAGGCGGTGCACAGGGGGGCAGGGGGGTAGGGGGGTAGAGGGGGGGGTGTTTAAGCGCTCACTGGGTACAGAGTGCAAGTAACATGAAGAGGAGCTAGGCGTATGCATTGCTCAACTGAGAATATAATAACAAAACACAGAAATGAACTGGAAAATGCAAAAAGTTAAATTGACGTTCTAGTCCAGTGTTAAAATGAAATAAGAACTAACATTTTAAAAACAAAACAGCACTGAAATTGGCAATGTATAGCCTGGTGAACTACCTATAACCAGCTCTTCCATCATGCACTGCTTCTGGCCTCATATATACATTCCTCATGACATATTAAACATGATTGATGACTCCACTGATGTCATATTAAATGATATCACGGGTGACATTATCCAGGGGCCGTGTCACAGTGCCACGTTCTTTCTGCACTGGGACTGGGAGTAATTTAACAAGATACAAATGGGAGCAGCACCTTAAAGGGAACTTCCTGATAGGGTGTGTGTGAGATGGCTCTGACTGGCCACAGAACGCACCATTGCTGGATTATGGGCGCCTCTTTTCCAAATAGTTCTAAAAACACCTTCTGCATGCAAACATGAAACTTTATTAAATTATTATGGTCAACTCACCCCTAATATTTTTTAACAATCAATTACAACTTGTGGGGAAGGGGGGCTCTTCTGGTACCTATTGACAAACCAGGGGGCCTATTTAATCGATTTACAGTAAATGCTCCAGCATGCGATGTGGTCAGTGCACAATAGTGAGCCATTATATATAGCATGTAAGCTGTTAACTAACTTTTGTACCTGTTTTCTGTGAGCGAGAGAAATTTGCAATGCTTTGGCTGCCGCTGTGATGTGCTTGATCCAGCGTGTCTATATACATTCTCTCTACTTGCAGGCTTCTCCAGCGGCAGGTAGGGACACACAAAGTTAGGCTTTCCACAAAATGGGTACTGTTGCTGTTATGTTTATTTGTTTGTTCCACCACTGAGCAGTCTCTCTATGTATCATGTGCAGGCAGTGTTCACCACTACGGGAGCTGGTTGCACACTGCAGATGCGAGGGCCTTACACAACCGACATAGGCCTCGCTTTCCTCCCCTGCTGGTGGAGAGCTTCAGTTCAGCATGGTTGGTGGTCTATACCTTGCTGTGCATGCCCGCCCCTCGAGTGTTGAGGGCACGCAGTGTTGACTGGGGGCACTCCTCTCTTTTCACCGAGCTCTCCCGCCCGGGGTCAGTATGTACAGGGAAAGACAGCTGCTCACGTTCATGGGCTTCGCTCTTAGTTGAGCGAGCTCACCTCACTCTTGGAGTGGATGGCGGCACGCCGGGGCAATTTGTTGGTGCAGTATTCGAGGGTCGCTTCTCCCTCCACTGTCCATCAGAACCACAGGTTAGCCGGCTCGAGGTAGCAGACAGGCATGCTTTGGGAAGTCACAACATAAAGCTCTGACGTGCAGGAGCTGTAACAGCATGCTTTAACAGTGTGGGTGCCTTTTGCTGGTGGCGGGACATCACCCTCCTTTTTTTTTTTCGGCACTCATTTCTTTCCATGCCAGACGGCTTGTCACGGTAGGCAGGGGTTCACTTCAGATATGAAAAACGGGGCCAAGTTAGCATGTTTACTACATTTTATAAGGTTTTGAGAATGTGTTATACTGGATGCAATGTAATATTGGCCGGTGCAAAACGAGTCTGCTCTAATATTGCATCAGTGCAATTTAAAGTCAATTTCATAAAGAACCCGAAATCGGTTCTTCGTAAGGAAGGACTCGTGTCGTGAGTCGAGAACATTACCTCCTCGTCAGCCCTCCTCGTCCCAGTCCTAACCAATGAGCATAGCTCCTCCCACCAGAAACCCCCAAGCAACTAAAAACCCATCCCTTCCCTCCAGGCCACACCCACACCCTAAGGCATATAAGCATGTGACCCGCCCATCCACATCCTGTTTGTTTTTTCTGCGGATTTCATTTCCTGGCAACTTCGTCGTGGGGGTACTGGACCGGTGCCTCCTTTCGGGTAAGTGTGAAACGGCCTGCTGGGCGGCCGTTTGTTCCCCTGTTGTACCTGTTTTTGTCATGTACTTTTGAGTCCCTGCTTTAGCGGGACCGTGGGGTTGGGGGGCCTTGACTGCCTGGTGTGGGGTGGTGTCTCCCTGCTGCGGCCTCCCCTCTTCCGGGTATGTTCCCTGCCCTAGCGGGTGCACCCGGGGAGGGAGGGGGGGTGTGTTGGGCGCGGCTAGCTTCTCTACTCGCCAGTGGCGTGGCGGTTTGGCTCCTCCTTGGAGGTGTGTTTGGGGGCTCGGTGCTCGTCTCGGGCCCGTGTTTCCGCTTTTGTTTTTGTTACCTGGGAGGCAGTGCGCGATGCACATATCGTACTGGATGCGCACAGAGCATTGTATAAAGCGGCCGCGAGAACAGGCTCTGAGCATTTAAATGGACAGGGCTCTGTCTACCAGGGCTTCGTGATCTCTGGCCGCGGGTCGCTCCCTGCCCCTTTTTCGGGGGCATTGCTTTGGTTCACACAGTGGGCCGGGTTTGCGATGCTGTGCCTGTATGCTTCCTTTGGAATGTCCGGGAGTTCGTGTTCCCGTGTCTGTTGGGAGGCAGGTTGCTTTTCATGTGGAAGCTGCTCTCTTTTGGTCCTGTTTTGGGCTGCCTGTTCTTTCTAGGGCCCGCCTCGGCGGGTCTTGGGCTCAAACTTCCACGGACCCGATAATTCTTGCCTCGGTGCCTATTCCAACCCTTGCGGGTGAGTAGTGCGCTATGCAAGTGTCCATATGCATTTAATGCGTTCCGTTTGTCCTTCAGTTTGGGGGCGCCCTGGTGTTCTGGATGTATTGGGCTGCGCCTCGTGACACTTGCGTGGGGCTGGTGCTTTTGGGGGTCGGGACTCTGTGTGCTGGGGCTGCGTGTCCTTGATTCCTCCCCTGGCCTCTTTCTCCTGCCGTGGGTCGCTCTATGCCCCTTTTTTTGGGGGCATGGCTTTTGTTTAAGGCGGTGACCTGTGGTGGTAGCGCGACTTGTCTTCCTGCTGGGGCCTCTCCTCTTCCGGGTTGGTTCCCTGCCCTGGCGAGTTCACCTAGGGTGGGAGGGGAGGTGTGTTGTGCTCGGCTGGCTTCTCTGCTCGCCAGTGGCGTAGCGGTCTGGCCTCCTTTCAGGTACGTGTGGGTCGGTCTGCTTGGCGGCCGTTTTTTATTCCCCTTGGATGCCTGTTGTTTCGGGTACATTTGAGTTACTGCTTTGGCGGGACCATGGGGCTTGGGGGAGTCCGGGTCTCCCTCTTTCTGTCTTGTTTGGACTGGCCTGCTGGCCTGGGGGGGTGTGGCATTCCCTGTTTGGCCCTTGTGGATCTTGCTTTGCTTGGTCTGGGCGCTCCTTTCTCTGTTCTGTGCCCCTGTTAGAGATGTGGTTTTGGCATGTATGGGCTCTGCTGTCACGGGGAGGTGGTGGTCGCTGGGTCTTCCGCTGCTCCTTCCTTTGGGCATGGTCAGGTTGCTTCTGCCACGTGGATCCTGTCTTGGATTGGTTGGGTCCGGGGGGGCGTGCCTTAGTGGTTTTCTGCTCCGTGTTCGGGTCGCTTTTTGGTTCCATAGGCCCTGGGTGGGTGGACAGTCTGTAGACTTTTTTCACCTTTTGCCTATTGTTGGGGCTTGTGGGCCTCCCCTCTCCTCGATCTCTGTGTATGCTGTGCAGGAGGGGGTGTGGGGGATGTTTGGCGGACTTGCCTTTACCCGGTTTCTGGAGGTGTCCTGGCTGTGTAGCGATTGGGGTTTCCTTTACAATGGTTCGCTGGGGTATCCTGGCTGTGTGGCGCGGGGATCCCGGTGGCTGGTGTGGCAGCTCGGTGCCTGGTGGTGTCCGTGGTTGCGGTTCCTTCTTCTCCTGTGGTCGTGCGAGATGGGGGACCTTGAAGCTGGCTTTTGCTACCTCTGGTTTTGCGGTCCGGGCTGCGTCTTGCCCTGGCTTTTGGGTTCGGTCGCTTCGTGTGACTGTCCGTTTTTTCTGTGCTGGTTTGCTGATTGTGGGTCCCTCTGCCTCTTTTTCCGGGTTGGGTCTGCAGTTGGACTTCTGGGCAGGCTTTTTCCTTTGCGACCCTTGGTGCGGTGGAGCCGGTGGCTGGGTCCTCTGTGTCTGCTCGCTGGGTTTTGCCTTGGTGGACGGATCTGCTTGGGGGACTCCCATAATGGTGCTTCCCTTCGCGGACTCTTTGCTATTTTGGGATCCATGGGATTGTGCGCCTGCTTTTGGGCGGCGTTTCGTTCTACTTTGGTGGCCCTGCCCTTTGGTGGTATGGTATGGGGCCGGGGTGTCCCTTCCTTCCTCTTGTCCCAGGGTGTACGGAGTGCTTCCTCTTCTTCTTGTCCCTCCTTGTTGGGCTGGGCTGCTGGCTGTGTTCTGTGCTGCCCCTTTTTCCCATTTCTCAGGCGCTGTGGCGGGCTCTTTGCTCAGGGCTCGGGTCTCGTTTCTGAGGGGGCGGTGTTGTGGGTGCAAGTGTTTCGGCAGGGTCGGGGGGTGTACTCGCTCCTGTTTCTGTTCCGGGGCCCTTCTGGGGTCTGCTGTCCGGTGCTGGTTGTGGCAGCTGCACGCTTATGTCTCCCTCGTCGATCCTTCTGGTCCTCCGGGACGCATTCTTCTTATGCCGGTTCCCGCGGCTTCTTTGCCTACTTGGGGGTTCCGGGTGTTCCCTGCCTTGTTAGGTAGGTTGATTCTTCCTCTTCTTTCCTTCCCGTTTAGGCCCTTTCAAGGGGTGTTTGCTGCCTCCTGTTTCAGTTTGGGGTTTCTTTGCTTGATGTCTTCCTTCTTTGCTTCTCTCATGTGCTGCTGTTTGTGGGGTGGTTTCGGCTCCTCGGTTGGTGGGGTTTTCCTGACGGTGCCCCGCAGACTACGGTGGTGGTTGGGGGCTCGGTCTTCCTCTACTCCCCGGCGGCTCCATGTTCGGCGGCTGTTGCTGCTGCTGTGTGGTTTGTCCTTGGGCCCGTTGGCTCTTGTTCCCCCTGGCGTGTCTTGCTCTGGGCCTCTTGCGGGGCTATCCGTTTGGGTCCTGAGAGGGGTTGGTTCTCTGACCTGGGCTCTAGTACTCTGTGGAGTGTTTTGTGCCTCTGCTGTCGCAGGCTCCCGCTGGACGGTGGGTTCATTTCCTGCCTCTGTTTTCTTGGTGTCCCATGGGGGTTTTGTGCCTTCGGCTTTGCTTGCCTGGGTGCTCCTGTTCTTGTTTGAAGGATCTGGGGTTCTGCAGTTTCTGGCCTGGTTGGTGCCTGGTTGGGAGGTCGCCTGGGCATGCTGGGTGCTGTTGCTGCTCTTGTGCCTCTGGTGGCGCTGGCTCGCTCTGGTCTGGGGTTGAATCCTGATTGCCTGTGCTTTCAGTCTGTCCCATGGTTGGTTCGGTTGGCCTGGCCTTTTTCTGCCTTGGTTCCTCCTGAGGTTCATATTGGTCTGGTCGGACTGTGTGCTGGTGGTGTGTTTGGTCGTCCGCCTTTGTTGTGCTGGGATGGCTTCACTTGACGGTTCGGCTGTTCGGCCCGGAGGGGGGGGCGTTTTCTTCCTTGTGGCCCCTAGGACTGTTCGTCTACCTGGGGGTTTTTCTTCCCGGGGCGGCTCTCCTGCGTGGGGTGTTTCCCTCCCGGTCTGAGTTTTGCCTCTTGCTGTCCTGGTTCAGAGTCTCGTGGTTGGGCCTGTTTTGCTTCTCCGGGGATTGCCTTGGGTTGGGGTTGTTCTCTGGTTTGATCAGGCCCTGTCTGCGGGGTGGTTGCCCTGTACTTCTGTTGTACGGAGGCCTGCTGTGTGCTTTTCCCCCGTTTGCGCTGGTTCCATGGGTCCTGCTGCGGGTTGGACTGGGTCGGGCCTCGTTTGTCCTGGTGGCTCCGGTTGGGTCTGGGTGGCCTTGGCTCCCTCTGTTGTGATTGGCGGTGGGGCGTTGCTGGTGTTTGCCGGTGGTCCCTTGTTGTTTCCCCTCTGTCTCGGGGTGTCTGGTCCACTTGCGGAGGGGAAGTGTGGCTCAATGGTTTGAGCGGCAGACCCTGATGCAGAGGTCTAGCCCGGGACCAGGGTTCAGTTCCCCGCCTCAGCGGGTCTTGGGCTCAAAATTCCACGGACCTGATAATTCTCGCCTCGGTGCCTATTCTATTTCAAATGAATTGGCTGTGGTATGTCGGGTCCTCCTGGCTTTGGGGTGTTCTGGCTGAGTTTTTTCTCGGTTCGGGGGCCCTTCGCCTCTCCTGTCCTGTGCCTGTCATGGGGTTTTCTTTCCTGGATTGCTGTCCGACACAGGGTGTGTCTGCATTGCATTCCGGGGCTTGTCTTGGGTTTCTGGGTGGTTGGCTTCGACTTGAGTCGGGCTGTATCCTCCCTGCGAGCTCTGTGGGCGGTTGGTTGGCCTTTCGGGGTTCGGCCGTTGGGCTGGTGCGCCCCTTGATTTCCGGGTGGTTGTGGGGTTGTGTCCCCCTGGCGCCGTTCTTTCGTTCCTTTGCTCCTTGTTGGAGTTTCTGGTTCTGCCGGTTTTCTGTCCTGTACCTCTTACTGGGGTTTGGGTGCTGCTGCTCTGTTTGGCGGTTGTGCGGACTCTGGCGGTGTGCCTCCTTCTGCTGTGCCTTTTTTATGGGGTGGTGTTCCCTTTTTGTTGCCCTTAGGCTGGCTGGTCGTGTTCTGGGGCCTTCTGTGGCTGCTCTCCATCAGTGGCTGTGTTGGCTGTGCGGCCTGCTGTTGGGCTTGTGGTGTGTTGACGCCTGGGTGGGTTCGAGGCTCCTCACCTCTGGGGTGGCTGCTCCTTGGGCTTGCTTCCGGGATGGGGCTCCCTGGCCGTGTTCGGTGTGGATGCTGCTGGGTGTTCTCCTCGTGCTTTTATGTCCTGTAGTCATTGAGTGATATGTGGGACTGTGTCTCCTGGGTCTGGGAACGCTGGCTTGCGTTCTGCTCGGGTTGTGTGACTTTCTGCTTGTGCGGCTTGAGTCTATTTTTCTGCTATGTGAAACCGATTCTTGCTTTGGTGTCTGCTCATTGGTTAGGACTGGGACGGGGAGGGCTGACGAGGAGGTAATGACCGGTTACTCACCGGTAATATTCATTACTCCGAGTCGTAGCCCTCCCCGTCCCAGTCCTGGTTCCCATCCCTCCCTCCCTGTTCGGCTTCTTGTGCTTGGTAGTACAGGATGTGGATGGGCGGGTCACATGCTTATATGCCTTAGGGTGTGGCCTGGAGGGAAGGGATGGGTTTTTAGTTGCTTGGGAGTTTCTGGTGGGAGGAGCTATGCTCATTGGTTAGGACTGGGACGGGGAGGGCTACGACTCGGAGTAATGAATATTACCGGTGAGTAACCGGTCATTTCCAATGACATCTGGGTCAGGGTGCAAGTTTTCATCATGAAATGGAGAAGATTACTGAGGTCTGGTCTAAAATGACTAGCCGCGCGTTTTTAAGTACGAGAAGACTGACACCACAACCAGTTTACTTACCTGGCTGGGCGGTGGACCGGACGACGGACTGGACACGTTCGTGCTGATTGCTGCTAGACGTCTGTCGTGTGTCGTCTGCAAACAAAGCAACGAGGTCCCCAGGCTATCTCTGATAGTAAAGCTCTAATACTTTCAGTTTCACTTACTCTGTTGTTGACTGTGGTGGAGCACTGGTGTGCCACGCGCGGTGACTTCCCCACAGCGTAGGTAAATGGCCAATCACAAACGACATGGCTGGATATAGCCATATGTGATTGGCCATACTGTGTGGCCCTCAGCAGGGCAGCCAACACCAAGCGCGGCACCATCCTGCTGCAGCAGCCAATCCTGGCGCAGTGTTAACAGTGCCCACTGCGCCAGGATTGGCTACAGAGCAGGCTACTATCTGCCCTAATTGAGACCGGGGGCCCGGGTCCTGCCTATGTCTCACTGTGCTAGAGGGGGTGGGGGGAGGGAAGGGCTACAGTCTACGCATGCACGGGCCAGTCAAAATATTAAAGCCTCCGGGATTTCACATGCGCAGTCAGCACCCCGCTGCCTGTCTACTGTAACTGTGTGCTGCCTGCCTGTCACTCTGCCGCAGCCCCGCCCCAAGCCACGGCCCACTTCCTTATGGAGTCCCGATTCAGTCGGGCTTGTCCCGGGCCCGTAGCGCGCAGTGCTCGGGTGCCTGAGTGAGTCAGTGCGCGCGGCTCACATTAAATTTTAAAAGTAAGTTATTACTCATTGCCTGGCAGTGCGGTCGTCCATGGCTAGTGGGGCAACGCCCCAACGCCCCCCATGGACGCACCGCCAAGAACTAATGGTGGGGAGCTATCAACGTGGTCCTCAAAAAAAAAGGAAACGAGCCAGCAGTAGGCACCGTGACTGCAGGGGTGTAGAGCAATGAGGTCAGTGCAGGCCTCGTCTGTCACAGTAGGCCGCCACGGCAGTGTTCACAGTCCGGGGTGTCAGGCAAGAGGCTGCGCTGGGTCCAAGTGCCACCAAACGACCCAGGCCAGGGCTCCCACAGGGCGGATGTGCGCGCCCCCACTCCCCGCCGATCATCAGGCAGTCAGGCCGCCGCTGGATCCCCGGACCTCCTCACCTCACCCTGCGGGGGAGCGGGACTCTCAGGCAACCTCCTCCGGTACAGACACCCAGGCTCAGCAGCGGCAGCCCCGGCGTCCCCTCTCAATGGCTGACACACAGCCCGGTCCACGCCGAGGTGGAAGGCGCGGGTCTCAGGAGGCGGGCCCGCTGAAGGCAAACCAGGTATGATGGGCGGGCACTCCTGGGGGTCAGCCAGCTCTCGCAATCGGCAGTGATCCACTCCAGCGACAATAGGGGGCAAATCCAGGAACATCCCAGGCGACAGAGCCGAGGGCGTGGATGGGGCCTGTAGCCTCGTGGCGAGCAGCGGCCTCGCGTAGCTCCTGTTGACCAGTCTCCGCACCCAGCAGTTTCCAAGGATCTAGGCGGCAGGTTTTCAAATGGCGATTTCGCCGGCCCAGAAGTCTCTGGAGGTCCAAGCTTCGGGTCGAGTGCAGGGAGCCACTCGCTGCATCAGGTGGTGCGCAGCTTTATAAGTTTGCTCACCAGTGGTGAAGGATATGTGCAGGATAATGATCCAAGGAACGGGAGCTACACAGCTAGGCAGCCATTCCGTGTGTGCGCCCTCTAGCGCCCCCCACCCAACCCACAGAAGTTAGCAAATGACTACTGTCGGTCCATATACCTGAGATGTTCTGTAAAGCGTCCCCCACTAATACCGCTACTGGAAGTAGCGATACAATATCAAGTCAATCTAGTTCTGAGTCGACCACTACCTTGCCCGCTCATGTACCTCTCCCCCCATTGGCTCAATCTGAAACGAGCCACCTAGAGCCTACCGTTATAGTTTGTACTAACGGTTACACTGCCCTGGCTGAGGTAACAATTCCACCTGATGACCTGGCCACCCAGGTCTTACCAACAGAAGCTTCTTCCTTCCCTTTACTAGATAGCGAAATAGATTTCAATGCTACTGGCCAGACGCTGTTAACAATTATAAATTCACTTACGAATCAGGTGAGGGACCTCAAAACTTTAGTCCTAGACCTAACAGCCACTGTTAGTAAATTAACCATCCAAAACATGACACACAAATCTCGAGATGCCCCAGTTCCATTAGCACCAAGACAAGATAACGTCAGTATCGCAGACGAATCTGCCTCCATGCATACCAGATTTACACTAATTGCTCCACCTTATTTATCGGTAGGGCCAAGTGTGGCGTCTTTGCAGTCCAAAGCCAAAAGGCAAGCTAGTTCTATACAAAACAATAGCGACACTAATTACGCAATTCCAAGACCTAGACCCCTATTGCCAACCCCGATTCCATCTGGCCCGCATTTTCCTGGCCCACTACCTTACGAGAGAGGCAGACAGTGTTCATGGTTAATGTTCCAAAATATCTGGGCCGTGAGCCCGAAGATTCTCTTACGAATAAGGTCATCAATTGGATTCGCCACGTTAGAGGGTGCCAGTCATTGATATGAGAAGACATTGTTAAGGTTAAAAGGCACCCCTCACATGACCCCCGACTTGATACACTAGAGATTCTTCTGACTTCCCCCTAGCTGGCCGAGGACCTAATAGTCCTAGAATACACCTGGCCGATCCAATATTCAATTTAGACCCACCCCACTCTTTCCTAGCACAAATATGAGGGCCACCGCTCCCAAATATAAACCAACTAGGGAATCACAAGTGGATGAAAATGACTGACTACCTTCTGTTGCACAAAGCTTCATTGGGCTTAATATAAATCAAGAATGTGCTACTCGGGCCAAACCACCTATCGTTCCCATTGCACGACCCAGTTTAGCCAACCAGGCGCTAGCACCTGTGATTGAATCACCTTATATATCTAGTACTATCCATTATCCCCCGCATAAAGACACACGTATTGTCGAACTGTTGAGCCTCAGAGACAGCACTTCCAATTTCAAAATCCTCTCTTGGAATATAGCTGGCCTATTTAAGAACTTAGCCATGCCTGATTGGAACAAATATATTGATAACTTTACTATTTGCATTTTCCAAGAGACTTGGAGCATGATTTCCCCCCATAAAGTTGGCTTTGTTTCCTATTTCATCCCAGCAGTACTACCAGAATCAAGAAAGGGGCGGCCATCGGGCGGCCTCCTCATATGGGTTAGCATTACACTAGATTGCACGATACAAATGACTGAGTGCAGCTGCCCAGACCTTCTAAGACTGACCCTTAGGGACAATAAAGGAGGGAGAACTATAGACATTTTTTAACATCTATGTACGTGGCACAAAAGGTGGAGCTCAATCCCCAATAAAAGAAAGAGCTCTCCTGCTGCCCCTCCGAATCCAACATCATGGTGGCTGGAGACTTCAATCGTACATTTGAACCTCTCGCCACTGAGGATCTACTGGGTTCGGAGGAGGATGATGTAAAGCAGGGAGTTCCGCTGCTGAGCTTTCCCCCGATAAACAGGTGGACCCAGCTAGCCATCCAGCTGAATTCCATATCACAAGAATACGATCTTAGGGCCACTAATGGAATATACCCTTCTGATTTTTCAGGGGCTCATACCTTTAATAGGGTGGGTTTCTCCTCACGTATTGATTACATCTTGTTAAATCTAAATCTCTGGAGATACTTAATAGACATGGAGGTTGTATTTACCACCGATAGCGACCATAACTCACTGTCCCTGTCCCTAAAACCTCTATGGCTTCCTAACCGAGAAAACACGTGCAGAGAGGCCCATATGACAACAAGGGAAGTAACCCCCTCTAATTGCGGAAGACGCCTTAAATGGCACAAGGTAGCAATGGATGAGGGTAAACTGTCCACTATAAGGGAGACCCTGGCAGAGGCCCTAAGCAATTTGCAAGAGATTAATATTGATCTAGATGGTACTCAGAAGGTATCTTCAACTAATGAGGGGCTGGTTAACACTCTGGGATCCTTATTTTGCACTACCTCTGACAGCAAATGATGCACCCTGAGCAGGGATACTACCAACTCGTGGTATAAGAGGACCTGCAGATGTAAAAAATCTGCATTAATTATGGCCATTATAGGCAAGTCCCCTGACAGGATTAAGTCCGCCAGAAGGGAATACAAGTTGACAGTCCTCAAAGCCAAGAGTGAGTGGGAGGAACAGCACTGGCAAGCATTAAAAGCAGCCAGCATGGGGAAGGATGCTAGTCTCTTTTGGAATCTGGTCAGGAAAAAGGCTCGTCCGGACAGTGTATTAATAACGAATAACATCCCGAGCAAGAGATGGTATGACCATTTTCTCAACTTATTTTCTGGTTCACAGGAAACCATCTCGGATGGCCCAACTATTGATCCAAGGGCCTTGGGTCAGGAATTAAACCCAGATCCTTTTACTGAGCTGGAGGTCGAGGCTGCTATCAAGCGAATAGTCCCGGCTAAGGCAGCAGAACCTGATGGCCTGCCAGGGGACCTCTTCCGAGCAGATCCAGTGAAATGGGCAAAACTCATTGCATTTTTAATTAATACTATTGATTGCAGTTGTCCTATCCCAGCCTCTTAGAAGGGAGCAGAAGTCATGCCTATCTTCAAAAAGGGGGGTAGGGAAGACCCTGCCAATTACCGCCCGATAAGCTTGATCGATTTAACACAGAAAGTAGTAGATCGGGTATTGCTGGAGAGGATCCTTGCATGGGTTGATGAAAATAGGATCCTTTCCTACTACCAAGCCGGCTTTAGGACAGGTACAGGAAACATTGAACAGGCGTTCAGGTTATTACTCTTATATTGAAAGGTGGTTAAGCTGGGCAAAGGCAGTCTTTATCTCGCATTTATCGACTTAAAGACTGCCTTTGACCTGGTCCCTTGCGAGCGCCTGTGGCAAGTTTTGTTAGAGCAGGGGGTACCCAGGTATATTCTTAACATGTTAATCCATCTGCATGAGGATAATTATACCCAAGTAAGATGGGATTCCCAAGGGCAAACAACTGCACGGATACCAGTGAACAGGGGAGTCCGCAAGGGCTGTGTGTTAGCTCCCACCCTATTTTCTTTGTGTGTTAATTGGGTGGTTGAGCACCTACAGCAAACACCATCTGATGCCCCAGCCCTGGCGGGGGAAAAAATCCCCACTCTCCTGTTTGCTGATGATACCCTCCTCATCTCAAAAATGCCAAAGGGCCTGCAGACTCTTTTAAACAGCTTTAACCAGTTTTGTAACAACAGAGGGCTGTCCATCAATACCCAAAAAACAAAAATCCTAATCTTAAATCCAGTCAAATCATTTAGGAACCTTCCCACACTTAACAGTGTTCCTCTGGAGAGGGTTACCGCATTTGATTATTTAGGAATTCGTATTTCTGATTCCATGCTATGGAGGTCGCATGTGCAGAAAATGCTCTTGAGCCATAAAAGGGTGGAGGGGGCAATTTTAAAAGAGCATCGCTCCTTAACAAGCAAACCCATTGCCCCTGCCCTAACAATCTGTAAGGCCAGAGCTGCAAGTTCGGCACTCTACGAAGCCGAATTATGGGGTCTTTCCAACATAGACCACATCTGCAGATCCGAAAACAAATTCCTGAAGGATCTAAAGATGCTCCCCCAGACGACACCTACCAAGCCCCTCCTATATGATCTTGGCTGCCACTCGCTAGGAGACATAGCAAAATTACGTCCTCTTTTGCTATGAGCCCGCTTGTGGCGGACACCTGAACTAGCCAATTACGCAGCAGGGCTTAGAGAGGTAATGGATATGGATGGGTGGCACAAGATTAACTGGTTTTAAAAGGTGTGAAAAAGCTTCTTTATGATCTCGGCCTCAAAGAGGCTTGGATTAATAGAACCTCCCCACCAATGGCAGAAATTAAAAAGGCATACTGGGGGTGGGTTGCCACGAACGACCTCCTTAATGCTAGACTTGGAAGGTTAACAGAGGAATTTATGCAGCATAAGCATACAATGCACCTGGAACCCTACCTGGACCTAATACAAAAACCTTATGACAGAGTATTTTATTTTAAGTTTAGGGTGGGTATACTCCCTTTGCACGAATTGACTGTCCAGTGGAAGCCACCTCACCAAACTTCTGCCTCCTGTCCAAGCTGTGAGGCCGCCACTGAGTCAATTTCACACTTTTTGTTCGCTTGCCCAGCTTACAAAGCTCCAAGGAGGCACTGGCTGAAACCACTTTGCAGGGAGTTAGGCACTCGCAGTTACCAAACAAGTCAAGTCAAGTCAAGTCAGAAAATGTATATAGCGCACTACATACCCAGAGGGTCTCAAGGCGCTAAGGAGGGGGGGGGAGGATTACTTGTCAAATATCCACGTTTTAAGTTGCTTTCTGAAAGCTAGGTGGTTCTGGGTAAGGCGAAGGTAAGTGGGGAGTGAGTTCCATGTTTTAGCAGCCAGGTAAGAGAAGGATCTGCCTCCATGGTGGTCTTGTTGATGCGAGGTACAGTGGCGAGGGCTTGGCTGGAGGAGCGTAGTTGGCGGGAGGGGGTGTAGAAGGACAGTCTTGAGTTGAGGCATTCCGGTCCGATGTCGTAGAGTGATTTGTGTGCGTGGGTTAGCAGTCGGAAAGTGATTCTCTTATTGACGCATTTTAAGATTCGATCCAAGGGACCTCTATGCCTGTGCAAAAGCCACAAGCCACATTTCTTTGATGGGCATGGAGTATCAGAGCGAGAAACTTGAGCATTAATTCATAAATATTTAAAATGCTCAAGTGTCGTTTGCCCTCTAGCACAAGCACTTTCTCACTTCTAAGTATAATGCTTATGCAACTTTTAAATCTTTTTATGTTCTTAAATGTTTCTTCAATCATTTGTTTTTATTGTATACTGTGCTCAAAATGTATCTATGAATTTCTTAATACTTTCTGTGATTATGTATAGCTTTTTAAGATATTTCTTGTATTGAAATGACGCTTATTTTGATTGATTGATTGAAATAGGACATATTCAACATGCTCCCTTTTGCATGTAGAAAAAGTAATTAATTCAGGAGCATGATAATGCTGCAATTTCGACATAGCACACAAGTGATTTTCACATCCCTTAGAAACTACCCCAACCAAAATGAAAACAAGTGACTATGGAAATGTGATCAAATACAATTTATTTGTGTAACAATCTTTAATCCAACCTAGGGCCCGATGTAGGTAAATCCCATTTACCGATGTTGAAATACCGAATTTTACTGATTCGGTATTTCAAAATCGGTAAATGGGATGTAGGTCCCAACATCTGGATTCGTTACCGAATCCTTAACAATTCCTTAATTACCGATTCGGTAAATACTGAATCGGTAATGCCCATTCATTCCTATTGGCTTTGAAGCCCATAGGAATGATTAGGCATTACCGATTCGGTATTTACCGAATCGGTAATTAAAGAATTCACAAGGGTGCAGGGGGTGTCACTTTGACACCCTCTAGCACCCCCAAAACGGGCATGTGTGCAATGTGGCACACAGACATGCCCTAAGGGCACGTCTGTCTGTCACATGGCACATGTGTTTATGCACAGATGTGCATGTACACAGGAATCGGTATTTTACCATGGATTTGTATTCCATGGTAAAATACCGATTCTGTAAGCCATGTGCTGATGAAACATTGGCTTCCTTCATTGCATTTTCGGTAATTTTACCGAATCGGTATCATTACCGAATCGGTAAATATTACCGAATCGGTAAATTTACCGATTCGGTAATGATAACGATTCGGTAAAATTACCGAAAATGTGCCCCTACATCTCGATAGCCCTTTACCAATCGGAAACCGCCGAAAATCGGTATTTTCAGCCGATTCCGATCGGTAAAGGGCTACCTACATCGGGCCCCAAATGCTTAATACAATCGAACTTTCTGAGGATATATGCTTCAAATTAAACCACAGCTGGTACACCAACTATTTGACTGAAACGCAATGACAACTTTAATCAAGTCTCACTTGAAGTCTAGCCATAAAACGTAGTTACAATAACATATGATTATTTATTTTATAGTAGAAGGTACATATATGTATAAATATATGTACAATGAATTTAAAGACACTATTTCACAAACTTTCACACTCTTTCAAATCAACTTTTGAAAACCTCCAATCAAAACATGGAATGTAAATCCCAAATATCAATAGTATTTTAAACAAAATAAATAACTGATTCTCAAACATTTAAAATAGTATCAATACTTTACTGCACTTTAATTGGAATCAAGACTCTGTAACTATTTTGCAAACAGTTATAATTGTGTATTATGTGTAGATTAATAAAAACAATACTTTGGTTTGGAGTGATCAAGTGCATTTGTAGTAATAATAAATCGTTCTTTATTCTGTTTTTGACATCGCAAAACCATAAAAGCAACAAAATAAGTTACACATTTACATATTTAAAAATATCAAATCTGTCATAGAGAACATTTTAACAAGATTCTAGAATGTTAAAAGAATAAGTTCATTGGAATAGTTCCAGCTTTTAAAGGTTATTCCTATGCCTAATAATACATTTAATAAAAATTTAGTACATGGTAGCAAGTGCATTCAGAATCTAACATCTGTAAGGATAGCATGGCGGGACGGCATTGTCTAAAGCCCCAGCGCTTTAGCAGGGGAAATAGCCAAATTTTTCTGTGGGTATGAAAATATTTACAGAACAATACTTTATGTATACAGGACTGTGGCGACATGTCATCACATGGGCAATGAGCCAAAGTTGATTCCCATGTGTTCTTTACTGGGAAGGCTACAAGTCTATGGAAAAGATTAAGTCTAAACCTTGTCAGAAGCATCTTATCATAAGTACTGAGCTCTAATGTAAGATAAAGCTGGATTTGTGGGGTAAGCTGTACCATATTTGCGTGTAATACAGACTGTTTGGTTGATACCAGGGTGAGCCTAAGGGTCTCTAAATGGTTCAGGGCTATTTGCTTCAACTCTTTCTTAGTTATTTCAATTAGTTTGTCAGGTGTAAAGTAGTACTTTTCTAGACCCAGATCTAAGAAAAAGTGTCTGACATAAGTGAGCCATACTATTTTGTGCACGCAGTCCAGCGCCATGGAATCTGCTAAGATATGTTTGGTCAGCACATTTTTGTCTGAGACCCAAATGCGCCTCCAAAGTAGCAATGGTTGAACTTTTATCAGGTCTTCTATATATGGGATTCCTAATTCGAGATGACATGCGTAAATAGAGGAACATTTTGGAACAGACAGGAGAAATCTCATGAAACAGTTCTCTGCTATTTGAAGAGAGCCAACATCTACATGTCCCCATACCCCTGCCCCATACAATGCGATTGCTTGGTATTTCGCAGCATAGATTCTTAACAGTTCGACTGGTGGTCTCCTTCCGAGTCGTTGGGAGAAGCTCATCAGTGCTACAATTGCTCTCTTAAAAAGATGTCTCCTAGCTTCAATGGCTGCCTTCCAGTTTAGCCTTTCATCAATCATTATACCCAGGTAGGGGTACTGGGGGGTCCTCTCAAGTTTTTGTTCGTTTAAGTAAATGTTCTTTGTTCGTTTTCGTCCTCCACCAGACAGCATAACGAAGGTTTTTTTGACATTTACATGTAGATCTAAAGCGCTCATGAAATCAGCGTACTTAGTCAGGGACTTCTGGAGTTCAATTGGTGTACGGGCCAGGATGACTGCGTCATCCGCGTAGAGTAGAGCGGGGATCAAGCGTTGGTTTCCTCTGGGGAGGTCCTGCCCCCCTCTCAACATCTCCTCCTCCAATCCGTTTGTGTACAGCGAGAAGAGGAAGGGGGCCAGAACACACCCCTGCCTGACTCCCCGCTCCACTCTAAAAGACGCAGTGAGCTCCCCTTTTGTGCCATAGCGCACTCTTGCAGATGCCTCTGCATATAATTCTCTCAAGAAATCCAGGAGGGGGGGGTCCACCCCCATGGTTCTCAGGAGAGACCATAGCTTCGCATGAGATACGCAGTCAAATGCAGCGGACAAGTCAACATATACCATGTACATTGTCCCCTGCTTTGCGTGGATGTATTGAGACACAATCATGCTTAGATTAAGGGCCTGTTCTACAGTTCCAAAACCTTCCCTAAATCCAAATTGTAGGTCAGATAAAATATTCTTATCATCTGCCCATTGCTGGAGCTGCTCGAGTACTACTCTGCCAACTACTTTGCCCAGGGAGTCCAACAATGAAATGGGATGGTAACATGTGACCTCCTGGCGGTCCCCCCTTTTTGAAAATTGGCACCATAATGGAGTTGGACCAGGACTCCATCAATCCCAGTTTCGCTGCTCTAATACATACTCTTGTGAGTATAGGGGCCCAGAGGTCCGGGAGGTGTTTGAAAAGATCTACTGGCACCCCATCAGGTCCAGGTGCTTTACCACCTTTGCTTGATTTTAATGCCTGTATTACATCTGATATGTCGAATTGCAAAGGGATTGGGAATTCAACTGAGGGAAAAGAATGGTCTAGCCCTTCGGTCGGAGATGTTAGTTTAAATATTTTTGAGAAGTGGTTTACCCAGATTTCCTCCTCTATGGCGACTTCGATCTTGGGGCTGTTAGAATCAGATAGAAAGGAGTCTTAACTATCCACCAAAAGGACTCACTGTTTTTCATAACTGCACTTTTATGAAGCTCGTCCCATAGTGCTTGTTTTAGCTCTTGCTTTCTCAGCTTCCTTGCCTTATTATATTGGAGTCTGAGATGC
Organism: Lissotriton vulgaris; assembly: GCF_964263255.1. Lineage (NCBI taxonomy): Eukaryota > Metazoa > Chordata > Amphibia > Caudata > Salamandridae > Lissotriton > Lissotriton vulgaris. The sequence continues at coordinate 860,191,259 of NC_141693.1, read as the reverse complement.
TGTATCTGTTGCTGGACTCTATGTGGTTGTTTAAGGGCCATTTTTAACTTGGTTGGCGCCACAGTGCAGTCGTGGTTAAACCATCCTGTTAGAGTTGAATTAGTTGATTTAAAATTTCTAGTCAGCAATCCTTTTATGTTTTCTAATATTATTTTAAAGTTTTCAACAACCACCCCATCATCTTCTGAGAGATCTAAGCATTTTATTATGTTAGGGTATGTTGTCTTTATCATTTGTAGTAGGCCAAATTTAGTTTAAATACAAATTAGGTTATTTGAATAAAAATGATAATTCAACATAGTAAATTTCAAAATGCATGTCTCAAGTTCCAGCTCCGCAAATAACTTTGTGCATTATGTGTAGACATCTTACACAGGCAGCAGGATTTGAGATATTAGAAATCCACATTAGCTGTTAAAAATAATAATTTAAGTATCAATGAAAGAGAACTTAAGGACACTAGATGAATTAATTATGAATGGATGTCTTTGAATGTCATATTTTACACCGAATAACTGTGGGTTGTTTTCTTTCCTAGAATGAATCCCACAGCCCAGCTATTGACACACCAAACTAATCAATGCTCTATTCTAGTAGCTTTTTCAAAGATGACAGGAAATTCAGTTTGATAACGTGCAGGGATAGGCTGGTTCTAGGGAAAAAATATCATAGTCAAAGGTGACCCCTCCAATTAAAACTGTTTAAAGTTTCCAAACGATACATTCACCAATGAAGGGATCAGAAGGGAAATCTTAGTTCAGAATACGTCATTGGGAATGATAAAATTAAATATTTGTTTAGTGCAGCAGCTGCCTCAAAATAAACTATTAAAAGGAGAGATTTCAATAGCTGTGGCAAGAGTGCATTTGACAAGGATAAATCAATCTTTATCAAAGACATTTATTTCGATCACTATAGATCATAAAAGTACACCATAAAACACAACACTTACAATACAAATAAGACATAACATTATAAATAATCATTCACAGTCTATTTACAATATCAGAACAATAGAGCGATCAGAATGCATCATTATTTGTACCAGAAAAGTTCATTAAAATAGCAGCATGCTGGAGCAATACCCATTACATCATTATTTATGCTGAAAACTTTATCATAGGATACTCTAAAAGCAGCAATAAAGCATATTAAAAAACTTGAAGGATGTAAAAAACAGTATTCACTTAAAATAGCACAAGGCCCACAATACGACTTTAGCAGGAGCCATACAGTATGGTACAGCCTAGAAACTATCAGGGGAGTACTTGGTACGCCTGATCCACATAGCCATTAACAACTTGTCTGTACAGAATACAATCATGGCATTTGTTTTTGTCTGCAGTGTTCTATAAGCCTCGTTGTACTTTCTTACTCCCAGATCTGTTTGCAGACTTTTTTAGTAGGGAATCTATAAGGCTAATGGGCCTATAGTTCACTGAAAGTGCACTGTACCCCTTCTTAAAAATGGTAACTATTTCTGCCAATTTCCTTGATTTTGGAATTCTCATACCTGAGAGGATACTATTAGAGAGTAAATTATTATAAGGACACAACATTTCTAGGTTTTCTTTGTATAAGTCATTGGGTATTCTGTCGGGTCCAGGAGCACGTCCAGAAACACAAGAGCTAATTGCTTTATCAGTCTCACTGAGAGAAAATTGCAGATCGTTAGGTGCAAATGGAGCCCCACTCACATCTAAAATGTCTCTGTCACTATTCATCCTATGCTTATCTGTGTACAGATGGCTAAAATGTGCAACGCACTGTTCTTGTTGGATACAAAAGTCAAGCGCAGGTTTATTGCGCCTAGAAGCCACAGCTGCAGTTTTTCAAAAAGCTTTGGTGTCCCTATTAGCCAAGGCATCATGCAGATCCGACCATAGCAAGTCTTCCCAAATTTTTTTTGCATTCGTGATTACTACCCTATGGGGTGCTCTAGATTGAATAATCCCTACCTGGGATTTAGATTTAATGGCAGCAAGGAGCTCACCTTTCGCCACTCTACAGACATTATTATACCAGGACTCGTTTTTTTTCCCCAAGACATCCGTTATTATCTCCTGTTTTCATGTGCTTGTAACAACATTTCATTTCTCATATTACTAGGGAGTTTGGACAGATGTTCAAAGTCAGCATTAACAATTTGCTTGATGATATTTAGCGCAGCAGAGTTTTTAACTACCCAGTCCCACAAAATAGGTTATTAGTGGGCTGAAGTGCTCCAATATTACCCTGACCTCTATTCCCATAATGTGGGGTTTTCTTAATACTCAATGACAAGCTGAGGGTATTGTGATCACTGTCTAGTCGTTCAATCACTTCCATATCCATAATGGCAGGCCATAGCTCATCTTGGGCTAGGAAGTAATCTATTCTGCTACAGTGTTCCCGTCTATTGAAAGAGGCTTTACCCTGGCGGTCCGAGGTACACCTGCCATTAGTGGCTCTAAGATCATATTCGAGTGTTAGTGCCAACAACTGACCTGCTTTTGGTGTCCATCTTACTTTGGGCAGTTCTGAATGGGGTATGGCCTATTGATTATCCAACTCAGAGGTTAAATAAGGCGGAGCAGCGACTATTGGCTCGAACGTTGCATTGAGATCTCCTGCCACCAGTATGAGGTCTCTTGCCCCGGGATTCAGAAGCAATTGCTAGAGATGGTAGATAGTAGTGGTTTCATTGTTTATACCCTCTACTCTGTTATGAACATGTATTAATTTTATGGACAGACCACAGCGGAACAAGACTCTGAGTGCTAAAATATCCTTGGAATCACAGGGCAAAGTGCTAATGGTACATCGAAGTGAGGTCTTAATCCAGATACCCAGTCCCTCTCAGGGCCTTCCCATGGTGCTCTTAGTTGCTTCAACACAAGATTAGTACCCATATCCTATAAAATGGTGTAAGACACCAGGTTTCCTGGAATTGACCTATGTCGTAGGTGTCAATAAATTCTCCCAACTCGATATCAGGCAAATGTTTGGCTAATCCTGCTATATTCCACGAAGAAATCCTTACCAAGGATTCCAAGGTTAATTCAGCCTCGTAGGGGTCACTTTTGGATTTCTAACAATGGACGTATTGTTAATTGATGTTATCATTGACCCTTCTTGCCTATGCAAACAGTTGCTAGGCTGCCCAGAATCGAACTCCCTATCCCTGGGAGGTTCCTCTTCTTGTAGGAGAAGTGGCAGCAAGTTCTCAACCCCCATATTTTCACCTACATCCAGAGTACAAGGGATAATACTCTCCAGTCACTGGTGGTTCCTACTAGCTGCACTAATTTCGTCACCTGACCCCCTATCGATCTTAGCACGCTGTGGTCTCAAGAGGTCTGTCAGAGCACACAAGTTGGATGACAGTGTGTGCATTTGATATTGTGTGTGCTTTAACGACATGAGTCCCTCCACTAGGTCATACCTCACAAAAGAGAACCAGATTAGGTCTTGCGTACCAGCCAAGGTTGGGAGCGTTTCCACATCTAGAATGTCGCTCCTAATTATCGAGTAACAGTGTCTGGTTTCACGGAACCAATTGATAATTTTGTTTATCAGCAGTTCCTTGATTTCCCAGGATTCAATGGGCAATTTTGGAACATGGGTGAGATAAACAGCTGCCCTATCACCAACCCCCCCTCGGCCCTCCATTATTCCACGACCATAGACTAACCGAATAGGTAGCACGGGACCCCTGACCCCCCTCCACTGCTCCTTGGTTACATCCCCAAGCTCTCCAAACAGTCTCCCCTGTACAATCTCCGCAAAGGCATCCATTCTGCAGTTCTTCCCTTAAGATTTGATTTCATGGGTGGGACTGGACACCCCTATCTGGTGGCAGACAACACTGGTCTGAAGGGCTAGATGGAGGGTTCACCTTAGCGCAGCACTTCTCTGATCTTTCCACACCCACTCCCACACCCCTACAGCAGCACATGTGGTTATTAGTGTACCTCCAAGGGGGCGTGGCTTGGGCGCCGATGGCGATGGTCGCCTGAGAGCTCGGCTCCGGGACTGAGCCCGGATTTATCCTGTAAATCGGAGGCTGCGGGGCACCCCAGACCCTGCATTCGGCTGAGCGGACCGACGAAGACCTGCCGGGGCCCTTGGTGGGGTTCAGACGAGGGTTGCTCCGGAGTGCAACCGAAGTTTGCGGAGTCGCGGAGTGCGACCCAACATGGCGCCCGGACTTCTTTGTCCCCCTGGCCGGACCCACTGACTTGGAGGAGCGTCGCGAGCGGCGACTTGCGCCCGACTTCGCCATCCCCGACTGCTTTGTACACTAGTTGTCTACTGGATCGGATTTCTCACGACGAGTTTGCACTCGGTTGGGTGGCCGGGCGGATGCCCACGTTATAGGAGACCCCGGGAGCGGACGCCCTGTGATCCGGGCGGTGGCCCGTCTCGCGACTCCGCACTTAGCTACGTCTTCCCGACCTGCCCACTTCCATGGGAGGCGCGACACCTTGGCGCTACACATCGTCCAGTGGAGTTGGAGACCCTCACCCTGGATCTCTAGCGGGTGAGCGTGCCTGCCTGGCACGGCGACGGTTGTCTCCACCCCCTCATCGGTGCCCTCGGACGCCGTGGCGGTGGCGTGAGTTGAAGCGGAGAAGTCTTCACAGGCCCTGGAGACGGAGGTCTCCTGTACTCGATCTGAGGACCAGTAGCCGGGAGGGTCGTGGTCGACACCTGCGCCCGGAGACGCCTACTCCGGGACCTTCACGGAGTGCCCCCGGCGACATGGGGAAACCTAGAGGAGCCAAGGGGCCCACCCCGACCGCCTCGGACTCGGAAGCCCAGGACAAAGAGGAGCTTGGGGACCCAAAGTGTTCTGATGGCGCGTCGATGCAACGGCAGTTCGACCGCGTCCTAGAGGCGATAACGACCACGAGATCGGCCCTCCAACAAGACATTGCCCAGGTGGCGACGAGCCTAGGTCTCCTCAGAGCGGACCATGGCAAACTTTCGGACCGGGTCAAAGAAGTGGAGAGCTCGGTGAAAACCTTGGAGCCGGCGCAGCGAACCTTGGCTGCGACGATGAAGGATGCCCTGTCCCGAATTGCGTCCCTGGAGCAGAGGGCGGAGGATGCGGAAGGCCGCAACAGGCGGAACAACATCCGTGTCGTGGGCCTCCCGGAAAAAATCGAAGATGGCGACATGGTGACATACTTGGAGGCCTGGCTCCGTGACACGGTGGCCCCGGAGGGGCTATCCTCCTTCTACACTCTGGAGCGTGCCCACAGAGTCCCGGCGCGGCCGCAACAACAGGGACGCCCCCCGAGGCCAGTGGTGGCGCGATTATTGCACTTTAGGGACAGGGATCTAATCCTCAACGCCGCCAGGCGTAATGGTCCATTCAAAGTAGCGAACAGTCAGGTGAACATCTTTCCGGATTAGACCTACGAGACTCAACGCAAGCGTTTCTCCTTCCTGGCGGTCAAGCGCGAGCTCAGGAGCGAGGGCATCCAGTACTCGCTTCTCTACCCTGCAAGGCTCCGCATCATAGTCGACGACAAAACTCAGTTCTTCGACACCCCGGAGGATGTCTGTGCCTGGCTCGAGCTCTATAGGGCAGGGAAGGATGGTTTCGGCTCCTCGTCCCAACAGGCAGATGAGCCGGAACAGAGGCGGTGATCCAGGAGGATTAGGAATCGCCGCGGCCGCACGGGAGGGCCCTCCACTGCAGAGACGTCGTCGGAGCGGAGGGGAGTGCTGGAAGTGTTGTCGGAGTTGTCGGGTGCACGGGACGAAGCCATCGAGGAGGAGGAAAACCTGGGTTAAGAGGTGGCACCATCGGACTCGGAGGACTCAGTGACTGATAGTGCCCATACACCGGTGATCACACCGAAATCGGTGGAGGACCTTTTGGACGGACAAGGGTAACGGGGTGTGCTGCCTTATTTTGGGTGGGGGCCCGGCAGGGGGGAGGCGGTTGCCGTCCATAAGCTGCTGACAACGAGGGGGGTGCCCCTGTTTCTGCCCCGGGAGAGGTTGTCGACACTGTTTAGGGCTTGCAATGGTCCTGGTGGCCTAAGCGTCGAGGGCCCACTGCCTCCGCCCGGCCCGCACCTGGCCCTTAAGGCCTTCCCACGGTGGCGACCGTGGGATTAGTTGGGGTTACTGGGTTGATGGAAGGCGAGGTTTGGATGGGATCTAGATGGTATAGTTTGGGTCCTGTTCTGGGGTGGGTGGGTGAGGGTTTGGTTCGTTCTTGGGTGGTTTGGTTTTGGTTGGGGGAAATGGCCGCCATCAGTGCTGGGAGGATTGATGTCCTTTTTTTGTGGGGACCCGAATGGGGAGATTGTGCGAGAACGTTATGGGACAATGGCTGATGTTGCTCATTTGAAATGTGTCACTTGGAACGTAAGGGGGCTTCATACTATGTCCAGGCGCCACAAGGTCCACGCTTATTTAGTGCGTAGGGGAGTGCAAATGGCGCTGCTGCAGGAAACTCATCTGAACAAGGCGGAAGGGGCGGCGCTACAGCGTAGATGGCGGGGGCAGGTCTTTTCCACCTCGTACTCCGCTTATGCCAGAGGGGCGCTAATATGGATCAGGGCGGGGGGCCCCTTCCAGGTCACGAGAACAGTGGTAGATCCGGAGGGGCGATACGTGGCTATCTCTGGAACACTGGGAGGGAGGGATTTGAACGTTTGCTGTGTATATGCTCCTAACATGGACCAGACTGCCTTCCTTTCCAGGTTATCGGGCTCGTTGGCCCACTTCTTCTCCGGGCCCCTTCTGCTTGGTGGAGACTTCAATTCCGTAGTGGACGTAGACATTGATCGCTCGCATCCACCGCTTCCCGATTCTCCGGTTCGTCGCACAGCCAAGGGTCGTCAGGATTGGCAGACTCGCTGGGGTTTGACGGACATCTGGAGAGCGCATCACCCCGCAGCTCGGGATTATTCATATTTCTCGAGCCTTCATGAGTTACATGTCAGACTAGATGGCTTTCTAGGGTCGCCCGAATTGGTCTTGGCGGCGGTCCGATCCGAGTACTTATCCAGGACCATATCGGACCATAACCCCCTCCTGCTGGACCTTCGCTGGTTCCCCGGGAGGCCGGCGGTGCCCACCTGGAAGCTGCAACCCGAGACCCTTGAGGACAGTGTTTTCAGGGCGGACCTGGGGGACAAGGTGGTGGAATTTTTTGCGTCCAACGGCGGCACCGCGAGTACCAGAGCGTTAGAGTGGGATGCATTTAAGGTAGTGGTGAGGGGTTACTGTATCTCTAAGAAGGTGGGCATGAGGCGTGTTATCCTAGCTGACCTAGATGCAGCGGATCGCAAACTCCGTGAGCTCGAACTTCGGCGCCCCGGGCACCCGGAATTGCAAGTACCAACGGCGGAGGCGAGGGAAAAGGTGGCGGCAGAGGTCGAACGGCTCCGCTGTTTTGACTATAAGGCCTACACGGTCCGATCCATCGCAGAGGGGGACAGATCGAGCGCATTGTTAGCGTGGCTGGCGAACCCTACGCGCCAATCCCAATCGACGACAAGTATGCGACAGGCAGACGGCACCGAGGTACACACCCAACCAGAGATTCTTAGCTGCTTCCGGCATTATTATGAATGTTTATACCGTAGTCGTTCCGCACGAGACCCTGACCGACTTGAGGATTATTTACGTCCACTGGAGCTCCGCACGGTGGAGCAGGAAGTGGCGAAAGCCCTGGGATCCGACATCGAGCTGGGGGAGATCCGTGGGGCCATCAAACGGATGGCGAGAAACAAGACCCCGGGCCTAGATGGCCTGCCGGTGGAGTTCTATGCAGCTTACGCTGACCTCCTGGCTCCTCGACTATTGGTGGTCTACAGGGAGGCGAAGAGGCTGGGGCGACTCCCGAGCTCGATGTGTGAGGCGTTGGTGGTTCCTCTCCTTAAGCCAGGCCGCGACTCGTCCGACCCGGGGTCTTACCGTCCCCTATCGATGCTGACGGTGGACTATAAAATACTGAGCAGCATCTTGGCCTCGAGACTGCTGGGACACATGAGTTCCCTGGTGCATGTGGACCAAGCTGGTTTCATCCCACGACGGAACACGACAATGAATATCCGCAGGTTGTTCCGTTTGCTAGAGGAACCATTCGTGGATGCCCCGTCCCCGGTCGTCCTGTCGGTGGACTTAGAGAAGGCTTTTGATAGCCTGGAGTGGGACTACCTCTGCACGGTACTGCGGAGATTCGGCCTAGGTGAGGGCTTTGTCAGGTGGACGACGGTTCTATATGCCTCCGCGTCGGCCAGGGTCCGGGCGGGACCGCTGGTCTCCTCGCGGTATCCGGTAGAACGAGGCACGCGGCAGGGGTGTTCACTGTCCCCACTTCTCTTTGCGCTGGCGGTGGAGCCACTCGCGCTGCACCTTCGATCGGGAGCCCATTATACGGGCTTGTGGACGCCTGCGGGCCCGCATTATGTTTCACTATATGCGGACGACCTGTTGCTCTTCCTGGAGGACCCGATCGACGCTCTACGTGGAGCGGCGGGGGCGCTTACAGAGTTCGGGGAGGTCTCGGGTCTCCGTGTGAATTGGCCCAAGACCTGTCTTTTTCCGGTACGCAGGGGCACTCTTGCCCCTGCCCTAAGTAGGGAGATTAGGTGGGAACCCGACTGCTTTAAGTACCTCGGGGTATTTGTTTATCACGACCAACCTGACCTCCTAGATGGGAACATTGCCCGCAGCATTCGGGCACTCCGAGGCTGCATGGCCTTTTGGGCCACGCTGCCGCTTTCGGTGGCGGGACGGATCGCCCTGCTTAAAATGGTGGCGCGTCCCCGGCTATTATACTATTTCCGGACTCTACCGATCTGGGTCCCACCGGCCACGTTTCGACTGTTACGCTCCATGGTGGTCGGATTCCTCTGGGGATCGGGCCGCCGGCGGGTGGCCCTCAAGACCCTGATGAGACCGAAAGACGAGGGGGGGCTCGCGGTGCCGGACTTTGAAAAGTATTATCTGGCGGCGCAGCTCCAGACCTTCACCCAGGAGGTCGCCAGGGAATTCCGGGGCCCGGAAGACGGGAGGGGAACGGGCATGGCCAGGCATGTTCTATCCTTCATAGCGCTGCGACAGCGATTGGCCCTTCGGGACTTGTCGATGGAGGAGCGGACTATCCGTCTGTGTTGGAACCGGGCCCACGCCCGGGGCCAACTGAGGATCCCGTACGCGCCTGAAATACCGTTGGGGATGTTGACGGCCCTCCCCCACGGAGGGGATTGGTCACGCTTGGCGGCCTGGGAGGATGCCGGTTTACAGCTGGTTGGGGATCTGTACGAGGACGGAGCGCTCTTGTCCTTTCAAGATCTTATTGACCGCTTCGAGATCCCCCGTGGTGACTTTCTGCTACACTCGGCCATTATGAGAGCGATCCAGGCGCACTGGAAAAGCGGGCAGGAGGAACCCCCCTTATCTCAGGTGTGCCAGTACGTGATGATGTCGGCGGGCACGGTGAAGGCGGTCACTTGCCTCTACGGCAGGTTGATTAACGAAGGGTTAGCTCCTCTCACCACTCTCAGAAACCGTTGGGAGGAGGACATTGGTAGGGAGATCCCGGAGACGACTTGGTCCCAGCTGGTGAGACAAGCCTGGAAGGGCACACGCAACGCCCGTTTTCAGTTGGTACACTATTACGTTCTCCATAGAGCGTACCTGACCCCGGTGAAGATCAGGCGATATTTTGCCACGAATTCGGCGGCATGCCCTAGATGTCCGGCTCCGGAAGCGGACCTCCTACATATGTTATGGGCCTGTCCAGGTCTGTCATCTTACTGGAGGGACGTAGAGACGACCCTGGTGGAGGTGACGGGGAGAGCCTTATCATTCGATGCGGCGGTGGGGCTCCTGCACTGGTTCCCCCATACCCCCAGAAATAAAATTTCTAGTAAATTTATCGACCTGGGGCTCCTCCTGGCTAAGCGAGAGGTGACCAGGAACTGGAAGGCACGGGTTGGTCCAACGAGCAGCAGATGGCACAGTGAGCTTTTGAAATGGGCGGCGGGGGAGAGCGCGCTGAGATATCAACTAGCTTGGAGGCAGCATAATGAGAAGGCGTAGGAGGCCGCGTTGGAATGGGAAATGTTGGTTCAGGCCCTCAGGGATTATTGTGCCCCCAGCGACTCTGAAAGTGAAGAAGCGACTCGCCCCGAGTCCCGGTGAACGTTTGTACTGATGGTCCTATTGATATCCCCGTGGGTCCCAAGGCAGATCCTGTGTAGGTGACTCCCTGGCGCTGGTGGTGGGGTGGGGTGGGGTTTCTTTGTTTAGTGGTTCTTTGTGGGTGGGGGTTTTCTTTTCTTTTCTTTTGGGTTTATAGGCTTGTTTAGAAAAGCAGATGACGGTCAGTGTATCATCCGGACCAGCTCAAGCATCCTACTGATCCCCCTCTGTATTTCGCCGCCCGACCCCAGGGTTGTGGGCCGGATGGATGTGTTCGGGATTGAAGGTGGGGGGCCAGTGGGTCTTATACTGTTGATACTGATTATGATACGTAGCTGGTCGCTACTGTAACGATTTACTAATTCCTGCAATAAAAATATATTTAAAAAAAAAAAAAAAATTAGTGTACCTCCAACATGATTTCAAACAACATCAAGGAGGATTTTAACTTGGTTTTAGAACTCTTTGATGACTTGCATCATACTCCGCAACATAATCAAAGACTCAGTGTTCATGCAATCTCTCCCTATTGGGGCGCAGCTCTCCAGTTCAGACTCAATGTTATCAAGTACAGAATATCCATTGCTGCATGCTACCATTAGAGTTTCATGGGTTAAAGGTAGGCTGTCACGATAGACATGATTAGACGGGCGTTGTAAATGTATGCGTTGTAACGTCATACATTCCTATGGAGCATCTCGTGAAGTGCCAGCAACAGCTCTTCTTCCGTGAGCTCTTTTATGCAGGCTCTATATATGCTTGTCCATGAGCCTTGATAACGTAAGCCTGCTAAATACACTCTGGTGGTTTGTCCGTGTTCTCCTTGCAAGCATTTTTACATCTGTTTGAGAGACAGGCTAAATGCTCTAGTAATAGTAGAGGATGGGATTAGGGAGGAATGAGATGTGTTTAGCGCGGGTAGTCACGCACACAAGAGTAAGACAATTGCAATATTCTAGGGGTAGCGACTTGTAACTTACACTTTTGTAGCAATTTACACTCCAAGGTTGAGAGTATCAAATGAAGTAAACTTACTTCCACATGTAAACTTACTCAAAAGTGTAAGTTAACTTTCTGAATCAGACTCTATAGAATTAAAGCCATTGCTCCATATGCAATTGAGGCCCAACCTCCATCTGTGAAAATAAACAGACAATAACATCTGTTTACAGTGAAGCTTCAGTTTTAAAGGAGAAAAAGAGTTGTCTATTGTGTGTGTTTAACTTTAAACCAGGCTTTCTAAATGGCCACATTTACTGAGTGTCTGTCATTTCATGTCGAATTTTACAATATTTTAACCTGCATTATCATTTAGCAAAAACACATACGGGGAATGCCCCAACTATGTGTCACTGGCTGACAGCTTCCAGGCTGTAGAATGCCTTTTGGCCATCCACATGACTGCCTCTCACATACATGCCTACCCACTGTATGAAACACTCATTCAAATAAAAAGTCTACGTTTTTAACTGTAAATGATATGTATAGTTTAGTATGTAGCAAGTGATTACAGCCTTACCCATGGCCTGCTTTGAGAGGTTTACACTATTGATGCAGCTTAAATATGAGGAAACCATGCTGTTGTCCTGAATGGGAGCTAAGTGACCACAGAATTTTTTTTACTTGATATTTGAAGTTGAAAATATTCTTAGTGAAATATACCAAGAGAAGAATGAACTTCATTTCCTATCAGAACAAGTTGGATAATGTCCATCAATAATCTCTCACATTTATTGTAGTCCTTTCCTTATACTTGAATGCCCACTGCTTCGCCCAAATGTCTGGATTCCTGGAAGTGTGTTATCACACAGGATTTGAGCCCCTACTTCTGATACCAGAACAGGCTTGACTCTCGAGCCATCCTTATGCTCTGAACAACCTTCTACTTGCTGCTGATGAGCTTGGGAAGGACAAGGAGGGAACCCCACCAAGTAAACAAGTCAATTTTCTTTCCCTCATGTTGTTTTTGGAACCACTGAGCCATTTAATATGGGGTGCATACCTCAAAGCATCTTCCTAAGTACAGTTAGGGCCTCAAATGATATATGCATTTTAAAATGATACTGTGCTTATTCCTCGAATGTGAATACATGGCCCAGGTTAACTCTTTGGATTAAGATTATTACTTTGTTAACTAGAGGTGAAATTACTATAACTTCTATAACTGATAAGGTCGATGCTATGGATGACTAGGGCTCACACTACTGAAAGGTGACCAGAAAGAAAGGGATTAGAATACCGTTTTATATGTCTGGTTATTTTACATTGATTATTAAAAACATATCAGAAATGTGTGTCAAAAGAATCTAAAATAATTAATCCTACATAGTTTATCTAAGCCACTGTTACCATATGAAAAAGACAAACATTAATTTTCATAGCTGTAACCCAATTCAACCTTTGCTGGTATTCCAAAATATATATATATATGTTATATCCTGTGGTCTCCTAGTTTCTTGCTGCTCACCCTGTGTGAATGTCATGCAATAGAAGGTTCATGAGTGGATGGTTGGATGAGTGGTCAGTTGCAATGAGTGAGGCTGGGCAGCAGGATGCTGTTCCCGGTGGGGCTTTACCATCTTACCTGTAACTGAATAAACTCACATAATCTATACTACTGGCTACTGGACTAATTACCTACATGGGCCTAACCTCGTTTACAAAAATATCCTATCAGGAAATGTGCAAACAAGTGCCCATTTTATTAGTTGTCGTAATAAGCCTTAAAATGAACGAGAAGTTCAGAGATATTGGAGTGGAGAACTGATGTTTCACCAGATTTGTCCTGCTCGGCATTGGTGGGGATTTGGGGGGCCCGAGGCACGAGTGGATTCTAGTAGGACTGGAATTGGTACTGTCGAAACGAGGCAGAGCAAAATGCTGGAAAGCGCTAGGGTCCCCGCCCCACTGGGAGAATGGAGAGCAGGCATGGATAACTCTGCTTACTTGGAAGAACCTATTTATATATCACGAGGAGGCCCAAAAAACACTTGAAGATGTGGTGGAAATGGAAGCATACTACAGGGTCAGGGAAATGATTGATGCGGAATTGGGGGAATTCTTGGACTTTTGAGGTCAAGCAACTGAACTCTGGGGTCTCCCGCGGGGCCCATGGTGTGTGTGTATTACTTCTGCCTATATCTAAATTCATTAGAGTGTTGTTATAAAAAAAATAGAAGTTCTTCAGTGGAACATTACGAAAGGGAATCAGAACTTGCACCGCAGGACAATTACTGTTGACATTTCACATTCTGCTTAATAATGGTTCATCTTTCTTCAGGACAACACTAAATGTATCTTTCTTCATTTAAATTAATTTATAGTGTTTTAATGCTCTGACCATGGGGAAATACACCATAGACACGGAGCCCTCTTCTGTCTCCTCAAAATGCATTCCTTTCAGAAGCACAAACTTTTCCCAGGTCAAATTCCATATTGAGGAGAAAGTGAAAGGTTCCAAGGCCATCAACCCTTATATAGGGAAATATATCTAATATCTAAAAGCAGGATTGGTAGAATCATCTGATGTCTCTTGAGCTTTGCTAGAGTCTTGCCCCTGACCTTTGGTTGATAAGCTTGTTGGGATATGTTCCCAATTAAAAACCAAAGGAACTTCATTTTGCCCACTCAAAAAAGGAACACTGCATGGTAAGCCATCATACAGGACACCAGGCAGACCTATTCCTTAAAGGGTTAGGGGTAGGAATGGCACAGCCAGGGGTAGCAAAGGAAAAGCTGAGAGGAGTAACTCCTACCCCGGCTAACCCCAATTGATGTCCATAAACCTTACTTTGCCGTCTTCAAGTATACCCTGAAACTGATACAATTTGTATTTTTCTCCACAGTGTCTCTACCAGTTGTTGGTGTCTTTGGAGCCCAGGGATGCGAGTGGCACTGCCAATGCCAGTGTAGCAGTCAGTACGCGTTTCACCCTGACACTACAGGTCTTTGCGGGCATGAACACCACCACCACCCCTGTATGTAGGTAAGAACGTACACTTCGGTGCCAGGGCCACCTATGTGAATGAGCCCAATGAGGGCTTTGCCAAGCAGTATGCACCCTTTTTTTCCTTTTTCAATACTTTGTTTTAGGTGGCCCATATGCCAATGGATCTTACTTACTCAACAATAGCCTTGTAAGTGTTATCTTGCAGCTTTGGGCTTGCACTGGGGTAACATAGTGCATAGTAGGAAGGAAGTGGGTTCTAAATAAAACAAATGGAGCTTCATTTATAATTCGAGGGTAACAGAAAATATTTTAGTTTCTGGAGGAAGTGCTGAGTATTTAATGGAATCAATCTAGGGAATTTCTGCTCGCATATTATGCCTTTTGGAGGAGCTGATTTCACCACTGGAGTTTATGGTAGACTTAACAATTTCCAGAATACGGAGAATGTTTCATTAATGCTCAACGCTAAATCAGTGATGTATTTTCTGCCAGTCGGATTTAACAAAATGCACAATGTGTGATCTTGGTCCACCATGCTATCACTCACTCTATAGATTATCTACCGATAAATTATGAGATGTTCTTGTGGGTTCATCCTGTAGAGTTGAAGATGGTTTTTGTTAATTTTTATTATCTGAGCCGATCCATACAGCCCAGGCATTGAACTGGAGGTGCCCTTTAGTGTGATATTATGACCAAGCCCTTAAAGTGAGACCAGGGTCCAGTTCTCAGTTTGGGACTGGAATCTGTGTCTCAGTGTGAGACTGAAACCCCAGCCACACTGTAAAGCTGAAACCCATCCTTCAGTGTGAGACCGGAGACCATCCATTAGTGTCAGATTGATGGCAAGTCCTCAGTGTTGTTTTGGAGCTCAGACCTCAGTTTAAGGTGTTAAAATATTGGTTTTCTTGGATAGATTTTTATCTGCTCCTACCTGTGTGACTGGGGTAAAATCTGTGATATGAGTGTCGAGCTCTTGTCTTCCACATGTGATTGAAGCCAAGTTCAAAGTGTGAGATTCCAGCGTAGTCATCAGTGTGAGTTACGAGCCTGGTACCCACAGTGTGAGAAGAGTCAGATTTTAGTCTGAGTGTGGAATTAAGTGCACAGTGTGGGCTCAGAGCCCCTGTCCTCAGTGTGGCATTGGAGACCATCCCTCAGTGCCCACTTTGATCCTGGTTCTCACTCAATGGGGCATATTCGCGAGGACTTATCGCTGAGTTATTGGCCCTTTATCGCAGCCAAAGTGGCGATAAACTTATAGCCCCATTCACAAGCTGGTGTTAACATCCGATGTCACCAGTTTACCTGTGATAGCAGCCGCAAAAAACATCACCACAGATGAACACGGCAACTAACGCTAATGAGATGCAGAGTAGGAGTTCCCGTGCAAAATGCAGCGAAAACACCACTTCGCAACATTTCCAACGGCCAGTCAGATCGGCGATAAAATCCCAAAACAGGTGATAAGGCAAATTAGCAGCAGGGATTTAACACCTGCTCTTACCTGGTGTAACGTCGGACGACAACCTGCATCACAAAAGGGAGCCCAGCCAAGAGTCACACCTGAAGAACAACAGATGCCATGGAGCCAACGACCATGCAGCTCGGACACCCAAGAGGCCCACAACTACCAGGCCCGGACTGGCCATAGCGGGCTCCGGGCAATCCCCCGGTGCGCCGCACGGGTAGGGGCCGGGTTTGGGCCCCTGGGGGCCGATTTTGTTACAGGGCCATTTTTGCAGAAACGCTGCAAAATCGGCCCTGTAACAAAATTGGCCGAAAACCGGCCCCGGCAAAGAGCTCGGCGGCATCCCCAACCCTGGGGGGAGGGGAGGGGGGCGCCTGAGCTCTTTGCCAGGGCCGGTTTTGGTTCCCAGTCCAGCCCTGACAACACCCACCGCCAAAGATATGTTACAGCAACTATACAAAATCATGAACAAAACAATTCGCCTTATGTCGCACAATTACAACACTTAACATTCATGTGTGGTCAGAAAAAGGAGAATCACTCATTCATCTTTGAATTACCAAACAAAACATTTTCTTCAAATTAAACTCAAAACAACTACTTGTAAGAGTCATGGCGGGTCTTCTCTAGACGATCTGTAAGTCACAGCCTGCAAGACAAAATTCAAGATAAGAAGGTGCGTCATGCGCTCATCAAAGGACAGAGAGAGAGAAAGAGCGGGAGAGAGAGAGAAATGAAAAGAAAGAGAGAGCGAGAGAGAAAAAGAGAGAAAGAGAGTGGGAGAGAGTGAGAGATAGTGAGAGAGAGAGAGAGAGAGAGAGAGAGAGAAAGAGAAAGAGAGAAAGAGAAAGAGAGAAAGAGAGAGAAAGAGAGGGAGAAAGAGAAAGAGAGAGAGACAATGAAAGGAAGAGAGGCAGAGAGAGTGCTGACACTGCAGACCCAGGCCTCACTGCTCACCTGCTCACCTGCTGCCACAGGTGTGTCTCCAACCATATGCAGGTATACACTGCAGCCCACCAGGTCCCTTGTCAGATTTAAGAATGGCAGAGTTTGTACATTTGCACACGCCATCATAGTTTGCCCGCCCGCACCTGTGCACACAGGCTGCTGCACCCCAGCCTTTCCCGCTGCCCAGCGGTGAGTGCCCGCCCCTGCATACCCAGGCCTCACTGCTCACCTTCCTCCACCGGCGTGTCTCCAAGTGGGCCCACTATGTGCCGGTGCAAGCTCCAAGCCCGGGGCCTCAACCTTGGCAGCCTCCACATCATGCAGCCCCACACCATGGGAAACCAGGTCACACACTTGACTTTTGGGTCTTGATTTCGTAATGGCAGAGATCATATCAGTGCACACGGTATCATCGCAGGCTGCACACCCGCTCAGCCCTTTAGGTGCCACTAACTCTGTGAACCGCGAGGCAACGCCAGCTGGCTCAGGCCTACACTGTGGTCCAGCAGGGCTCACCCATTCCGGACCGTTCCGTTCCATTCCGGACCGCCAGGATGGCGCATCATCGCAGACTGCACACCCGCTCAGCACTTAAGATTTGCTCCTACCTCAGTGCACCGAGAGTCACCGCCCCGTGGCGGTAGGCCCGTGCCTGCCGCTGTGTATCTGGTGCCACCAAGTATGTGCAACGCAAGTCATGGACCCTCTATGATTGAGTATCGTGGTGCGGACGCCATCATTTCCTTAAAGGAAAACGGGATGCAGTTCATAAAGAAAAAATAAAAGTTTTCTTTTCATTGTTTAAGAGCAGGCAGTGGTCCAGGGGACCACTGCCTTCTCTTAAAAAATGTTTTTACAAACATTCACAAAGGGGAAACGGTCCTTTGGGGTCCCTTTCCCGTTTGTGAATAGGTTACCATCTACTTGATGTAGGCAGTAAAATGTGAGTGTTTCACGACTGCATTTCAGTGGCAAACCATTCACACATATTACTGTGATTCAGTATTAGGAAGGGACACCCTAAACACGCCCCTTCCTAATATTGAATCACAAACCCATTTTGTGATTTGGTAATATGTTACCGAAACACAAAATTGGGCTTTGTATGTAGAAAAATGCTTTTTCCAGTTGCAAATGGCCAGGCTTTGCGAATTGAGCCATTTGTGACCTAATAAAACCATTGTAGATCTTGTCCTTCGTTAACACTCCTGATATTGCCAAAGCACATCCCATAGTTTCCCAGATTCATGCCTGAGTAGCTCAGCTAGTACAGAGTTCTGTCTTTTCATTCTGGGACTTGTAGTCCCTTAGCCTAGTATAAACTCTGAACTCAAAATCCCAGAATGCAAATAAAAAACCTGGCCTGGCTGGGCTACTCACGCATGAATCCGGAAGCTTGGGAGCTCTGCACAAAGACAACAGGAAAGGCAGCAAAAACACGCTTTCCTTAAAACAAATGGATCTACAACTTTTTTTTAAATAAATCTAAATACAGAAAAGAGGAGGCACCCATCAAGTTAACATAAGTTTGCCACAACAATATTTGTCATAAAGTTCCCAACTGTACATTTGAAGGAAAATGCAAGTCATTGAGGTGTTTCATGACCGCATATAGGGCTAAGGCCTACAGATGAGTTCCTTCATAAGGTCATGGAACTCCGACGTGACTTGCAATATCCTTTTAATGTTTGTCAGAGGATGTTTTATTCCTTACAGAAGATGGTTACAACCAGTCACGGCCGGAGCACGTAGGAGTGGTGGGGCATTGTGGCAGGGTAGTGGGGGGCGAGTCAACATACGACGACGGGTGAGAATACAATTTAAAAAAAAGAAAAATGCGTACCTTGCACTCGCCACATTCCTGAAAGTGTTTTTCAAAAAAATTATTTTATTCTCCCTTGACGTCGTATGTCAAGTCCCCCCACCCCACCGCTCTTACCTGCACCGGCCGCGGCTCGTTACAACATTTTTCTTCCCACAAATGATCTAAATCCTAGAGATCTTGGTCATTTATATGAAAGAGATAGTATGGTTGCAGGTATGAAGAATAAAAGTAGAATATGTTGGGAAAAATTAAACACACCAAAAAGGATAGAGTAATTTGTTACAAAAACAATATTAGAATAGGGATCATTTAAGTCCACATAAAAAATCCTATAGCTCAGAATGTGTAGAAACATAACGAAGGATTCTATATTTCTTATAACGACTTATAGGGTGAAAAAAATGAATATGTTGTTATAAATAGTTCCTTTCTGCTGCTCTCTGTTTATTTACAAAATAGATCAGAAGATTTTTTCTGAAACCACAGCTGTAATTATCAGTCACAGCCGGTGCAGGTAAGCGCCGTGGGACGGGGGTAGTCAACAGGAGACGGTATAGGATTTATTTAATTTTCCCTATTCTGTCCTTTGTCGACTTTCCCCTTCGCACTTCACTGCCTGCCTGCCCCACCGAGCTTACTTGCACCGGCCGCCGCTGGTAAATATGCTTTGTAACCTTCTTTTCATATTGAGTGCTGATTCTGGCAGCAGGCCAGTCACGGCTGGTACAGGTAAGAGCGGTGAGGCGGGCAGGGGGTCAAAGTCGACAGACGATGGAATAGGTAAAATAAAATTAGAAAAGAAAAAAAAACACTTACCTTGCACCCACCAACGCAGTTAGAGCAAGGTAAGTGGTTTCATTTCTTTTTTTAATTTTATTTTCCTTATTCTGTCATCCTTCGACTTCCCCCCACCCTGCCCCGCCTCACTGCCTCACCTGTCTTTTCTGTACCGGCTGTTCCTGCAGCAGGCATTATGGCATCTCAAATCACAGGGGAGGAGCAATGCCATTTTGTTATTTCGTATTTCAAAGATGTCACAACTTAACTTACTAAGGAAATAACGAACTGGGTTTTATCCAGGGATTAAATGTTTGCTTACATTCAGAGACACTGAGGTTATACAATTGTATGGCTGTGGTGTTTTTCTCACAAACATATGATTACCACGTTTGCCACATAATCCATCATCTGCTGCAAACCTGCAGATTTTAACACCGAAAATTGTTTCTAGCTGAAAGGTTCAAAACTTACTAAAAACGCAGCAACATATTTTGCTGCACAGTGGAATACCCTTTACAAAGGTTGACTGGTCACCTTCCTATTTCTTATTGCTATATTTTGCTGTTAAACTGGTACTTTTGAGTTGCAACCAATACCCAGGCAGTGTTAACAAGTGCAAAGATGACAAAATAATGAAGTAATACTATATGTTCTGCATTTCACAGCATCATTTGTCTTTTCTTGCTCCAAAATCTACTCAACCCTGCCACATAATTTGGCCTTCCCCTTCCACATAATTCCAATGGCCCTGCTAATATTACATGCATCTTGTTGACAAAGAGTAATGTCTTGAGCCAATATGTTTTTGTTGTAAATTTGATTTGTTGAGAGAATTATTTACAGTAGTGTAGAAGGAGGTGGAGGAAGAAACAATTCGAGAGGAGAGCTCACTGGAGGAATGTCTTCCACCATAGCTATCCTGAGGTGGAGGAATGTCTACTTCCACATCTAGTAGAATTCAGCATTTCTCCACTGCAGTGGTAGGATTTTCCACTCCCTTCAATTCTAAATATTAGTAACAACTTCTTTAAAAAAAAGTGCCACTTATCAGGGTCTAAGCCATAAATAAACAATTTTGACAGGATTGAAGCCTGAGTTGCCTTGCTTGGACTTAAACATGTGATCTTCAGATTGTTTCAAGTGTGGCCACCAAGCAACAACTCACGAAGCAATATTGATGAATTTAAGATTCACTTTTTTGTGCTATAACCAGTGGAACACCGCTGCACACATTTCAGCTATCAAAGCACAAAGGACAAATAATAGCACAGCTCCAGATCTAGCAAGGGCCGCCCACAGATAACACAATCTGCACTTGTGCTATGAAAGGTTGGTCTGCGTGACGTTCAACACTATGGTGTAAGAAGGCAAACCAGCAGTGTCAAGGGTAAGATTTGTACTCAAGGTACGCTCTCCAGTACAAATTCGTACATATAGACCACTGAACAGATTTCAGATGTGTACCATTTGTGATTTAGTGTAAAGCTCACGTTACACATACGTGTGTCAGGTGATACACTGCTTGATCCCTTGCACCTGGTTACTCTAGGCGTTAGGTTATGGGGTAAAGTCAGGTCATGCTGATTTAGTGATCTAGCTTTGTGCCAAAACCAGGGTCACTGGAATTATGCGATTGTGTGGCTGTGGCTATTTTTGCATAATTATAGATTAGCCACATAATTCGTCATATGCTGCAGCATCTGCAGATGTGAACAAAAAGAATGTTTTTCCTCGCGCAAACGCTTCAAAACTTTCTCAAAAGGCAGCGGCACGTGTTGCCACGCAATGGAAGGCCCTTTGCAAAGGTTGACCTGTCGCCTTCCTGTTACTTATTGCTATATTTGGGAGTTAAACTGGTGCTAATGACGTGCAACAGGACTCGAGTCGGGGTACCACGCGGGTGGACGGCGTCCCCCCACTTATTTTATAGGGTGGACGCCGTCCCCCCTGCCAAGCCGCTGGACTTCACCTTTTTGGCCTCTCCGAGACAAGATCGGAGCCACCTTTCGTGACGTCACTTCCTGACGTGACGTCACTTCCGGTGACAGCGTCCCCCCACTTCTTTTTTTACGACTTGTGCCCTGGGTGCAACCAATGCCCAGACAGTGTTACCAAGTTTAAAAATGACAAAATAATGAAGTACCACTTTCACAAAATGTGCTCCATTACGCCACACAATTTGCCGCATAATTTGCCTTTCCTTGTCACATAATTTGCTCAACCCTGCCACATAATTTGTCCCTCTCCTGCCTCATAATTCCAGTGGCACTGGCCAAAGCCAATGGAGTTTTGACCCAGGTACGTACTTTTGCATCAATTAAAAGGGGGTTGTCCATAAATTGTTTTGGCACTGCACGAGGGTCCATTTTCGGCTCAAAATAGCTTTTGCATCGCGTTGCAGGACTTAGGCAGCTGCTAATGATTTAGTAGATCTGGACCTAAGCTTTATCCTTGAAAGAAATTCTGTCACCATGAAGGTTATGCTGCCGCTTGGAGGGAACGTGAAGGTCAGACGCCTGCCCATCCTTTGAGAAACAGAGTCTGGATTGATAAGGGAGAAAGTGGTATCCCTGATTAATTAGCCAAGGGCCAGCGAGAGCACGGTTTATCGCAGGTGAACCATCAGGCGAGGCTTCATCGCCGATCGATCACGGTGGAGATAATAGCAAATGAGAATAGGAAGGGGGACAAAGGAACAACTGGCCGAAATGGAAGTGCAAAAATAAATCACCAAATAATTTAATCCACGTGCGTGCTTTCGGCTCATATCAACAATCCTAAATTTCCTTTGCACAGGGCTTGAAATGTTCCTTTAGGGGTCACCTGAAATTGAACTGTAAAAGCATTAATTTAGAAATTGGCTGGGCCCACCCCCTGGGCTAGCAGCCCGGGAAACCCACACATCATCGCCCAATCAATCCAGCGGCCCCTCGCCAGCCAAAACAGCTATTGATTTTTTTCTTATCCCCCTTCCTCCCCTTCAAATAAAAAATCGGTCTCTAAACTGATCGCGTAATATATCTTCCCATGGCGAAATCAATAACCAGAGCAGCAGAAACAAGAAATATGATCCAGACCCCGGGCACTGCTGGACAGCGATAGATCAACGCGGCCTGCAGTGTGCAGCAGCGGACAGCAGGTGGCAATGTTGGTCCAGCATGGGAGTGACTGGATACGCCAGGAAAAAACCTTTTACTGACTGAATAAGTGCTATTTTAACTAGATTACTGTAAATGGGACGCGGCGCGCACATAAGTCTATACAAGCCCTGTTTGTTTTATTGCACAGAAAATTTCCGAGCGGAATACATTAGAAAGGTTGTCAGACCAGACTCCTGAGAGAAAACCTGTCGTCAGGGTGTGAATATATATACGGCGTACTCTTGTGCGGCTCTTCTTTACTTAAATAATGGTTTCAGGTTTCCTTTGCTTTAGTAGGCGGACTGAAAAACTCCAAGATACAAAAAAGGGAGACAGCTAGCCTTATGGGGAGCCTTACAACGCCATGGTTGGCGGTTTAGGAGTTGTTATTTTTTCTCGGGAGATGGACTTGAACTAAGGGCCATCTTTGTCAGAAATTCAATCAAAGTGACTGCGCTGCGTGAAAAGGAAGGGTCAGGGATAGGGTTGTTCCGTAATTTCCATTATATGGAGATTTTCTGTCTTTTCCTAGAGCTGGTGCACTTTTGGCTGCCTAGTGCCAATGCAGGCACCCTTGCATCATGTTGCAAGGGTGCCTGTGTGGGTTGCAGCCAAGATTGTTTTTGTGTAGGAAGGGACACCTTCTTGCGTAAAAAAAAATCTTCAGAAACCATGAAACAAAAAAGGGCAAAAGTATAAGCACCCATTCATGTACTTCAAGGTACTGCGTCAAATGCCTGTTTACTCAGTTTCAGTACTTCTGCTGAAATGGGACTATCTGCGAACAACATGAATGTTCATCACCAAGTAGTAAATCATTCCAGACGTTGTTTCATGCATTGGGAAATCTTAAGAACATGAAACTGCAACTGCATATCAATTAGGGTGTTCCTACTGTAGCTCAAAGACATAGACAAATTGCATTTCATCTAAAAGAAGATGTAGAGAAAGAGCTTGAAGCATTACTAAAGTATAATATCATTGAGCGATCTATTGTCCAACTCCGTGGGTTTCACCCATAGTTGTAGTGCCTAAAAATGACAGAGAAGGAGCTGTACACATCTTTGTTGATAGGGGTCAAGCCAACAAGGCAACTGAAAGAGAACAACACATTGCTAAAATGATCATGCAGGTGAATGGTGCTAATGACTTCTCTCGCCTTCATCTGAACAAGGGTATCATGAATTAAAACTCGAAGAAATAGCAGGTACATTACCACCTTTTCTACCCTTATTGGTTTGTTCCGATGTAAATGATTAAGTTTTGGTCATCAGCTGCCGACATTTTCCAAGATGTCATTTGATGTATCATATAACCTATCCTGAATGCTTTAAATTACAGTGATGATATATTAGTTTTAGGGGTTACACAAAAGGAACATGATAAATGATGGGGAAATACTGGCACCCTCCCAGGAGCAAATGAATGAAACTCACCAGACATAGCAGGTTTTCTCAGAAACCGAGTGAAATGTATTTATTGGTAGCAAATGCCTGTATCATGGATAATTAGCAAGGAAGAAGTCAGGTCTCCAGCCTTAGGGGCTCTCAGACTGCTTCTTCCCAGAGTGACAGGCTTCTAGGTGCTATATACAGTTAGAAATGCCATGTCAGCAGAACTATATTAAGGCACCAAGCCAAATATGGCTAACATGGATGTGCAATGTCTGCACCATGCAAATTATAAACAGCCAGATATGGGCAGACCAGAAAGGCTGTCTCAGCACTGTGTAAGCAACTCACACAACCAGATTAAGAAATATCATGTAGTCAGGACAGGCAAAGTGACCTCTAAGGGGGTACAGAATAGCTTGTTGAAGCTTGTTCAGTCAAGGTCAAATAGGAAGCCCTTTGGAGCTCCAAGCCTCATGTTAATGTGATATATCTAAGCATGATATCTTTTGAAGTGCATACACATGGATTTATATATGATATTCATATATGTTTTACAACAATCCTCCCTTTTGGAAAGACCTATCAAACATTGGTGTAAAACCAATATATATCTATATATATATATCTATCTATATCTATATCTATATATATATCTATATATATATATATATATATATATATATATCTATGAAGAAAACATCAGTTACATATCTTTGAATGGCATTACACAGTGTTTGCATAAAATGCATATATTGTCACATTGATACATCCTGATGAGATCATTATTACATCAGCAGGCTGTTGTGATACCGGCTGCAATAAATATTGTTTGCTCTATGCAATGCATAAGGCTACAGTGTCACTAAGTCACTCAGTTCCCGGGCACTTTCAGCAAGTGTCAGTAATTTAAAGTCACGCAGTGAGTGGTCATCTCCTTTTCCTCCTGGTTCGCAGTTGTCTTGTTCAGGGGCGGTTTCACAGACCTGCTCTGCGTTGTCCTCTTCAGTCTCACAAGTGTGTTGTTTACTTGCTGATGCAGGTTTAACTTTGAATGCTGAGAACTGTGAGTTCTACACAACAAAACTCAAATTCTTTGACCATATCTTTTCTGATGGGGGTATGACGCCAGATCCAGCTAAACCATGTTTGTTCATTCCTTGGTATGGCCACTTAATGTTCCCGATACATGTGTGACTTTGCCACAGTGAGTGCTCCTTTAAGAGACAACAAAAATAAATGTTTCATTTTACTGGTCACATGAATGTTAACACAGTTTTAAGATAATCAATCATGCAATTGAGGATGCCATTGAAATGGCCATCATTACTCCAAAACTTTATACAGAGGTTGTTGCTGACACCAGCCTGGTAGGATTGGGTGCGATCCTCGCCCAACATTGTGAGCACCCAAATGCTCGAAGGCATATTGTGGCTTATGCAAGCAGAAAATTATCACCAACTGAATGCACCTATTCGCAATCAGAGAAAGAAAGCTTAGTATTGGTGTGGGCTTGTGAACATGTCCACATATTCCTATATGGAAAACCTTGCATTTGTGTACCGGATCATCAAGTATTGCTTACCATTTTTGGCAATCCACAAGCAAAGATGTCCCCTAGAATTAAACATTGGGGTTTGCGACTACTATCATGCATTGACCAGGGAAAGATCAAAACCCTGCTGACTGCTTTTCATGAGTGCCAGTACAGTGCCCTGATAAACCTTCCAAAGTGGCCAAAGACTACAATACCTTCATCATAAGGTCCAATACACCTGAAGCCATTTCATTAGAACAAATCATTACTGCAACGAGTAAAGATAGTGACATACTAATGCTAAAAAACTTTATTGCACATTAATCTTAGAAAGATCACATTCGACCTCTCACACATGACAACCAATATCAAAAGTTCAAAATGTGAAAGATTAAATGTCCATTACTCAAGAAGGCACTGTCTTACGAGGTGGCATTTCTCCCACCCGGAGGGAGCACCTATTATTTCTACTCTCTCTGAGCTTGAGCAATTTTTTATGTTTCTCTGCTGATCAAAAAACTACTCCCAGCAGATGGGAGCCTTTTAAAAGCTCCTTCCTGCTCAGAGCGGACTTGGTGTTGCTCCTGTTTGATGGGAGATAAAAAAAAATGTCCCGCCAAGGGCGAGCAGACATAGGTTTCCCTTCCCGTCCCAGTCCGGGCATGGAAACTGTTATGAACTGGGAGTAGGCTCCTGGGACATAGTTCATGAGCTGTTTCTGAGAGATGGGCCACACGGGGCCAACAATGTCTAACGAAGGGGGGCCCACATGGCCCCACTTCCTTTTACTTAATTTTATGGCCCAGGGGGATGGGGTCTCTGGGGCATTTAATGGCTCGACAAGGGGGAGGGTGTGGCACCACTCTCCTTAAAAAAATACACCTGGCCCCTTGAGATGGGGTCCTTAGAGCCAAAAGCATCCCTAGGAGGGGGGCTGCATGCCCCCTTACCCCTCAAAAGAGCACTGGAGGATGGGTTCGCTGGGGCCGAAAATGGCAGAGGCAGGAGTGTGAGGTGCCCCCCCCCCCAAAAAAAAGTCACTGGACTCCGGGGGGATGTGGATCCCAAGTACAAAATTGGCCTGGAAAGGGAGGGTTACGAGCACCCATGATTCCCAAAATTATTAACAACCCTTTCCCCATCTGGCCCACCGCAAGGGATTTTTAAAAAACAAGCACAAGAGACGGTATACAACGTTTACAACGCGAGCGTTACAACGAAGTACCATTACCACGCGGTTATAACAACAAAAGTTGTTACAACGAATTGCGCTGGGTGGCGCTCAAGGATAATAAATCATTTAATTTACTATCCCAACACCTTCCCTACTATCCACGGGGACTGGTGTTGGAATAGTAAATTATATTTCTTAAATTTGCGCCCCCCCCCCAACGCAAGTCGTTGTAACGACTTGCGTTGTTAAAACCGCATTGTAATGGTACGCGTGGTAATGGTGCGCGTGATAGTGACATACATCCCAAGAGACTGCACTTAAAAAAAACGTTTGCTTAGGATTCACTGCAAAATTAGGAAAAAACATTTTTGGACCTAGGCCTAGGGGGTCAGGGTATTCTGACCCAGCCCCCTTGTGTTCTTTTATTTTGTTTTCTTTAGGACTCGGGACCGAGTCCCAAGTACTAATGGGCATATTATCAAGAACGGCGTTAACGTTATAGTTATAATGGGCTTGATAATACGCCGTAGAGAATTCCAATAGAAGCCCATGTTAACACCAGAACCTGGGTTTCTATGGGAATTAACAAGGGCATGTTATCAAGCCCATTATCGCTGCTTTAGCGGCAGTTTTCTGCCGCTAAAGCAGCGATAATGTTACCGCCGTTTCTTGATAATATGCCCCTAAGATGGCTGCCATCACTTCCTGGTTGAGGTGGTGGCAGCCAATCAGATCTCAGTAGGAGGTCTGTCGAGATCCTCAGAGGCTCCGTGACACTAGCTATAAAAAGCGTTAGAGCATTAATTCCTCAATAACTACTCAATGAATTTACTCAAAAATACAAAAGGCACTCTTTCTGAACTAATATCTAAGTTTTTGCCAAATTTAATGTGAATCCACTCATCGGTTTAGGCTGTAGCTGTGTCTTAAGTTCCTATGGGAAAATGAATGGGCAAAACATGTTTTGGGACCCCCCCTTTTTTCTCTGGCCCTATTCCTGGGACACTGCTGGTTCCTGGCTGGGAGAGTGTGGTTATTTCCTGCACACCTGCTCCTGGACAGAAAACACTGCTTTGCTCCTACCAAGACGGGAGCACTGAAAAAGTGCTGCTCCCGTCCCAGTGGGTGCAAAGTGAAAGAGTGCTGGCTGGGGAACCGTCATGAGCTGCGGGGACGTTGATGCTCCCCCGATTCCCCCAGCGCCTCAGGAACCTATGGTGCCCGAGTAGGCACCTCCTTGAAAATAGTGATTCTCACATCATATTTCAATGAAGCATTATCTAAAAAAAAAAACGTAAAATGTTTTTGAGTCTTTTTATTTAACACATTTCAGCCAACAAACTGCAGCCATACAACCACCAACCACAAGAGGTCCCTGCACTTTAGAGGAAGAGCGTACAGCTCCAGCTTAGATTGCTTTAAAAATGATGGTAAGCTCTCCAGGGGTAATGGATTCAATGACCCAGGAGACTTACTGGTTCATTTTCTTTTTTATGTTGGTGGGATGCTGCTGCTTTCTCAGCAGCGCTCCACAATATTAAAAACATTGTTAGTGGTACTTATGCCCCTTTTAAGGGCACCACCAGGATCCACAAAATATGAGTTAAGACCCATTGCAGGACAACCGTCTCACGGCAGTGAATAATTAATGAGCAGCTGCTGCCACACATTCATTAATCTTTCTTTTCCTTTTTTAATTTTTGTGTGTGTCCCAGCACCCACACTTTCAAAAATGTATTTTTATAAGTAAGGAGCAGAATTGGAACCCCAAGTCCCCTACTGCCCCTGTGGCCCTTTTAGATCTCTAGCCACCATAGTGGTGTGAGCTGGCCATTTTTAAATTATATTATTAAAGATTGGGATGTGTGCATAGATAAAATAAACATTTGTGTGTGTATCTGTACAAAGAAAAACATTTGAGGTGAGCAGATTCAGAGTGTTTCTGTTGTTGTGGGGCGCTCAGTTTAGGAGCTGCTCTCCACCTAAACTTGGAAACTACACAGCGTTCTCTACTTCCTTTTTATGCATAATTTATGCGGCACTCTAAGCTTGAAAGATTATTGTTTTGATATATATATATATATATCAAAACAATACTCTTTCAAGCTTAGAGTATATATATATTATTTGAGAATTCTTTTCGGCCACATCATCAAATTGAGATAGGAGCACTTTGCTCTCATTGCTGTTTTGCCCTTTTCAAGTTGGTATTTTATACAACCTGTTATGATCATTTTAATAGTTGTTACCATGCCATTTTGTTTACTTTTTCCTTTCATCCCTGTTTTTATGGGTGATTGAGCTTTTAAAACACTTTATATTGCAACACCTACTTTTGGCGCGTCATGTGACCAAGCTCCACCTGCGGAGCGAAACGCGTCGAGGAGAGCACCCGCTCTGCGATTGCTGATATTAAAATCACCACTGCTAACACGACTGACGGTGTGATGGTGCTTCATTACAAAAGCTTGAATTTTTTATTAGGAGAAGAGGTAACCGCCTGTTTTAGTCCACGCTGACAGCGGCCAGAATTGCTTTGATATATATATATATATCCACAGTACTTCACCACCACAATCCCCCGGAAGGACAAAGACAGACCCAGGTATTGGTGCATTCAAGATTTTATTTTTAGATGCCCTGCACCACCGCCATTATGTGTTTCAGCCTCGCAGAGGCCTTGATCTCATGATACGCCAATGGAGAGTTTTGTCTACTATTTAAAGTGCTAGTGCTTAACACACATGATAACACATCCACAGGTAATCATAGACATAAACAACCTATTGTCATTAGTACAGGCTGTTGCGATGCAATAAATGCCAGGGTGCTTTACAGTACAATGATTAATATAATGGTGCAAATAACACAAACACAATAGATATTTACAAATAAATAAATACACATCTAGAGCACAACTATAGTATAGATAAAATTTGATATTAATGCTGAAAAACAGAGCTATAAATTCATATATTAAAAACCAATGTGAATGACCCAAATATTTAGCAGCAAAGGTGCACTTTTAAACCTCACAGTCAAAGATTAAAAATTGGTCACTATATGAAGCTCTATTACACGTAACTAAAATCAAGCTCGAATACTGATTCATATTGGTTACAGCAAAATAGTCATGACAAAATGATTGTGTTGCAAAAATATATATAAACGTCCTGCCCATATATATATATATATATATATATATATATATATATATATATATATATATATATATATGTACGCTCATGGGGAGGTCCAACTAGAGAACTGCAGCCGAACACAGGTGAGCTGTTCCCCAAACAGATTTTTATTAAAGGTACAGGCAGTCACGCTCTCCGGTACATTAAAAGCATATGTCCACAGTCCCAACGCGTTTCGAGTTTGCCTCTTCTTCCTGGGGCACTGCAGTCATCACACGCATATTTCGCTCCATCTCCAAATTAAAGCCATGATGAATGCCATGAATTAGCGAATCTGCTGCTTTCTGGGAGATGAAGTTTCAGTTTATATCCTGGATGGATGCGTGCTGAAATAAATGCCAGGTAAAGCCCCTCTTGGGCCCCAGAGTGCCGGCTGCCTTTATCCAACACCTGTGCTCCACAACGTGGCCCCCTATTCTTTGTGGGGTGGTGCTAGTTCGGCGGCAGGACGGCCGGCAAATGTGTACGCTCATGGGGAGGTCCAACTAGAGAACTGCAGCCGAACACAGGTGAGCTGTTCCCCAAACAGATTTTTATTAAAGGTACAGGCAGTCACGCTCTCCGGTACATTAAAAGCATATGTCCACAGTCCCAACGCGTTTCGAGTTTGCCTCTTCTTCCTGGGGCACTGCAGTCATCACACGCATATTTCGCTCCATCTCCAAATTAAAGCCATGATGAATGCCATGAATTAGCGAATCTGCTGCTTTCTGGGAGATGAAGTTTCAGTTTATATCCTGGATGGATGCGTGCTGAAATATATACTAGCAGCCCGTCCCGACCTTGTCCGGGAGCCTTCAGGCTTCCCCTACCCCCGCCTGCCCCGACATTGCCCAGCAGCCCGTGCCCCCGTCCGCCCCTTCCCCCGCCTGCCGCGACCCCCGCCTGCCCCGACCCTGCAGCAGCCCGTGCCCCCGCCCGCCCCGTACCCCACCTGCCCCGACCCTGCTCCTCGCCTCTCTGCTCCTCACCGCGGCCCGACACCTGCCTGCCCCGACATTGTCCCTGGATGCTTACCTGATCCGCTGCTTCTTAGTTTACCGCTCCTCGCCTCTCTGCTCCTCACCGCCCGTCCACCGCTGCTTCTCCCCCGTGCCATGTCCGCCTCTCCACTGCTCCCACCGCCGCTGGCCTCACGTCACCGCTCCTCCCCCGCGCCATGTCGCCGCTCCTCGGATGCCTCTCCTCCCCGTGGTGACGTGAGCACGCACGTCGCGGCCGGAGCTACTTTGGGGGGGACTACTTTTAAAAAATATATAAATATTGTAAATAACGTTTTATTTTTACATTTATATAGCCTATAACCATCTACACACCCTGACGATTTCAACAGTGTATCGGGTGTGTAGATTGGCACCGGGGAATTCCCGAGTTTACCCGCCTCAAAGCCTGAAAGTTCTAACTTTTTATAGTAGTATAGATATATGCAGCAATCACTCGCCCCAGCAACGCCAGCAATCCCCACTCCAACAGGATCCTGCCAGCAAGGAAACGAGAGCCGACCCAGGCTTTGTGGTGAATAAATATTATTTTATTTCAAAATCGCCACCAGCATAACGTTTCGGCCTACCCAGAGACCTTTGTCACATGACGCCATAGGAGGGGCATACCATTTTTATTATTATTATTATTATTCTGAGTTTTGTATAGCGCCTGGTTACCCATAGGCATCCCACATAAAGTGCAAGTGCAGTGGGATTTGCAACATGATTGGTCATTTGTTGTGATTGATTACATAGACACAAACAAAGTACTTTATAATGCTGCTGAATGCCCGTACCTGGCCTAACAAACAATAAACACATCAATTGTTCGGTCTATTTGCAAATCAAGGTAATAAATGGCAAACCATAAAATACAAACAACATTCGATCGCATTATATAGTTCATTTAGTATGAACAAAAACACGCCAGGGACCAGCACAGTGTCTAGCCCTCCAGCTTGGTACCTCATTTGGTGGCACCCTTATCTCTCCCTAATTCGTCTGGCCCTGTTGTGGAGCTAGCGAGTAGGAATAAAACCCAAGTGGGTACATTTTTGTGTCCATGTCTCATTACAGTCCCGATCGTTTCTATCGATGTCCTACTGTGGACCTCTTAATATTGGTGTCCCAGAACTATATATATGCAGAATCCTTTGTGAATAAACAAATGCTGTAGAGCCCAAAATCCTTTGTAAGCGTGGTTTTTATTTTTCCATATAGCAAAAATGCCTGCCGCATTAACAGTTACAATGTACTCCTACAAAGAATATCTTTTAAAGCTGTGCATCTTCTAAATGTAACTCTTGGATTGTCTCCAACATATTTACATAGTGTGTCATCTGTACCAAAACATCCCAGAATTTTCAGAGGCATCTTTTCACCTCCCAAGTTTAATTCATGAATAACGTAATGAATCTTATTGGTTCTTCTTTGTCCCCTACTACACTTTTAGTTTTTAACAGATCATCTCTTTTGACAGTTTTCACTTTATCGCATGCTTGTTTTATTGTTTTCTAAGAGTATCTCCTTTCCCTAAATCTTGTTTCCATTATCATAATTTCTTCATTGAAGGCTAGCTCAGGGCTACCATTTCTCCTTACCCTTAATAGCTCTCCATATGGTATACTGTTGATTAAGTTAATGAGTTTACAACTCTCTGCATGCAGTAAACTATTGCCAGCAGTTTTTTAATGAAACAATCTGCTCTCTAGTTGATTTCCACTCACTTTAACTTCTACATCCAAAAACTCAATAACATTCATGTTCAGGGTGCAAGTGAGATTTAGATTCAAATTGTTATCGTTTAGGGTCTCAATAAAACTTGTGGCTTCTTTTTCAGTCCCTTTCCAGATACAAAATACATCATTAATGTACCTTGCCCAGAGGACGACATGTTGGTCAAAGGCTTCAATGTTACTTGCCACCTACTCCTCCCACCAGCCAAGGTATAAACCTGCATAACTGGGGCGAAGCAGGTCCCCATTGCCGTTCCCTGGGTTTGGCAATAGATCACATGATCAAAAATAAAGAAAATTTTGTCAAACATGTATGCATCATGTTCAAAAGCATTTCAGTATGCATTAGATATGATATGGCACGACTCTTTAGGGAACAAACAACATGCTTCCATACCTAGATTGTGGGGTATACAGGTGTAAAAACTGTTGACATCTAATGTTTTTAATAGCACGTCATTTTGCCAAATTATGTTCTCAATTAATCTTAAGAAATCTCTCCTATTCTGTACATATGATGGTAGAGCTTGTACATACGGTCTTAAGAAGTAATCAATGTATTTTGAGGTGTTTTCTAATAAACGACCCATGGACGAAACACTTGGACTTCCCGGGGGGATTTGACTGCCTTTATGAATTTTAGGCAACATATACATTGCTGCTTACTTTGGAAACTCACAATTCAGAAATTGAAACTCATCATTAGTTAAGATGTTTTCTTTACTCCATTTAATGAGATTGACCTTATTCCTTTCACTGCTTTCCTCTTAGATTTTTCTGTCTGTTGTCACATAGATATTCTTATCATTCACTTGTCTTTTGCCCTCATTTAAATACATTTTTATCGGCCAGACAACTATATTTCTACTCTTATCAGATTTCTTAATCACTATCACTATATATATATATATATATATATATATATATATATATATATATATATATATATATATATATATATATATATATATATATATATATATATATATATATATATATATATATATATATATATATATATATATATATATATATATATATATATATATATATATATATATATATATATATCACAGAAACTCGAATCAAAATCACCAGCAATCCTCAAGGACACCACTGGAACAAGAGACAAGAGCCGACCCAGTTTACGCAGGTGAGAATTATTTTATTGTAATTTTCAGCAGCCTGCCAGCATAACGTTTTGGCCTGCCCAGAGGCCTTGATCACACAACGCCATTAGAGGAGCAGGCAATTTTTAAAGTGCAAGGTGCAAACAAATCTGTTACTTGATTGGCTAACATCATTACCAGCTGAATGGGCATGGGAAAAATACTAGTGGGATATAAAAAATGTTAAACACCACAAAATTATCAGTAAACAATGCACTTAAAATACGTTATTTAAAAGAAGAGCATAATTAAGGCAATCATTTAAAAAAATTAATAACGTATAAAATATCACAAAACATGAAGCAATGTGCAAAGATAATAAAACCCAATTGGGTTGATATTCTGTCAACATTCCTAATCCAAAGAATTAGCGACCCGCCAGCCCGTAAGGTAATAGTAATACAATCAAGATATACAATATGTGCAAAATGTGCAAAACTAAGTGCAAGAATGAATCCAAAAATTGTGAAAGAGCAAACTCTTATTAAAAATGCATAAAACAGATGTATTAAAACAAAACAGTACTGTGCAAAAGAGAGTGAGCTAACACGAGTTATTCCGCTAGTTGAGATGTTATAACACTGGGGACTTTTTCAAAAACATTAATTCATTTTAGTAAGGTGCTGCTTTTAAAGGGGGGTCTGTACACGAGAGACAGGTATAAAAAGCTTTGCTAGCATACAGGCCTAGAGGAGACTTACAATCTAGTTCCACAATATACCTTGTTTCTAGAGCTCTTAGAATGGCCTCCCGATTTCCTCCCCTTCTAAGGGGTGGAACTGCATCTATAACAAAGTATTGCAACAGCTGACTTTTGTCTCATGATGGTCTTTAAAGTGACTTGCGACCGGGTAGGCGGCGTCACTAGTGTTGATGGCCCTAATGTGCTGGAGTATCAGTTTTGAGCCTGCAACTTGGTACTCCCAACATATTGCAGGTCACACGGACATTCCAGCACATATACCGCGAACTCTGTCTTGCACGTCAGCTGTTTGTGGATGACACGGGGGATATCAGAGAAAGGTATAGTGTATTCTGTCCTGCTCACCCCGTGTTTGCAAGCTTTGCATGAAGAGCACTTTCTAAATCCCTTACTGGCCTGCAACCTAGTTGTATTTGTTGCCACCTCCGGGCTAGATTTGACCAGAGCATCGCTCATAGAGCGAGCTTTTCTGAAAGAAATTTCAGGCTTGGCTGACATCAGGGCTCCTATAACCGGATCATTATGAACCAAGTTCCAGTTCCTATTAAGGATTTTATGAAGAGCTTGGTGCTGTCTATTGTAAGTCAGTATAAGCCTGACAGGTTGTCTGGTCTTCTTGGGGTCTGCTAACTGGTTTTTTTTTGTAAAGCAGAGCCTCCTTTCTAGGGATAGAGTTTGCCTTCCGGATGGCAGTGTCCACTGCCATCTTTGTATAACATCTGGCCAAAAATCATGTTTTACTGGCCTCCTGAGCTAGCTTGCATTGCGCTTCAGTGCTGCAAATGTGTTTGATACGCAGCATTTCCCCATAGGGGATGGTGCGTATCAGATGCGCCGGGTGATGACTCTTGGCGTGCAGCACTGTGTTGCCTGCTGTTGGTTTTCTATAAAGTACCGTCTCTAGTTTGTTGTTGTTGACTACAACCTCCACATCCAAAAAACAGATATTGTCCTGGCTAATGTTGGAAGTAAAAGCAAGGTTAAATGCATTGTTGTTAATCAGTTCAATGAAGTCACTAGCCTGCTCTTTGGTACCCCGCCATATTAAAAATATATCATCGATATAGCGGTACCAGTGTACGACATGTTCAACAAAAATATCATGGTGAGTCCCATGGAGGACCTGCTCCTCTCAGTAGCCCACATGCAAACAGGCATAACTGGGAGAAAAGCAGGCCCCCATAGCAACACCCCTGATTTGCTGAAAATACTGGTTGTTGAACATGAAAAAGTTGTTGTGCAGGCAGTAAGAGATCATGGCCATCAGCATCTTATTGTGTTCTGCCACACAGATAGGTCTACATCCCATATAGAATTGTGTGGCCCTCAGCCCATCTATATGTTGGATACTGGTATATAGCGCTGATACATCCAGTGTGATTAACCAACATTGTGAATCCCATACTACACTGTCCAATTTCCTTAAAAAATCACCTGAATCCTGTACATGGGATGGCAAAGCGTTAACAAATTCTTGGAGGAAAGAGCCAATGTATATCGTTGAATTTTCCAACAGTCCACCACGTGATGAAATAATCGATCTCCAGGTTTTTTTTTCAAGATTTATGTGGACTTTGGGGATCAAGTAAAAGACAGGCATTACAGGGTGGTCCTTTTTGAGGAATCTGAACTCATCCTGGCTCAACAATCCTGTACTCCTCCAACCCTTCAGTAATGTCTGGTACTCCGCCTGAGCTTTTCTGACAGTATATACATCACATCGTTTGTAAAAGGGTACATCATTCAATTGGAGGTAAGCCTCCTCCAAATAGAGAGAACGCGGCCATAGAACAACATTACCCCCTTTATCGGCTTGGCGGATGATGATGTTGTTATCCACCTGTAATTTCTTGACCAAGTTAGTATAGCAGTTATTATGTGCCCAATACTTATGTTTCTCTCTTAGAGTTGTAGTATAGAGCTTCTTGATCCCTGCAATTGTCAGTTCATGGAAAATGTCAATGTTGTCAAGTAGCATTAGTGGAGTGAAGGTAGATTTGGGTTGAAAATTAGTGTAGCCCGGCCTGTCCAAAACCAAAGGCTCTTCCACAAATCCTGAGCTAGAACCTACATTGCGTAATGCTGTCCAATCTTGTAAAAGTTCTACATCGTTAACAACTAGGCCAGTGGACAAATCAGTAGATGTAGTCAAGTGTACTTTCGGCTAGAATTTGCTGCACAAAAAGTGTTTCTGTAACTTCAACTTACGGGTGTATTTGTAAAGATCAATCCTGGTCTTTGCGTAATCGAAGTCACTCGCCGGACTGTATGTTAGACCAAGCGACAAAGTTGTCAACTCAGCTGAAGTGAGAGCGAGCTTGGCGAGGTTAATAACAGAGGAGTCAACTGGAGTGAGGTTACTGATATTATTGGATGGGTTTATTTCCTTTGGTTCCATCTCTTGTTGGAATGATTTTTCTTCTTGGGTTTTTCTTGTGCGACCTGCTTTGCGTCGTTGTCGCCGCCTTTTGTTGTTCCTTTAATTACGCTCTGATTGGGTCTTCTGGGACGTAAGGTATCTCGTCTGTCTTGTCGCAAACGGTCTACCTCCTGTGCCAAGGAGAACCTGGTAAACCCCAATTGCGAATCATTCCTGGTTAATTCCGTATCTGACTCACTGTCAGGTACTGAGCTCACATCTGATGCAGATGACAGCAAGACAAGTCTGATGCTGGTATACCACCTGTATTAGCTGGGGCAGGGGGAGGAAGGCCTGCGGTGCATTTTGAAGCTTTGATGGCGTCAAATTTATTGGCAAACGTGAAAATGCGACCTTGTTGATAATCAATTTTTCCGCGTTGAAATTTGAACGCTTTCCGCTTTTTAAGGATTTCCTCCTCCTTGCGTAATCTGGCCAACATTTCACCCTTAAGTTTGGTAAACTCTTCCTCCGCTCCAATTTCTAATGTACTGATTTCTCTGTTTAACTCCTCTATTTGTTCCTGTAGCAGGGTACGGTCACTCTCTGCATATTTCACCAAGATAGTGACCAATTAACGGGAGGATTCTAGGTTACACTCCGCCCACTTGTTGAGCATGTTGGGGTCCGGTTGTTCGTAGCTGGGTGCCAGCATTATCCTTAATCCACGTGGGATTCGTCCCACCTCTAAATATCTGCTCAACGACCAGTACTCCTCCCACCATTTAGCCTGCTCTCTTTTCATCAGCTTCTCTAGTTTTTAAAAATGATCGCGGAGGTTCAAACCCCCCTCTCGCACAGTAACACTTTGTAGATTCACATTTGACTCTCCAGCTGGGGAGTCATCAAAGAGGTCAAGTGCTGCCTCCTCCCTACTCCTCAAAGCGTCTGCTGACATGGCGCTTAATGCAGAACATAAATGTTTGCTCACCAGGAAAGACGAACAGCTGCTGCTGTGGTCCTGTCCGTCGTCCGCGAACTCCTCCATTGGACATTCCACGTATCGCGCACCACCACCATAGCGAGTACCTCAGCTGGTGCCGGGACGTCCGTCTCGCAGCACCGGTATCGTTTTCGGCAGCAGTAACAAGCTTGAAGTATATATAAAACCTACTGGCGAGTTAGGACCTAGTTTCCTTAGGAAAATCATTTTTTGTTTTCTCAATATCTTTGGCGCCGGTTGACGAATCTTTGTGAAATTTTCGAAACTAGTGGCCCGCTACTATTCAATCCTGTCTTGAAAGTTTCGGGGTGATTTGACAAGTGGGGGCTTAGAAAAAAGGGGGTTCCCAAAACATGTTTTCCCCATGTAATTTTCCATTGGAAACTTTAAACACAGCTACAGCCCGAACTGCTGAACTGAATTACACCAAATTTAGCAAAAAGGTAGCCCTTGGTTCAGAAAGAGCCCTTTTTTTAAATGGTGTAAATCCATTCAGTAGTTCCTGAGAAATTAGAACAAGAAAAAGTTTCTATATCTGGGGACGCGGTGGAGTCTCAACCCCTTCCGAGCACGAGCTTCACTGTGATTCACTGCCAACACTCCAAACCAGGAAGTGTTGGCAGCCATCTTGTGACTCAGTAGAACAAGTCACAAGAAAACAGTAACATAAAGGTGAAAAAAAGAAAAGGGGGAGGGTAGAAACACCCTGACACCTTAGGCCTGCTCAGGAGGTCCCAAAAAAAGCATTAAAAAAATTAAAATTAGGAGAAAACCACACTGGGGTCGCAAATCCAGCTGAAATTGTTTTTAAAAATGAAGCGCTTCATTTAATTGAGGCCCCTGGGTAGGCCAGGTCCAGAGGGCATTGCAAAAAAATAATATGCGGGAGGGCACGCAGCCCCCCCCCCCCCCCAGGGCTTATTTAATTTGTGGGGATGCCCACCCCGGGACACTGCTGTTTGCTATGGCAGAGTGGGAGCCGTGCAGCTCCTACCCTGTCATAGCGAATATGCTTTGGATTTTGGAAGCGAGAGCAGGGAAACCTGCCCTCTCTTCCAAAATCCAAAGCAGATTGCTTTTCCACATGGGGAGCTGTATGTCAGCAGCTCCCCATTTGGAAAAGCAATGCCGGTGGGACCGTGGGGAATTGGGTTCCCCCTACGGTCCTCAATGGATAGGGCCGGCCCCGGGGCCAGAAGTGGCTCAGAAGGGGGGCCACGTGGCCCACTCCCAAAAATAAATTTAAAAAAGGATGGTGAGGCCCTGGGGGATAGGGTCCCCGGGTGCAGAAGTGGCCCAAGAGGGGAGCCCGTAGCCCCCTCCCCTCAAATGTTTTTTTTTACAAAATGTAAAAAGTAAAGGCCAGGCCCGGGGGATGGGTCCCCGTGGCCAATAGAGAACTCAGAAGGGGGGCCACACAGCCCACTTCTTAAAAAATTAAATAAATGTGGCCATGGCCCGGGGGATGGGGTCCTCGAGGCCGGAATTGGCCACAGGAGGGGGACCACCTGGCCCCCTTCCAGTTCATTTTTTTTAAAGGGGTAAGGCCCTGGGGGATGGGATCCCCAGGGCCCAAAGAAAGGAAAAAGAAGGTGGGCCACACAGCCCCCTTCAAAGTTAAAAAAAATAAGAACAGCATCATACCGGAGGCCCGCCCCTTCCCAGCAACACTCTGTAGCACATTTTAAGTTGGGGAATTAATTCCCCTTCAATCCTGAGGGTCCCTGGGGGCCAACTAGTCCCCCAGGTACCTCTTGCAAATGCCACAGGGCTGTGTTGCAGAGAGGTGCTCCGAGGCCACACCCCTTTTTACACCACTCTGAAAATGCAGCTTCTGGTGCACTGCTGGTGGGGGGATGAGGCCCTCTTGTGTCATAAGGACCTTAAGACACAAGTGGACTTTGAGCAGCAGTGTGCCAGAAGCGGCATTTGCTGCATGGTGTAAAAAGGGGGGTGGCCTCAGAACACCTCTCTGAAATGCAGGTCTGTGGCACTTACTAGAAGTACTTGGTGGGCTACTTGGCCACCAGGGACCTTCAGGATTCAGGAAACTTAATAGGGATGTCATAGTTAGGAATTAGCATTTAAAAAACCATTGAAATTCACTGAAAAAAACATAGGCTTCAGGTGCGTTATAGTTAGATATTTGCATTTAAACCCCCTTAGAAATTTACTGAAAAAACCATAGGTTTCAGGGACGTTATAGTTAGCTGGACATTTCCCTCTTTCAAAACCATAGAAATGTGGCAGTTATAGTTAGTTCAGCTAACTATAATTCACGCTCCCGCAATGCACTGCTCATGACATCACATATTACATCATTTATGACATGGTCAGTGACATCACTGATGACATCATCCACGTGAAAATCTGATGCACCTCCTCACACTATAATATAACCTTTGATACACCCACTCTAAAATACAGACCACCATTTTCTAAATCATTGACACACCAATACCAGTTACTACATACTGATTCCTAGGTCTACACAGAAATCCACTCATTCATTCATACAATCACTCATACATGCTGTCACTCATAAATTCAACTTTATCATATGCACTGATACACCTATACAGACACTCACACACCACCACTCATCCATTCAGTTACTCACACATCTAGTCAGTCATGCTAAGAATCAATCACATTCCCATTTACTCACCTATACAATTATACACACACCATGTCACTTATTCATACAGATACTAACGCATACTTACTCTCATATATAATCAATGATACAAGTAGACACTCATCTATACAGCCGGTCTCACAATCACTGAATATAATGTAGAGTCACTTATATACTTCAACTCTCACATACGCTGCCTTTTACATATGTACTTACTTGAACATGTACTACTGAGACATCCATTCACTCACAAACACACACTCATGCACCTGTTTCCCCATGCACTCTTGAACCCATACGCCCAGTGAATCAACCACGCACACATCTATGTACAGAGTCACACACCTCCCACCCACCCACACACACACTCAATCTCCCCCAAAAACACTCAGACAACCAATCAATAATCTATATAGACACTCATGTAGCTACTGACCAACCCATGCAGCAGCTTGCACAACAACAGACAGACTGATACAGACATTCACACAGTTTAATCACTAACCCATGCATTCAGTAAGACACATTTAATCACTCACTTATACAGTCAGTCACGCACCTACTAAATCCTCCATCCAGACACTTATACACCCACTCATTCTTTAATACACCTTGGAATATGTATATAACATATTTAAACTTCACAGAAACACACATTCATTGAATGATGTCATCAGTGATGTCATCAGTGATGCCACTGACCATGTCATCAATGATGTAATATGTGACGTCATGAGCAGTGCATTATGGGTGCGCGAATTATAGTTAGCTGAACTAACTATAACGGCCGAATTTCTATGGTTTTGTAAGAGTAAAATGCCCAGCTAATTGTAACATGCCTGAAACCTATGTTTTTTTCAGTGAATATATATATATTTACACACAAACCCATGTGTAAGGACGCACACACAGATATGCACAGTGTAATCTGCTATTTATTACCGTTGTAAGTGTGGGGAGAGAGGCTATGACTCATGACAGGTGGAGCATTGAGTGACTCATGGTGCCCCTCCCTCAACAGTGGTAATTTGTTTAAACAATTGGTCTATAACCAAAACCAGGATGCAAGGGTTTACATTACTGTAGCAATGTCAAATGCAACTGAAGAGACCTCGGGGCTATTAGGAGAGTTATTCTCCTATAGAAAGTCATTGTTGCATGCAGTCCATGAAGCAGTACAAACTGTTTTTGTACTGTCAGTTTTGCTGTGCATGGTAATACAGGGGACAGATGTGTGTGTGTGTGTGTGTGTTTGTTTTTTTCTTTCAGACTGAAAGGCCCATTCCACTCTTTTCCTATCTTCCACCTATTACACCATGTATAGGGCTATGCTCTCTGTGCATTTAATATATATATATATATAGAAGTAAAAACATGCCCCCATTTGAATAATGACAGTAGAAGTCTGACATCCCACCGATTCAGCATCCCCTTGCCAGATGGGGGGCAGCATAGAGCTAAGAAGTCTTCACAGTATTGTTTGGAGGAATGAAGGCTAGATTATCTTGAGTGATTACTTCCTCCTCAGTTGGAAAACTCGAATGATCCTTAACATGCACACTGACGCACTCACACACACACATACACATGTCCTTGGAGGCCTGGGTGTATGGGTTCATATTGAGGGCGCGGACAGGTGGCCACAGAGCCTTGCACAGAGCACCCTCTGGGCCTGGACCCTGCCATTTAATAAAGCTAATGCCATTTCCTATAATTAGCGCTTACTCACAGACCGCCATTGTGGTCTCCCATGCCAAAGGTCACGTCCCAGGCACCGGATGTGAATCAGAGACAGGAAAATTGCAGGATTATTTCTGGCAAGGTGACCCGTCCCTGTGGGTAAGTCTGTGCCCTCGGAAGGACCTGGTACATCGTGTTTCGTGACATGCGTTCACCATGGATTTGCTTATGACGTGATAGTGACGAGGTGCAGTGAGTCAAGAAAGGACAGGTGTTTACAGGGAGACAGACAGGGGTCCGCCGACTGCTGCATTGTTTCTAGCCTCAGAACTTGCAAAGTCACTATTTGCTTTACAGCGACGCTGATGCACTCTGTGAGCGCTAAGTATTCTTCTCCGTATTTATTTCATTTGTTTAATACACTGGAAAATATCGGACCATTTCAGAGCATTCTGTCACACATTAAATGAAAGTGTACTAAAGTGCATATCTATGTGCTTAATGTTTGGAAGTGACTAGATGCCCATATGGCAACGGGAACCGACAATCTTTTGCTAAGAATCAGTTTCTAGGGCAAGCTGAGTTTATTGTCAACTCTGGGTAATTGAGGTCTGGTCAAATGTAGTTGTTTTCAGCGTTTGCAAAAAGGAGCACAGACGGGCTGTGCTCTCAAAGAGGGAACGGTGCTCTCTACAATAGATAGGCCTGGATCCACAATGGTTTGTGGACATGGACGTCATTTCGGATTCGTGACCCCTAGCTTGCCACTTGCGACCCCTGGCATTGCATTTTCAACCCCTGGAATGGAGGTGGTAAAATCAGTGGCAGAAACACAGGGGCACCTCGTCCTTATCGACATCGGTTGGAGAGCCAATCTGCTTGTTCTTTTGTCATTTAAAAAAAACATAATAGTGAACAAGAGTATATTATTATCTGTTAGTGTAATAAAAATTGAGTACAATTAGCTACAATATAACCCTATGTTAAGAGTGTGTGTGTAAATGTGTGATTGTGTGTTAATGTGTAGGCATCTGTGTGTGAGTATATGTATATGTCAAACGGGGTGTGATGTCACTTCCGCTACCCCTGGGCGTTCGGTGGATTGTCGTTCATGTTTGTGGAGTGATTAACTTGTAAAATAGGAGGTGCCAGGGCTCACATCTTTGCTCAGACGCCCAAAGCTTGGCGCTATTGAAGGACAGGTTGCTGAATACCAAGGCTGCACAGCTTTGATTCCACCTCCTGTCTCTTTAATCCATCACCAGACCTTCCCTGCATCTTTAATTCACTGATGCTGATTCTTTTCCATCCTTGCTTTCTACCTTTGTCCATCACCAGACCTTCCCTGCATCATTAACTCACTGATGCTGATTCTTTTCCATCCTTGCTTTCTACCTTTGTCACGTTTTCTAGGTTTTGTTTAACTTCTTTTTTCCAAATTTTGTGTTTTCTGTCTCCTTTCTCTGTCTGTTGAGAAAAAAACAAGTGCTGGTTCCCCAAAAGGAGTGATTGTGGACCCCACTGCAACCTCCTGCTCAAATTAAGCACTTGCTATCAGATGCATCAACGTAGCCTTTTGCTATTCCTAAATAGCGATTTTTAAGGAATCGCTATTTAGGAATAGAAAAAGCCTATGCATGTAGGAATCGCTATTAAAATAGCGATTCCTAAACATTCCTTAATTGCTAGTCGCAAATTGCTAATCGCAATTAAGGAATGCTGTCCCATTCATTCCTATGGGCCTACAGGCCCTTAGGAATGAATTGGAGATTGCATGAGCAATTTGCGAGTACCAGTAAGTACTCGCAAATTGCTCATGCAATTTCAAGGGTGCAAGGGTGTCAAAATGACACCCTGTTGCACCCCTGAAATTGATCTCTGCACATATGTTGCACACACACATGACCTAAGGGCATGTGTGTAAGCAACATGAAACTTTGAAAAATGCACAAAAGTGCTTTTTTCAAAGTTTTAGCAAATTACCATGAAGTTCAACTTCATGGTAATTTGCTACTCCTATTAGCGAATTCGCTATTTTTTTTACTTTCATGCATTGCATTTAAGGAATCTCAATTTGGAATTCCTTAAATGCAATCGCAATTTAAGGAATCTCAATTTAGAGATTCCTTAAATTGCGAATTTTGCATTTGGGATGATGCATCCCAAATGCAAAAATACCGGGAGCAAAGGGGCAGATTCTGAGAATCTGCCCCTTTGCTCCTGGTATTTACTTTGATGTATATGCCTCAAGTTTTCGACTACAAAATAGCTTTTTATGCATGCATTAAACCCATTTTGTGAGTAAAAAACGAATTTCTGATTCACAGATGTGTTTAGCGACCCATACTAAATTACAATTAGAAAGGGGCTTGAAAAGGATGCCCCCTATTAATTGTTATTTCTTATCGCACGTTTCAATGGTTTGTGACTACAACTACAGTCGCAACCCATTGCTAAGTGACCGACACCTCAAAGAAGGTAGCAACTGATTTACAAAGGGGAAGGTAACACTGTAGGGCTCCATCCCTTTTGCGAATTGTATCATTAACCTAGGGGGAACAAACAGAGGTCCTAGGTGACCTCTGACTGCGTTGCCTGATGTTTTGCCTAAAGTGAAACCAGGGCCCGTCTGAGAACGCAAGCCGGCCCTGGCAATTGAGTTGGGTCAGCGGTGGGGATCTTTTCCACGGGCGGGAGGTGGTGGCCCGTGGAAAACACTGCAGCTGTTTTTAGGTCTCGCCTGCAGATGCGCTTGCGCATTCGAGATGGCGAGAGATATAGGGGCTTATCCAGAGTTTAACCAAACTGGTGATTTGATGCTGTACCCGTGCGCTTTTAGGTCAATGCGCAAGCGCATTGACCTAAAAAGCGCGTGCACATCAAAGCCAGCCACCTGTTCCC
Source organism: Lissotriton vulgaris (assembly GCF_964263255.1). Lineage (NCBI taxonomy): Eukaryota > Metazoa > Chordata > Amphibia > Caudata > Salamandridae > Lissotriton > Lissotriton vulgaris. The sequence continues at coordinate 860,146,514 of NC_141693.1, read as the reverse complement.
CAGCTTGGTGCCGCCAGCAGCTTCTCCTCCCCTAATTATTCTCGGCCGGCCGGCCATACTTTCAGTTTCACGGCCGTTAGGCCGTGTCTCCTTTTATTTTATCTCTCCTTTATTTAAACAACAGTCAGTGTTCATGTCTCAAACTGTTATCCATCTGCACGGCCGTACTTTCACTTTCACGGCCGGCAGGCCGTGTCTCTTTTTATTTTATCTCTTCTTTATTTAAACAAAAGTCAGTGTTCATGTCTCAAACTGTTATCCATCTGCACAGAAAAAGAAAATTCAGCAGAGTAATGTGCACGCTTTTGAATAAACCACATGAAACAAAAACTGACACTGTTAAGCAATTTATTATTTTTCGTGATTGCTAATACATGAAAAATTACTTGAACAATACATCCCCCTTTGAAGTTGGGAAGAGTGACAGGGCCTTTTCCTGCCCCTTTCGAAACCCCTGTCCTTTTGTTGCCTCAACGTCCGTGACATGCGCCTTGAAAGGAACCCTTTCCCCATGGCGCTTTGAAACCTCGCTTTCTCCCCCACCCTCCTGCAGCCCATCTCTGGCTGACAGTTTAAATGCCAATGCTTTCTCGCTGTCTCTGCCTCTCTCTCCCTCCCACCCACATCCATCCCTGTTTACAGTATTAACTCCATGTACTCTTTACCCTCGCTGCGGCTCTCTCAGTCTCTGCTTCTTATCATGTCTCCTACCCTCCCCCCTTCATCTCTGGCTGACAGTAAACTCCATCTCAGGGCTCTCTCGCTCACTCTCTCTATACCTCTCCCTCACACCCTCCTATTCCACACGTCTCTCCCCCCTCCCCAATCCATCTCCGGCTCACAGTTTAAGTGCCCATTTACTCACACAAACAACACCCAAGTGCTGGTGCCTTCCCCGTGCATACCAAGCGGCCATAATTATCTGCGCTATTACAACGAACACTGAAGGAATTCATAATGGAGGGGGGGTGGGGGGAGGGGGGGGGGTGGTTATGGGCCAACTTTAATTAAACTGCTCCAGGTGCGGTATTATCAACTAGTCTTAGTCCATTGTATGTCACTTTTGGTCTGTAATTTTGGCATCTTTTTGGGTTTAACATCTCTTTTCAGCCTACAGATTGAGGGGTAGCTAATCCAGTGAGTGTTGCTCTGATATTATTTCCCATGGAATCGCGGTGTTCGTCAAGTCCACTTTAAAAATGCTGCCTGTCCCCCGTTTCCTCCTTCTATCTCAGTGTCAGTGTTGCTGCTGCTTCTTTCTTTTTTCCGATTTACAAAAAGGGGGTGGTGATGAACAGAGTGTCTGAGTTAAACAGACCACTCTTACCCAGTCCAAAGATCAGGGCTTGATCCATCACCGTTATTTATCTCACTGCCCCATCCCAGCTCAGAACCTGGCTATATGCAAATCAGTCTGTCCCTGGCCCAGTGCATCATGGGAACAGGGCAGGGTAAACTACCAAGCCAATTCTTCACCAGAAAGGAAACAAGCTACCGGGGACCGGTTTCTGGCATTTCAGCCGTCGTCGGCGCCGGCTTGCTTGAATCCTGATGGAGCAGTGAGAAAGGGACTCATGTCTGAGTATACCCTGCCACACCTATAGTGGCCAAAAACGATTTACAAAAAGGGGGTGGTTATGAACAGAGTGTCTGAGTTAAACAGACCACTCTTACCCAGTCCAAAGATCAGGGCTTGATCCATCACCGTTATTTATCTCACTGCCCCATCCCAGCTCAGAACCTGGCTATATGCAAATCAGTCTGTCCCTGGCCCAGTGCATCATGGGAACAGGGCAGACTAAACTACCAAGCCAATTCTTCACCAGAAAGGAAACAAGCTACCGGGGACCGGTTTCTGGCATTTCAGCCTTCTTCGGCCCGGCTTGCTTGAATCCTGATGGAGCAGTGCGAAAGGGACTCATGTCTGAGTATACCCTGCCACACCTATAGTGGCCAAAAACGATGAACAGAGTGTCTGAGTTAAACAGACCACTCTTACCCAGTCCAAAGATCAGGGCTTGATCCATCACCGTTATTTATCTCACTGCCCCATCCCAGCTCAGAACCTGGCTATATGCAAATCAGTCTGTCCCTGGCCCAGTGCATCATGGGAACAGGGCAGACTAAACTACCAAGCCAATTCTTCACCAGAAAGGAAACAAGCTACCGGGGACCGGTTTCTGGCATTTCAGCCTTCTTCGGCCCGGCTTGCTTGAATCCTGATGGAGCAGTGAGAAAGGGACTCATGTCTGAGTATACCCTGCCACACCTATAGTGGCCAAAAACGATTTACAAAAAGGGGGTGGTGATGAACAGAGTGTCTGAGTTAAACAGACCACTCTTACCCAGTCCAAAGATCAGGGCTTGATCCATCACCGTTATTTATCTCACTGCCCCATCCCAGCTCAGAACCTGGCTATATGCAAATCAGTCTGTCCCTGGCCCAGTGCATCATGGGAACAGGGCAGGGTAAACTACCAAGCCAATTCTTCACCAGAAAGGAAACAAGCTACCGGGGACCGGTTTCTGGCATTTCAGCCTTCTTCGGCCCGGCTTGCTTGAATCCTGATGGAGCAGTGAGAAAGGGACTCATGTCTGAGTATACCCTGCCACACCTATAGTGGCCAAAAACGATTTACAAAAAGGGGGTGGTGATGAACAGAGTGTCTGAGTTAAACAGACCACTCTTACCCAGTCCAAAGATCAGGGCTTGATCCATCACCGTTATTTATCTCACTGCCCCATCCCAGCTCAGAACCTGGCTATATGCAAATCAGTCTGTCCCTGGCCCAGTGCATCATGGGAACAGGGCAGAATAAACTACCAAGCCAATTCTTCACCAGAAAGGAAACAAGCTACCGGGGACCGGTTTCTGGCATTTCAGCCTTCTTCGGCCCGGCTTGCTTGAATCCTGATGGAGCAGTGAGAAAGGGACTCATGTCTGAGTGTACCCTGCCACACCTATAGTGGCCAAAAACGATTTACAAAAAGGGGGTGGTGATGAACAGAGTGTCTGAGTTAAACAGACCACTCTTACCCAGTCCAAAGATCAGGGCTTGATCCATCACCGTTATTTATCTCACTGCCCCATCCCAGCTCAGAACCTGGCTATATGCAAATCAATCTGTCCCTGGCCCAGTGCATCATGGGAACAGGGCAGACTAAACTACCAAGCCAAACGGTGTTGGATCTAGCCCTGATCTCTTGACTGGGTGAGAGCTTTCTGCTTAATTCAGAGACTCTGTCCCTCACCACCCCTTGTTGTAAATATTTTTGTCCACCCTAAGCGTGGAAGGGTATTCTCAGATGTGAGACCCTTGCTCATTGCACCATCAGGATTCAAGCAAACCGGGCCGAAGACGGCTGTAATGCCAGAAACCGGTCCCCGGGAGCTTGTTTCCTTCCCAGTGTAAGAATTGGCTTTTGTAGTTTGGTTTGCCCTGTTCCCATCATGCACTGGGACAGGAACAGACTAATTTGCATACAGCCAGGTTCTGAAACTGGGATGGTGCAGTGAGCTAAAAAACGGTGTTGGATCTAGCCCTGATCTCTTGACTGGGTGAGAGCTTTCTGCTTAATTCAGAGACTCTGTCCCTCACCACCCCTTGTTGTAAATATTTTTGTCCACCCTAAGCGTGGAAGGGTATTCTCAGATGTGAGACCCTTGCTCATTGCACCATCAGGATTCAAGCAAACCGGGCCGAAGACGGCTGTAATGCCAGAAACCGGTCCCCGGGAGCTTGTTTCCTTCCCAGTGTAAGAATTGGCTTTTGTAGTTTGGTTTGCCCTGTTCCCATCATGCACTGGGACAGGAACAGACTAATTTGCATACAGCCAGGTTCTGAAACTGGGATGGTGCAGTGAGCTAAAAAACGGTGTTGGATCTAGCCCTGATCTCTTGACTGGGTGAGAGCTTTCTGCTTAATTCAGAGACTCTGTCCCTCACCACCCCTTGTTGTAAATATTTTTGTCCACCCTAAGCGTGGAAGGGTATTCTCAGATGTGAGACCCTTGCTCATTGCACCATCAGGATTCAAGCAAACCGGGCCGAAGACGGCTGTAATGCCAGAAACCGGTCCCCGGGAGCTTGTTTCCTTCCCAGTGTAAGAATTGGCTTTTGTAGTTTGGTTTGCCCTGTTCCCATCATGCACTGGGACAGGAACAGACTAATTTGCATACAGCCAGGTTCTGAAACTGGGATGGTGCAGTGAGCTAAAAAACGGTGTTGGATCTAGCCCTGATCTCTTGACTGGGTGAGAGCTTTCTGCTTAATTCAGAGACTCTGTCCCTCACCACCCCTTGTTGTAAATATTTTTGTCCACCCTAAGCGTGGAAGGGTATTCTCAGATGTGAGACCCTTGCTCATTGCACCATCCGGATTCAAGCAAACCGGGCCGAAGACGGCTGTAATGCCAGAAACCGGTCCCCGGGAGCTTGTTTCCTTCCCAGTGTAAGAATTGGCTTTTGTAGTTTGGTTTGCCCTGTTCCCATCATGCACTGGGACAGGAACAGACTAATTTGCATACAGCCAGGTTCTGAAACTGGGATGGTGCAGTGAGCTAAAAAACGGTGTTGGATCTAGCCCTGATCTCTTGACTGGGTGAGAGCTTTCTGCTTAATTCAGAGACTCTGTCCCTCACCACCCCTTGTTGTAAATATTTTTGTCCACCCTAAGCGTGGAAGGGTATTCTCAGATGTGAGACCCTTGCTCATTGCACCATCAGGATTCAAGCAAACCGGGCCGAAGACGGCTGTAATGCCAGAAACCGGTCCCCGGGAGCTTGTTTCCTTCCCAGTGTAAGAATTGGCTTTTGTAGTTTGGTTTGCCCTGTTCCCATCATGCACTGGGACAGGAACAGACTAATTTGCATACAGCCAGGTTCTGAAACTGGGATGGTGCAGTGAGCTAAAAAACGGTGTTGGATCTAGCCCTGATCTCTTGACTGGGTGAGAGCTTTCTGCTTAATTCAGAGACTCTGTCCCTCACCACCCCTTGTTGTAAATATTTTTGTCCACCCTAAGCATGGAAGGGTATTCTCAGATGTGAGACCCTTGCTCATTGCACCATCAGGATTCAAGCAAACCGGGCCGAAGACGGCTGTAATGCCAGAAACCGGTCCCCGGGAGCTTGTTTCCGTCCCAGTGTAAGAATTGGCTTTTGTAGTTTGGTTTGCCCTGTTCCCATCATGCACTGGGACAGGAACAGACTAATTTGCATACAGCCAGGTTCTGAAACTGGGATGGTGCAGTGAGCTAAAAAACGGTGTTGGATCTAGCCCTGATCTCTTGACTGGGTGAGAGCTTTCTGCTTAATTCAGAGACTCTGTCCCTCACCACCCCTTGTTGTAAATATTTTTGTCCACCCTAAGCGTGGAAGGGTATTCTCAGATGTGAGACCCTTGCTCATTGCACCATCAGGATTCAAGCAAACCGGGCCGAAGACGGCTGTAATGCCAGAAACCGGTCCCCGGGAGCTTGTTTCCTTCCCAGTGTAAGAATTGGCTTTTGTAGTTTGGTTTGCCCTGTTCCCATCATGCACTGGGACAGGAACAGACTAATTTGCATACAGCCAGGTTCTGAAACTGGGATGGTGCAGTGAGCTAAAAAACGGTGTTGGATCTAGCCCTGATCTCTTGACTGGGTGAGAGCTTTCTGCTTAATTCAGAGACTCTGTCCCTCACCACCCCTTGTTGTAAATATTTTTGTCCACCCTAAGCGTGGAAGGGTATTCTCAGATGTGAGACCCTTGCTCATTGCACCATCAGGATTCAAGCAAACCGGGCCGAAGACGGCTGTAATGCCAGAAACCGGTCCCCGGGAGCTTGTTTCCTTCCCAGTGTAAGAATTGGCTTTTGTAGTTTGGTTTGCCCTGTTCCCATCATGCACTGGGACAGGAACAGACTAATTTGCATACAGCCAGGTTCTGAAACTGGGATGGTGCAGTGAGCTAAAAAACGGTGTTGGATCTAGCCCTGATCTCTTGACTGGGTGAGAGCTTTCTGCTTAATTCAGAGACTCTGTCCCTCACCACCCCTTGTTGTAAATATCTTTCTTTTTTCCAGCCTGTGCTGCTTCTTTCGTTTTCCTACTTTCCGCTCACCTTCCCATTGTCTGTGTTAATTCTTCACCCCACCACTCACTCTGCCATTATATGTGCTGCCCCCACCCAAATTAAACAACCACTTGTTTTTTATACTAGCTGGCGCGCCTTATGTTTTACTGCTTACAACATGCAAAAGAAGTGGCATGATGCAGAGCTCATTGTGTAGCTAAAACTTTTTGTTTTTGCAAAAGGCATACCATGCTTTATCTTTAATACAGCGCCTGCTTTAAAAAAATATATATTTATTTTACCCAGAACGCATACCACGCTTTCTCTATAACACAGGCTAACACTTTCAACGGAAGCATGGATAAACATACTTTTTGAAGCTGTGCCGCCTTTCTTTTGTTTTGCACAGCAGTGTGTTCCTTGAAGCTGTTTTTGCTTTCCCCCTCCTTCTCCGCATTATGAGCCCTCCCCCACCCTCTGAGCACAAATGGAGCCTTTCTCAATTAAGCGGCAACGCTCCCTCATTCCTCCTCCTGTAGCCATTGTATGGTCTGCCCAACCACCTCTCTCACTCCCAACACCCCCATGTACAGCATGTGTACTGCCAGAGCTGCGAAGAAATGCTTCCACATTGTTCCTGAATCAACATTTCCATGTCACCTGAATTGGCACTGAGTGTTGGACTCGTTGCATGGTAAAAAGTCAACGACAGGCTTGAACAAAACTGTTGTTTTTGACAAGTGCTATTTAACTCGAGGGACTAAGTGCTCAATGCAGACAGCATGCAATCAAAGGGCGAGCAGACAAATTGACTTGCCTTCCCTGTCTGCAGAGAGTACTGCCACTTCAGGGCTAGTCTGCTTAAGGACGCTATGTTAACCAAGAGGACTGGAGCGCGACATGAGGTAAATAGAACACTGGAATTAAGGAGTAAACTAATCGCCTACCACAGAATTAGACTTCCACTCCTTCACTCTTGAATCTTCTTTTCACTGGCTCTTCCTCGTCTTTTTTAGCCTTTCAGAGTGACTGAACCGTTTGGAAAAAAATGTATTTCCCTTAAATCTACTTCAGTCCTGCAACCAGCATGTCAACCTGAACACAAGGTGGCCTGATCGCTTTACTCGTGATTTATTTAATACTCTGAAACTATCTATGGAGGTAAAGTGGTTCCTTGTAAAGAGCTTCTTGTTGTGCCCTTCTGCCCTCTGTTAGACTCGTTTTTCCCTTCTTTTTCTGCCCTTCTGCCCTCTGTTAGACTCGTTTTTTGTGCCTTTCTGCCCTCTGCATCACCACATCATCACTCAGCGCTACACCAGCATCACTCAGCAGCACCACATTATCACTCAGCAGCACCACATTATCACTCAGCACCACCACAGCACCACCCAGCACCACCACAGCACCACTCAGCACCACCACAACATCACTCAGCAGCACCACTCAGCACCACCACATTATCACTCAGCACCACCACATTATCACTCAGCACCACCACATTATCACTCTGCACCACCGCAGCACCACTCTGCACCACAACAGCACCACTCTGCACCACCACAGCACCACTCAGTACCACCACATTATCTCTCAGCACTACAACAGCACCACTCAGCACCACCACATCATCACTCAACATGACCACAGCATCACTCAGCACCACCACAGCATCACTCAGCGCAACCACAGCATCACTCAGGGCAACCACAGCATCACTCAGCGCAACCACAGCAGCACTCAGCGCAAACCACAGCATCACTCAGCTCAACCACAGCATAACTCAGCGCAACCACAGCATCACTCAGCATCACCACAGCATCACTGGTTCAAATATGTTCTCTCAATGTTTCAAGCTTTATTACAAATGTCAAAAAAGATGTTAATATTTCACTTCTGTTCTTGGATTTTCGTCACAATAAAATACACTGAACATAATCTTCACTAAAGTTATTTACAACATTTTAAGCTGTTGCTATTATGAATTACAATCACTTTTATTTAAGTATTATTATTTAAAAAAGTTAAAAGCCATTGTTATTTGTAATATCACTACATCTAAGTCACGTAAATACAAAACATGTTGCATTACAAATGCTATAGGTGTCACATTTGCGAAAGTTATAACTATTGGCATTGTAAATGACAAAGCTATTAATTTAGCTATGTTAAAAAACAACACATAAATAAAAAAAAATTAATTTATAAGACTAATAGCTCAAACTTTCCTAATGCGAGACCTATTGCATTTCCAATGCTTAATGTTACAGGGGGCCGATATTTAAGCTACGCTGGCAAGCCGGCCCCGGTAATAAACGGCCCCCAGGGACCCAAAACCGGCCCCCACCCTGGCGCACACAAGGGAAACCCCCAGTGCCAGCTACGGCCAGCCCTGCCCTTAGTGAAACGTTCTTTTTTTAATAGCTGTACGGTTTCTGCAGGAAACACAGAGTGATTAAAAAAAGATTTCGAGTGTGGGAATACAAAGATTTGGATAGTGGTCTGCTGTTCCTTGCAGGCCAGCATCCCTGTGTTGGTGGCAAATGGTGAACCGTCTAATTATTATTCATTTGGCAGTTTGTTCTGCGACCGAGTGCGACTTGAGATTTTGTGATGGGACCTACTAGTACATAGGTCATATTGCAAAATTAACTTTGTGTTGCAAAAAGTTGGTGCAAAATTAGCTACCACTTTTTGCGACAAGTCTTTTCAGAATCTGGCTCTAGAACTAGAACTCCTTACGCATGCTATACACTATTTTTGGTTTTACACTGAACTCCACGATGAGCTAATTGGTGAAAAGTTATGATAGGGATTCTGTACTTTCTTATGTGGAGAACAGTTTCAGTCGCCTGGAGTTCTAACTTGTGTAAATCAGTTTTCTGAGGAGGTGGTCTGAATAGATTATGTGGAGAAATCCACATGTGCCTTAAATATGACCTGGATAACTTCTTTGCAATGTGGTTTTTTGAAATAGGTTTACAGTTTTTGAAGTATAAATTGACAGCAGAAAAACTAATGTCTTGACTACTGTCTTTACGAGTACAGATATGAATCAAGTAGTATTTTCAAATTCTTTCCCTTTTGGTTCTAGATATGGTTATCTCTTTTGGATCAAGAGAACAATAATATATTTTTCTCTGCCACTCATCACAAGAGCAAAAACAACAGTTGATGGACAGAATGCAGAACAATGTCATACATTCACCCCAGAACAGAGATCTGGGCCTAAATCCATCATTTTTTTGCACCCCACACCACCCCAGTTCAGACATGGTCATATGCAAATCAGCCTTGACCCTGAGCCTAATGGGAACAGTCCAGCCCGAACTGCCAAGCCATGTCTTCCCTGGACCGGAATCAAGCATCCTAGGACCGGTTTCGGGCTATCAGCCGTCATCAGCCAGGATAGCTTGCTTCCAGTGGCGTGGCGAGCACGGGTCTCACGTCTGAGCACACTGGTCCCACTCGGGGTGACAAATGCAAAAACAACAGTTGATGGACAGAATGCAGAACAATGTCATACATTCACCCGAGTACAGACATCTGGGCCTAAATCCATTGTTTTTTTTGATCACCACACCACCCCAGTTCAAACATTGGCCATATGCAAATCAGCCTTGACTCTGTGCCTCATGGGAACAGTCCGGCCCGAACTGCCAAGCCACGTCTTCCCTGGACTGGAATCAAGCATCCTAGGACCTGTTTTTGGCTATGAGCCGTCATCAGGCAGGATACCTTAACTTCAGTGGCGTGGAGAGCATGGGACTCACGTCTGAGCATACCCGTCCCACTCAGGGTGACAAATGCAAAAACAACAGTTGATGGACAGAATGCAGAACAATGTCATACATTCACCCCAGTACAGAGATCTGGGACTAAATCCATTGTTTTTTTCTCACCACACCAACCCAGTTCAGAAATGGCCCTATGCAAATCAGCTTTGACCCTGTGCCTCTTGGGAACCGTCCAGCCCGAACTGCCTCGCCATGTCTTCCTTGGACGGAATCAAGCATCCTAGGACCGGTTTCTGGCTATCAGCCGTCATCAGCCAGGTTAGCTTGACTCCAGTGGCGTGGAGAGCACAGGACCCACGTCTGAGAATACCCTTCCCACTCGGGGTGACAATTGCAAAAACAACAGTTGATGGACAGAATGCAGAACAATGTCATACATTCACCCCAGTACATAGATCTGGGTCTAAATCCATTGTTATTTTGCTCACCACACCACCCCAGTTCAGACATGGCCATATGCAAATCAGCCTTGACCCTGTGCCTCATGGGAACATTCCAGCCCAAACTGCCAAGCCATGTCTTCCTCGACAAGAATGAAGCATTCTAGGACCGGTTTCTGACTATCAGCCAGGATAGCTTGACTCCAGTGGCATGGAGAGCATGGGACTCATGTCTGAGCATACCCGTCCCACTCGAGGTGACAAATGCAAAAACAACAGTTGATGGACAGAACGCAGAACAATGTCATACATTCACCCTAGTACAGAGATATGGGCCTAAACCCATAGTTTATTTGCTCACCACACCACCCCAGTTCAGACACAGCCATATGCAAATAAGCCTTGACCCTGTGCCTCATGGGAACACTCCAGCCTGAACTGCCAAGCCACGTCTTCCCTGGACCAGAATCAAGCATCCTAGGACCAGTTTCTGGCTATCAGCCATCATCAGCCAGGACAGCTTGACTCCAGTGGCGTGAAGAGCACGAGACTCACGTCTGAGCATACCCATCCCACTCGGGGTGACAAATGCAAAAACAATAGGTGATGGACAGAATGCAGAACAATGTCATACATTCACCCCAGTACAGAGATCTAGGCCTAATTCCATCTTTTTTTTGCTCACCACACCACCCCAGTTCAGACATGGCCATACGCACATCAGCCTTGACCCTGTGCCTCATGGGAACAGTCCTGCCCAAACTGCTAAGCCATGTCTTCCCTGGACTGTAATCAAGCATCCTAGGACCGGTTTCTGGCTATGAGCCGTCATCAGCCAGTATAGCTTGACTCCAGTGGCGTGGCGAGCACAGGACTCATGTCTGAGCATACCCGTCCCACTCGGGGGTGACAAATGCAAAAACAACTGTTGATGGACAGAATGCAGAACAATGTCATACATTCACCCCAGTACAGAGATCTGGGCCTAAATCCATCGTTGTTTTGCTCACCCCCCCCCCCCCCCCCCCAGTTCAGACATGGGCCTATGCAAATCAGCCTTGACCCTGTGCTTCATGTGAACAGTGCAGCCCGAACTGCCAAGCCATGTCTTCCCTGGACCGGAATCAAGCTTCCTAGGACTGATTTCTGGCAATCAGCGGTCATCAGCCAGGATAGCTTGACTGCAGTGGCGTGGAGAGCACGGGACTCACGTCTGAGCATACCTGTCCCACTCGTGGTGACAAATGCAAAAACAACACTTGATGGACAGAATGCAGAACAATGTCATACATCCACCCCGGCACAGAGATCTGGGCCTAAATCCATCTTTTTTTGCTCACCACACCACCCCAGTTCAGACATGGCCATACGCACATCAGCCTTGACCCTGTGCCTCATGGGAACAGTCCAGTCCGAACTGCCTAGCCATGTCTTCCTTGGATGGAATCAAGCATCCTAGGACCAGTTTCTGGCTATCAGCTGTCATCAGCCAGGATAGCTTGACTCCAGTGGCATGGAGAGCATGGGACTCACGTCTGAGCATACCCGTCCCACTCGGGGAGACACATGCAAAAACAACAGTTGATATACAGAATGCAGAACAATGTCATACATTCACCCCAGTACAGAGATCTGGGCCTAACTCAATCGTTTTTTTGCTCACCACACCACCCAAGTTCAGACATGGCCATATGCAAATCAGCCTTGACCCTGTGCCTTATGGGAACAATCCAGCCCGAACTGCCAAGCCATGTCTTCCCTGGACCAGAATCAAGCATCCTAGGACCGGTTTCTGGCTATCAGCCATCATCAGCCAGGATAGCTTGACTCCAGTGGCGTGGAGAGCACAGGACTCACGTCTGAGCATACCCATCCCACTCAGGGTGACAAATGCAAAAACAATAGTTGATCAACAGAATGCAGAACAATGTCATACATTCACCCCAGTACAGAGATCTGGGCCTAAATCCATTGTTGTTTTGCTCCCCCCCCCCCCCCCCCCAGTTCAGACATGGGCCTATGCAAATCAGCCTTGACCCTGTGCTTCATGGGAACAGTGCAGCCCGAACTGCCAAGCCATGTCTTCCCTGGACCGGAATCAAGCATCCTAGGACTGATTTCTGGCTATCAGCGGTCATCAGCCAGGATAGCTTGACTGCAGTGGCGGTGAGAGCATGGGACTCACGTCTGAGCATACCTGTCCCACTCGTGGTGACAAATGCAAAAACAACACTTGATGGACAGAATGCAGAACAATGTCATACATTCACCCCAGCACAGAGATCTGGGCCTAAATCCATCATTTTTTGCTCACCACACCACCCCAGTTCAGACATGGCCATATCCAAATCAGCCTTGACCCTGTGCCTCATGGGAACAGTCTAGCCCGAACTGCCAAGCCATGTCTTCCCTGGACCGGAATCAAGCATCCTAGGACCGGTTTCTCACTATCAGCCGTCATCAGCCAGGATAGCTTGACTCTAGTGGCGTGGAGAGCACGGGACGCACGTCTGAGCATACCCGTCCCACTCGGGGTGACACATGCAAAAACAACAGTTGATGGACAGAATGCAGAACAATGTCATACATTCACCCCAGTACAGAGATCTGGGCCTAAATCCATCGTTTTTTTGCTCACCACACCACCCCAGTTCAGACATGGCCATATGCACATCAGCTTTGACCCTGTGCCTCATGGGAACATTCCAGCCCGAACTGCCAAGCCATGTCTTTTTTCTGGACCAGAATCAAGCATCCTAGGACCGGTGTCTGGCTATCAGCCGTCATCATCATGACAAATGCAAAAACAACAGTTGATGGACAGAATGCAGAACAATGTCCTACATTCACCCCAGTACAGAGATGTTTTTGCAATTGTCACCCCGAGTGGGACGGGTATGCTCAGACGTGAGTCCCAGGCTCTCCACATCACTGGAGTCAAGCTATCCAGGCTGAAGAAGGCTTATAGCCAGAAACCGGTCCTAGGATGCTTGATTCCGGTCCAGGGAAGACATGGTTTGGCAGTTCGGGCTGGACTGTTCCCATGAGGCACAGGGTCACGGCTGATTTGCATATGGAAATGTCTGAACTGGGGTGGTGTGGTGAGCAAAAAATCAATGGATTTAGACCCAGATCTCTGTACTGGGGTGAATGTATGACATTGTTCTGCATTCTGTCCATCAACTGTTGTTTTTGCATTCGTCAACCCGAGTGGGACGGGTATGCTCAGAAGTGAGTCCCGTGCTCTCCACTCCACTGGAGTCAAGCTATCCTGGCTGAAGATGGGTGATAGCCAGAAACCGGTCCTAGGATGCTTGATTCCGGTCCAGGGAAGACATGGCTTGGCAGTTCGGGCTGGACTGTTCCCATGAGGCACAGGGTCAAGGCTGATTTGCATATGGCCATGTCTGAACTGGGGTGGTGTGGTGAGCAGAAAAACGATGGATTTAGGCCCAGATCTCTGTACTGGGGTGAATGTATGACATTGTTCTGCATTCTGTCCATCAACTGATGTTTTTGCACTCATCTCAAGAGTCTGTGCTTTAGATATGTTATGGAAGCATTCATTTCTTCAAGTGGTCAATGTGATGCTGGCATATGGCAGTAGTGAACTGATGCAAAGATGTATCGAGTAGCTAGTGGAGGGTCTGGAATTACAGGCGGTTGCACTCAATTGTTTGTCAATAAGAATTTGAAAGGGTTAGCTCCGCATATACAGCTATTTTAATTTATTTAGGACTGTTACATAGTGCCGTGTGCCACTTTGCACCTATTTCAAAGCACTACACAGTTTAAAAGAGATGTTCAGGGTTTTACAAAAGTATGGGTGCACAGGGTTGGCAATGGGGCGACACATTTATTTTAAAAAAGAATAATAAATGAGTGGCAGGAGCTGCTCTTTTATTATTTACTGTTCTGGCATGGAGTGCCCCATGAAGCCCTACAAGAGCTTTTAACTCATGTGTTTGGATCATGGTGGTGCCCCTAGAAGGGTCAGAGGCAACACCAATCATTTTGTTAATGTGGTTGAGGGCTGCTGGGGGCACAGCAGTGCCCCAGCAACATTTTTAAAAAGCACAGTAAGTCTCTTGGGTCATTGAATCCATGACCCAAAGAGAGCTTTCCATATTTTATAAAGCACCTCAAGCTAGAGCGATATGCTCTTCAGCTGTAATGCAGGGACCCTTTGTGGTTGGTTCTATGGCTCCACTTTGTGGCCTGAAAAGTGTTAGAAAAGACTCAAAGACATAGTTAATGTTTTTTTTTAATAATGCATTTTTTAAAACATTTTGTGAGAGTCACTATTATTAAACATTGCAATGTGTGAATTTCTATAATAAACATTTGATTATAATTAGCTTTAACGTTTTGACAATGCCAATAGATCTTTTTTGTATTTGTTAATTTGCTGACCCCTAGATAAAGTCAATAGTTCCCTTGCTTTTTATATTTTGGTGTTTTAACCCTTCGACAAAGCCAGTAGGTCTGCTTTACTTATAATGACACAGTTTATATTGTTACATGTAAATGACATAGATGTGTGCGCCTGTGGGGTGTTGGGCACAAGCTACTCCCAGTGTTCGTCCCCAAGCCACACATGATGATGGACATCTTATGTTACATTAAAAAAAATAGAAAATCAATTCAACAAAGGTTAAAGTGACGTTAATGTTGGGAATTGTAATAATATGTTACTTTACATCTAAAAGACTTGGAAATTCACAGAAAATACCCAAGTTTAAAGGGACATTATAGTTAAGTGAAAATTTCCATTAAAACTTTCAGTTTAAATTTACAAACCCCCTGAAACTCACCAGTAATAGTTGTCTCAAGTAGCTCTAATTTCTACTCTATAGTAACAATAACTCCCGCCCTCTCCATGCACTGCTAAATGCCTCAGATATTACATCGACGATTTTGAAAAGGGGGTGGTGATGAACAGTGTCTGCGTTAAACAGACCACTCTTACCCAGTCCAAAGATCAGGGCTTGATCCATCACCGTTATTTATCTCCCTGCCCCATCCCAGCTCAGAACCTGGCTATATGCAAATCAGTCTGTCCCTGGCCCAGTGCATCATGGGAACAGGGCAGACTAAACTACCAAGCCAATTCTTCACCAGAAAGGAGACAAGCTACCGGGGACCGGTTTCTGGCTTTTCAGCCTTCTCCGGCCCGGCTTGCTTGAATCCTGATGGAGCAGTGAG
Organism: Lissotriton vulgaris; assembly: GCF_964263255.1. NCBI lineage: Eukaryota > Metazoa > Chordata > Amphibia > Caudata > Salamandridae > Lissotriton > Lissotriton vulgaris. Next base: position 860,131,083 of record NC_141693.1, on the reverse strand, counting down.
AAAGGGACTCATGACTGAGTATACCCTGCCACACCTATAGTGGCCAAAAACGATTTAGAAAAGGGGGTGGTGATGAACAGAGTGTCTGAGTTAAACAGACCACTCTTACCCAGTCCAAAGATCAGGGCTTGATCCATCACCGTTATTTATCTCACTGCCCCATCCCAGCTCAGAACCTGGCTATATGCAAATCAGTCTGTCCCTGGCCCAGTGCATCATGGGAACAGGGCAGACTAAACTACCAAGCCAATTCTTCACCAGAAAGGAGACAATCTACCGGGGACCGGTTTCTGGCATTTCAGCCTTCTTCGGCCCGGCTTGCTTGAATCCTGATGGAGCAGGGAGAAAGGGACTCATGTCTGAGTATACCCTGCCACACCTAGAGTGGCCAAAAACGATTTAGAAAAGGGGGTGGTGATGAACAGAGTGTCTGAGTTAAACAGACCACTCTTACCCAGTCCAAAGATCAGGGCTTGATCCATCACCGTTATTTATCTCACTGCCCCATCCCAGCTCAGAACCTGGCTATATGCAAATCAGTCTGTCCCTGGCCCAGTGCATCATGGGAACAGGGCAGACTAAACTACCAAGCCAATTCTTCACCAGAAAGGAGACAAGCTACCGGGGACCGGTTTCTGGCATTTCAGCCTTCTTCGGCCCGGCTTGCTTGAATCCTGATGGAGCAGTGAGAAAGGGACTCATGTCTGAGTATACCCTGCCACACCTATAGTGGCCAAAAACGATTTAGAAAAGGGGGTGGTGATGAACAGAGTGTCTGAGTTAAACAGACCACTCTTACCCAGTCCAAAGATCAGGGCTTGATCCATCACCGTTTTTATCTCACTGCCCGGGAGCTTGTTTCCTTCCCAGTGTAAGAATTGGCTTTTGTAGTTTGGTTTGCCCTGTTCCCATCATGCACTGGGACAGGAACAGACTAATTTGCATACAGCCAGGTTCTGAAACTGGGATGGTGCAGTGAGCTAAAAAACGGTGTTGGATCTAGCCCTGATCTCTTGACTGGGTGAGAGCTTTCTGCTTAATTCAGAGACTCTGTCCCTCACCACCCCTTGTTGTAAATATCAGATATTACATCAGTTGTGACATGTTCTACGATACCATTGATAACATCACTTCAACATCTGAAATTTCATTTTTGGTAACTACACTGTGTGTGGCGAGGGAGCGGGTTATATTTACTTTAGAGCACGAGTTACCGTGCACCTATTTCAAAGCAAAATGCAGTGTAAAGTAGGAGTTCGAGGTTATTGAGAACCAGGAGTTCGCGAAATACAGCAGTGCTCATAGTCTGTGAACAAGTTGGCCAATTGTGCCAACAAAAATCATGTTTTTTCTCTCTTTGCCCCTGTCAATGCTCCTATTCATTGAGGATGAAAAAAATCACCCTCCCTTGCGTGGTAGCTTCATCATAGGGTTCCTCCTCACACAAACTTGCAAAAGGGCATTGTGTGGGCTAAAAAGTCCCAACTGGGGAAAGGTTTACCTGAAAGAGTGATTCCTGGTGAGCTGGAGGTGTGGGTATGTAGTGGAGAATTCAAATGAAGGAAAGAAGTGAATAAAACTAACTCTTGGTGGGTCAAAATGAATTTTATTATGTCCTCGAGGGATAGGATTAACACTAAGAGGGAGACACCTTCTATTCAATCGTCGGTAAGGGATTAACATGTTCCTGCATATTTGTTATCCTTTAATAGGGTGTGTAGGATAATGCATCTAGACCAAATTGTAGTCGCTTTGCCAATTAATTGTATTAAAAATTATTATCAAAAAGAGTACAAACAGTGTTCCAGGAGCTGGAAAGGTATTCACATCTGTCTTCACCTGTAGCATATCAAATCACAGTTCACCGACAATTGTTGAAAGACGGCTCATAGAACCATCACTGTTGAGGTCAAAAGAAGAACATAAAGATTTCAATGCAAAAAACATGTGGGGTCATCACTGCAAAAAAACATGTGGTTGCTGTGGCCTAAGGCATTGTACACCTGTAGCTATCAATGCTTACCCACCGATGGTCTGGTGAGGGCCTCATCTTGAGGCTACCGAACAGCAGGAAGGAGGGCTGCAACTAGAAGACATATCCTGTCCAGATTAGTCAATATAAATGTCAACACCTGTATTGGTATCTTAACACTACTAAGGTTAATTGAATACCAAGTCTACGAGGTATGTGGAGAGGGAGGGCAAGCTGGAGCCCAAGGTGTGTGACATGAAGCCCAGCTGAAAAACTGCACAACTGTTCGAATTCACCCATTAAACATCTTTAGTTGATCTATCTTGGGAAATTCCTTACTGTCGATAACTTTAAATTTAATGTAAAGGTAAGAGCATATGTCTGGTATATCTCCCTAATTTCAACCTGGACGCTCTGCTACACGCTTCAACACTGGTTATCCCAATGTTATGGTTGTATCCAAGTGGTCCCACAGTTGGAGGCACAGCTGCCCAGAACCGCCAGAGGATATGATCCCTCCATAAATTGCATGCCCTCCCTCCAATATGGCAGTCAACTTGTAAAAATGAGTCGAAAAGTTGGTTAAGTTGTTTAGGCACTTATTACCTTGCGCAAGCTGTCAATGCGGTGCTCCGCTCAACAGTCAGCCAGCAACTGCCAGAGACCAGAACCCCACAACAGAACCACATTCTATTAGGATTCCTGTGGTTAACAACAGGCTATATGCTTAAAGGAATAGTTAACATACACACTAAGAACTGGATTATAACACATTCATCTTCGTTACACAAATAAGAGAGAATATCATTACTCTTGAAAATAAAGGAACATAACTATAGTACATGCAAAATAATCATACGGGATTCACAAATTTACACTCCCTAAATCTGTCTGATTATGGAAAATGTGTGCATATTTGTACGAAAGCAGAAAGCTGGAAAACAGGCAAGAGCACACGCTGGAACACCACCTAGACTCTCAAGTAACCTGAAGTGTTCAACATACCTAATCCTGAAGATAACTATGAGTCTAGGAATTGTGCTTACCAGCCTACAACCCATGTAATTGCCCGCATTAAGGAGACTGAGATTTCCATTTTCAACATTCACCCTAGTATCCTGTAAATCCACACTTCTTTGCAACCCATTCACAACCTCCTCATCTCTCATTAACATGTACCCACTACACCCTTCACTCTCACTCACTCTACCTCAATCATCTGCGTATCCATATTACGCTACTCTTCGCAAATTCCAACCCTCTCCATTACACAGCACTACATGCCACCTGTGTACTTCTTTAACCTTGAACGGTCCTCTAAACTTAGACAACCCTTTCGCAATGCATCCTGACTTTATCTTTACCAAATCCCCTATCTGAATCAATGAATCGCACACAACTTAGGTGTTTCCTTGTAAGTCTGATCACCTCTCCATTCAAATAAGTTTTGCATCCATGACAGATTGAGTTTTGGAAATAGGTTTCCTTCCCCTCACCAGGCTAAACTGAACCTTCCCTTTCATGGAATTCTCTGTGTTATGATGGGCCCAAACCAGGTAATGAACGATGACCTCCCCATCCATATGCTTAGCCAACGCTAATTGAAAAGCCTCCTAATTATGCGATTAGCCCTTTCAACAATTTCATTGGCGTGGGGATTGTACAAAGATGTGTGCGAATGCCTTATGCCACATGAACCCAAAAATTCTTTCATCTCTGCAGAAGTCAACTGGGTTCCGTCAGTGGCATAGCAAGGGGGGTGGACTCTGTTGGCGGTACAATTTTGTCTCCAGCACTACAACTTTCCTGTGCACTGCCAACAACTCATCCAGAATTTCAACATATGACCTCAATAGCAACCAGCAGTGTACTTTCTCTCTCCTTCCTACATGTTTGATATTTACCCAACATCTCTGAGAACCACGTCCTCCTCCATGGTCGCAGACCATTCCTCTTCACTTACAGCACCCTTACTCCAACGTACATCTCCCACACTACCACACTAGCCACAGGGTCATCTCGTTCATTGTGAAGAACACCTTTGTCGTCCACACAACATTGGCACTGCTGAGGCAAGCTCTCCACTTAATGGATGTTTACTTACAATCTTTGTTAAGCCTCAGCATGTCAACAGTGTACTTGTAAAATGCAAAGCCAACCTGTAGAAACTGACCAACCAGCAGGCGAAAGTAGCTGTTGATCCTAATAGGAGGCATCAAAGGCTCCCAGGAGAGGCTGTGTGACAGAAGAATAGGGGGGACGGGGAGTAAAGCGTATTAGTAGGGCAGGATTGTACCATGGCATTAAAACAGATCTTACCCCAGATAATGCTGTGCTTCTGAACACCACTGCTGGCTCTCTGGTGGATATGTTGTTAACATTATTGCGGAGGTGCTCTCTCGATGTAAGCCAAACAGAGTGGCCTCTTACAAATTTTCCAGTGACATTGGACTTTTTCATGTTGAAACTTAAATTTGCAGCCTTCTGTACTACAGGTGCACTATAAGTCCCAAATTACAAGTGCCAAGTCATTCCTGTGGGATCGGTAATAGGAGTTATTGGGCCTGTCACATTTAGAATCTTGCAAGAACACAGCAGACCTGTTGTATGTCACCCAGAAACCTCTGCTGCTGAAAGCAGTCTAGTCTCTGGGCGAAATACTGTTTGTGAAAAGAAGAGCAATCAGGAGGATCTGGATCAAAACTACTGATTTGTCTGGAATTTCCTTATTTCTAAGGGGACCCCCAGGGTCATGCTCATAATCTCCATCAATTTTGCTCTTCTCCGGTATTAACAATGTCCCCTGTATTGGTAAATTCAGGGCAGGCAGAGTTACAGAGGGAGTAACTTAAGTAATTAATTATGGGGTGCATATGTAGGGCATTAAGTGATGGTCATCGCATGTATTGATACCAGACTTATCAGTTCACGTGGCACCACAGTACTTCACATGGTATTGTGTGAGATGGTTCAGACCTAAAATTCATTAGCGGATTTCCAACCTCCCAAGAGGAGGGGAGGAACAAGCCTTTCATTGTGCTTTGGGGCAGCAGAAATGGCTGCTCAGGAGATGTTGGCACAAAGCACCAAACATCCCCCCTTCTCGTCAATGTCTCGCCCCCTCCAATGCCACTCCATGGGGACTATTCACAAAGGTAACTTACACTTGTGAGTAATTTACATGTATAACATGCTCTTCCCCTTTAAGTAACTTTACTAATTTTGGCTATTCCAAAAATCAGAGTGCAAAATTTCTCAGAAATGTAGACTAACACTCATCCCCTCTCTGAAACACAGGGTGGAGCCAAATTTATGAGTATAAGTGACCACTGCCAAAAAAGAAACAGTAGTACGTCCAGCGCTACACATGGCCAACCATTGGTACTGCAAGACTTTCCCAGTGAAAGTAATGGAGGCAGGGACTTACAATAAAACCTGTAGAAAACAATGTTAAATTAAATCAAAGGAATTCAAATAGTTAGGCATATAATTAGATATCAGTTAATGCTAATATAAATCGAAAAAAATTACATTTATTATTTAATTATGAAAGATTTTACCAACCATTATGAATTCAGATATTAATGTAACTTTTTTTATTACAATATAATTAAACTACTTTTAACTAATTCTATGCATCCCTCAAATATTTATTAATGTATAATAAAAAATGTAGCTTTTTTATTTTAGGTGAGAATCTATTATTTAATTTAAATTTCAGGAAAATAACTTTTATTTAATGTGATATATTTGAATGAATTAAAGATTGTAGATCGTTGTTCTACATTTGAAATAAATATATAAAAGGATTTAAATGATTGTTATCAATAACATTAAAAAAAGGTATTACAACATTTTATAAACTTTTTTAATTTTCCTTGTACGATACTATAGGGAGATCTCCCCTCAGAAATGTGTATTCTCCCTATGGTAAAGTAAAAAGAAAAGTAAAAGATGTTATTTAACTAAAAAAAACTGCAATAATATTATAGATAATTTGCCAAACCCTGGCTTAATATGACTGACCGACTTTGTGGTCAATAACGCTAAATAGCATCCATGGTGAAGCTTAAGCTTTTATTCTTAAATGCTCTCTTTCAGGTGAGTGTTTGGAAACCTGAAATGTTGGTCTGTTCATACATAGCCAGCTCAGGTATAACCTGACCCCAGGGGCAGCTCCTCCGCTAAGGCGGAGGAGCGTCTCCCCACTGTTCTTCGAGCAGGAAAAATGAAATGATAATAATATAGTTATTATCAATAAATTGTTCGCAGGTTCAGGGCTGGGTTAGGTCGGGCGGGGCTGGAGTCACAGGAGGAGGAGTGGTTTGTACACACTAAGTGCACATGACTGCTTGGCCGGCCATCTGGGACCGGCCAAACAGTCATGCGCACTTTGCATATTTCCCCATCAGGCTGCATTACACATTCTGGTAGGGAACATGCCCAGGTCCTCTTTCCCCACCTGGGCGCCGATCCACGGCTCTCAGACCAATCACAATTCTGCATTGATGTGCTTTGTGATTGGTATGGGGAGCCTGGGTGCTTCCTGGTTCCCGGACTCCAGAGAAGCGAGGAGAGATGGCTAGCGGAAGAAGTAAGTGGTATTTATTTTGTATTATGTCCCCTCTGCTACGCCCTCTTCCCCCCACCCTCATTCCCTGCCGGCCTATACTGCCTGACAGACAAAAAGAGAGCGTCTATAATTTTTTTCTCATTTTAGGCAAAAAAAAGTTTTGTGAGAATCAATGGAAATTAATACATCTGAAAATGAACGTTTTGCATTTGAAAGTGAAGAAGTGAAAAATAATAAATATTAAGTACTTGACATTTGAGAACTGAAATGAGTATATTGTATTTATTTGCTATGCAGACATGTTTTCAAATTACTTTGATAAAAAGGTAATATCCTTTCAAAATTAAAAGTATGTTCCATATCAAGGGAATATTCAAATTTCTTTGCACTAGGCCTAATCTTGGTTACATGCATCATGAAGACACCAATGCTCTTTTTCTAGGCTCTATTAAAGCGCTGAGTATTACTGGGTTAAACCTCCGTATTTCCGGTGCCCATCACCAATCTCACTGCACAAAGTTGCGCATTAAAAGGCCATGTGCTTCCATAAAATCGTCAATCAGCATCATATTTTATTTTGTGTAAAAAGATGGACATCCACTTGTCTCAAAACACATTCCTTAACTGCTGTTTCATGATGTGCCCCAAACACTTCTCTCTTCTGTATCCGTCTATTACTAATGCTCATGGAGTCTACACATTAAGAGCCAGGGGATGTCCCTGTGTAAATAAACCAACCCTGACTACACCATGAATGCTGTTAGCATTATTTATTACATAAAATATTTGCTGTCTGAGATGTTGCCTAACTGACTTTTATTTCTTTTAATAATACTCCGAAAAGTCATATTGTTTCTGACGTTATTACTAATAAACTATTTTGCCACTTAGGCATGGTAATACCGCACTTGGGGGTATATTTACATGAACATTGTGCCACTGAAGCATCACTTTTTGCGACCCTCCAGTGGCGCTGTGCCCAACCCCATAGTTACATGGCGGCACTAAGCCCCCTTGCGTGTCTTAACACTGCCTTGTAAATATGGTCCTCCTCAACGCCGTTTTCTGCGGCAAATGGTAATGCAATGGTTGTTGCTGTGGGCGTTCCCATGGAAAGAAAATATGATGTTACCACACAAACCTTTACAACGCATACTTTCACATCGCAGTTTTTGCTGTGCAAATACCATTACAACGCATGTTTTTAATATGCAAGCCATTACAATGCATTTTCATTGAGATATATTAAAACTACCATTACCACACATTCCAATTCAATGCATAGTAATACAATGCATACCATTAAAAAACATAATATTTTTTAATTGTTTATCAATAAATGTCAGTAACTTGAATTTTTTTTCATCCATCCACTGGTATGGGATGTAAAGGGTAATAGGGGTTTTGGGGTGGGGGAGATTATTAATACCCAGGTATTCATTTTAATGCTCTGGTATTTTAATAGTATCTATCCATTAAAATACCTGAGTATTACTAGAAAAATCTAAAAATATGTTTTTAAAAAACTGCGAAATTTACACATATATTTACAGAATTGTTTCTAAAATACACACTAATGTCAAAGGCAAAAAGATTATACATACAATTGGAAGCACATCAAATGGCAGTCCTTCAACTATTTTTATTACAGCTCCTGACCCACCATCTACTGAAAATGGCTGACATTCCGAGAAAGAATGTATAAATGAACTTTTTTACACAAGACAAAACAAATATTCATTCTGTCAAGTTGTGAATCACGTGAAAGAAACCTTTCCAAAACATATTTTGTTTTAAATTATTGTTTACCCCCAAAAACGTATACAAGAAGACGTCCACCATTTTGTGCTCAGTTGTACACTGACTTCTATGGTGACCACACGCAGCAGGAGTAGTAGGATAATTTTTCTGACTTTCCAGTTTAACACTGCCATCTACAGACAGAAGTAAGTGTACGTTTATAAGTAAACAGCTTCTAAATGATTACACCTAATTCTCAAGTACTTACATTATATTTTTAACTTATTCACAGCATTTACGGTATTTGAAAAGCAGCCCCTGGGGGGGTTGCAGATATTCCTGAAATTACCTTTCCTTTGAAAAGTAATTGAATACATGAACAAAATGTATTTAAAAGTACTGAGCCAAGTTCTGAGCTGGGATGGTGCAGTGAGCTAAAAAATGGTGTGGGATCAAGCCCTGATCTCTTGACTGGGTGAGAGTATTCTGCTTAATTCATAAACTCTGTCCATCACCACCCCCTGTTGTTTAATTATTTTGTCCACCATAAGCGTGGAAAGGTATACTCAGACGTGAGTCCCTTGCTCATTGCACCATCAGGATTCAAGCAAGCCGGGCCGAAGACGGCTGTAATGCCAGAAACCGGTCCCCGGAAGCTTGTTTCCTTCCCAGGTAAAGAATTGGCTTGGTAGTTTGGTCTGCCCTGTTCCCATGATGCACTGGGCCAGGGACAGACTAATTTGCATATAGCCAAGTTCTGAGCTGGGATGGTGCAGTGAGCTAAAAAATTGTGTGGGATCAAGCCCTGATCTCTTGACTGGGTGAGAGTATTCTGCTTAATTCAGAAACTCTGTCCATCACCACCCCCTGTTGTTTAATTTAAAAGTTAAAAACCCATAAGCAAAAAAATAACTTATTAAAATGTTCCTTTAGATATTAACAGAGATTAGACATACAGCAACACCAAATACCAACCTAGAACAAAGAAACCTTTACAGAATCAACTGTAAGTAAACTGTAAAAAATGATCTCAACCAAAAAAAAGAAAAAAACATTAACATCAGAAATAATATATTAGCAGGCACTTATCTGTGATATGTTATAAAATTACTATTTTCTCACCTTCATGTGTTTGCTTCAGGGAAGATGCTCAGTGAAAGTGCTGGATGGTGGAGGGGGGAAATCAAGCAAAAATAACACAAAAAAGTTTGCTACAAAAAAATCTATTGATGCAATCCTCTCTCGACCTAAATCCAGCATAAGGTCCAAAAACCATGTATCCATGTTTTAAAAATGTACCTAAAAAGTATTTCTGTGATCCATGAAATCTTTGTCCATGTTCCTTCGATCTATCTGAAAATACGTGACAACGCAATACCTTAATTTAAAAACCCATTGCATCAAAAATATTCAAAAAATATTGCTTTCATAACACTATGGTTTAATAGAAAAGGTAATCATTCTTTTTAAATAATTCTATTAAACCAAAAAAGTTACAAAAGTAATCAACCCGATGTGGGCCTACACGGACTACCTACATAGGAATTTTTGGGGGGGTTATAACATACAAAAATTTCAAAATACAACTACCCTAGTTCCTACAACCTCCCTTGCCTCTCCTTACAATAATCTATGCCACCCTTAATCTATTTTTAATCATTTAAATTTGCCTTACCTTTACGCAGCTCTTCCTTACTTCTGATCCTGACTGCAACGATCCTCACATTGACTAAACTTACCTACAAGCAGCAACGTCATCTCTTTTTGTAAAAAGGAAAAAAGGACGATTTCTCTAATTCATTAAAATGGGAAACCGTGGGAAAACCTACAAAAAATAAATTAAAAGTATATGTTACAATGCAGTTTAAAATCCATGTATATTTTTTAATAATACCTTTACTAAAGTTTTTGAAAAACAGTTTTGATTTTTTTTTTAAACTGTATTATAATTATTTTTAAAGTAATAAAAGTTTCCTACAATACTATTAATGTGTCCATTTTTTGTTTTGTAAAATATTACATTGTTTATTAGTTATAAATTTTTTTTCAACTTTTTCTATGTCTAATGATGCTAACTTATGTTGCACATATATGCTTTTTAATTGTTAAACTATAATAATATACTTTTTAAGGAATATAAATGTTAATAAATGTAATTTTAAATGTACTTAAATTTTTTAATAAGAGCTTATCATTGCACCTTGATATTAAATCACTCCCGTACCAAAAGAAACAGTATTGGCCCACATATCCCTTTTATTAATTTTAATATTATATATTAATTTATCAATTTTACAATAAATTTAATTAGAATGTAAGAAATAATTAATTCTCAAGCATTCACATTAATACCTGATAATTAATACACCCCCACACAAAATCCCCATTTCCCATGCAACCCGTCCCAGAAGATAGGTGCCAACCCCTTTTTATTTATTTAAAAATATATATTTTAATAATTTCCTACCAGTAAAACGAAATATTAATACAATTAATAATTGAGTCTTAATACACTACTCCACCCAAAACCCCTGTTTTCCAATCAACCTGTTTCAGGGGTAAAGTGCAAATCACATTTAATGTATTTTAGATTTATATTATACTTTAGATATATAATGTTATTTTATTTAAAAAATAATAACTAAACTAAATGTTTAATAATACTCAAGTATCAAAAACAATACCTGGGTATTAATGCACTACCCCAGGCAATACCCCTGTTTCCCTTTCGCCCTATCCCAGAGGATGGGTGCCAATCCCTTTTAATTAATCTTTTGATATATATCTTTTTTTAAAACTACAAACTTGTAAACTAAATATTAATTAATTGTCAAACATTAAATTTAAGGCCTGAGTAATATTATGCTCCCCCACTCAAAACCCCAGTTTCCCAAATATTCCGTCCCAGGGGATGGGTGCCAAACCCTTTTAATAAATTTTTTTAGATAAATAAATTTTATAAAAACAACTAAACTAAATAATAATTAATACTCAATTATTAAAATAATAACTGAGTATGAATACACTCCCCCACCCAAAACCCCAGTTTCCCAAGCATCCCGTCCCTGGCAATGGGTGCCATGCCCTTTTAATTATTTAAAAAAAAAACATATTCGTTAATACTTGTGAATTAATATAGTTTTAAAACTTATATAATACCAAATATAAAAACGAAATTATCAAAAATAAAAACTCACCTCACTTACCTCCATTACTCACCTCACAATACGTTGTAATGGCATGCTTTGTAAAGGCACGTGTGTTGTAATGGCATGCATTGTAATGTAACCTGCATTGTAAAAGATGCATTTTAAAGGCATTAAGATGTAACGCCTGCGTTGTGAAGGACGGTTCCCATGTAACACCCATTGTTTTTTGACACTGCTCCAAATTTACAAGCATCTGTAAATCTGAGGCCGCGCCAAAAACGCACGACTCCCCAGGGGAGACATAAGAGAGGCGCAACAAGTAAAAATACTTTTATTTATCCTCCTTTTTTGCTCTTTCTATGCGTGCTACATTCTGGACCACATAGAGAAGGAGCAAAACGCCATTGATTGTTTTTGTGCAGGAAGGTGTCCCTTCCTGCACAACAATAATCGTCCCTGCAATGCAGGCACCCTTGCACCACGGTGCAAGGGTGCCTGCTCTGGCGTTAGGCTGCTTTTTTGTGTCGGCACCATATTGTTGTAAATTCTGCTAATTCCTGCACTTAGAAAATTATGCAACTCAGCGCAGCTGAATTGCTTGCGGCACTACTCTATGCTATTTTCTTGTAAATATGCCCCTTGGAGTTACCAATACTGCATGACATTACCCCACCTTTTATTAGCCTAATCTAAGTTTTACAACTGGAATGTGGAATCACTGGCTGAAATAAATATTACCACACTGATTTCTGCATGAAGTTTCCAAATTCCAGGCCGTTTTCTATGCCTACATCCGACCAGCTTTTAGAAGGTTGACATTTTCTTGGAAATTCCTGTGGTATGTAATCCCGATCTTGTCAACAACTGGTCAAACCAAGAATACGTAGCCACTCCTAATTAGGGCCTCAACAATTATCTCACTTCTTCTTTCTGATTTATTGCTTTTTCACTTTTCTTTTCAAACCTTTCACCTGCTTCTGTATTTATGTGACTCAAATAAAACTTGATTGCTGTCCCTTTATGAAGCTTAAGAACATTAAAAATAAGAGATGTAGCCAGGAAGGAAGTACCACTTAGACGTTCTGTTCACTTACTGGTCAGTTACAAGAAAAATATCCTATTTTTTTCTGGGTTTTATTATTCAAGCTGGAATTTTACTACCAGACTATGCTCTGTGGGTATTTCAATAAAAGAATGCAACGTACAAAACTAGGTGACTGGAAAAAACATTTCCTGTGTTTGCTTGGGTGACTTCCTCTCAGTTGGAGTGCCGAGAGTATGGCGAACAACAAAAAAGTCAAATTCCGAGTTTGCAATTTCCGCGCACTGCTTGGGAGCAATGTGTGATTCAAAACAGATGAAGTGGAAGTTATCAGGAAAAAAATGCGAGAGGTTGTCTGGCTCTATAATAATAAAAAAAAGGTAAACTCAGCCTGTTCTTTACATTTTTATATTTAGGGCACTGGACTCATGGGCCAGTTGGACAAAATTATGTGGCAGGGTTGACTAAATTATGCAGCCAGAAAAGGCAAATTATGCGGCTTAAAGCAGCACATTTTGTTGCTGTATTAGCTTGTGATTTTTTGCCATTTTAACACATATTTATACCTTCTGTGGAAAAGTACACCACTTTCTTACCAGTTTAACTCCTGAATACTGCAATCAGCAAATAAAACGCGACTAGTTAACCATCATAAAGTATCTGTCACTGAACAGCAACCTATTGTGTGCTTAGGTAAATTTGGCACAGTTGAACTAAAATAAATAAAAAATGTTGTCGAAATCTGCGAGTCATATAGTGGTGGATTATGTGGCAAGAGCAATGAATCTATCTTGATGCAGAAAAATCTGCTCCCGCACAATCGTATAATTCCACTATCTGTAGTTATAATATAACCAGAGAGTGACTGGCCAGCTGGGGAGTGACAGGCTGGTGCCCATCAGAGCTGACAAGGTAGGGCCGAGGCACTGTTGGTCATGTCAAGCTCAGCCCGACCTCTGCGATGACCCACTGGGTCACCTCTGAAGTGACAGTCCTGGCTTGGCATGGGAAGTGTAAAATGTTTTAATGCCAAGGAGTGAACAGGTGTAGGGAGGTGTCTACCCAAGACAACAATAAACAAACATTGGCAAGGCCAATCGATTTGTGTGTAGTCACACAGATTTCTCATGCTTCAGGAAAACATAAAGAACAGGCACCAAATGACCATAGCAATGCATGCTCCCATCATACATAGAGAGGTGGCAGAGTATCTGTAGCAGCAAACAAAGGCCCACAAATATACACACATGCACAATTCAGCATACACAACAAGGTTCCCATCAGGAAGCAGTAATGCACACAAACATACCCCTGCTCCCCTATCAGACCCTCCACCGTGTCCAGTGGTGGCTCCTCTGTAATGGCAGAGGAGCGTCAAACCACTTGCTCAGAGCCAGCAGTTGAAAAAGAAAACAATATTTAACTATTGTTTTATTTTTCAGCTGCTGACTGAGCCAGCGTATGCGAAGAGGGGTGGGGCCGGGCCATAGGAGGGGGAGGAAGTGTGGTAGATATGCACTTTTACGTGTGCATGTCAGTTTGGCTGGCCGTCTCAGGCTGGCCAAACTGGCATGCGCACTTAGGTTTCTCAAACCCAGCTGTATTGCACAGTTGGGTTGGATAAACAGGACAGATTCACTGTGCATGAGCGAGCGTTATTCCAGCCCACTCAGGCCAATCCCCACGCTGCTCTCATGCTTGAGAGGAGCACAGGGATTGGATGGGGAGTCATGATGCTGTCCCAGGGACTGTTGGGACACGGAACTGGCAGCAGAGGAGTGTGAGGTGGGCGACAGCACCAGGTAAGTGTTTTTTTTCAAGTTTTTTTTAAAATATCTTTTTATTATTAACCCCCCGCCGCACGCTTCCTGAGCCCCCCCCCCGCCCCCCCACAAGATTTAACTGTGTCTGCCGTCACTGCCCTTGTCTTCTCTTTATAAATGAGGAATGGGCATGAACATATGACGTTACAACACAAACAATTACAACGCATGCCTTTACAATGCAGTTTTTACATCGCTATTACCATTACAACGCATGATTTTACAATGCATGCCATTACAATACATTTTAAAAAATACCATTACAACACATACCATTACAACGCATACCATTACAACGCATAATACTTTTGGGGCAACAGTGGGGTAAATGTTGGATAGCTCAGGGGTAAAAATTATTATTCCCACTCCAGTGAGTGCAACAGTCGGGTAAATGTTGGATAGTGTAGGGGTAAAAATTACTATTCCCACTCCAGTGAGTGCAACAGTAGGGTAAGTGCTGGATAGTAGGGGTAAAAATACTATTCCCATGTACCCCAAATCCCATACACACCCTCAAACTAAAAAATCCCCATTACTTATCTTATAATGCATTATAATTGCATGCGTTGTAATGGCATGCAATGCAAAGGCAGCTGTGTAGTAACTTCTGCGTTGTAAAGGTAGTGCGTTGTAATGACTGAGTTGTAATGTTTGTTTCCCAATGGGCATTGACTGTGATAGAGTGTGAATTTACTATTTTTACTCCATATGCATCTTGAAACAGTAGACCGAAACAAATACAATGTCCCGTATTCTCTAGTAAACAAAGGTGTAGAGGAATACATTTTGAGTGGACACCATCACCTTTAGTGCTGGTCACAGTATACCAGCTGCCTCAGGCTGCAGGCTCCATCACATCAGATTGAACAGTAACTTCCTACGGCGCCTGCAGGCTTGACCTATCATTGTCCAGGCCAAAGGAACAGCAGGGCCTCACTATTGGAGTTGATGGCTCCCAGGGGCTAAGATTCACATCTCAACTTCTGACTATTCTGTGATTTGTTTGTCATTTAAATTGTTGAAATGATTCCATGTTCCTGATCATAATGCCTCTGCCTCATAGTGTGCTATAGGGATATTTTTTTTGTGTAGTTTACAAACACGTTTATTGACAGTCCGATATTGTTTTATTTAGATTCAGTGCTTAATGTGTGAAAAAATAAGTGCAATTGGAAAAAGATTTTTTCTAGAGTCAACAAATGACCAGGCTACCAAATACCAAGGCTACCTAGTTTTTATTCCACCTCATGCATCTTTCTTCCACTGCCCTGTAGTTCCTGTCTCTTTATCTCACTCTTGTAGATTTTCTTTCATTCTTGCTTTCATCTTTTGTCACTGGTTCCCATCTTTACCTTCCTCTTTCGTTCTTCCTCTTCTGACTTTCTGTCTCCTGCTCTGGCTCAGAGTGTGGTGATGAAAAATAAACTCAGGACATTATACCATCAGTTCGGCGTGGAGTCACTTCCTAAAACTGGTTTGGCTCTGAGTCCGCTATATGTACCCTTTGTAAGTACTCATGCTGAGACTATACTGTCTCTTTTGTTTGTATGCTCGGACTATACCCGGCCCCGCTTAGTGCGGTGGGCACATATTTGTAGACAGCTGGGCACCTCTAGTCATTCTGTTGCCCCGAGGCTATTGAAAATGGACTGTAGTACCCTGCTTGTGTGTGGGGTAGCTACATTTTTGGGGCTACTGTGGTCAATTAGACGATCTGCGATCATATGATTTGGTTCTAGTAGTGTTCATTTATGGGCTTTTTGATCATTTGCCACTTATCCATCAGGCCCTGTTCTAGCGGGTGGGCCGGGTGGGGTGGCCCACCCACATATGAGCCTGGCTCACCCAAACATGAACAGTGGCCCTCGCAGCACCATCAAGAAGGCCAGCAGAAAATTGCCACTGAAATTTAAAACGTTCCTCTGAACATTATTTTTCTTCCTCTTCTAGGAGTTGTGTAATTGGGCCTGGGCCCTTTCTCACAGGCACCCCCAATCATACATTTAGAAAGGTGGGCTGTGTCCCCGCCCACTCGTGCAGGTAGAATAGGGACAAATCCTTTTTTTTGGCACAGAGTAACCTCTGTGGGCTGAGTGGGTATTTTCTTCTCTATTCAGCCCTGGAGAAAAGGAGTTTGTTTATCCTGATTCACCTTTCCTGACCCCTTCAGCTGCTTATCATATCAGGCTGTGAGTCAGAGTTCCAACGGAGCAAATAAGAGAATGAGTGGCTATACTGTTTTTTTTCAAATCTGCAAAGGCCCAGCAAGATACATACTTCGTGCATGCTTTGAGAATGCATGCCTATTTGTTCATATTTTTAAAATCTGTGAAGGCCCAACAAGAAACATACTTTGTGTATCATTTTCATGACTGGCTCTGCCATGACTGCATGACAAGAGTAAAAATGTCCAGACAACTCTGGTGATTAATGATCCTGCTGGAGGGCAATCCTTTGTCTGTTGGTAGTTTTTAAAAGCAGATTAACTGTAGTTTATGTGGATAGCTCAGTGGGTTACTACTTTTGTTACAGAGATCCTTTTGTTACTTGCAGTGCAGAAGTTACAATCCTAAAAAGACAGTGACCTAAGAACTGTCAACAAAGAGCTGCATACAAACCTGAATGGTATAATTAGAACTTATTTTTGTGTGTGTTGCTATATAGTTAGAATTTACCTAGTCTTTCATTATTCTAATGTTGCTATAAAGAGTTTGTTTAGGCAGATATACATTTTAATCATTCCTACACCTGGTAATCCTCATTCTCTTATGTGACATTCCCTATAGGCTGATTTACATACTTGTATGATTCATTGTCTCTGCATACCAATCAATCAATCAATCAAGGCATTTATATAGCGCACTACTCACCCAGAGGGTCTCAAGGCGCTAGGGGAGGGGGGTCCGCTACTGCTCGAACAGCCAGGTCTTGTGTTGCTTCCTGAAGGCGAGGTGGTCCTGGGTCAGGCGGAGGTGGGTCGGGAGGGGGTTCCATGTCTTGGCGGCGAGGTAGGAGAAGGACCGTCCCCCTGTGGTGGCTCTTCGGATGCGGGGGACGGCGGCGAGGGCATGGCCGGTCGATCGAAGCTGGTGTTTGGGAGCGTAGAAGTTGAGGCGGCTGTTGAGGTATCCTGGGCCTTGGTTGTGTAGGGCTTTGTGTGCGTGGGTGAGGAGTCGGAAGGTGATTCTCTTGTTGACCGGGAGCCAGTGCAGGTCTCTCAGGTGTCCGGAGATGTGGCTGCGACGGGGGATGTCCAGGATGAGTCGTGCTGAGGCGTTCTGGATCCGCTGGAGTCTCTTCTGGAGTTTGGCGGTGGTTCCGGCGTAGAGGGAGTTGCCGTAGTCCAGACGGCTGGTGAGGAGGGCCTGGGTGACCGTCTTCCTGGTCTCGTTGGGGATCCACCGGAAGATCTTACGTAGCATGCGCAGGATGTTGAAGCACGACGAGGAGACGGCGTTGACTTGTCTGGTCATGGAGAGGGAGGAGTCCAGGATGAAGCCCAGGTTACGTGCGTGGTCTGTTGGTTTGGGTGCGCTGCCTAGGGCGGGGGGCCACCAGGAGTCGTCCCTCCGTCTTGTCCGAGTTCAGTTTCAGGTGGCTGTTCTTCATCCATTCGGCTACCTCTTTCATCCCTTCGTGAAGGTTGGCTCTGGCGGAGGCGGGGTCGTTGGTGAGGGAGAGAATCAGCTGGGTGTCGTCGGCGTAGGAGATGATGTTGAGGTTGTGCTGGCGTGCGATGTCTGCGAGGGGGCTCATGTAGACGTTGAAGAGGGTTGGACTGAGCGAGGAGCCTTGAGGAACACCGCAGATGACTTCGGTGGCTTCAGATCTGAACGGGGGGAGGCGGACTCTCTGTGTCCTTCCGGCGAGGAAGGAGATGATCCACTCCAGTGCCTTCTCCTGGATTCAGACGTTGCTGAGTCGCTGCACTAGTGTACGGTGGCAGACAGTGTCGAAGGCCGCGGGGAGGTCTAGGAGGATGAGGGCTGCTGTTTCTCCGTTGTCAAGCAGTGCTCCGATGTCATCGGTGGCTGCGATCAGGGCGGTCTCGGTGCTGTGGTTGGTCCGGAAGCCAGACTGCGAGAGGTCGAGGGAACCATTCGTCTCGAGGAAGGCAGCCAGCTGCTTGTTGACGGTCTTCTCGATGACTTTTGCAGGAAACGGGAGCAGCGAGATGGGGCGGTAGTTCTTGCATAATGTGTGCATGATGTAAAGTACTGTGACACTCTACACTATGAGTAGCGCTATACAACAAATCAAATGCAGATGAGAGAGTGGCTATGGAGAGATGAAAGACACTGTTGGAGGGTGGCAACTAGGGGATCCCAGGAGGAGGTCAATAGGGGAGAGACTATGGAGAAATGAGGGGTACTGTTGGAGGGTGGCATAGAGGGAATCCAAGGAGGAGGTCATGGGAAGGGGCTACGGAGAGATGAGGGCCACTGATGGCCGGTGGTAGCGAGGGAGTCTGAGGAGGAGGTCAGGAGGGGGAGGGGCTATGGAGAAATGAAGGGCACTGTTGGAGCGTGGCAGTGGGGCATCCGAGGAATAGGTAATGGGGGGAGAGGCTACAGAGAGATGAAGGGCACTGGTGGAGGGTGGTAGAGAGGGAATCTGAGGAGGAGTTCATTGGGAGGGGCTATGGAGTGATGAGGGGCACTGGTGGAGCGTGGAAGTGAGGGAATCTGAAGAGGAGGTCATGAGGGGGAGGGGCTTTGGAGAGATGAGGGGCACTGATAGAGGGTGGTAGTGAGGGAATCTGAGAAGGAGGTCATGGGTGAGGGGCTATGGAGCGATGAGGAGCACTGGTGGAAGGTGGCAATGACGGAATATGAGGAGGTGGTCATGTGTGTAGGGGGCTACAGAGAGATGAGGGGCACTGGTGGAGGATGGTAGTGAGGTCATGAGCGGGAGGGGCTATGGAGAGATGAAAGGCACTGTTGGAGGGTGGTAGTAAAGGTATCTATGGAGAAAGAGGTCACTGGTGGGGCACCAATAAAGACTTTCACACCAGCTAAAGCTTAAGTATACAGGTGAGTTACTAATGTTTTTTACCAGCAATAACGAAAATGGAGCTGGATGTTGACTGATATTTGGCTGGGGCCCAAGGTCAGCTGTGAGATAAGGTGCACGGGAGATGGATGGTAGAAAATGGATAATCAGGCCTGGAAGGGAGTGTGCTGCAGAGTCCAGAGTCAGTTGGAGGTAGTAATGAAGAGAGATTCTCTCTGAAGGCTGACAACGAGGAAGACTGAGTAGTGTTACTTGCCTAATACTCCCACCTCAGAAACCTCTTTCTCCCAACAAAGGGACTTTACATGAGATGCATTTGAAAAAGAACAATGTAACATTTCATTTTCATTTTTTAAGAGCAGACAGTGGTCCGTGGGACCAAAATATATTTCCACATCCATCCACAAAGGGGAAGGGGTCCCCTGGGGACCCCTTCCTCTTTCCGAGTGGCTTACCACCTAATTGAAGTAGGTGGTAAACTGCAAGTGTTTTGCAACTGCAATTGCGGTTGCAAAACAATGATACATACAAATGCTGCTCGCTATTAGGAAGGGATGCCCTTGGAATGCCCCTTCCAAATACTGTCTTGCACAATAACGTTTGTACATACCAACATCCTTTTTTGCAGTCACAAACGGGCCAATTTCCTGTTTGCGACTGAAAAAAACGGTCATACATCTGCCTTTAGTGAACTAAAACGCAACTCTGTTGGGATGTACGCCCTACTTGTGGCTTAGATTCTTAGTGAAGATGAAACACTAATATAGCAGACTAAATTAAACTGAAAATGTGTTTTGTACTGTGTACATCTAGAACACATGTATTTGAAGGTGCCCTCTTATGTGATGATGAATAAAGGAGGCTCAGGGAAATAAAGGTTTGGCTAGGACCACACAATTTGGTCAAGCATTGAAGCCAGGATTGATCCCAGGTTTTCTAGTTTCACATTGTGCAATTCAGCAACTAGATGGGTGTCTCATTCTCTTGTTTTGCATTACAGATTAATGTTTTATTTTTCATAATTTGACTATTTTAGCACATGAGAAGGAGCTCACGGCAAACCTATGTATGGATGAGTTTGTAAGCGAGTTTTCAAAGAATAATAGAAGGTTACCTCTATGACTGGAACTGCTAGTTTTGAAATGGTTGGTGTGAAAACTGCTGGCTGTTTTCAAAAATACTCCGTTCTCTTTCTTCAAATGTGTTACTGTTTTTCAAGAATTTGTATCTATCAAAGTACATCGCAAAAGAATGACAAGAAAATAAAATCTGTCAAGTTAAATTTGTGCATAGAAATAAATGTTGGACAAAATTGCATCGAGTGAATAGCCAGCCTTTCTAGTACAATGATGTCAAGGCTGTTGTGTAGTAATAGGGATTTCCTTAATCTTGAACTATTCTAATATGCTTGGCATTCAAGTACTTGTATTGAAGCCTGGCCTGCCGGAATTTGAGGGTTTGCAGTTAGGTCCAGACATTGATCTTACTTTCAAATAACTCTCCACATGCTCTACATACACACAAAAGCAATCTGTTGTATCATGGTGACTGTTGGCAAGTAGATATGATGTCATCTAGGGCGTGTAGGCTACCTTCAGAAGCAACAAATTGGCAGTAGCGGTCGGCAGTAGGTGTTTCTATAGGGCGGTGACGTGGGCAGGAGGAGGGGCAGGGTGGGGGGAAATAATGTATGGATTACGGAGTTTTACAGGTAGGTAAACATTTAAATACATAAAACGAATTTCGTTGCGCACACTGCATCACATTTGGTGATGCAGTGTGCGCAACGAAATTCGTTTTATGTATTCAAATGTTTACTTACCTGTAAAACTCCGTAATCCATACATTATTTCCCCCCACCCTGCCCCTCCTCCTGCCCACGTCACCGCTCTATAGAAACACCTACTGCCGACCGCAACTGCAAATTGGGCCAGCAGTGCAGGGGCAGCTCCTCCGCTAGGGCGGAAGAGTGTCACCTCACTGCTTTCTCTGAGGGTGATAACCATAAACATAAAATGGTAATAACTTTCAGTTATTACTATTTCATGTTTGGTTGCGGGTGGGCAGGGCTGCTTTGCAACCAGGGCAGGGGAGGAGTGGGGTGCCCACTCCTAAGTGCATAGAGACTGTTTGGTCGGCCCTCTGGAGACGCCCAAACCAGTCATGCGCACTCTGCCCTTCTGCATGCAGACTACAATGCAGCCTGCATGGAGAACATGGCCTCCAATTAAGCCCCTGGCTGGGCGGCGTCCCAACCAATTACAGTGCTGCTTGCAGGAGAGGGAGCTTGTTGCCTGATTCCTATTCCTGCCGAGAAGACGTGGGACCCGGCCGGCAGAAATGTAAGTTTAAATTTTCTCTAATTTATATTATTAAATTAACTCCCCCGCACGACATCCCCACGAGTCATGCTGGCAGCAACTGCTGCAGTGGCCCATCTGAATGCACCCTTGGCCCAGCCTAATGAAAATTACTGGAGCCTGGTCTGTTATCCATAGCTGTTGTGTGAATCCTATCTTTAATTGGTACCAGCTATATGTGATGTTTTAATGGTTTAATCCCTGCTGCTATTGTGCTGTTTTAATACAGTAAGCTGTTTTACTGTGTTTTAGTATTTATTTCATTTTGTATTTGTTGGATTTTATGGAAATTATATGCTACGGCTGAAATAAAGTTATTTTAATTGATTAAAATATACTCTGTTACTCAAAAGTGAATGCTGGTGCCCACTGCCTGCAGCTACTGGCACAAATTAAGCACTGCTCAAAAAAAGAAAAAAGCGAAAGATCAATATTTTAAAAATAACGTGTTAAAAATTACATTACAAAAATACAAATCATAGGAATTACTGATATTTGCACTTGTCTTTGTTTATTAAAGCTTCAGAGTATCCCTTTTCCACAAAGACTGTTTTACATCCTGTGCCACGGGATAGCAGCCCTTGCTGCAATCATTCTTC
The DNA here is from genome assembly GCF_964263255.1 of Lissotriton vulgaris. Classification (NCBI taxonomy): domain Eukaryota; kingdom Metazoa; phylum Chordata; class Amphibia; order Caudata; family Salamandridae; genus Lissotriton; species Lissotriton vulgaris. Next base: position 860,108,812 of record NC_141693.1, on the reverse strand, counting down.
AGATGATGTGCTTGTTAGTGGCAGATGGGGTGCAGGGGTCAAGGGGTCTGTGGCTCACCAGCACGTGCAGGAGAAGAAGCTACCCCCTCCCTTGAGCTGCAGAAATAAAAACAAACTATAACGTCAAAGTGTGTCAGTTTGTTTGCTTTCATTTTATTTGACCTGTGCCCCAAAGAGGCAGCATACATGCATATATCAGCAGCAGGGGGCACGGAGATCACAAGGGCTCCATTAAGCCATGAATTGTGCATGTGTCAGTGACACACTTAAGTATTACGGGAAGGGAAGGCACTTCAATTAATATACACATAAAAAAAGTACCAGAATTAGGCAACGTCCTCGGTGCATACCTCTTCTTTCGACACATAAACCGGGAGCAGCAACTCCCTGGGCCAATCCAAGGGCTGCTCTCATCAGCATGAGAGCATGAGAGCAGCCCTAGGATTGGTGGGAGCGGCCTCAATCGCGGCAGCGCTCCACAGCACTCTGGAGGCTTTGGCTTTCTTTAACCCAGGTGGGTTAGAGATGTTTAAAGTGCGCACGTGTGGCTGGCCGTCGCAAGACGTCCGTCCAAAAAGACATGCAGACTTTAAATAGTGCCATACCTGCCCACCCTCGGTCCTGCTGGGTGGCATGCTGCAGTCACTCAGCAGCAGCCCTGCCACCGTCCTGACGATTGACCCGGGGCAGGGGATTAAAAATAAAATGGTAATTAATTACCATTTTATTTTTTAGCTTTGGTGAGATTTTTAAGTGGGGTGATGCTCTTCTGCTCAAATGGAGGAGCCACCCCTGCTTCGCACAGGAAAGATCCACAGTTGACGGCCAAAATCACTAGCTACCACTTTGCTCCAGGCAGCCACGCACAGAAGCCTGCTTTTGGTTGTCTTATTTTTGCAAAAGCACCCCCTGCCCTACTTAAAGGCAAATTGTAGCCTGGCTGAGTGACTGGAAGAGTAGAAGGGCTTGCTCCCAGCCCTTTCCTATCTTTTTATAAGGCTGTCCGCCCACCTGGACCTCTTCAGGCTTGTGGAGCCTGCCAGTAGTAGAGGAGAAGAGCCTACGATTTTGACAAAGTGAGTGATGTGTGCAAGCCATTACGTCAATGTCGTCTTACGGATTTTGGAGGCCCTGGGCAAGAAATATTTTGGGATTTCCTATCTGAAACAACTTTTTAATCTATTACCCATGTTTTGCCTATTCAAACCATATGTGGTCTCACAATATCGAATATTACGTCAAAGTATAAGATACAAAAATGCACAGAAGTGAGGTAGAGAGAACCTTCACTTTTCTCTCTGTTGTAGGCTGATTACTTATAATTCTATTGCTCAAATAGACAGGTCAGGATCTGTAATAGGGCCAATGAGCTGATAGAGCAATTTAAAAACTGCCCTCTTGCGCATTGGCAACCAGTGGAGTGACTTTAAAAATAGAGCAGACGATGACCTGTTAGGTAGATTGCAAACTAATCTGGCTTCTGTGTTCTGAATGACTTGTAACTGCAAAAAAATGAGGGTCCGCCATGCCTACATACAAAGCATTACATAGTCCAGACGACTGATAATAAGAGCCTGGACAATGGTACGACAGCAGTGCATTGACAGCCGGTTAAGGATCTTACGAAACGACTGAGAGTAGCATAACCGGTGCACACACCGCTGTGACCTGCACATGGCCATGTCTGAACTGGGGTGGTGGAGTGAGCTAAAGAATGATGATGGATTAAACCCAGATCAGTTGACTGAGGTGAGTGTTTGATTTTCTCTAACGCTCCATCCATCATCCCCTTTGGTATCGCTTTGTTTGCCCTAAGTTGGCAGGGTAATGGTAGAGTTGTAGATTTAGAAGTTTTTCAAAACTATTTAGCCAAATAGGGTAAAAGTGAAATAGAGAAGTAGATTGACATCTCCATAGAGCTGAACCCAGGTTTTTTCAGTAGTGGCAAGACCAGGGCATTCTTCCATACATCAGGTAAGATGGCTGTTTCCAAGGACAGGTTGTACAACTCTGTTACCCAAGGACTGAGCTACTTAGCTTTAGCAGGTAGAACGTGGTACGGACAAGTGTCATTAGGGCACCCTGCCATGGCCTCTTCAACACCAGACATTGTGAAAGTGAAAAAGGCATTCAGAGCAACCTCACATATAGGATGCGATAAAGATGAAACCCTGAATAAGACTTAGGAATAGGTTGAGCGTAAAACTCTGAGTACATCATCATCATAATTTTCTCTTTATAAAAATCAGCTATATTATAGGAGAGAACAGCAGAAACGTGGATGTCATGATTCTTATTCTCCTCAATCCTGTGCATAAAATAGCCCGTGTGAGCTTGATGTACTGATTTATGATAACTGTTGAGTTAAGATTTAAAAAAAATTCTATCCACAAAGTTTTTAGTTTTTGACCATTTTCTTTCAAGCCTTTACATGTTCTTTTGCAACTATGTAGCTCTGGGAAACACCAATTAGCCGTGGTAGAGTGCCTAAGTAGTTTACAAATTCTTAAATAAGCTAGATTATCAATAACCCGTCCCATGTTGGAATTGAATTGGTCATCTGCTATATTGGCATTTATTTTGGGAATAAGAGTAGGGAGATGTAGTTCCTTTCCAAGGTTTCTCACTGGAAATATTTTTCCATTTCCTATTTTTAACACATTCAATGCTACAAGAATTCTCCCTGGGTGCTGAACTCCCTTGAATCCCCTTGTTCATGACGAGCTCAGCTCGTCATGAGCACACAAGCAGTGTACTGCATGACGAGCTGAGCTCGTCATGAGCATGGAAGGGGTTAAAGGTACCGGCTCTAGTGTTAGGGGAAGATATTTGCTCCAATGTAAATGAAAAGTCTAACAAGTAATGATCCGGCCAAAGTAAGGGCGTAGGGGAATCGACTATTGAAGGTTCCATATTGGGAAAAATTAGGTCCAGAATATGGGCAAAAATATGCCTAGGTTTGTTTGAGTCACCCCTCAATGTGACAATGGCCAGATCTGCAGCTTTTTCAAAATGAAGGTTGAAATCACCAACTAAAAGAAAAGAGTCGAAGGTAATCTCTTGAGAAGCTATGAGCTGTACAAAGGTGGTGGCAAAACTTCTCATTTTGCCAGGTGCCCTACAAACCAGAGCTCCTCCTATGAGGGGGCAAACTGCCCTAAGATATTTTAAAGAATATTAATTTGTAATCCTCCTGGGGAGTAGAGTCTAACATGGAGCACTTGAGCGTATTTGTATAACTCAAGGAAACCCTAGACCCCATTCTGTCTTTTCAATGTATCTTAATACTATTAGAATTTTAATGTGGAACCGTAAATACATCTGGAATGTAGTCGAGTTCAGCCATGTTTCCGTAACAAAGCATTATTCAGGTCCTCCACTTTGTATCAAATCCTAGATTTGAGTACAATGCTCATGTAAAGATTTAACATTGAAATATCTGCTCTTTATTCTGTTGTTGTCTGGGCGAACTGAATCCAATCGGTCAAAAGTACCACAATAATGACTACTCTTAACTTTCTTTCATAATGTTAAAAGCGGATCTCTGAAACAATATCGATGTAAAAAATGTCGAGTTACAAAAATATTGAGGTAAAAATATAGAAAATCAAAATATCGACCTCCTATCTCCAAACAGGTAAGTACAAAAATATCGAATCCAAAATATCGATGTAAAAAATATTGTTAGTCAAAATATCAAATTTTTAAAAATGCCTTAAATAATTAGAAATTAATTAAATAATAAATATAATTAACTTAAACATACTTAAACTACTTAAATAACCTTAAAATTAATAATTAATTAATATAATTAAAAAAAATTAATTTGTTAATATATATATATATATATATATATATATATATATATATATATATATATATATATATATACATATTATTAATAAAATATTTACAATATTTTTACTGTAGGATTGCGGAAAGTGTCAAATTTACTATAACCACTCCATTAAATGCAACAGTGGAAAAAGCGTTGGATAGCGTAGGGGTTAAAATTACTATTCCCACTCCAGAGAGTGCAACAGTAGGGAAAGCGTTGGATAGCGGAGGGATAAAAATTACTATTTGAGTGCAACAGTAGGGAAAGCTCTGGATAGAGTAGGGGTAAAAATTACTATTCCCACTCCGAAGAGTGCAACAGTAGGGAAAGCATTGGATAGCGTAGCGGTAAAAATTACTATTCCTTCTCCAGAAAGTGCAACAGTAGGGAAAGCGTTGGATAGCGGGAGGGTTAAAATTACTATTCCCACTCCAGAGAGTGCAACAGTAGAGAAAACATTGGATAGCGTAGGGGTAAAAATTACTATTCCCACTCCAGAGAGTGCAACAGTATAGAAAGCGTTGGATAGCGTAGGGTTAAAAATTACTATTCCCACTCCAGAGAGTGCAACAGTAGGGAAAGTGTTGGATAGCGTAGGGGTAAAAATTACTATTCCCACTCCAGTGAGTGCAACAGTAGGGAAAGTGTTGGACAGCGTAGGGGTAAAAATTACTATTCCCACTCCAAAGACTGCAACAGTAGGCAAAGCGTTGGATAGCGGGAGGATTAAAATTACTATTCCCACTCCAGAGAGTGCAACAGTAGGGAAAGCGTTGGATAGCGTAGGAGTAAAAATTACTATTCCCACTCCAGAGATTGCAACAGTATAGAAAGTGTTGGATAGCGTAGGGGTAAAAATTACTATTCCCACTCCAGAGAGTGCAACAGTAGGGAAAGCATTGGATAGCGTAGGGGTAAAAATTACTATTCCCACTCCAAAGAGTGCAACAGTAGGGAAAGCATTGGATAGCGTAGCGGTAAAAATTCTATTCCCACTCCAGAAAGTGCAACAGTAGGGAAAGCGTTGGATAGCGGAAGGGTTAAAATTACTATTCCCACTCCAGAGAGTGCAACAGTAGGGAAAGTTTTGGATAGCAAAGGGGTAAAAATTACTATTCCATCTCCAGAAAGTGCAACAGTAGCTAAAGCGTTGGATAGCGGGAGAGTTAAAAAAAACTATTCCCACTCCAGAGAGTGCAACAGTAGGGAAAGTGTTGGATAGCGTAGGAGTAAAAATTACTATTCCCACTCCAGTGAGTGCAACTTTAGGGAAAGCGTTGGATAGCGTAGGGGTAAAAATTACTATTCCCACTCCAAAGAGTGCAACAGTAGGGAAAGCATTGGATAGCGGGAGATTTAAAATTCCTATTTCCACTCCAAAGAGTGCAACAGTAGGGAAAGCGTTGGACAGCGTAGGGGTAAAAATTACTATTCACACTCCAGAGAGTGCAACAGTAGAGAAAGTAAATACTTCATATATGAATAAAAATAAACTAAATATTAATAGCAAATACAAATTAATTAACAATAATTAACAATTTTATGTAATATAATAATTAATCAATTAAAAATACACAAAAATAATTATTACAAATAATTACCTATTAATACAAATTATTTACCAATTAACAATTAATTAATTAACAATTAAAAATGTATTAATAATTACAACAAAACAAAACCAAAAAATAAATAACAATATTTATTTATTCACAATTAAATTACTTCCCACCCTATTCCCCTATAAACCCACAATCCACTACAGAAAAAAATCAAATAAAATTAATATAATTATCAATTAATCAATTAATTAAAATAATTAACAATTATTTTTTAATTAATTACCAATTATTATCAATTAACTATTAATTCTAAATAAATACCAATAAACATATTTAATTAATTATAATTAAATTACTTCCCACCCTATTCCCCTATAAACCCACAACCCGCTACAGAAAATACATTAATAAAATTAACATAATTATCAATTAATCAAGCAATTAAAATAATTAATAATTATATTTTAATAATTACCAATTAATTATCAATTAACTATTAGTTCTAAATAAATACCAATAAATAAATTAACATATTTAATTAATTATAATTAAATTACTTCCCACCCTATTCCCCTATAAACCCACATTCTCTAACGCTCCATCCATCATCCCCTTTGGTATCGCTTTGTTTGCCCTAAGTTGGCAGGGTAATGGTAGAGTTGTAGATTTAGAAGTTTTTCAAAACTATTTAGCCAAATAGGGTAAAAGTGAAATAGAGAAGTAGATTGACATCTCCATAGAGCTGAACCCAGGTTTTTTCAGTAGTGGCAAGACCAGGGCATTCTTCCATACATCAGGTAAGATGGCTGTTTCCAAGGACAGGTTGTACAACTCTGTTACCCAAGGACTGAGCTACTTAGCTTTAGCAGGTAGAACGTGGTACGGACAAGTGTCATTAGGGCACCCTGCCATGGCCTCTTCAACACCAGACATTGTGAAAGTGAAAAAGGCATTCAGAGCAACCTCACATATAGGATGCGATAAAGATGAAACCCTGAATAAGACTTAGGAATAGGTTGAGCGTAAAACTCTGAGTACATCATCATCACAATTTTCTCTTTATAAAAATCAGCTATATTATAGGAGAGAACAGCAGAAACGTGGATGTCATGATTCTTATTCTCCTCAATCCTGTGCATAAAATAGCCCGTGTGAGCTTGATGTACTGATTTATGATAACTGTTGAGTTTAGATTTAAAAAAAATTCTATCCACAAAGTTTTTAGTTTTTGACCATTTTCTTTCAAGCCTTTACATGTTCTTTTGCAACTATGTAGCTCTGGGAAACACCAATTAGCCGTGGTAGAGTGCCTAAGTAGTTTACAAATTCTTAAATAAGCTAGATTATCAATAACCCGTCCCATGTTGGAATTGAATTGGTCATCTGCTATATTGGCATTTATTTTGGGAATAAGAGTAGGGAGATGTAGTTCCTTTCCAAGGTTTCTCACTGGAAATATTTTTCCATTTCCTATTTTTAACACATTCAATGCTACAGGAATTCTCCCTGGGTGCTGAACTCCCTTGAATCCCCTTGTTCATGACGAGCTCAGCTCGTCATGAGCACACAAGCAGTGTACTGCATGACGAGCTGAGCTCGTCATGAGCATGGAAGGGGTTAAAGGTACCGGCTCTAGTGTTAGGGGAAGATATTTGCTCCAATGTAAATGAAAAGTCTAACAAGTAATGATCCCGCCAAAGTAAGGGCGTAGGGGAATCGACTATTGAAGGTTCCATATTGGGAAAAATTAGGTCCAGAATATGGGCAAAAATATGCCTAGGTTTGTTTGAGTCACCCCTCAATGTGACAATGGCCAGATCTGCAGCTTTTTCAAAATGAAGGTTGAAATCACCAACTAAAAGAAAAGAGTCGAAGGTAATCTCTTGAGAAGCTATGAGCTGTACAAAGGTGGTGGCAAAACTTCTCATTTGGCCAGGTGCCCTACAAACCAGAGCTCCTCCTATGAGGGGGCAAACTGCCCTAAGATATTTTAAAGAATATTAATTTGTAATCCTCCTGGGGAGTAGAGTCTAACATGGAGCACTTGAGCGTATTTGTATAACTCAAGGAAACCCTAGACCCCATTCTGTCTTTTCAATGTATCTTAATACTATTAGAATTTTAATGTGGAACCGTAAATACATCTGGAATGTAGTCGAGTTCAGCCATGTTTCCGTAACAAAGCATTAATCAGGTCCTCCACTTTGTATCAAATCCTAGATTTGAGTACAATGCTCATGTAAAGATTTAACATTGAAATATCTGCTCTTTATTCTGTTGTTGTCTGGGCGAACTGAATCCAATCGGTCAAAAGTACCACAATAATGACTACTCTTAACTTTCTTTCATAATGTTAAAAGGGGATCTCTGAAACAATATCGATGTAAAAAATGTCGAGTTACAAAAATATCGAGGTAAAAATATAGAAAATCAAAATATCGACCTCCTATCTCCAAACAGGTAAGTACAAAAATATCGAATCCAAAATATCGATGTAAAAAATATAGTTAGTCAAAATATCAAATTTTTAAAAATGCCTTAAATAATTAAAAATTAATTAAATAATAAATATAATTAACTTAAACATACTTAAACTACTTAAATAACCTTAAAATTAATAATTAATTAATATAATTAAAAAAAATAATGTGTTAATATATATATATATATATATATATATATATATATATATATATATATATATATATATATATATATATACATATTATTAATAAAATATTTACAATATTTTTACCGTAGGATTGCGGAAAGTGTCAAATTTACTATAACCACTCCATTAAATGCCTAACACTTACCTCACTATGCGTGCCCAAATTCACCTACGCCTGCAGACACAAAGATTTATCTTTTGTTTCCCCCATCACGCTACACCAGGCACACAGGATTCTGGGAGTTGGAGTTCCATACTGAATCCAACACAGCGGATGATCACACGAGCGGGGGCGGTGCCAGAAGTGAACTTTATTTAAGATTGACAACACTCAATCTGTGCACAACGGACATGAGGTACAGCGGCTAGGGGCGTCTGAGGAAGGATTTTAATCTGAAATGCATTATGCCCGGCTGTAAGGAACTTCAATAAAGAACCCCACCTGTATTTCCCTGCCTGGGATTCCTTCCTTTCATTCAGTTGGAGGGTTTTCGTCATATATATATATATATATATATATATATATATATATATATATATATATATATATATATATATATATATATATATATATATATATATATATACATATTATTAATAAAATATTTACAATATTTTTACCGTAGGATTGCAGAAAGTGTCAAATTTACTATAACCACTCCATTAAATGCAACAGTAGAGAAAGCGTTGGATAGCGTAGGGGTTAAAATTACTATTCCCACTCCAGAGAGTGCAACAGTAGGGAAAGCGTTGGATAGCGGAGGGATAAAAATTACTATTTGAGTGCAACAGTAGGGAAAGCTCTGGATAGAGTAGGGGTAAAAATTACTATTCCCACTCCGAAGAGTGCAACAGTAGGGAAAGCATTGGATAGCGTAGCGGTAAAAATTACTATTCCTTCTCCAGAAAGTGCAACAGTAGGGAAAGCGTTGGATAGCGGGAGGGTTAAAATTACTATTCCCACTCCAGAGAGTGCAACAGTAGAGAAAACATTGGATAGCGTAGGGGTAAAAATTACTATTCCCACTCCAGAGAGTGCAACAGTATAGAAAGCGTTGGATAGCGTAGGGTTAAAAATTACTATTCCCACTCCAGAGAGTGCAACAGTAGGGAAAGTGTTGGATAGCGTAGGGGTAAAAATTACTATTCCCACTCCAGTGAGTGCAACAGTAGGGAAAGTGTTGGACAGCGTAGGGGTAAAAATTACTATTCCCACTCCAAAGACTGCAACAGTAGGCAAAGCGTTGGATAGCGGGAGGATTAAAATTACTATTCCCACTCCAGAGAGTGCAACAGTAGGGAAAGCGTTGGATAGCGTAGGAGTAAAAATTACTATTCCCACTCCAGAGATTGCAACAGTATAGAAAGTGTTGGATAGCGTAGGGGTAAAAATTACTATTCCCACTCCAGAGAATGCAACAGTAGGGAAAGCGTTGGATAGCGAAGGGGTAAAAAATTCTATTCCCACTCCACAGAGTGCAACAGTAGGGAAAGCGTTGGATAGCGTAGGGGTAAAAATTACTATTCCCACTCCAAAGAGTGCAACAGTAGGGAAAGCATTGGATAGCGTAGCGGTAAAAATTCTATTCCCACTCCAGAAAGTGCAACAGTAGGGAAAGCGTTGGATAGCGGAAGGGTTAAAATTACTATTCCCACTCCAGAGAGTGCAACAGTAGGGAAAGTTTTGGATAGCGAAGGGGTAAAAATTACTATTCCATCTCCAGAAAGTGCAACAGTAGCTAAAGCGTTGGATAGCGGGAGAGTTAAAAAAACTATTCCCACTCCAGAGAGTGCAACAGTAGGGAAAGTGTTGGATAGCGTAGGAGTAAAAATTACTATTCCCACTCCAGTGAGTGCAACTTTAGGGAAAGCGTTGGATAGCGTAGGGGTAAAAATTACTATTCCCACTCCAAAGAGTGCAACAGTAGGGAAAGCATTGGATAGCGGGAGATTTAAAATTCCTATTTCCACTCCAAAGAGTGCAACAGTAGGGAAAGCGTTGGACAGCGTAGGGGTAAAAATTACTATTCACACTCCAGAGAGTGCAACAGTAGAGAAAGTAAATACTTCATATATGAATAAAAATAAACTAAATATTAATAGCAAATACAAATTAATTAACAATAATTAACAATTTTATGTAATATAATAATTAATCAATTAAAAATACACAAAAATAATTATTACAAATAATTACCTATTAATACAAATTATTTACCAATTAACAATTAATTAATTAACAATTAAAAATGTATTAATAATTACAACAAAACAAAACCAAAAAATAAATAACAATATTTATTTATTCACAACTAAATTACTTCCCACCCTATTCCCCTATAAACCCACAATCCACTACAGAAAAAAATCAAATAAAATTAATATAATTATCAATTAATCAATTAATTAAAATAATTAACAATTATTTTTTAATTAATTACCAATTAATTATCAATTAACTATTAATTCTAAATAAATACCAATAAACATATTTAATTAATTATAATTAAATTACTTCCCACCCTATTCCCCTATAAACCCACAACCCGCTACAGAAAATACATTAATAAAATTAACATAATTATCAATTAATCAAGCAATTAAAATAATTAATAATTATATTTTAATAATTACCAATTAATTATCAATTAACTATTAGTTCTAAATAAATACCAATAAATAAATTAACATATTTAATTAATTATAATTAAATTACTTCCCACCCTATTCCCCTATAAACCCACAACCCGCTACAGAATTATATTACTCAAAAATTAAATACCATGAAATTAATCAATTATAATAATTTATAAAACAAATATACACTTTTCACACATATACTAAAATAAAAAATACTTTAAAAAATAATATTAACTTACCTCAAATTCGATATTTTTGTTGTCTATATTCTGTCATTCTATATTTTTGTTGTCTATATTCTGTCATTCTATATTTTTGTTTTCTATACTCTGTCATTCTATATTTTTGTTGTCTATATTCTGTCATTCTATATTTTTGTTGTCTATATTCTGTCATTCTATATTTTTGCTGTCTATATTCTGTCCATTCGATATTTTGTCCATTCTATATTTTTTGATTCGATATTTGTGCTGTTCTGTTCGATTTTTTTGTAGTCTATATTCTGTCCATTCGATATTGTGTCCATTCTATATTTTAAACTCGATATTATTGTAACTCGATATTAAAAACTCGATATTTTGACTGTATACCGTTAAAAGCTGATCCACTATTTAGTAAACCTTTAACTTAGTTCCTGATGAAAAGCGGCCATGGGCCCTGACGTCTGGCCTCATACAGGCACGGACGGGTGCAGACGGGCTTGTCTTAGCGCACCTTTGGAGCGCCATCAGCATGCCCACCGCCTGGACACGCAGTGCTCATGTTTTTATTTGATGTGTAGGTCGGGAACTGGACCATAGCATTGAGACTAACCAGCCGCACCTACCTAAGATGGCGGCAAGATGCGGTAGAGGAGGACAGAAAGTGGGATGACAAAGGCTCAAAAAAAACATCCGCTTCACCCTCTCCTCAAGTGCCGGTACAAGGAGGTAGATTTCAAATGAGCAGCAAATGTGCTTACAACTTAAACAACTGCAATCACCAAAAAGTTAAAAACAGTATGTTTTTTTTTTTGAGTAAGCCTGCAGGAGCAAGTAATATGTTTGGAAGTGAATGATTAAGGAGTGCTCGTCAGAGCGAGGAGAGTGTGAGTGAAAATGAGTGAGTTTGAATGAGTGTGAGAGATAGCTAAACAGAATGTGATGAAAGTGAGTAAGAGTGAGTGTGTGAAAGAGCAAGCATGAGAATAAGTGGCATTAAGAGTGAGTTTGGGACATAGCATCAGTACGGGTGAGTATGCATAATTGAAAGTATATGAGTGAGAAGGCGTTAGTTAGAGTGAGAATGGACGCAACAGTGAGTGAGTGATAATGTGAGTAAGAGTGTGAAAGAATGAAGTGAGAACGCTAGTGATATGTGCATCTGCCTGAATGACTGTTATGAGCTTGAGCTTCTGTGAGATGTATGATGCGTGTTTGATGGTGGGTGTTGAGGTGGGTTTTGGGGTCTGTGTGTGAGGTGCAACATGGACTTTTCAGGTGCATACCTAAATCCCTTGCATAATAGTGATTGTCAGCATTCCTGGCAGCATCCAAAAAACGTTGGGCAGCGGTGCCCATTCTAGACATATGGTGGGCATTTCTATCTATATTCTTGCTAAATCTGGCCTAATAGAGGTCCATTCTTCACACTTGACACTTTTGACCTTTCTTAAAAATGCTGGCTATGCCTCAGAATAATAGTGGTCAATCCTTGAAATACTATGGCTATTTTTGATAACATTCAGGAAAAATAATATTGATATTATTTGCCATACAATAAGCATCACTCGTATTTGATTGAGCAGATGAACAGCTAATAAAGACATAATCGGTCAGTTTTTGACAGTGGTACATGTGAATGCTTGTGGAAAATTACAAGGTGATTGTTTTGGGGCCAAAAGTATATCTTTTCTCTTGACACTGGCATGTTTCTAAGGGAAATGTCCATATTTTTTAATTAAAATTATGCATAACATGATGAGATGTCTGCATTTCAGAAATTGGCAAAATGAGGTTTTGGAATGAATGAATGAATGAATTGGTTTGATATTTAAAGCTGATGTTTTGAAGGATAATTTTCCTAAATTTGGAAGGCTTATTTTTAGTTTTGGATTGGCCTAGAATGAAGTAGCGTAGAGCGGGTTAAATTCTTGTAAAGTGGGGTGGCATAGAGTAGAGTCACGTGGCATAGAGTGTAGTGGTGTAGAGTGAAGGGGCTGTGGAGTGGAGGGCCGTAGAGTGAAGGGTCGTAAAGTTTCATGGAGTGGAGTGTTGTAGAGTGGAGTGTCATGGAGTTGAATGGAAGGTCATAGATTGGAATAAAGTGTCAAAGAGTTAACGGGAATGGCGTAGAGTTGAGTGACAGAGTGGAGTGGCATAGAGTGGCATAGAGTGAAGTGGTGTAGGGTGTTGTCGCATGTTGTGGAGTGGAGTGGAGTGAAGTAGTGCAGAGTGCCATAGAGTAGAGTGGTGTAGAGAGGTGGAGCGTAGAGTTGAGTGTTACAGAGTGGCATAGTGTAGAGTGGAATAAAGTGTTGTAGAGTGGAGTAGAGTGGAATGGTGTGGACTAGAATAGAGTGGAGAAGTGAAGAATGGAGTATAGTGTTATATAGTGGCGTGGCATAACGTATAGTGACGTAAAGTGGAGTATACTGGGATTGAGTATCATCGAGTGGAGTTTCGTGAAGTGTCATGGAGTGGATTATTGTATAGTGGGGTGTCGCAGAGTGGAGAGTCATTGTGAAGTGGCGTAGAGTGGAGCAGAGTGTCGTAGAGTGGGGTGGTGTAGAGTGGAGTATGCATGGTCTGGTAGCACACTGCCATTACAGACAGCGCATTTTCTGTTTAAATGATCTTTACTTTTGCACATACAGTTTTGCTGATGAAACTATAAGCTGCACAAATGATAATGTGTGGTAATGGTATCAACTAGTGTATTGATTTGTTTTGGCCGTATTCAAATATTTGTTTTCACTATACTTCAGAATTAAAAAAATATGTTTGATTTTTGCTTCCCTAATTTTGATTTATTGGGAAAAATTTGCATAGTTCATTAATGGACATTTACATTTTGTTGTGTGTTAGAAAAGCCTTTTATTTCCAGTACCCATCAAGATTGTCTCATAAATCCTCTCACTTTTAAGTCAGGGAAACAAAAGTAAATACCAAGGTCCCTTGCAAGAAAGAGCCTGACATTTGATCTCTGACTTTGAATGGACAAGAACAAAATGTATGGTCCTTATTACCCAAAGCGAGCACTTGTGGAAGTATACAGGATACATGCTATGTTCCATTGAAATGGACAAACTTAAGCTGGACAGAATAAAACAAATAAACCCATTAAATAGAAAGAAAGCAAGTGTGCGTTACAAACCACAAAGCCAATGGTATGCAACCAGAGAGCTGCACTGTCTGGTAGTCTTCGACCTAAAAAATGAGAGTGTGAGGAAGAGGGAGACACAATAACTTTCTGTTGGCTCTAATTTCATACCTCTTCCATTTATTCCACATGGCTGTCTACTGTGGAGAAAGATGCATATTCTTGTTCATTTGACAAGAACCGTGGAGAAAACGAAAAGATACATAGAGTTTGAGATAGGAAGACAAATTGACTTTCTTCTTTCTCTTCTTGAGCGCCTATTCCCAGTTCCCGACTTGAAGGTCCACTTGAGGTGGCATCTGCGTCTTCTCACCAGCTTACCAAAAACACAAGGATGCAAAGGTAAAAGAGAATCAGAGAGTCACATAGCCTTTTCAAGTGAACCCCCAATACCTACCCTCACTCCACTCCGTTGTTCACTTCTGCCACCACCTGCCCAGATTTTCTAATGTGATATTATTGAAAAGCAAAATAATGAGAAGCAATCTCAATAGAGAGGATGAGCATGAAGAAATCACCAGCATTATTAAGCCTATGCCGTACAACACGCCACGGTCAGCTCTCTGAGTCACCACTGCATCCTTGATGCCAAATTCTCCATCACACTGATCATCTGATATGGGTACTGTGGCTTCTGTCACCACATGCACGATCTAAGACATTGTGATGCTCTGGAACTGACAAATAGTTTACATGGTGGCTACTTCATTTATGTTTCCTCAGAATCTTCATCAGAGCCCTGGGTAGTGATTCACCATATGGTAATGCCAATCTACAAATCCGAAAGGCTCACTGGCCAGACACGCTCACTGTTGGACTAAGGCCAAGTAGTTCAGGGCCCAGAAGAGTATGAGAATATCTCACCAGTGCACTAACCATAAATGGGCATGTGAGAGCAAAATGTGGTTGGTTAGGGTAACAAGATGTAGGTGCTACTAGTACCTTCTGCGTGTGTTGAGTGGTAATAGCAGCTATGGTTTTGGTGGCATTTGTATTTCTGGAAGGATCGTGGTTGCAACGGAGATTGCTCTGGCTGCAGGAGTAGTGAATGTATGATGCTGCTGCGGGTGTAAGCTTACAGCTGTTTTACCAAGTGAGGACAGTTTGGTATGTGGTTGCCTCTTGTTGCTCTCGTGACCACACAACAGTCTTGTGGGGACTGTTGGAATTAAATTAAAAGTCTGATCTGTGCTGCCATACATAAATAATAATAACCTTGAATTTGTAAAGCGCACAGCTACCTCCGAAGTGGTTTCCCGGCACTGGGGGCCCTCGGGAAGATTAAGCGAGCTATTGCCCAGAGTCACATGGTGCTGGGCTGACCTACCGCAGGCACCGGGGATCGAACCGTGAACCGAATGATGTTTAAGTTAGCCTTTGCCGCAACATTTTATACTTAGCAGCCAATTCTAGGACATGATCACAAGTAGTAGCCGTGCTGAATTTTCTGTGTCTCTCAAGGTTGGGCCTCGCTGTACTAATGAATACATTGTTATGTAATTCTGCATTCCTTTCCCATAAATTAGAAGCCTGCTCCTGCTGGCTCAGCTGTGAAGGCAGGCAAAGTGACATTGACGCACAGATAGTGTTTGCTCAGTCTCAGAATCAAAACTTATCCCTCTGTACCTTCATTGTGTAACCTGCTCCAACTGGAAATTTCCAGTTAAGGTGGGTCTTCTTGGGTATTGGAAATGTATAACTGCTGGTGTTGTGGTGGTGGGGGTCAGTCGTCTATGCAGCAATCCAAGGGGCTGGTCAGACCCGGCTCCGCTCGATCACAAACTAATAAATGACTTGGTTTGTGTTCTCTACCGTATAACCGACTCTTCATTTGTATGGAAGGCTGAGAGGTTGTCGTGAGTGACCTGGGTGACCCTAATCGGGTCACTTCCTTCAGGACCTGGCCATCAATACACCTGGCACAGACATGTACTGCCAGATCCAAGATAATAACAGATCAGGCACTAGATTGGTGCTTTTGTTGGCAGTAGTGTTGGCTCCATGGCTAGTAGTTCCAGTGTTGCTGCTGGTGCCGCCACTGATGGTAGTACTGATGCTACTGTTGCCTCTGGTGGTAGTTCTTGTACTGCTTGTGGTGCTGCTGCATAAACCCTTGGTACCACCAGTTGTGCTACTGCTGGTGCCACCACAAATGGTAATTGCAGTTCTTCTGCAGTTCCTACAACTGGTGGCAGTGATAGCGCAGCTGCTGCTGCCACTGCCAATGCTGCCACTTGTTTCATGCTCTTTAACAGGAATGGAACACTGAGAAATTGAGATGGTCCTCGTTTACTCTTCCCCAGTTGCGAATGGAACTCTTCCTTCTCCTTGTCCACCATGCATATCATATCTTGGTCACTTATTAGTGACATCCACGTACCCTGTGACTAATAGCACAGGGTATGTTGGTATTGTTGCTGCAACTGGTGTGGGGCTGCAGTTCATGCAGACCACAAATTGACGTATATAGGGATTCCTCCCCTTTAGCCTGCTGCTGGTCTGTGGTTCCCGTGACAATATCTGCTGCTTTCTCCACCTCCTCCTCTTGACTATGCCTCTGTGGTGCCACTGTTCCCTTGGCGGTTCAGGCTGGACTGTTCCCATGAGGCACAGGGTCAGACTGATTTGCATATGGTTATGTCTGAACTGGGGTGGCAGAGTGGGCTAAAGAACGGTGATGGATTAAACCCAGATCAGTTGACTGGGGGTGAGTGCTTGTATTGTCAACGCTGCGTCCATCATTTCCTTTGGTTTTTCTTTGTTCGCCATAAGTTGGCAGGGTATGCTCAGACTTGAGTCCCTTGCTCACTTTGCCACTGGATTCTGGCAAGCCGGGCTGAAGAAGGCTGAAATGCCAGAAACCGGTCCTCGGTAGCTTGTCTCCGGTCCAGAGAAGGCATGGCTTGGCAGTTCGGGCTGGACTGTTCCCATGAGGCACAGGGTCAGACTGATTTGCATATGGCCATGTCTGAACTGGGGTGGCAGAGTGGGCTAAAGAACGGTGATGGGTTAAACCCAGATCAGTTGACTGGGGGTGAGTGCTTGTATTGTCAATGCTCCGTCCATCATTTCCTTTGGTTTTTCTTTGTTCGCCATAAGTTGGCAGGGTATGCTCAGACGTGAGTCCCTTGCTCACTTTGCCACTGGATTCAAGCAAGCCGGGCTGAAGGAGGCTGAAATGCAAGAAACCGGTCCTCAATAGCTTGTTTCCGGTCCAGGGAAGGCATGGCTTGGCAGTTCGGGCTGGACTGTTCCCATGAGGCACAGGGTCAGACTGATTTGCATATGGCCATGTCTGAACTGGGGTGGCAGAGTGGGCTAAAGAACGGTGATGGATTAAACCCAGATCAGTTGACTGGGGGTGAGTGCTTGTGTTGTCAACGCTCCGTCCATCATTTCCTTTAGTTTTTCTTTGTTCGCCATAAGTTGGCAGGGTATGCTCAGACGTGAGTCCCTTGCTCACTTTGCCACTTGATTCAAGCTAGCCGGGCTGAAGAAGGCTGAAATGCCAGAAACCGGTCCCCGGTAGCTTGTTTCCGGTCCAGGGAAGGCATGGCTTGGCAGTTCGGGCTGGACTGTTCCCATGAGGCACAGGGTCAGACTGATTTGCTTATGGCCATGTCTGAACTGGGGTGGCAGAGTTGGCTAAAGAACGGTGATGGATTAAACCCAGATCAGTTGACTGGGGGTGAGTGCTTGTATTGTCAACTCTCCGTCCATTTTTTCCTTTGGTTTTTCTTTTGGAACCACCATCAGATACCACAGGAAGCCATCGCTGAAAGCGAGCAGACCTGGCTAGAAGGGGAATGCTTGCCTCTGGAGGAGTGTTCATGATTGTGGTGATGGTCAGTGTGGTGGGCGCTAATATCATCTGCTTGATGATTGTGGTGGGGGCTGGACATCCCAAGGCTTGAAGCTGTATCCCATACTTTGTGGCCATACTGCTCCCACTGCTAGAAATGGCTGACTCTGCGCCCCTGTAATCTCCTGAAATTCAACAAAGAACATAATATTCGTGCAGCAGATTTATTGATTGTGTGAGAGCTGAGGTCAATGGGGAAGGATTGTTGGGAAGAGGAGTAGGGAGTGAAAGTACAGGCAGCACTGCTCGGCTGCTTCTCCTGGAGATTAGGGCTGCTTGCGTACCATTCCTCCTTCTGGTTTGTTTTCAATGGCAGCTTCAGTGAACACAGGGATTGTAAAATGCATTGTATCAAGTTCTATTGCGGGACACTCAGGTAACATGAACCGAAGCATTGACATGCGCTGATTGAGTGTGACAAGAGGCACATGTTGTGTGCTTCTGGGACAGGAAGTTTGAAACACCTATAAAAGGAGCAATCAGACAGTAGATATGCCCAATGGTGCACAGAACTGCCGAAACCATGAAAAGAAGGCTCTATTTTCTGAACGGTGCGAATACTGTCAGACAAAAAGAATGTGGAAATAGACAGATGTGAAAAGCAGTGATATGGAATAATGGCAAGACCTATTGGGGACATCTCAGCCAGTTTGTGGAGTGAGGAGAGTCAATCGGGGACAAAAAAGGAGGTTTGGATGGTACTTGGCTGATGACATAACTTAGAACATTCCTCAAGGCTTTAAAGCGGTTTTCTGCAAGGCTGATGAGGTGACTCTTATAGTAAACCGATTTGCTAGGAATTAGGGCGTTGAGGGTTTTGGTCGACTGCAATGCAAGGGGAGTGTGGACCTTGCTGATACTCGTGCTATGGAATTGGACAAAGGTGGTGGTGGTAGAGGCAATGAAGGCGGATAGGAACATGTGATTATCACAGTGGATCTCAAAATTATCTGCTGCAAGTTAAACCCCTAACTTGTTTTAGGAAAGGTGGTGGTTTAGGATCAAGAACACAGAGAGGGTGGTCCAGGAAGGCCAATTGGCCTGGGCCAAAGATTAAATGATAAGATTAAATTTAGATCCTTGCTATTTGTGGCTTTTGATAAGGCAATAAAAAAGTTAAAAGTGGTCAGAGGTGTGTTAGGACCTCAAAGATTGACACAACAGATTGATCGCTGGTGTGTGTGAAAAGTGAGGGGATTGATAAGTTCTATGTTTGGAACTTTTGATCAAATTCTTGACATTCTGTGGAGAATTATTTTATTTGGCACATGATAGGGGATCCAAAATACAAAATATGGACGGTATCAGCTCAGAGGTAAATGTTTATTGAGGTTAAATTATGTCTTAGAAATAAACATTACATCTCAGGGGCAAATTTATGAGAAAATGTCGGAGAGCAGGGCTGCACCAAATTTGGCAGCCCTGTGCTCCAACATATTCAAAACGCAGGGATGCACTGTATTCACAAGAAAATGGTGCACCCCTGTGTTTTCCATAGCGCTGGTGCTAAATTTAGCTGCCTAGAGCCAACGCAGGCACCGTTGCACCATAGTGTAAGGGTGCCTGAGTTGCAGGGAATGATTATTTATGTACAATCACTAATGGCAATTTCTTACTTCTATGTGTGCTGCACAATGCAGGACATATAGAAGTAGCAAGTCGCCATTATTTATTTATTGTTTATGTGCAGGAAAGAAAACCTTCCTACACATAAACAATCGTTAATGGCATTTTGCTCTTGCAGCACACATAGAAAAAGCAAAAACAAGGCGAAATAAAAGTATTTCTCCTCATTTCGCCATTCTAGCGCCTGCTCTTTCACTGCATTCATTTTAGGCACTGCCTCAGATTTACACCTCCTTGTAAATCTGGGGCAACATCAAAAGCAATGGGTGTTGTGATGGAACGCTCACAGCAACATTCATTGCATGCCCCTTTCACCATAAGTGATGAGTGTAAAGGGGCCTTATTTCCAAGGCTACCAAAAGAATGGGCAACCCAAACAACCCTAGAGGGCTTGGGCAAAAATCAATGATCAGGTATGTATGCCTTCAAGGGATTTTATTTCACAATATATTGTCTCTTTACCAGAGAGTTTCAACTTATAGGGGTCAAATGAATAGACACCTTTCTTTTTTGGAAAATAATTCCTATTCTTAATTAATTTGACACCATTGAATCTATGGTAGCGTCTAAGTCTGTATCATTTAGTTTACTCCTACAATGTATTAAGTAAACTTACACATGCTGTCAAAGAAACATATAAAGCAAGAAAAAACTGAGAGGGTGTATATAGAAAAATAGATGATTTTATCTTGGTCAAATGAATTACAGGGTACAAATATTAACAATGTATACTAATGCAACAGATAGGTAACACTATTACTCAGGTGACCTCACTGAGACATTAAAAGACACCTTTCTTCAAATTATTAATTAAAAATAAATCATAAAAGTGAAGGTGTAAGTCGACGTTTCGGTCTCTACGTTGTCATACACGAGACCATCTTCAGGACAGAAATAAATGTTGCAGTTGACCCCTGTTGTAATGTTGAAAAAGAGAATATTACTCCTTATTCACATTGAATGAATTACTTGTATAAAAAACAATTAAGCATATATAACAGCCATCTTCAGAAATAAAAACAGCTTATTTTGTCTTTTAATGTCACAGTGAGGTCACCTGAGTATTAGTAATAGTATGTCACCGTAGTCCAGTTGGACCATAAAACTGCCTGTGTCATCTTGATATATGGTGGTCTATGGCAGTATTTTCCATAGAAGAGACAATTGATAACTTGATCCACACCACATTGATTTGTGGGGTGAGGTTTGGGTGTTGGTTGCAAATGATCCCCACATTTCTGGTCTGCTGAAATGAGAATGGAGGAATGCGTAGGCATGAATACCAGTTGAAAGGATAAAACTATGGTACCCAAATTCCTATGATAAGAACTCCCATCTTTGATGATATTTAAGGCGAAAGAAACGTTTCTGCATCCCAAGTAGACATGGACTAGGCCTTGTTGCTCCCTGCACTTCTTTAAACAGATGTGCATCTGAGCCTCTTCCAAATACACCTACAATTGATTGTATCTGATGCTGGCCTTGTACTTGAGACGGCATTGGGAGGTAGATATTGAAGAGAAGAATGGAGAGGGGTGACCAGCACTCTTTGAGAAGATGGAGCAGAAGAACCCAACCTATACATATGTGTTTACTCTACTTATGAAGAAATGAGCGAATCTATTCAAGGCAATCCATACTGTCCATGCCCATCCTTACACATGCTCAAGATCACAGGTGTGGCCAACCAAGTCGCAGAAATGAGAGTTCAAGCTGGGTCAAAGCTGCTTTGTTTTGTTCATCAAGGTGGACAGGGAGGTCTTTTCTGATGGTTGAGGATTTTGAATACATGTTTCAAGGCGTCAGGAACCATGACATCTAGAAGAGAAGAATTCATATTGCTTGTGACATCAGCTGGGAGGGTTGGGAGAACTTGGAGTTGGAGTTTTTAGTTTTAGTTTTAGTTTTTAGGTTTCTTGGACAGCTTTGTAACTTCCACCTCAAAAAGAGGTTTAAAGGGGGAGTATGACGAGCAAGGGTGGGGTGTGTTTCTGAAGTGAGTGGGCTGTGTTGCTAAAGATGGGATCAAAGACATAAGGGATGTCAGCTTCAAGCAAGCAAATACACGATTTTCAACGTTGTGAATTGATTGGCATTTCTTTTTGCACTTCAGGCTTGTATAGTTCTTTTAATATTTAAAGATTTCTTTTATTTGGTTTCAAGACTCACTGATACCTTTATGTGCTGGACCTTGTATGCTTACTTTGCTGCTTTGTCAAATCTTCTGCTCCGTACAGTGCAGGTACGGTATTCAGATTCAGATAAAGATGCGTGCCAATTGCTTTCCATTATCTGGCACTTTCGATTAAACTGAGCCAGGTCACAATTATACCACTTTTGGTTACTTTGACCTCAACCTTTCCTTTCTAAGTCGACTAGGTACAAACTTATCGAAAGTGTGCAAACTCTTCTTGTGGATGGCGGAGGGTGTTGTGCAAGAATTCAGGACCAACACAAAGATTGGTGAACTCTAATTCCCTTATGATGTTCAATTACCTTGATCAGAAGAGTAGTTTCCGCAGTGGTATACTACAGGAATATTGATAGTGAAATATTGATTTTGAATATTGAATATTGTGGAGAAGTGTGGCTCAATGGTTAGAGCGGCAGACCCTGCTGCAGAGGTCTGGCCCGGGACCAGGGTTCAATTCCCGCCTCGGCGGGTGTTGGGCTCAATTTCCTCGGACCTGGTCATTCTCGCCTCAGTGCCTATTCTAATCATGGGCCCCGCTCTGCAACTCTGGGCAATAGCTTGCTTAATCTCCACAATGGCCCCAACAGCGCTGGGATGCCTGGCTTCACCTTGGAGCTGCCCAGGAGTGGACATTTCACAGGGAAAAGCCAGGAAGGGTTCCACAGCGGTATGCGTACAGCGCCAGGAAACCCCGATTGGCGTGTAAGTGCGCTTTACAAGTACAAATTCATTGTGACCGTTTTATTGATTAACAGACTATTGTGAAAGTAAGCATATGGTAAGCCTAGGTTTATTATACTTAACTTCATTTATATGCCTCAGCAATACATATATCTTTACGGTTTGTATTTGTGGAGTGATGAATAGTAAATCTACACTTACCCATATATATTTTTTTCACATTATTCTGGTAGTCAATAGTTCAGTCAAGCCATTTTCTGTGTTGATCTTTTGTCTTTGATATTGTGGGACACAAAATTTGCCAGCTTAGTTCGAGGACGTGGCTGATATCTGTGATCAGTGAAGAGGAATGTGATTCAAAGACGAACCACACACAGACATAACGATTTGTTTTCAATGTTGTGACTGAACACAAGGTCCAGGGTATGGCAGCAGCATGGATAGAGCCTTCCATCACTGGCACAATGACCAGAGTGGTCACGTTCTCGATCAGCATTGAGGTTGGCTTTCTTGTTGGTGTGCCCACTCATAAATTAACGTCTCAAACTACAATGCCTTTTCTGGATGGGGGGTTGTTCGTGTGAGGCCAGTTTGAAAATGTCGTCCTTAAACTGATGTCTATATACGGTGTTTTTTTTTTTTGCTGTTTAATAATATCTATCACTGATAATGTCATAAGCAGGGTTGTCGGTCATTTAATTAATAAGGACAAGTGTGAGGTCATGAGGAATATCTTGGTGCGGACATTGAAGGTTGCATAGTTTCCTTAATGCAACTTGTGTGGCTCTGAGTGCGAGCGGGCTAGAGATGTAACTCCATTCTTTGGGATACAGCTCTGGACGATGTTCCTGCACTCAGACTTAACAAGTGTGGTCTCACTGGGCCCAGTTTTACAGGACAGGAAATATGGCTGGAAAAAAACTGCAAAAATATTTGCACACCTGGCCGCCCTCCTGACCCATTCCATGTCAAGAGCTGGGCTTTAAGTGGGCCGGGTCCTGCCGGTGCTCAGCACCGGCAGTTCTAAAAAGCAGGTGCTGTGACTAGTCCCTACTGAGCTTTCTATTTTTGCCCTCACCCTAAGGGTGAAAAACAAACCTTGACTCTGCCAGTACCCCCCTTCACTGCCTTTGATGTAACTTTGAAGAGACTCGTTATAGTTCTTTCACAGTCTCATCATTTCAGAATCGAAGCATTTTTAATATTCTATACAACAAAGCCACAGTTGTTGCTTATTTATCATACGCAAATAACAACTGATGACAAAACCAATAGTCCTGACTTGTTGTTGGTGTAATGTTACTTGTTGTATTATGTGTCTGGATGCAATGACAGAAGCCGCAAAATACCAGTGGAGCGGCACACTTTGGTGAGCACAGATTTTTAGTTTACGAGTTTTTAAGCCACGCCCTTAATTATATCGATGAGACCCCCCAGTTTTTTCATCCCACTGAAAGCCCTGATCAAGGGTAAGCCCTGAGATTGACCCTGCTCCTATTTACTACCGTCTCAGGTGAGGTGGTGAAAAGGAGCGTTTAACCTGACGGGACTGGGAACTGGCAGCAAAATCTCACACGCGCCCCATAGAGCGGTCCACTGCAGTCATTCATCAAACGGTTTATGTAAAAAGCCAAAGATATGATTCTGAATGGGAAACTGAACCTCGTCCCTTCTCCACGTAACCCCTTCGGTGCTCACGACGGGCCCGACCATCACGCATCACGGTGGGCGTGTGCTAACGACAGCTGGGGACTGTCTGAACTCCGCCCACTCTCTATTTCGCCCACACAGCGCGAAAATTCAGCCAGCGCGCAAGGGGTTAAAGCTGCGCCTTGGCATTTTAAAATATTTACTAAGAAGCACGACCCGCTGGCCTGCAAACATCTTTGAAATGCTGCAATGCTTTATGTGCGCCATTTTCCAATTCAGTTTAATTCTCCTTGGGCAGTCCATCAACGGGTAACATGTCTAACTTCGATAAAACCGCAAACCAGCAGCAAAGCACGTGCACAGGCCGTCACCGGCGTGATAGATAAACATATAGTTAATCTGTGAGAAACACTGCCTGAGAATACTGAATCTGTCAGCCTCTGGCACTTATATAGTTCCAAATATACCATACGTGCGCATTCCATCAGTAGCGTAATACTTCTAATGGGGCGTTAACTTCACTCGTAAGCAAAACTGCTAACATCTCAGCAGAAGCGGCTTTGCAACTAGGGTCAGGTTTAGCAAAGGAGGCCCTTTGAAAAGTATAAATAAAACCCAAGAAATAGCAACCCCTCAATAAGAGCGGCATGTATGGTGGGGTACCCTTTTGTTAATAGTCTGCAGCTCCGCACAAGCTCTATGGAAGTCATCAGGCCTCAGAAGCCCATCACTTGGGGACTTATTTATTAAAAAATTACGCAGTGCAGCAAGTCACCTTGCTACGCTGCACTGTGTGACAGGGGAAGGACAGGAATGTGGCATACTTAGCATACGGTGCTTCCTGTCTTTTCCCTGCGCTGGCGCACAATGGGCTGCCTTGCGCCAAGGTAGGCGCCTTTGTCTGCACCGTAAATGGGATTGTTTTTGTGCAGAAAGGGACCCCGTTCTGCACAAAAACAATCTCCTGAGGCATTTTCCCCTTTCTATGTGTGCTGCAGAATGCAAGGTGACTTAGCATGGCTTGACAAATCTAACTTAAGAGCTGCATTGCTATTGCGCCCCGTTTTACGGGGCAAGGGCGGTGCAGGTCTATGATAAATATGCCCCTTAATTCCAAAAAGACTTTCGGGAACCAGTTGTGTTACATGAAATGATGGGACCACCCTCCCTGCAAAATAGGAGAGAGTCCCCCGACTCTTACAGGTATGCATCAGCCTTGGTCTGAATGAGGTATGGTGACCACCTGGCATGGAGGCAAGTTCTTGGCAGTGACTGTAAAACTTCAAGACAAAGAGTCACGATTCAAGACAAACAATGCTTTTTTGGACACATCTAAGGAAATCAAGAAGTAATATAGAATATAAAAAGATTACAGACGGCAAGTACAAGTCAAAATAGTACAGTGAACTTAAAGCTGTGGCACAAGCTTTACCCACAGAACAGTATGCCAGAACCTATGGCACAGTGCAACACACACTCAATTCACTGTGCACCAAGCGACACACCAAAACAAACCTCTTCCTTCCATGTTGCCTTGCAGTCTCCATTTTAAAAGCAACAGTTCAGGTAAACCATTTGAAAAGCTGTTCTCTTGATGCTACACCTCAGTCCATGCCCATGTTTCACATTTACAGAATCCTAAATCATATCAAGGACTTTTCTTGGTAATCATATGTATTTATGAAGATGTGTCATATGCTCAAGTGCTGCAGTCACAAGTTTGATGGCCATGTCTTTAGTAAAAGTGCTGACTACTATGTGGTGGTCTGGGTGGTGGGTGGTTGAGTTAGGACAAGGGTGTTGTGCTTGTGCTCCGAAGACCCTTGAGACCCTGGCAGAATAGGGTAAATTCCTGGCATAATGTGGGAAACCAAACATGGCAGAATGGATGTTATCTTTTGACATATTGTCGATGTCCTTTATACCTCTCAATAAATGGTGTAATGGGGATTTTCTAGTCAGCCATGAGCCCAAACAGACATTCAACAACTACAAAGCATACAGAGGGGGTATTTAACTTCCAACAAACCATGAGTGGTTTATTACCATCTTCTAATTAATGAGGGGAAGGAGGCTTACCAAGAAGCAGAAGAGGATTTTACGAACTCTTAAGAAATATTGAAAGTACACATACGAAATATACCCTCCTATGATTCTAAAGAAGGTACATTCATAACTTGCATTGTATTGGGAGGCGCATTACCTAAGAACAATGAGGAGGGACTCCATCTGTTGTGAACCAAGAAAAGGTGGATTTACTACAGGAGGAGGAGCACCCAGTCCCTACCAAATTATGCGCAATGCGGACTACTATGTACAACCCCATCTTCAGCCAGGTATAGAAAGGACTAATACTTGGCAACAGTTATTTCTAGACTGTCCCTGCTGAGACTATAGATCTATAACCAGCTGCACTGTCTGTCAATCCCCTGCTGTATAGTTCACTACGTCTTTCAGATTACATCCAATGGGGGACTTTGGGGATTAGCCCTGAAATGTGCTACACTATCTGGCGAATGCTTAGATCTCGCAGTACAATCTGTGAAAATTAAATTAAGTATAAGAGGTGCTTGTACAGCGCATAACCTGAATTTAAGTTTTTTTAAGCACACTCATATTCAATAATAAAGAAAAAGGAGGCTCTGTGAAATAAAATATTTTAATATTTGCCTAGAATCACATTGTTTGACAAGCAAGGAAGCCAGTACTTATTCCAGGATATCTAGTTTCACATTTTGAAATTCCAGCCATGACTTTTCCAAGGGTACAAATCCCAGCATGCACTAGTAACACAAATGGAAATAAAAAGAAAGGTGCAAGGTTGGAAATCTATGCCACATTTTACCAGCTGCCTGATGATGAGGCTGGAGCCTCGAAATGCGTCACAGCATCGAAATCACTGAAATAAAGCCTGGAAATATCACTGCTGGACTTTTTGTATTATGTACTGAACCGAGTGGTTCGCATTGGCTGTGAGTGCTTCCTTCAAAAGCTTGGGCTCTTGGTATATATATATATATATATATATATATATATATATATATATATATATATATATATATATATATATATATATATATATATATATATATATATATATATATATATATATATATAATTGACGAAAGAGCAGACCCGTAGTTATGTGCTTAGTCAAGGTGCTTTATTTTGTTGTCCAGCCAGCCAGCCGCCATTACGCGTTTCGCTTTCTCCAAAGCTTGATCACACACATATATATACACATATATATATATATATATATATATATATATATATATATATATATATATATATATATATATATATATATATATATATATATATATATATATATATATATATATATATATATATATATATATATATAATTTCAGTGCAATCCTCAAGGTGCTCTCTTTTTCCCAACGGTGCGTTTTTTTCGGCTGGACCACGCCGGTTGAATTTTACCAAAGTTCAATTCTGCTGCCAAGACAGTAGCAATTGCATAAAAAACGCACTCTCTCGGATGTAGTAAAGTTCTTTGAGGCAACTTTATTTCAAAACAGAGGCAGCGCTTTTTTGATGCAATTGCTACTGTCTTGGCAGCAGAATTGAACTTGGGTAAATATATATATATATATATATCATCATCATCAGGGTTATATCATCCAGTTTTTATATGATCAGCCCGCAAACCGGTTTCTGCCTACCCGGTTATCAAGAGACTATTGCAAAAGAAAATCTGTGCTTCTAGCGATCCAAGCACTGCTGCAGAAAAAGGCAATAATCCCAGTTCCGGAGAACCGAAAAATAAAGAGATTCTGTTCTACTTTATAACTGATTTCAAATTCGGATGGGAATATCACCCTGTTTTGAACCTAAAGGCCTTAAAAAGATACGTCTGGATATACCCTTTTTGAATGGTATCCCTTCAATCGATCATCCTGCTGATGGGGGATGGCAATTTCTTTGTGACCCTGGACCTGCTGAAGGCCTATTTTCACGTCCTATACACTTGGAGAGTCAGAGGTGTTTACTCTTGGTAGTAGGAGCACAGCATTTCAAATTCCAGGCTCCATTTGAGTTGGTGATGTCTCCTAGGATTGTCACCAAGGTATTAGCTCAAAATTTTGCGTGCGTTCAACTGAATTGATGTATGTTATGCCCGTATCTGGATGACTGGTTCTTGTGTGCTTCTTCGCTCCCTATGACGCAAGGCAATGTGCAGAGGTTGACTGAAGTCCTGCAGAAACATGTGTTATCAACATCCAGAAATCCCATCTTCATCCAACACAGAGAAAGAAGTTTATAGGAACCCAGTTCCACCCCAGTCTGGGGCATGATTTCCCCTCCAACCAGAATTGCAACAATTCAACTAATCTCTCCAATCTGTAAGCCCATCCCACTATGTCAGCAAGAGAATGGTTGAGAGTGCAGTGGTTATTTGATGCAACTACTGCGATAGTTCCCTGAGGGTGTTTTCACCTCAAGCTGTTAGTGAACCACCTTCTACAACATGGTCCCCGGCTCACAGAACTATGAGGCATTGATTCTGGTAATAAGCATTTGGCTGGTGGTTATGGGAAGACGATCTTTCAAAGTGTGTTCCTTTACAATTTCTTCCTCCAATTCAGCTGATGACAGACAGAAGCTTGTGGAGGTGGGGGGTAACTCTGGGCGATCAGGAGACAAAAGGTTAATGGTCAAAGGATGAATGTTAACACTCCTCCAATTGGAGAGAATTAACAGCAATCTGAATGGCTTTGGAGGCTTATTCGCTACAGTTGAAGGGAGCCAATGTTGTAGACAGGACAGACAACCAGGTGGCGGAAATCTATCTGGTTCACCAAGGAGGTACCAAGAGAGAAAGGTTGAATTCCATGGCAGCTCAGATATTTGTTTGGACAGAGACAAATCTCCTAGCCTTGAGGGCAGTTTACATCCAGCGAGGTTGAATTACCGGGCAGACAGTCGCAACCACAATCTTCCATCCCCTGTGATGTATCACTTGTTTGTCTGGAATACAACTGAATTTGCCAAAACTTCGCTAAACTGTGGTTAGACCTTTTTGTGTCACAACACGATCCAATGCTACTGGTGCTCTGTTCAGAGACGTTTGTTTCCAGGCATGGGCAGTGGATGTGCTGGGGATTCCTTGGCCCAGGGGCATACTATATCGCTTTCCACTGCACCCCAACCCCAAATGTGCTTCAGAAGATTTTGGTGCAAAGAACATTGGTAATTCTAATAGCGCCCTTTTGGCCCCCAGTGCCCTTGTTATTATCTTCTAATGTTACTAGCAAGAGCAAAATATCTCCATTCTTCCCTTCAGCCTCCTGCTCTGCAGTACTCCTGTTTGCTGATAGTTCAGCTCCACCACCTAAGATTGATGGCTAAACTTGAGAGGGTAGGTTTGCAACATATGGGGTGTTTGCAAGAAGTTGCCCGGGATATTCAGGATTCAAGGAGACCATCAACCCAGTCTTCTTATAAAAACCATTGGGTTTCCTTTAAAAAATGGTGCAGTACTAAGAAGTTGGATCCACTCATTAGATGCCTTCCAGATTCTTGCGATCCTGAGGGATATTTTTCTGAAAGGTTTAGCACCTGCCACTTTATTTGCACAAGGGTCACCTATGAACGCTCTGAAGAAAGGAGGAGATATCCCCACTTGTAGGTCTACTCCTGAGAGTTTTTTTTTTAAAAGACCAACAGTAAGTAACCATATTCAAACATGGGATTTCTCCGTAGTCTTAAATAGGTAACAACCGCTCCCTTTTGAATCTCTAGAGCAAGTAGACTTAAGTTGGTTGTCTTTTAAGATGGCATTTTTGGTCACAATGACCTCAGCAAGGAGGATAGGGGAGTTGGGAGCATTGGTTGTTGCTCTCCTCTACTTGTTTTTCTTCCCCGACAGGGTAGTTCAGAGATTGGATCCCATATTCATCCCTAAAGTGAACCTGCTTTTCATCTGTCGCATGAGATCATATTACCTGTTTTAAGGTCAGACATTAATTCAGAAATTCCATCATCTCTGATGTAGGTAGAGCATTTTGCCTCTCTTTGGAGTGAACTAAACGATTTGGTGCAGTGAATAAAGGCAAAGCGGGCACAACTCAAAGAAGGAGTAGGTGGGCTTGCCCGGGTATCTCACAGTCATAATAAGTTCTGAATACGTCCCCTCCATCTATCATGCAAGAGCATTCTGCAAGAGCAGCATCAGTACATGGGCTGAAGCAGGGGGTGCATCTCCAAAAGAAATTTGTACGGCTGCAACGTGGGCCTCACATCTGACATTTACAAAGCTCTATAAACTAGATCTCGCCTGTCCTAATGAATTACATTTTGGTTTGACAGTTTTAAAATCTGCAATGAAGCAATTGTCGACTGAATAAATATATTTGGTTGCATCATTTGGTTGTTGGTGAGTATTTTTTATGCAGCTTGGTATATCCTTTCTCATTCAGTTATTAATGGGACGAAGAAGATGAGATGAGAGGGCAAGGATCCAATGACTTACCGGCAATCTTCATTACTTCGATTCGTGGTCCCACCCCAGTCCACAGCCATCCCTCCCTCCCTTGTTTGCACCTCCAACTAGAGGTCAGGAAAGTTACAGGATGAGGGGCAGTGGTAGGTTTGTTCTTCTACCACTAGCAGTGGAAATAAAGAAGGGACTCAAGAAGTTGGATAGCCATCCCTTAACATGTCACAGCTCTGTCCGGTGGCGTAGTCACCTCATTCGGGTACAACAGGGACAAGAAGGGCTGTGAATCAAGGTAATGAACTTACCTGTAAATAATTGGATCATAGTGATAGGGATAATATAAAGATGGTAAAAAGTCTTTAGGAATTTGTTGTAACACGTCCTCCTCTGTGTCTCTGTTTCCCTGCAGGTGGAGTGAATTATTCGGTGAACATGGGCAGTACACCGTGTCAGTCTGGTCCACTCCCTCAGGACACAACGATACTGCAATCTCTTGCAACCTGAGCGTGGATAAGGCCCCGGTGAATAGCTATATTCGTGAGTAAACACTTTACAATGAAATGAAATAGATGGCAAACAGAGGTTCAGAGATGGAAGCCCTGGTTACATATCATGAATCTATCCAATAATTTCGCCATTGGACCTCAGTCAAGGGTGGGGACCCAATAAACCTGACGAATTTGGTAACAGTGGAAGAGATGCGGGCGTTTGAATGCATGTTGTGGGTTCAGGCAACATGTTGTGTTAGGGATGCTTGTATAGTGCTGCTCATACGCATATGCCTCTCAACGCAGTAGGGCTAACACAGCCTAATAACAACAACCAAGAATTGTGGACTTTTATTGAATAAAAAGGCAGGTTTTCAAATGTTTTCCAAAATGCAGCAGAGAGGTTTCTGATCGTAGCAACAGAATTATGGAGTACCAACTGTCTGTTGCAGCCATGGAAAAAACCTTGTCACCACATGAGACTCTTTTTGATCTGGGGACAGGAAGGAGCAGGGCTTGAGTCAGGGTACCACGCGGATGGACGGGGTCCCCCCACTTATGTTACCAGGAGCTTGATAACTGGAGCAAATGGAGCCACACATTCACTCTTTGGCCTCTCTGGGGCGAGATCGGAGCTCATTCAGAACGCTGCTCACGCGCTGGCTTCTCTGATGCAATCACATCTAAGGGGTGAGCGAGGGGAGGCAATGAGTCTGATGGTGCAAGCCACCTTTCGTGACATCACTCCCTGTCATGATGTCAGCGTCCCCCCACTTATTTTTTTAGGACTTGTGCCCTGGGAAGGAGGAACTGGTCAGGAAAACACAATTTTCTAATGCGATTGTGCTACGAACATGTTGCGAAACAGGTACCTCCATCTCTGGCTTGCACATAAATTGTGTTTTGTTTCCATCCAACTAAAGCTAATTTTAGAACATCTAAGCATTTTTTTCATTTTCTGTCTGTCCATCTATGGCCTTGTGTGAGTTGGCGTGTATTGGACTGTTTGGATTGTTTGCAGGACTCTAGTCGAAGTACCACGCGGGTGGACGGCGTCCCGCCACCTATTTTACAGGGTGTACGCCGTCCCCTCTGCTAAACAGCTGAACTTCACCTTTTTGGTCTCTCTGGGACGAGATCGGAGCCACCTTTCGTGACGTCACTTCCTGTTGTGACGTCACTTCCGGTGACAGCGTCCCCCCACTTCTTTTTTTAGGACTTGTGCCCTGGTTGTTTGTTGCTGTATGTCTGGACTTGTGTTTGTTTTGAGAGGGTCTTCTTTTACTTTTTTTGCCGATGTATGGTGCTATTTGCGTGTTTGTCTCTTGCCTATTATTCTATTTGTGGGTGAACACTCGCCTTGTGGTTGGTGTCTGTCTGCTGCACTGCCATTTGCTCTATGTTGACTGTGTCAGCGGGTTTGTCTTTCTGTTTGTGGCTCTGTGTGCGTGCATGTTTGTCCAGAGCATCTTTGTAGTACACTTTCCATTAGGAAGCCAGCATGAGACACCCATCTCCTCAGTGTGACTTATTGCACAACACGCTTTATATCATGAGCCAGAGCCCTGTCACCTCTAGCAGGGAGCCCTCGCTCTAAGTGATGGGCTGAGATATAGGTATAGATCTTAGAGCCTTTCTGTCATTGAACCACTCATTGATCGTGTTAGAGACAGGGTCGTGTCCTGGGCGCCCGGAGTGATGAGCCAAGCAGCCATACATCACCACATTCCACGCTGAGCCATCTAGGGGTAGCCCCGGAGTTCAGTGCAGTTTCATCTAATTTAATGAATTTCTCACCATTCTTTTATGTAACTAGCTCTGCCCCAATCCCACCGACAGTTCATGGCAGTACGTTGTTGGTTGATCCAGTGAGCTCTCTGAAGCACAGACCACATCAAAATAGGCCCACAGCTGCCTGAGTAAGAGATTAAAGATCTCTGGTAGAGGACGGTGGTGGTGTCAAGGCATCTGACAAAATGCAGCAGATGCCGATCTGCCCTCCTCGTGGTCCCTCTGGCTCTTTTATAAGTGGGGAATTGCAGCGTTGTGATTGGCTATGGGGAGACTGGGAGCCCGGGTGCTTCCTGCTGCTGGCGGAGACAGGAAGAAGAGGACAGAGAAGTGGCGGCAGGCGGCTGGCCCAGGTAAGTGTTTCTTTTCATTTACTTCCCGCCCCTCACCACCCACCCCCCGCCCAAGCCCCACTACTCCTGATTGGTAGCAGCAGCTATTGTGCAGGCCAGCTGCTAGAAGATCGGCAGCATAGCATCAGAAGGACTGCCTGGGATGGGCTTCTGATGCCGATTGTTACTGCTCGGGACTGCCATTCAAGACTTGTCGGATGGAGGCAGAAAATGAGAATAATTTCCGCAACATATTGCCCCGCAGGCCTGAGACACTGAGGGGCATATTTGTCCAAAGGTCACATAATGCAGGGCAGCAAACAAAGTTGCTGCAGGCCGTGAATGACTGAGAGCTGAAAAGCACTATGGGCCAGATGTAGCAAAATCAGAAATACAGACTCTTAATTACCGAATTTTACCGATTCCGTAATTAGGAGTAGGTATTTCTAATGTAGGTACCAATTTAAAAATCGGTATTTACCGATTCGGTAAATACCGAATCGGTATTTGCTAGGCCCATAGGATTCAATATCAAATACCAATTCGGTATTTACCAAATCGGTAAATACCGAATTTTGCAAGGGTGCAGGGGGTGTCACTTTGACACCCTCTGGCACCCCTGTTTTAGGCTTGTGTGCCATGTGGCACACATACATGCCCTTAGGGCATGTATGTGTGCCACATGGCACAGGTGTACACGCACAGAGGTGCATGTACACCTGAATCGGTATTTTACCATGCAATTGCATTTCATGGTAAAATACCGATTTTCAAAGCCCTGTGTCAATGTTAAAATTGGCACCTACATACCAAACATGCATTTTCGGTATTTTTACCTACCAGTATATTTACCGATTCGGTAAAATATACAGAATCGGTAATTTTACCGATTCTGTAATTTTACCGAATCGGTAAAATTACCAATTCGGTAAAATTACCGAAAATGCATGTTTTTTATCCCCCTACATCTCCATGGCCATTTACCGGTCGGTAACGGCCGAATTCGGCCATTACCGGCCGGTAAATGGCCAAAATCTCCCACCTACATCTGGCCCTATATCTGCTAAGATATCAGCTCCCTGCTAGCGCTAGAACACTTAGGGCTACCTAGCGCCAACACAGGCACCCTTCTGTCACACTGCAAGGGTGTCTGCATTATGAACAGGATTTTCTTGGTCAGGAATGGGTACCTTCCTGAAAAGAACCAATCTTGTAAGGCATTTTCCACTTTCTATGTGTGATGCAGAATGCATTATGCATAGAAAGAAAAAGTAACAAAGAGAAATAAAGGTATTTCTCCTTGTTGCGCTTCACCGGGGAAGGTGCAGCATTTGACACATTCCCAGGTTTACTAGCTTTGGTAAATCTTGGAATGTGCCAAAGTCCATGGGTGGATCCCTGGGAGCACCCATGCTCCACCCATTGAATGCCTCCCAGACGAAGCGCAACACAACTCAGCTCAAGGGGATGTATTGTGTTACATTTTCTTTACCAAGCCACACAAGGTGACACAAGTCGGCCCTTATGTTACTTAGTAAATACCAACTAACATATTTCTTTGTGGCAGCACCAAAAAAGAGCTGCAACCACGATGCAAAATGTTAGCAGGGCCGGAATATGTGTTCTTAAAAACAACCTCCTGCTTTTAGGGTTTGTTTCTGAAAAAAACTAAAAGCTGACTAACCATGCCACCATGACATGGTGGACAGGTTGGTATTGACAAATTTTGACTTCAGTTCCCATCCACTCAGTGGTGCACTCTAAGTTAGGCAGTCTGGCTCCATATGAAGTTGAAAAGCAGATGTTCTGCCACCCCAAGAACTTGGTGGACAGCCCAAGAATGTCTATATGAGGTTTTGTGTGGCCTATTTTGAGGTAGGTGGTAAAGCAGCATACACTAAAAGATATTTTGATGTGCTGTCCCGCACCTTCCTGGGGGGTACCACTTCACTTTCAACAGCAGAGCCTCAGTCGACTATGCCATGAGGATCCTATCGTGGGCCATCTGCCACAGAACCAGTTGACCTATGGGTTCAGAAGGCCCACCCTATCAGGAGCTGGGCTGGCTGCGGATTCAGTTATTCCATGCATGGGACCACAGCGGATCGCCTCACACCCCCTGGCAGAAAATTCTCAGCACATCAGAGTTATAATGTTTTTGTTTTTCAAAAGCAAACTCCTACTTTAGGGTGTTGTCTTTGAAAAAAAAGGGAAAAAAGACAACCAGCACACCATGACGTCATGACATGGGGGAACAGTCAACATTAAATTTTTTCAATCAAAATACTTCTGCCATGTTGGTGTAATCATTATTGCTGAAAGTTAACTGCCGAAAGCGGGGAAGATGAAATGGATCAAGTCGGCTGGCACTTGACCAAATGTTATTGGTCAGCAACTGCTGGTTTCATTTTGCCAGCCTTGCTCGCTTCAGGTGGCTTTGGGAGGATTTTTGTTTCACTTTGTTGAATTCGACACACAGGAAAAAAATCACAACACATATAACTCTTGCCTATATAAGATCTATTGTTTTTGTCAATGGTTTTTTTTTTGCCATCCATCCTCTGCAGAGGAGGGGGAACAGTCTTATCCTTAATCACTACGTCTACCCTAAACTGTTTGGGGCAAAAGGCACTTTTTAATTAAATAGGCCCCTAAAGACAGTTATTCAACTTAACCTGTTTGCCACGGACGGCAGTGCAGCACTTCCGCAACACGGGTGGGGCCGCGTCGGCCGTTGGACGTGCGCAGCACTACGAAGGTAGTGCTTGCGACGTCCAACAGCCGACGGCAGCACTTAATGGGGTTTTGGGTGAGATTGTTTGACTACCGGAGGACTCATTTAACAGACACACAGATTCTGCTCTACAACCTGAACACGTCCTGGCTTCGCCCTTGTCCAGCCGATATGGTCTTAGACCTCATGTGTGATGTGCCGCTCTTTTTTGTTCTGCCGCTGAGACCCTCGCACATGTCTGCCGGTTCACCTCGTGTGTGATGTGCAGAGCATCTTCTGTTCCAGCGCTGAGATTTTCACACAGCTTTACCGATGCACCTCAATAGTGATGTCCAGCTCAACGTGTGTTCTAGTGCTGAGACTCACACAGCACAACCAATGCACCTTGTGTGATGTGATGTTCAATTTCTCAAGTGCTGAGACTCTCACTAAACTCTGCTGATGAATGCTGTGTGATGTGCTGCTCATCTTTTGTTACAGTGCTGAGACTCTCAGACAGCTCCCCAAACACACCTCATGAGTAATGTGCCGTTCATCTTCTGTTCCAGTGCTTAGACTTTCACACATCTCCACCAGTACACCTCAATTGTGATGTGCAGCACATCATTGTAACCTCTTTCCCCAAATAAGACCAGGAGCCAGGAGTAAGGTGAGGACACATCTTTATTATACTCGTGCCTACCTTGAACTAACTTTCTCTTTTCCTTTTCCGGCTTCTCCTCCGCCCCTTCCTATTCCGCCTGCCCTGTCTGTGCGCAGGGTCAGGCAGTGACGATACGACACCTCCCCTCTTTGTACAGAGAGTCTTACTGTCTTTTAGATTTCTTCAATGAGGCGTGCTGGTCGTCTGACATGTCGCCAGGGACGGCTGGGCTGTTCCGGTGGCCGGATTCTGTGGCTTGCAGCTTCTTCATGCCTTACCGGACTGGAATGGTCTCTGTCACTGTTCTCACTTTGACTCGCTGACTCAGTGGTTGAATCATATGCCTGAGCCTCATCATGACTGTTAGAGTTACACTTCTTGAAGTACTAGATGTTGCGAGTTATCCGTTTATGATCTGCCTCTGCTGTGATCATGGTCCATTTCCGACTAGAGACACTCAAGGGATGGGCAAGGTAGCGACTGTCCGCTTTCGTTCTTCGATCACGCCGAACCATCACCCAATCTCCTTCTTGGATATCTGCATGTTTTGCGTGTCTGCTTTGGTCAGCATAGGTCTTCATTTTTAGTTTCTTGTCATGGTCCAATGTGTCGTGATCAATGTTCGCAGCTTGAGGCTGTAGGGCACAGTTCAGTGTAGGAAGCCGTGTGCAAGGAATTCGCCCTAGCATCAGGGTGGCGGGCATTGGTTGGTGGTGCTGTGAGGTGTGGTGCGATATGCTCGCAGTACTTCATTTAAGGCTTGTTGTATGTCTCGGTGAACAAGTTCTGCTTGTTGGACCGCCTTCTTAAGAGTTCCCATAAAGCGCTCTACCATACCGTTGGCTTGAGGCCATAGTGGTGTGATCTTTTTATGCTTAAAATTGAGGTGCTTTGCAAAGTACGCAAATTCATGGCTATTAAATGGTGGTCCGTTGTCAGACTTCACTCCCAGTGGAATGCCCCACGCTGCAAAGGTCTCATCAAGGACTGGAATTACTGCAGTCGCTTTGGTGGATGACACTAGATGCGCGATCGGGAATCGGGAGTAATCATCCATGATGACGACAATGTACTTGCCCGATTTTAGGGGGCCGAAGAAGTCGATGGCTATTTGCTGCCATACTCCGTCTGGTAGCTCTGACATTTGCAAAGGAGCCGGCGGTTCATCACAGCTCACCAGTTGACATGAGACACAGTCCTTGAGGGTGGCTTCCACCATCTGATCGAGTAATGGGAACCAGACACGCTCCCGTAGAGCCTTCTTGGTGGCACTTATTCCTCTGTGGCCTTCATGGGCAAGGCTAATCACTCCTTGCCGTAGTCTTTGTGGGATTACTATCCTCCCCCCTCTCAATAACAAACCATCCGCACTGATGGACAATTCTTCTTGGATGTGTTTGAACGCTACGAGTTCTTGGACATTGTGGGCAGAATTCTGGGGGTTGTCTTTTACGTGTCTCCACGAGTTGTTGCGTATGCGAGCCATGACATCTTGGAAGATGGGGTCTTAACTGGACGCTTCACGGATCGCCTCCAGGGGTACTGTAGGCGGACATGCAGTGTCAATGACGACATGAATATACTCCTCTACCAATGAGCACCTTTCTCTGGTATGAGTCTGAGGGTGTCGGGACATGTAGTCCGCCGGGTTTTCCGACTTCCCTGGCTAGTGGATGATGGTGTACACGTAGTCCTGGAGACGTAGTCCCCACCGTTCAATGCGCGGAGGCATTTTAGCTTTGGGATTACCAAATATTGTGATGAGGGCTTGGTGGTCCGTGATGAGAGTGAAATGTTTGCCATATACAAAAAGATGAAAGTGTTCGCAGGCCCATACTACCGCAAGACTCTCCTTTTCAGGTTGAGAGTACGCCTTCTCAGTGTCGGTGAGGCTGCGACTGGCGTAGGCAATGATGTGACATTGGTCTGAGTCTTCATGATATTGCACCAGGATGGCGCCCAGGCCCACCGGGCTGGCATCAACGGTAATTTATGTTTTTCTCTTAGTGTCAAAATATGCTAGGTTAATGGCAGAGCTGACAGCTTTTTTAATCTTGTTGAAGGAATGATCGCAGGCCGGTGCCCACAGGAATTGTTGGCCTTGACGGGTGAGCTCCCTGAGGGGATAGCTGATGGTAGCGTAATCCTGGATGTAACGTGTGCAGGAACTCACCATCCCTAGGTATGATCGAAGGTCGCTGACATCTTGCGGTGTCGGAGTGTCTGCAAGAGCTGATACTTTCTCTGGGTCTGGCTTCATGCCGTCTTTGGAGAAAATGTGGCCATAGAACTTCAGGGTTGATCTGTGGAACTCGCACTTGTCTCGGTTCAGAGTTAGATTAGCGTTCAGTAGTGCATGGCATACTCTATCTAGAGCGGTGTCATGCTCAGTTTGATCTTTTCCGAACACTAGGATATCATCGCTGTAGTTAAAAGCATTTGGGATCCCCTGGATTACTCTCCGGATAGCTTCTTGGAAAATCTCGGCAGCCGAAGATATTCCAAAATTGAGGCGTTTGTAGCGGAAAAGTCCTTGGTGAGTCATGAAGGTCATAATGTAATTTGACTTTTCATGTAATTCCAGTTGATGATATCCCTTATTAAGGTCGAGCTTCGAGAAGACGGTAGCTCCGTTAAGGCGAGCGATCATGTCGCTAATGTGAGGTCCTGGATGGCACTCCCTTTCGATGGCCGTGTTGGGCGCGCGCATGTCCACGCACAGGCGCACTTTGTTGTCCTGCCCTTTCTTAGGCACTACCACTACTGGTGATACCCAAGGGGTGGGCCCTGATGAGCATTCAATGATATCTGTCTTCAATAGATCTTGGCGTTCGTCATCCACTGCCTGTTGTAAGTGGAAAGGCACTTTCCTGTGGTGTTGCGCCACTGGGGTCACTTGTTTGTCGATGTGTAGCTTTACTCTGAATTGGTTGAGTTTTCCTAGCCCTTTGAAGATATTTGGAAACTTGCAGACAATGTCTGGGGCGTCCTCTGTCATGTAGAGGAGTTCCACGAGTCTCAGGCGTTCTGCCATTGGTAAACTGAGTAGGCAGTCAGCCAGAATCGGGCCTTCAACTACGTGAACATAGGCTGGAATCTGTCGGTCCTTGTAAGATAGGGTCGTGCTGAAATGGCCTAGGCATGGCAGTGGCTTTCTGGACATCCGGGTGTATACTCGGACAGCCGCTGGGTCTAGTTTCGGCCTTGGCTTCATACTTTGGTATTCAAG
Organism: Lissotriton vulgaris; assembly: GCF_964263255.1. Classification (NCBI taxonomy): domain Eukaryota; kingdom Metazoa; phylum Chordata; class Amphibia; order Caudata; family Salamandridae; genus Lissotriton; species Lissotriton vulgaris. The sequence goes on along the minus strand of NC_141693.1, from coordinate 860,069,045 downwards.
AGCACAGATGTAGCTTAAAGAGGCTCCTGAGTCTAATACAAACTTGGCAGGGTGATCTCCTATTATTCGGATATCTAATTTAGGGTACTTTTTCAGCCGGTCTGGGTCTGACACCATGCCGATGTATTCGTCACTATCTTGTGACACAGGTGTGGGTGATGATGATTCACTAGATGTCGATCTTCGGGATCTATATCAGCTGGCTGAACGTGCACTCGATCTGGATGAGCTGGATGAGTTGGAAGAGCGCCCTTCTCTTCCCTTTACTGCTCGAGCATGGTGTTGTGTGCTAGACCGCAACGTGGACGACCTTCGCCCTGATGGTCGTGTTTGACAAGCCACTTCAAAGTGATTCTCTCTTCCGCAACGATGACATCGTTGACCAATGGCCGGACACTGTCCTGAGTGAGGGCATTCTTGGCCGCACCTGTAGCACATTGGTGCAGTCTTGCTGTTCTTGGTATGTTGCGACTCCTGACGTGATAACGTCCTTCGGGAGGTTGTGAAACGTGTAGGCTTTCCTGACTTGTGATGATCCGACCAATGTTTCTTTTCATTGTGTGCTTGCATCCTAAATGCTTGTTCCTTCTTTACAGTCTTGTTAGCTTCCATCTTTTTTGCGTGATTTTCTGCCTGGTCGTTGATTCGTGTCATTTCTTCACTCTCCTTGAGAGTATAGTGTTTCTTCAACAGTCGCCGACGCAGAGACTCGGATTGGCAGCCTTCGATTATGCGCAGTCGCAACGCATCTTCTGTGGTGAAAGCGTCGAGCTCACAGTGTCGGGCTAAGCGCCTGATGCGCGCAATGAAGTCACTCATGTGTTCATCTTTTTCTTGGGATGCTAGATTGAACGTGTAGCGCTCATAATCCAGGTTGTGCTTATGTAGGAACCTCCGATCTAGGGCCCCTTTTACGACATCATAGGAGGTAGCATTTGCGGCAGGCAGTTCTTTGATAATTTGCGCAATGTCTTTTCCAACTAAGTTTCGCAGGGCTATTAGTTTTTGCATAGGATCCTGCACCTGAGATCCGGTCATGTAGTCCTCAAAATCTTCTGCCCAGCTTTTCCACTTGGGCCCCATGCTGTTTCCAGACATCAGTTCTAGTAGGTCAGGTGGCCGCAGGTATGGTACCCCCATGAACACTTGGGGAGGTGGTGGGGTCGGGCCGCTGTCCCTGCTCCTGGAGCGCCCGACGAGTTGGGGGTTGTAATCTTGACTTGGTTTCAGTCGCTTAACTGGCTGCCACTTGATTTGTTTGCTTGTTTTAGTACAAATTCAGTGTTGCCTGACTTCAAAATGGCCAACCCAAAAGATTCAATGATTGTCTATGGCTGGCGCCTGACCTCAAAATGGCCGCCGCTCAAGACAAACTGTATTTCCCACATGAATTTACATTTCTCCTCTTTTCCGGCAGGCTGCAGGCTCACTGCATCTCTGGCCGTTCACGGGCGGCAGGGACTTCCGAGGCGTGAGGTGGTTTTCGGAATCCCACCCTCATCGCCAGTGTAACCTCTTTCCCCAAATAAGACCAGGAGTAAGGTGAGGACACGTCTTTATTATACTCGTGCCTACCTTGAACTAACTTTCTCTTTTCCTTTTCCGGTTTCTCCTCCACCCCTTCCTATTCCGCCTGCCCTGTCTGTGCGCAGGGTCAGGCAGTGACGATACGATAATCATGTATTCCAGTATTGAGACGTTCACACAGCTCAGCTGATGCACCATATTTTTGATGTGCTGCACACGAGCTGTTCCAACACTGAGCCCCTGCAGCTCCTACGATGCATCTCTTCACTGAAGAACAGCATTCACTGGCAGTGTAGTACTGCATCCCACAAAAGGCTTTACCACTGGAGCTCGATCCTAATGTGCCTTACCAGCTACTATTTTGGCATTGAGACTCTTGCACAGATCTACCTATGCACATCATATCTACTATGCATAACTGTTCAGTACTCTCAGTTATTTCACCCACCAAGATCCTCAAACAGTCTTCCAATGCACATCATTCCGACGTGCACCACAAAGTGCACTATTGAAATAGGATAGTGGTGCACATCGGAATGAGGTGCACTGGAGACACAAAGTGCCACACACAGTTCTGTTGATGCGCCTCATTTCTGATGTGTAGCAATCTGTGGTAATCCAGCACTACAATCCACAGGGAGATCTTTTGATGCATCTTATTTCTAATGTGCAACACTTTCTGCAGTTCCACTATTAAAGACCTACATAACATACAGCTTCTCTGATGAATTCCCTTTGTGGTGTAGAGTGCTCTTCTGTTCCAATACTGAGACGCACACATCTCGCAAGTGACTAAAACTCTAACCCCAACATTCTTTGTGGAAGTAACAAAAATGAATCGAAACTCACAAGACTCACTGCAAGATACCTTGCTGCACTGAGCTGTGTGATAAGGAGAGGACAGCAGGAATGTGCCATATCTATCAAAATATGGTGTACTTCTGCTCTCTGCTTGCACTGGCTTACAAACTGCTGCCTACCGCTAATGCAGGCGCCCTTGCACCGTGGTGCAAGGGTGCCGGCGTTACAGACAAGAATTATGTGACACCTTCCTGCACAAAAGCAATCCTATGAGGCTTTTCCCTCTGATTATATGTACTACAGAATAAACAAAACTTTTAGAGAAAACAAGGAGAAATTCTGATATTTCTCCTCATTATACCTCCCCAGGGAAGGCACAGCATCTAATGCATGCCAAGGGCTCTATAGTATTGGTAAATCTGAGAATGCTTTAGAATCCATGGGTGGATATGTGAGAACGGTATACACCTGTTACAACGCATTTGTTACAACGCACTACTGTTACAACGCGACTTTTACAACGCATACCATTACAACGCATTGCGCTGGGGGGCGCTCTAGGATAGGGAATAAGTATAATTTACTATCCAACACCTTCCCTAGGGTCCACGGGGACTGGAGTTAGAATAGTAAATTATACTTACCACTATCCAGCACCTCAAAGCGCTATGCGTTGTAATGGTATGCGTTGTAATGGTCGCGTTGTAACGGTAGGTAGTTGTAATAGTATGCGTTGTAACATGGTACATCCGTGAGAACACCCACCCTCCACCCATGGAGTGCATCTCTGGGGCACAGTTACTCAAGTAAGAGACTTGCACTGCCTTGCATTACTCCAGATTCACCAATCCATGCATGGCCATGCAGAGTGGCTTTGCGTGGCTTAATACATCTCATCTAGTGTTTTGCGTTACCTAGCATGGTGCAAGGACCACGCAAAACTTTGATATCTATGGCCCAGGGTGTCTTTGTAAATGCTGCACCATGATTGCCTCCATTTAGTGTGTTGAATTGTGGGATTTGCAGTCCAACCTCTGTAGTTTGTCCCTCTCATTCCTTGGTGACAATTCTGTTTTCCCTCCAAATTTCTCCTTTGCTCTGTGCTAAGACCTGTATGTTAAAACAGTGCACTCCCAGCCACCATTTTGTGTTCACAAGCTAGTGAAACCAGCCCCCCTGCCTCCCCGCCCCAACAACAGGGATTTTTCTACATCAGAGGGTGCTTCTGTGAGCTGTTTAAACTGTGTTTTAAAAGGGCCTGTGCACTCCGTTTTTTTGGCCAGCAGGGGGAGTAAAGTTTTATTCAAACAGTATTGTTAGATTTCAAGTTAGTGAGGCCCTTACCTGCTGAAGTCCAAAGTGTGGATTGAGCCTGTCTGTCTCCTTGGAGATTCTGAACAGGAGAAGCAGCTGCCCAGCCCCCACCCCCAGGCCAGCAGACCATTGGCTATTCAGCTACCAGGCAAGTCTGAGCCCTCCTCTCACACCTGCCCAGGCCCCTTAAGGCCTTGCTGGGTGCACCCCAAATCATTCTCCTCCGTCTTGTGAGTTGCAGCCTACCTGTGCCCCAGATTGCAGTGAGCAGAGTCCAGGAAGTGGTAAGGAGACAGACTAATACTGTCTCTTCCCAAGACAAAAAGTTGTTTAAAAAAGTTTTTCCCTTTCTGTGTTTACCTTCTATGCCTGTGGTTGTTACAGTTAAAATTTTTAGTTTTAGCCTGCCTGTAATTGCATATTTTATCACCTGTGTTGTGTTTTAAATTTGTGGTTTTCCCTGCCCATGATTGACTCCATTTAGTGTATTGAATTGTGGGATTTGCAGTCCAACCTCTGCAGTTTATCCCTCTCATTCCTTGGTGACAATTCTGTTGTCCCTCCAAATTTCTCCTTTGCTCTGTGCTAAGACCTGTATGCTAAAACAGTGCACTCCCAGCCACAATTTGTACACAAGCCAGTGAAACCAGCCCCCCTGCCGCCCCGCCCCAGCAACAGGGATTTTTCTACATCAGAGGGTGCTGCTGTGAGCTTTTTAAACTGTGTTTTACTAGGGCCTGTGCACTTCGTTGTTTGGACAGCAAGGGAAGTAAACTTTTATGCAAACAGTATTGTAAGATTTCAAGTTAGTGAGTCCCTTACCTGCTGAAGTCCAAAGTGTGGATTGAGCCTGTCTGTCTCCTAGGAGATTCTGAACAGGAGAAGCAGCTGCCCAGCCCCCACCCCCAGGCCAGCAGACCATTGGCTATTCAGCTACCAGGCAAGTCTGAGCCCTCCTCTCACACCTGCCCAGGCCCCTTAAGGCCTTGCTGGGTGCACCCCAAATCATTCTCCTCCGTCTTGTGAGTTGCAGCCCACATGTGCCCCAGATTACAGTGAGCAGAGTCCAGGAAGTGGTAAGGAGACAGACTAGTGCTGTCTCTTCCCAAGACAAAAAGTTGTTTAAAAACGTTTTTCCCTTTCTGTGTTTACCTTCTATGCCTGTGGTTGTTACAGTTAAAAATTGTAGTTTTAGCCTGCCTGTAATTGCATATTTTATCACATGTGTTGTGTTTTAAATTTGTTGTTTTCAACGCCCATGATTGCCTCCATTTAGTGTGTTGAATTGTGGGATTTGCAGTCCAACCTCTGTAGTTTGTCCCTCTCATTCCTTGGTGACAATTCTCTTTTCCCTCCAAATTTCTCCTTTGCTCTGTGCTAAGACCTGTATGTTAAAACAGTGCACTACCAGCCACCATTTTGTGTTCACAAGCCAGTGAAACCAGCCCCCCTGCCCTCCTTCCAGCAACAGGGATTTTTCTACATCAGAGGGTGCTTCTGTGAGCTGTTTAAACTGTGTTTTACTAAGGCCTGTGCACTTCGTTCTTTGGCCAGCAGGGGGAGTAAAGTTTTACTCAAACAGTATTGTTAGATTTCAAGTTAGTGAGGCCCTTACCTGTTGAAGTCCAAAGTGTGGATTGAGCCTGTCTGTCTCCTAGGAGAGTCTGAACATGAGAAGCAGCCTCCAACTCCCTGGCCAGCAAACCTTGTCTGAGGTCGCTGGGACCTTATATGGTCTGCTAGTGGTTGGTACATGACTACACTGATTGGTGGTTGTATCTGGTGTTTCTATTGTATTAGGGTTAATGTCCTCATTGGTTGGGTATTTGAGGGTTCTGATTGGTTTCTGGGTCTGTGATTCAATCATTGTAGGGTTGGGACTAGGGCTAGGGTTAGGATTTCTATTGGAAGTAGGGACTATGGCTTTCTATGTTATTGGTTGTTGGGAGTAGGGTGGGACTAGGGATAGGGTTAGACCTTTAATTGGAAGTAGCGATTAGGGCGTCTGGTGTGATTGGTTGCTGGACTAGGTGTGGGACTTAGAGTAGGGTTATGCTTTCTATTGGAAGTAGGGACTAGGGCCACCTGTGCCATTGGTTGCATTGACTTGTTTTGGGCCTTTATTGGATGTAGAGATCAGGGTTTTTGAACTGATTGGGAGCTTGGACTAGGGCTAAGATTGGCTGAAAGGTCCTGGTCTCCTGTTGGTTCTAGATTTTAGGGCTAGTGTTGTGATTGGATAGTGTTAGGGCTAGGGTTCTCATTGGCTGAAGGGGTCACCTGAATACTGGGGCTATAAAAAAGGCCAGGTTTAGGACGTCTCAGCCCGGGCGTCAAGGCTAAGGGCAGAGAGGACAAGGGCAGTTTCCTGTTTGAGCCTGTTAAGGTCGGAGAGGACAAGGGTAGTTTCCTGTTTGAGCCTGTTGAGGGCAGAGAGGACAAGGGCAGTTTCCTGTTTGAGACTGGTCAGGACTAGGTTCAGAAATGCTGCCCTTTTTCTCATTTAGCAATACCCAGCCCACACCATCCACATCCACAAACAGAGCAACACACTCACACCAAATGTACACCACGCACAACACTATGCACATATTAATGTACCAGCCTGCACTACAAACCCAACCAAACCACATCTATACACCCTACTCTCCCAACTACCACACATATTCACCATCACCTACAAACAGTACCTATTCTATACCACTAACCAATACACTCCTCACTAACACAATGACAATCAACACCATACATAGCTACATCCCATTCCGACACACTCTCCCTGCTGTAATTACACCTAACAGACCACCTTTTGTCACTAAAAAACATATAATCATCCTTCCATCAGCTATCCAACAAACACCCTCCTCTCCCTTCTACATAATAACACTAACGCACAACACACACTGCACACCACCACATTTTGTAACTCTTGCAACAAACCAGTTTAAGATAAACACTCTCACCTCTACTTCATTCCCTCCTACACACAGCAAACATTATACTCATAAACACATCACCACCCCTCTACGTCACATCCTCCTCTCACAGACAATACTACGCAACCAAATCCATTGCATGAAACATATACATCAGCACCCTTTTTCACTACTCCTCAAAAGCAAAACATATCACACACACCAGCACAACAAGATCTTCAAATCGCAACACCTCATAGTACTTACCATCACAAAATACAAACATATACCCACCTTTCAAACCACACAAAGGAACAAACTCCAATGCCAAGCTTTCACTCTTCCACCACACCTAACACAGATACAGCAATACAGCACCTTTCTTCTAACCGCCTCTCATCTATTGGACAATTTAGAACATTACTACATGACCCACATGCTGCACCACCTCCCCTGACTCATACACCTTCCGCCTTAAACACACACAAAAAATATAAGCAACATGCCACACGTCACTACTTTGCTTCCCCATGTCTACTTCACAACAATGTTACACCACAAAAGCAACACAGCACTCCAACTCACTCTCAAACACCATCTCCAACACATACACATGCAGACCCATCAAAATGCCTTCTTAGCATGCTGGATGAGGAACACGATACAGAACAGCTACACGATTGCTATCCTAATACATCTAATACCAGCTCTAAAAACACATCTGCTACAAACCCACACAATACTGATCACTCTTGTACCAAACAAAATCCCACTATCACCAAAGGCCACTCACTAAACTGTCTACTAATAAATGCTCGATCCCTCTCTAAAAACAAGCATCACATCTACGACCTTCTCACCGATGCCAAACCAGACATACTATTCATAATTGAATCATGGTTGGGAGAAGATATGGCTCCAGTCCTAAATGAAGCCATTCCTCTAGGCTATCAAATAATCACCCAAAATCATATAGCCAAAAAAGAAGGTGATCTAGCTGTTATATTCAGGCAAACAATACATATCACTAAAATTGACAACATCTCCATAAAGAATTGTGAGGCTCTTCTAACAAGATGCAATCCTACACCGTCTTCCTCCTGTAACTTCCTGCTCCTTTACAGACCTCCACCTAGCAAGGCAACATTCCCAGACACACTTCTAGACCCAGTTTCAAACCTGATAACAATACACTCCAACCTATGCGTTCTGGGTGACCTTAACATTTGGTTTGATAAACCCAATATGATCCATCCAAAAAAATAATCACCGGCCTAGACGCATTGAACCTGCATCAGATTGTCCACAATCCGACACACACCGCTGGACATATCCTAGATGTCATTTTTGCTAATACTAAACTAGTTACCTTTTAAACTACAACTCCAGTCACATGGTCAGACCACCACTTGCTTGCCTTCCAACATAAAACAACACTAAGCGACTCACCTAAAACTACCTTATATCTATCCACCTATCGGCTGTGGAACAAACTCAATTTGAAACACAACTAACATCCAGTATAAATATGGAAAGCATCAATTCTGTTCAACATCTATATGAGTGGCTACAGGAAGCTTTTGACATCCTGATACCACTCAAAACCACACAACAGAACAAAAGAAAATATGCGCCTTGGAGAAACATAGAAATAAAAGACATAAAACAACAAATTAGAAAGCTGCAAAGTACCTGGCTCAAGACAAATGCCAAACAAGACAAACTTCACCTACAAAAAAATAACAGATTGTACAAGTCTGCTATCAAAAAAGCTAAGAAAAGGTACTATTCAGACAGAATTCAAAACGCTAAATGTGCAAATAAAGAATTCTATAAAATACTCAATGAATTTTGCAAACCAAATTGCCTAGAAGGAACTCATCCTGTTACTCAAAATTTCACAGACAAACTGGCAAATCATTACACGGACAAAGCAGACACATTGGAATCGTACTTAAAACAGAAACAAAGCACCAGCACTAACCCTTGTACAAAACAACAATCCTGGAATGCTCTAATCAAGCCTCTCCGTTCCTTCCAACACATCTCATATGATGAATTTATGGACCTGGTCAAAGCAAGCAGGCCTGCCGGCAGCCTTCTGTCCCCTGTTCGCCACAAACTTTCAAGACAATTCTTTTGACAGCCTCCGCTGCCACTCAGTAAGAAGAATCATCAACAATTCCTTAACTACTGGAATATTTCCAGAAGAACTCAAAAAGGCATAATACGCCCTTTACTGAAGAAAACAAACTTGGACCCGCTGAACCCTGACAACTATAGACCCATTACAAATGGACCGTTCCTGGGCAAACTGATAGAAAGAGCAGCGTTCGCCCAGATGTCACAATTCATTGAAGTGAATTACATACTTTCAGACTTCCAAACAGGATTCCGTCCGGGAAGAGGCACTGAATCTGCCCTCCTTGCCATCTGGGTTGACCTAAAGAATACAGTTGACCGCAACGGGGTTGCTGTGCTACTCCTCTTGGACCTCTCAGCTGCCTTTGACATGGTTGACCATGACACTCTGAAACAAAGACTCTGTGAAGCCGGCATAGAGGGAACTGCTTTCGACTGGATAGCGTCCTACCTTCGAAACAGAACTAATGTCATCCATACCCCACCTATTTCGTCCAAACCATACTCCAGAAAAGCAGGTGTCCCTCAAGGTTCTATCATCTCGCCCATGCTCTTCAACATCTACATGAAGTCATTACCAGTACTGGTCAATAAATGTCACCTCACGTGCTATAACTATTCAGATGACACGCAAATACTCCTTCAGCTGGAATGCCCCAAAGACATTGGAAAATCACCAATTTTTAGCTGTCTTAGAGCCGTGGATCAGTGGATGACCTGGAGCCATCTCAAATTGAATGCTTCAAAAACTGAAATACTCACGTTTGGTGATTGGAAATATTACAACCTGCTTGCCGCATGGCCTGATGAACTGGGATCACTGCCTAAAGTATCGAAGGAAGCAAGAAACCTCGGAATGACCATGGACTCCAAGCTGTCGATGAATGCCCAAGTGGATAAACTAGCAAGAACAAGCTTTGCTACTATAAAAACGCTGCAACACATTTTACCTCATTTGGGATTTCCACACAAGGTCCAAGCTACCATCTCCCTTGTTCTGTCCAAACTTGATTACGCCAATAGCCTCTACCACGGATCACCTTTAACGACCGTGAAAAGACTACAACGGATTCAGAACTCGGCAGACTACTCTTGCATATCAAACCGCGAGACCACATCTCCCCTGCCTTGAAAGCCCTGCATTGGTTACCGGTTGCTAGAAGATCCACGTTCAAGCTGCTTTGTATCAACCACCAAGCAATACATGGAATGGGACCACTCTTCATCAGGAATAAAATCACCAAACACATTCAACAAATAAACCTCTAATCTAAAGGAGCATCCACCCCTTAAAATCCCACCATACAAGAAAAAAACCATGGGTGGCACATCCTTCTCTGTTCAAGCAGCCAAACTATGGAACTCTTTACCCCCCAACGTAAGGTCCACCGACAACCACCTTATCTTCAGAAAACTACTCAAGATTTGGCTCTTTCCCACATAAGCACCATACGCAAACAGAAATTTACAGCATATCCCTCTGTATACAAGCATTTTTTTCAGTATAGATATGCGCCTATCTTTGTGTATTACTTTGTATAAACATGTAAATTAATTATTTTGTAGAGAGAAAAATAATAACAATAATAAATAAATAAAAATCATCTTTGGTCTACATGTACATACTTCCATTGTGCATCTATGTACATTCCATATACTTGGATCTGTGTGTCTGTTACTTTTCTCCTGAAAAAGCATATGCAATGTACTACCCTATATCTCATCTAGTGCCTCTATCGATATATTTAAACTAAATATACTTACTTCCTTTATGTATTTATATACTTTCAATGTGCTTATGGATCTATATATTTATCACTTTCTTCTAATTTAGCATTTCCAATGCACTAGCCTATTTCTCAGCCTATACTTCGCTCAATATATCTTCTAGCCCAACCTTTCTGACTCATCTCAAACTCCTCCTACTACTCCTTCCAATGCACTACCCTATCTCTCATCCTATTCATCTATCAATATATCCTCTACATCCACGCTCTAATTTATCCCAAACCCCATACCACTACTATGATTGCCAAAATAACCCTTTCTAGACTCTCTCCTACTCTACCCCTCCTTGCATCATCTGACACCTCTTTTACTATACCGATCCCCTAAAACAAACCTTTCTAAACTCTTTCCTCTGAGTCCTCGCTCCAAAACTCCTTTTTACTCATCCAAAAGCCTCCTCCTATTGCTAAGACTTTAAAAAAAATTAAAAAAAAAAAAGTCTTTCACTGTTTTATCCCTCCACTATCCTTTTCAATCGAAATTAACAGACTAACATGTTCACTTCTCAAATTCCATATTAAACTATAATAATATACTACCCAAATAACTGAATAACATATCCACTACTCAAATTACTGCATATTTTTTTTACTATACTAATTTTCAACAGTAATCCTTTATGGGTTCTGGAGTGGTGTGCTACTCGCCAGAAAAGTGATTCAACACCCATCAGGGGTACCAAGTGCTATATGAATGCAACTCTTTCTTCCCCTTTTATCCCTCCGCTATCCTTCTCACTCCATGTAACTGACTAATATCCACCACTGAAATTACTTCACATTTCACCATATTAATTCACCACTAATCCTTTGTAGGCTTCCTGAATAGCTTGCGTCAACAAGTGTTATATAAATACAAACCTTTGTCCTCCTCTATCCTTCTGCTACCATTCCAAATCTAAATAACTGACTAACCTATCCACCACTTAAAATGTACTTGCATGTTTCACTATACTAATCAACACAGATCCTCTATGTGTCCCGGAGTAGCGTGCTATTCGCCGAAAAAGCGCTTTGACGCCTCGTCAGGGGTAGAAAGCGCTATATAAATGCAATTACAATACAACAGTGGAAGGAGACACACTGTCTGCAAAGATTGTTGTGTTTTTGGTATGTTCTTAGACACGGAGTATGTCACTTAACACTGCAATTTAGTGAAATGTGATTAGTGTGGGCAGATACACAGTCTATGATACTGGGTTATTGACAGAAAATGGTTAGCATAGACACAATAGGAAAGCCTACAATTTGAGAGATCCTTTATGTAGGCAGCTATTCGTAATGAGTGTATAGTATGCACAAAGTCTGCAAACACTGCATTTTTATATCATGTCATTACTGCAGCTGGACATGCTAGAAACGCTGCGCTATTTGTATCATTAATTTTGTTTACTATTAACAATTGTAAAACCTGCACTATCAATACCGTGTCCAAGAAATTCAAGACTGAAATAGGAGTCTGTTGCATTTGTGAGAACAGTAGTAGTACTATTGCTTGCAATACGTGTTTGTAAAGTGCAGTTAACTCTGACTTCACCGTGGACACCTTGTGCTTATGTAAGCACATGAACGGATTGTGCACACAGCACTACATGGGTATGTCACTCTAATGTGGAGAGACAGACCGTAAACACATCTGTTTCTAAGATGTTTGTACAAACACATATGCAGATTATAACAAGCATTTACAATGCAATGGTTTCGCCTTTGGAAAAGTTCGAGTTATTGGCATTGCTCATGACATTTCTTTTTTTTTTTTACTTATAAATAAATGGCATTGTTATTTACATTGCCAACAGCTCTCACAGCCCACACAGCTCTCCGCCCACACAGCCCACACAGCTCTCTCAGCCCACACAGCCCACACAGCTCTCACAGCCCGCACAGCCCACACAGCTCTCACAGCCCACACAGCTCTCACAGCCTACACAGCTCTCACAGCTCTCACAGGCCTCACAGCTCTCACAGGCCTCACAGCCCTCACACCCCACACAGCCCACACAGCTCTCACAGCCCACACAGCCATCCGCCCACACAGCTCTCACAGCCCACACAGCCCTCCCAGCCCACACAGCCCTCACAGCTCTCACAGCCCACACAGCTCTCACAGCCATCCGCCCACACAGCTCTCACAGCACAGCAGTTGCTCTCAGTGCAAGTGTGCACTGAAGCAGGTACTGTAGTAGAATTGGCCTATACCATGTACTGCACTGTGACATTTACACAGCGCTTCATCCCCGGGCTGTGGAGCGCTCTGGTTTGCACGGAGACCCTAGGTGCAAAGGTTTAAGATGGCGTGGGTTCGAGCGTGACCAGTGCCTGTGATGCTGGGTGACGCGTGTGAGGTCTGGAGATGGGGACTCTGCGCAAGCGCAGATCGGCCCTCTTACGTGGCTGGTTATAATATACTACTTTGGCTGCACAGCCAAGGTTTAATGTGCTCCAGTTTTTTTTGCTGTTTGCAAAGTCCTCTTATTCCTGCTGGCACGGAGTGGCGCATCTTCGGCGTTTCACCCTGTGCGAGATTTGTTGAAGGAAGGAACAGAACCTAAAAAGGGGATTATTTAAAAGAGAAGCAATTACGTGTCTTGGAAACTGTAATACTGTATATGGCTTGCAGAAGCGCCTCATAGTCGCAGGCTCTGCTCTGCTTCTAAGCACTGTACTGCAGCCGAATACTCGGGTACATGTTGAACAGAGCCTGTGCACACAACGGTCCTGGGCGCTGTCCTGCAGAGCTACTGTACTGCAGCCGAATACTCGGGTACATGTTGAACAGAGCCTGTGCACACAACGGTCCTGGGCGCTGTCCTGCAGAGCTGCGGGTTTCTTCGTTGTCCACACTCATCTTCGCCGACCATCTTGTCTCCTAAGTGGTGCACAGTGGCACGGATGACAAATTACACTATGGACTGAGCCGTCCCACACGGTGACTCAGGTCGCTATTTCTGCAAAGTTGCAGGCTTTATTCAGAACTGAGCTGTGCGGACCGCTGTTGTCCTGGTTTGCTTCTAAGCGCTGTACAGTTTATGACAGGTGTACCTAAGCGCACTGTGCACAGGTGCCCGCGGGAGTGATTGATGTAGCTGTTTGAGCAGTTCTCCTCCTCACAGCGCACCCGGAACTCAAAATATTTAGTGAAAGGGGGAGGGGATTCACTTACCCCTTCTAAAGAAGGAAGAGAGGAGAAGGGGTAAGACCAGCACGGGGACGTCTGATAAAACCCCGGCCCCCTCCTCCACCTCCCAGCTGAACCGCCGGTCAATGCTAGCTCCCTGGCAGGGGGCCTTGGCCATGGAAAAGGTCCGGCCTGGAAGGACCCCACCCGCAGCCACTCGAGGTGCGAACATCTGCATATGAAGGGCTCGAGGAAATGGCCCCTGAGCGCGGGGTGTCAGAGTCCTGGGGGTGGAGGGACTGGGAAAGGATAACAATAACAGAACCCCTGCACCGGGCCTTTGAGAGTGGAGCTCAACGCCATGGGCTTTAATTACAGACCATAGCACAGGAAGAGGACCCTGGGATTGATGGGGGGCATCTACAGGGGGGCCCAAGGCCGTACGTTTCTCGCATCCCTGGGCGGGGCTTTGCTGGGCGGATTACAAGGGCCTGCATTAAGGTCATGAGCATTTAGAAGTGTCTACCACAAAAGGCTGTTTGTGTGCAGTGGAAAAACAACAATAAACACAAGCGCTTAAGCTCAGTTTTGCCGTTAAAGCGCTGCAAACTGGTGGAACTACTACCACCGGTTTATCGACTCTGACGGCATAAGTGCGGAGTTACCCTTCGTGAGATTCAAACGTCTGTCACGTTGGTCACAGCTTGTCAACCTCGCGCTCATTCCTTGCCGAAAAATCTGGTCGTAACAAAGAAAGTTCTAATACCGATAAAACACCACCTGCAAGCAGCCAGTAAACATGACTAGACATCATAACCGCTCAAGATGCGAAGGGGTCTTCCGGAAATTACCTCATTTCCGAAGAGCAATTTTCTGTCCACAGCATCCAGCGAAGGCCATTTCTAACTGGTGAAGGGGATGAGCCTCATAATATGGAGAAAATACAACGTGCATCCAGTATCTGCGCTGTACAGATATACTTTGAATCATATATGGAGTCGGATGCTGCCCAAGGAGGGATTATTGATTAGGAAAAAAAAAACTGTGGCTGTCTTTTTTCTTGAACACGTACAGTGTTTGAGTTGCCAGATTGGAATTATCAGGGGGAGACTGGTATCGTCAATAGGCACGGTTTATTTCGTTTCTAGTTTCTGTCATCCTGCATTTATAGGTAGAAAACACGTCTGCGGGGTTCCAGATGGTGCAACGAGGAAATAAAACAACAGGGCTGCGCGAGCTTCTCACGCCTGGCGTAGAACCGGCCCTTTTGTCCGGCACTCGGCGGTACAAGGAGATCGTGTCTCATATGTCTCATAACATAGGTATATATTTCCGGTGAAGATTAGTGCCCTCCACAGAGTGCCTTCATATTCTCTCAGTGGTGCATGTCCGAAGGGCGAGTGACCCTGTCCGGGTGGCACCGGCCTGACCTCCGTAGCCGGAAGTTGTCGGGTGCAGGACACTGCAACAACCGAGACACCTAGATTGGTGACAGTTGCGTGATTTCGTGATGCTTTAAAACCGGCACTAGAACTCCGCTCTCTCGCACCAAGAGCAAATTTGTCCCTCTCAAAATTATTCCACAGGCTGGCACCCAATATTACACCAATTAGAGTAATTTCGCTGCGCTTATTTTAAATAACATTTCTGTGGGTTATTAAAATAACAATAGCTTTTACTTCACAAGGTTTGTGGGCGAACGCATCACACACTCCATCATTTCAACTTTTATTTTCTCTCATACACACGACAGTGCTTTGTCCGAGATGCGCATGCGCTACAGTCTGTAAATATGACATTCCCGGGTCGTAGACGCAGAGGCAGTTTGAGACAACGGCTCTGTATGTCGCCTTTCACCTCCTTATTCGAACGGGTTAAACATTCCCTAAATGGGTTGTGCACTATGTGCGCCACTGTATGAAACTGAGTTGGTCTTGCTTACAGTTTCACCTAGCTAGATAGTTTTCACTGCACCCGTTTCACGTGTCTGCGTTATGGGAAACGCAGAATCAACGTGCAGCTGAGTTTTCAAGGGGAATACTACTGGTGAAATGACATTTCAAAATTTCGTTGTTAGTCACAAATGCCAAATCCAAAATATTACATGAATCAATTGTAATTTTCGCCATAGTAAATTATTAGATGTCCCCAATGTTCTATGCAGACAGTTACTTACATCGACACCAATGGGGAACCCTCTACTCTGACCCTCGACTTCGTGCCACTCCACTCTGCTCCACAACAGTCTATGCTCCTCTACTCAACTCCACTCTACGCCCCTCCACGCCAATCTATGTACCTCTACTCTACGCCTCTCCATTCTACACGCCCTCACTCTACATTACTCCCCTCTACACCATTCCACTGTAATCCACGACACTCTGCTATAATCCACAACACTCCACTC
This sequence comes from Lissotriton vulgaris, assembly GCF_964263255.1. Lineage (NCBI taxonomy): Eukaryota > Metazoa > Chordata > Amphibia > Caudata > Salamandridae > Lissotriton > Lissotriton vulgaris. Next base: position 860,053,034 of record NC_141693.1, on the reverse strand, counting down.
TACGATACTTCAGGCCCCTCCGCAACACTACATTCCATGCCATGTACATCAGTGCACTCGCCACTCTCCTCTCCACCACTAACTTTTAGCCATGCTGAACAGCAGCCACGCTGCTGGACAACATGGCTGAAGTACATTGCCAAAGACAATAGCTCTTCCGCTGGCAAGACCTATTGGCTTTTGCCAATGATTGTTGTTTACTAGATCTTACTCAGAACCCCATGGTAAAAAAACATGTATTCACTGTTATCCATATATAATTCTGTATCTTATCGTTGCTAGACCCATTTGGAGTTCAATTCCCTATGATGGCAGTCTGGGATGGGGTTTAATAAATAAAGAGGCACTGGCACCTGTCAGAGCTTGTGTGTGCTGCTGGGTCTGTTTACCTTCATCCCGTTTCACTGACGTCCTTAGACACAGCAGCCTGCAGTTGTGCAGGGTCTCAGCGGGGCAGGCTGAGGTCAGAGGCCCATTATCCTCGCGCTGACACACTAATGCCGAGAGACGCGCATTGTCTGCTGGGTCAGAATGTGCTGAATGCAGGGTTTTCCCAGAGAGTGATGCCAGGCCCGGGGCTGATAATGCGGGGGAACGATATTGTGCCAATATTTTATATTAATAGAAGCGCCGATGAAGGCCGCGTCGCCCTGCAGAATCAGGACGGAGCGCAGCTGTTGCGCTGTAAAGCATTAGGACGGCGGCAGGAATTAGAATATATCGCCGCGCGCTGCTGCCGGCTGGTGAATTATTCACCGAGGGGCCGGTCCTCGCGCGCTTTAGCTGGTCTATTTCAGGTGGCCTCGCGCTTCCTTCCCGTGGCTAAATATGGTCGATCGATCGCCTTTATGGATCCCATCAATACAGCTGTCTGTTAATTTAGGAGGCTTATGCTTCCAGTCTGGAAACAGAGTACTCGGATATTGTCTCGTCTTCCAATCCTCGTGAGCTCCAGGTTGTTTACTTTTTACAGCAGGATCTCTTAAGGCCGCGGCCGCCGTCTTCCTTCTTCCCCTGGGCGGCGGGGGGGCGGGCACTTCCGGCCGGCCGCGCTAGGATTGGCCGGCCGGCCGGCTGAAGAAAAAACCTCGGAGAGGACGAGGGGGGCGGGCGGGAGAGGACGAGGGGGGCGGGAGAGGACGAGGGGGGCAGGAAAGGACACGGACGTCCAGGTGGCCTCGCGCTTCCTTCCCGTGGCTAAATATGGTCGATCGATCGCCTTTATGGATCCCATCAATACAGCTGTCTGTTAATTTAGGAGGCTTATGCTTCCAGTCTGGAAACAGAGTACTCGGATATTGTCTCGTCTTCCAATCCTCGTGAGCTCCAGGTTGTTTACTTTTTACAGCAGGATCTCTTAAGGCCGCGGCCGCCGTCTTCCTTCTTCCCCTGGGCGGCGGGGGGGCGGGCACTTCCGGCCGGCCGCGCTAGGATTGGCCGGCCGGCCGGCTGAAGAAAAAACCTCGGAGAGGACGAGGGGGGCGGGTGGGAGAGGACGAGGGGGGCGGGAGAGGACGAGGGGGGCGGGAAAGGACACGGACATCGGGAGGGAGGAGGGAGGGAAACGTGGGGACGGCGGGAGGAGGGACACAAGGCAGGACAGCAGCAAACACGGCCCGACCGGACCAGACACGGGGGCGTTCCCGGCGTCGCGTGACGTCGGCAAAAGCCAAAGAATCTCGGGAACGCCCCCGTGTCTGGTCCGGCATTGACGGACGCCTCTCTGTTCCAATGGCTAGCCTCCATTTATGGAGCTAGCCAATGAAGCAGAGAGGCGTGTTCAAGTCACCCATACTAGAAACTACAGATTTCTCTGGAGGAGGAGCCTAACGGCTCCGCCCCCCAGCGAAACCTAAAAACTGCATAAATCACTAAAGTGAAGGGCTCTGTCAGCCTCTATGAACACTGCACTGCACTGTTAGTAAGGCATGTTTAGTGCAGCCAAGCACATGGGCAGGCTGTAAACACTGCATAGTTCAGTAATGAGAACGGTGCTGTCAGACGAGACAGACCAGCACGTTATTTCTATAGCCAGGTTAGTAATTAAGGCATTCCTGTGACTAGCATGGGTCTGGTAAAGTAATGTCAGTGCATATACAACCCTTATGGCCCCTATAAATACTAACACCATAATACTCAAAAGTTGGCAGCCAATGGTAGCACATACAGCCTGCATAATAAACTCTCTTATACAGCTTAATCAATTTACACACACATATGACACAAGTACGGGTCTTGGCCTTCACTCAGGGCTGTACCAGCCCATGAAACAGCCCTGTCCAACTGAATAAGCATGGAACAACTGAGGAAATCTGCCACATGCTCCTACCAATGGAAGGACTCTGATCTAGTCTACCACTGCAGGTGCCAACTAGCCACATACTGTGATCGCTTTGTGACATCTCACAGTGACAGAGGGATGACAGGCACAAAGCGCATCCCAGCAGATCTCCCCATCACTGATCTCTCCAACCATGCCTGCTGAGGACAATACATTTTAAACAAAAAGTCTGAAAATGGACAACCCGGTGCAAACACCAGCAAGGTGAATGTCACAACTAATACAGATTGACTAACCTGGATATCCGGTACAGCAGGAGCGATGCAGAAGCTAGTTTCACTCCTCCCTGGATATGGTACCACAAGCAAGCATACGACTAACACTCGCCTATGAGGACCCCATCCCGGGAAGGGGAAAAAATGAATAAAGAAAACATAAAGGAGTGGCAGCCATAAACCATCTACAGGATTCGACAACAGGAGAACTCCAAACGTTGTGTCTGTAAATAGTGACCTGCACAGAAACACAAGAGCAGGAAAGTTACACTCTTCACTATGGTCCTCTGACACTTCTATATATACATAAGAGGAGAACATACACTTACTTAATAAGGCTTCCACATTCGTTCTGAGAAAAGAGGGCAAAAATAGGAAAAAATAAAGAAAAAGAAAAGAAAACAGGGATCTGCCCAAGAACCCTAAATCCAGTGAGTACCGGTAGCTCTGCTAGTAATCCACAGTCTGCTCTAGTAGAGCTAAAGAATGAGGCAAATGTTTCTTCTAGCCAAATGAATGTCTGAGCCCTAATGAATGGAAGGAACTAATGAATTCGATCCTTTTAACGACTCCCAAAGAGAACCAAAAACCTTTGGCAGAGTTCTTTTGCCAGGAATTTCCAAAGAATGCAAAGTCATAAAAAATGAAAACACGAAGAGTTACAAAAACACTCTTCCCAAGCTAGCAAACCGCTAGACGATAAATCCCAGGAAGATGCCAAGGAGAATCAAGTTCTGGAGCCGAATACTAATCACAGTTCAGAGTACCTGTGTTCATATGCTCCCGTGTGGCTTCTCCCCAGCTCTCAACGCGGCTCCTCTGCCTCGCAGCGCGGCTCCTCTGCCGCTCGATGCGCGGCTCCTGTCAGCTTCCAGTGCGGCTCCTCTGCCGCTCGATGCGCGGCTCCTGTGTACCTCGCAGCTCGGCTCTGCTCAGCTGATACAGATACAATCCAAACACGCCCAAGGAGAACGGCCAAAAATAGATTATCTCGAACAGTTGTTCACAAGGGCTCCCATGCACTTCGCAGTGCTCAATACTCCCAAAGTTCCGGTTCCAAAAATACGGCAAAATCACAGGTGACAAGCACCGCGGCAGGTACTCACGAAACTAATGTAGGAAACAGGAAGGAGGAATGAGGGAGAGAGTGAAAGAGGACTAACACCAGGCATTCTGGGACCTGTAGTCACCCTATGCGTGATGAGACCGTGACAGTGAACTATGATCATAAGAAATACCATAAAGGGATCTGCACAGATGTATAAAACTGGCAGCATAATGAAAGGTGTAAACTCTGCACCCATCTCTAATGCCTCGTCATCCAACGCACTGCTAGGCGCTGCGCCCTATAACGCGGTAACTGCACCAGGATGATAATCACGCTTTCATGAGAACACTTCCCATATAGCATCAACAAGCAGCTTGGCTCCTGTTGGTGAGGTTAAAAGTTAAAAAAAAACTTTTAAAAAACCTTGTCATTGCGAGCACTGACGGCATCATAGCACTTTTTTTTGTTTACTTTCAGCCATGCTGCGCAGAGTCCGCGCGTACGCACAGCGATCACACACAGCGAGCGCGCCGATTGTACGCCGAAGGCACGCCAAAGGCAAGCCCGTCTGCGCCTGTTCGCGCCTGGACCGCGCCCAGCGCCAGACCCCCTGGCCCCCGCAGATGCCATCCCACCCGCCGGACATACGACGGCGCCTCCCTCAGCGCACTCAACACCAGCCGGATCCCCGGCTGCCACCGAGCCACCCCAGGACACACCCACGGACCCTTCACCTGCCAATCCTGCAAGTTCTCCTGCATCCGGACCTGCACTGCACCCGCACCCGCCAAGCCGAGCACCAACAGCAACCACCTGAAGTGCACCCTGCTCAACGCCCGCTCCGTCCACAGACACACCGTGGAACTATGGAACCTGCTCGACACCACATCTCCGGACGTCGCCTTCCTCACGGAAACCTGGATGAATGCCTCCTCAGTGCCCGACATCGCCATAGCCATCCCAGAAGGCTACAAGATCACCCGGAGGGACCACGCCAACCAGACAGGAGGAGGCATCGCCATCGTCCACAAGAACACCATCCGCATCACGACCAACTCCGATGACACCCTCACAGCCGCCGAACATCTTCACTTCCAGATACACACCGACCACAAGACCACACTCAGAGGCACACTTATCTAGAGACCCCAAGGACCCCGCACACAATTCAGCGAAGACATCGCAGACTTCATCAGCCCACACGCCCTCCCCTCCGCTGACTACATCCTCCTAGGGGACCTCAACTTCCACCTGGAGAACAACAACGACAACAACACCACCACCCTGCTGGACAACCTCACTAACCTCGGACTCAAGCAACTGGCGAACTCCCCCACCCACTACGCTGGACATACGCTGGATCAAATCTTCTCCTCCAGCAAGCACATTTCCTTCAGCCACTCCACCGGACTCCACTGGATAGACCACAGCTGCGTCCACTTCAGCTTCAGAAAGACCACAACTCACCATCTCCCGCAACAGGTTCCCCGCAGGAGCTGGAACAAGATCACCACCGACCAGCTCACCACATCACTGAACCAGAACCTTTCCACCAGATCAATGGACCCCAACCAAGCAGCCAACAACCTCACACAGTGGATCACCAACTGCGCTGACGACCTTGCACCCCTGAAAAACCATCCCAGCAGGCCCGGAAGCAAGAATGCCTCCTGGTTCAACAACGACCTCAAGAACTCCAAAAAGAACTGCCGCACCCCCGAGAAAGCCTGGCGAAGAAACCCGACCGCAGACAACATGACCGCCCTCAAGCACGCCACCCGCAAACACCACCAGTTGATCCACACCACCAAGAAGTCAGCATTCAAGGATCGACTAGACAACAACGCACACAACAGCAAGGAACTCTTCAGCATCGTCAAAGAGCTCTCCAACCCCAGCACCGGAAACAACAACATCACTCCCTCACAGGACCTCTGCGACGCACTCGCCTCGTTCTTCCACAGCAAGATCGCAGACATACAAAACAGCTTCGGCGAACAGCCCATGCACCCAAACACAGAACCAACGCCCCCCACCACCACTCTCCGCGCCTAGACCCCAATCAGCACCGAAGACACCATCCGCACAATGAACACCATCCACTCCGGATCGCCAACCGACCCATGCCCCCACCACGTCTTCAACAAGGCCGACTCCGTCATCGCACCCCAACTCCGGGACATCATCAACTGATCCTTCAACACCGCCACCTTCCCAGAAAGCTGGAAGCATGCCGAACTCAGCGCCCTCCTGAAGAAACCATCAGCAGACCCCACCGACCTCAAGAACTACCACCCCATCTCGCTCCTCCCGTTTCCTGCCAAAGTCATTGAGAAGACCATCAACAGACAGCTTGCCGCCTTCCTCGAGACGAACAGATCCCTCGACCACTCACAGTTCGGCTTCCGAGCCAACCACAGCACCGAGACCGCCCTCATCGCAGCCACTGACGACATCCGAACCCTGCTCGACAACGGCGAAACAGTGGCCCTCATCCTCCTGGACCTCTCTGCAGCGTTCGATACTGTCTGCCACCGAACCCTAGTACAACGCCTCAGCAATGTTGGAATCCAAGAGAAAGCACTGGAGTGGATCATCTCGTTCCTCGCCGGAAGAAGCCAGAGAGTCCGCCTCCCCCCATTCAGATCCGAGGCCACCGAAGTCATCTGCGGCGTACCACAAGGATCATCACTCAGCCCCACCCTCTTCAACGTCTACATGGGCCCCCTCGCAGCCATCGCACGCCAACACAGCCTCAACATCATCTCCTACGCCGACGACACCCAGCTGATCCTCTCCTTCACCAACGACCCCGCCAGAACCAACCTACACGAAGGGATGAAAGAAGTATCCGAGTGGATGAAGAACAGCCGCCTGAAACTGAACTCAGACAAGACGGAAGTCCTCATCCTTGGATCATCACCCTCTGCCTGGGACAACTCCTGGTAGCCCTAGGCAGCGCACCCAAACCAACGGACCACGCACGCAACCTGGGCTTCATCTTGGACTCCTCCCTCTTGATGACCAGACAAGTCAACGCCGTCTCATCATCGTGTTTCAACATCCTACGCATGCTCCGAAAGATCTTCCGATGGATCCCCACCGAAACCAGGAAGACGGTCACCCAGGCACTCGTCACCAGCATACTGGACTACGGAAACACCCTCTACACCGGAACCACAGCCAAACTGCAGAAAAGACTCCAACGCATCCAGAACGCCTCCGCACGACTCATCCTGGACATCCCCCGACACAGCCACATCTCCGGACACCTGAGAGACCTGCACTGGCTCCCCGTCAGCAAAAGAATCACGTTCCGTCTCCTCACCCACGCACACAAAGACCTCCACGACCTTGGCCCCAGGTACCTCAACAACCGCCTGACCTTCTACACTCCCACCCGCCAGCTATGATCGACCAGCCACGCCCTCGCCGCCATTCCATGCATTCGAAGAGCCACCATGGGAGGAAGATCCTTCTCCTACCTGGCAGCCAAGATGTGGAACTCCCTCCCCATCCACCTCCGTCTGACTCAAGACCACCTCTCCTTCAGGAAGCAACTTAAGACCTGGCTGTTCGAGCAGTAGCGGACCCCCCCAAGTGCCTTGTGACCCTCCGGGTGAGTAGCGCACTATACAAATTTCCTGATTGATTGATTGAATAGATAAAAACCAATAGATGAGACGTAGGCCAGACCCATTAGCTTTGTCAATGCTTGTTTTAGTAACCTTTGATCCATTTTTAGCTAGAAACAAAAGTGTTGAAATCAGCGAACTACGCAGCAGATTGTTGATTATGGGCCAAATTCGTTAAATCCATATTTGAGTGGAAATGTTGTGGCTGCGGAATCGCATAATTTCTCTCGCCTTGTTATGTACTTTTTGGTCTACACTGGTATGGAATGGTCGATTCTATATTGTGCATCATATGAAATCATCAAGCCACACAAAGATGTCTCTCCCGCCCACTAATTCTCCCAGCCCCCCCATGGCCGTCCAGGCGAGGACATAGTTTAATCATGACGTGATTAAGCGCGAGGGTAATACTTTTAGCTAGCTAACCATATTTAATTTCCTAAAGGCCCTGGTCACCGCTGCGAATCGACGCCTCTCCGCTGTAATTATTTTAAAACACTTGCTTATGAGCCCCGGGCGCTTTCTCCCACACCCCCACGAGCCGAGGCGCCTCCGTTGCAGTTTTCCCGCAGGTGACACGGCACGCTCGTGATGGATGGCTGCGATTTTAATTAAAAGCTGATTGAAATGTGCACGCGGCCTTGTCCAGCGCCTCACTTGTAACACCGAGACACCTGCCATGTCCGGTAAAGTCATACAGACGTTTTACGGTGTTTGCAGGAACGGTGCCTTGATTGCCACGTTAATTAAGCAAACCCTCCTTGGAGACAGCGCCAAGCAGCCTGCTGCTTGCCCTTAGCGCTACAGAAATGCTGACTGGATTGGTTTAAACTTTAAACGGAAGGCCTGCTCAAACTCTGGCAACACACATTTTGAACCACAGGAAAATAGCAGAAATGTCTTAATGACCGGGCCCAGGGCATTAAGTAGGATGAAAAAACAGGGGGGGGGGGGGGGGGGGGGATCTCGAAGGGGAGTGACTTATGTAATTAGGGGCGTGGCTTAAAAACACCCTAGCTTAAAACCTGTGCTTAGCATAGTATGGTGCCTGTCTGGTATTTAGCTGTTTTTGTCATTTCATCCAGATATATAATACAGCAAGTAACATTATACAAGGACTATTGGTTTTGTCAATGGTTGGTAGTTGCATTAGATAAATAAGCAACAACTATGGCTTTGTTGTATATTATATTGAAAATGCTTCCATTCTGAAATGATGAGACTGTGAAAGAACTTTAACGAGTCTCTTCGAAGTTACATTAAAGGCAGTGAAGGGTGGGTACTGCCAGAGTCAAGATTTCTTTTTCACCCTGAGGATGAGGGCAAAAATGGAGAGCCCAATAGGGACCCCTCTCAGCACCTGCTTTTTAGAACTGCTGGTGCTCGGCACCTGCAGGACCTGGCCCACTTAAAGCCCTGACAGAATATAATTGGGCAATCAACTCGAGGATGGGTATTTAAATTATATTTAAGGGTTGTGTTGGGAAATTAATGGCAAACTAGAGAGGGGTTAAAAGCAATCTTACAAACAGGCAGGCGGTGTTCTCTCACAATGAATTTTGAGACCATTTATGAAAGCAGTGTACCAATCACATTGGCCAAAATAGGTATCATATTAAAATCTCATTCATAGGGTTGTTTATTCGAAAAAAATGCATTAAAAACACATTTGAGCAGCCACACTAGTCAAAATGGATAACATTTAGAGACAATTTTATAGAGAGGTGTGTTTATTCAACTCTTTCTCGTACCAAAGATTTTTATGGGAACATTAGTGGTAAATAGATCTTTTTAAGTAAAAGGGAATATTAACATTGGTCAAAACATACTATAATTGAAATGTTTTAGTAGGGTTTTGAGAACTCGCCAAAAAGTCATTTCTAGGAAGGGTTGTTGCAAATGTGTGATCTTCTCTTTAAACATGGTAAAATTGGCATATGTATGACTGGCGCAATTACTTTACTGATATTCTCTTAGTATATGGTACTACCTAATCTGCTGCTGCGCCAGGCCGTAGGCCACTATGCTCCCCAGTTTGGAGGGATCAAAGGAGAATATGTATTTTGCAGAAGACTACAGCATTTCAACCTACCTAGAGACAAAGCACAAAGCCCCACACTAGGCCGGACACCAACAAGCACTGTTAAGGTAGCTCAGTGGATTGAGCACATGCTGTAGAGAGCTGCGTGCCATCTGCTGGTCTCTGATTCATGCTCACGATAAGCCTGTCCCGGGCTTCATGCTGCGGAGGTAGATCAACTCCCAAAAGCCAGAGCTTTTTTCATGCAACTCTCCTGGCGATATAGAATGCTGGGCCCCTCAAACAGAAGCATTGCACAGGGTTTTAATTAAATTGTAAAGACGTTGCGTTAACCTCTTCGCTGCTAGCCCTTCCCCCCTTACTAAGCCTTTTTCTGGATCTTTGTGGTAGTTCAAGCTTAGGCCCCTGTAACTTTTTGACCACATAAGGTTTCCACACCAAATTTACGTCCTTTACCCAACATTCTGGGGATTCTAAAGGTACCCAGGGTATGTGAATTCGCTTGGAGGGGACCCACAAATTAGCCAAAATATAGCTAAAGTTTTTTTGTTGTTGGGAAAAATGGGAAAAAAGGGCTGTAAATGAAAGCGTAGTTTTTTTTCCCCTGCAAATGGTATCAAAAAAGGGTTTGTGAGGCTGAAATCACAATTTCCCCAGCTTTTAGGGAATGACAGACTTTTGTGTCAAAAAACCAACATTTTTTACACCATTTTGGCATTTTTCTGGGACATATCCTATTTTTGCTATTTTTGTGCATTCAACCTCCTTCCAGTTAATGGTAGAAATGGGTATGAAAGCAATAATGGATCCTGGAAAGTTATACATTTTAGAAAAGGAGACAAAATTCTGAATTCAGAAAGTGGTCATTTGTGTTGATCCGTTAAGGTTTCTTTATAGAAACTAACAGTTAAATATAGGAAAAAAGTGAAAATTAGTTGAAAAAAACAGCCATTTGTGTGAACGTTTTCACCTGTAACTTCTTCTAATTATGACAACTCTTTGAAAGCAATATACAGTTACATCCGCTGGACGTCACTGGTTGTGCGGATATATAGGACTTGTAGGTTCACCAAGAACCAGATGAACCCAGAGCCAAAAACTGAGCAGCGACTTGCAATGCATTTTTTTATTATGTACCGGGTATATAGCAATCAGGGAAAATGTATACATGGAAAAATTGGTATGAAAGACACCTATGTATTTTTGGAATGGGGACAAAATATAGAGTTTAGAAACAGTAGATATTTGCATATTTCGGAAAATTGGGAATACTCATAATAGCATGAGAATTATAGGTCATTTTTAAAAATGATTTCTTTTTTACACATTGTCTTTCATTTGGAAGAGAGAAATGCATTGAATGTCAATAGGGAATGACAGTTGCTCTACAAATCTGTGTTACCCTATGTCTCCCGATAAAAATGGTGCCTCACTTGTGTGGGTAGGCCTAGTGCCCACGACAGGAAACGCCTCAAAACACAACGTGAACACACCACATTTTCACAATAAAAAATTACGCTTTTTTTGCAAAGGGCCTAGCTGTAGTTTTTTAACCCTAGCTCTGCCGGCACCTAGGGAAACCTACCAAACCTATACATTTTTGAAAACTAGACACCCAGGCCAGGGAAATCCAGGATGGGGTGACTTGACTGGCTCTCCTCAGGTTCTGTTACCCAGAATCCCTTGCAAACCTAAAGAATTGTCAAAAAAACACATTTACCTTACATTTCTGTGGTGGAAAGTTCTGGAATTTGTGTAAATACACAAATTTCCACCCACCCTGCGTTCCCAAAAGTCTTACAAGAAATATGGTACCTTACTTGTGTGGGTAGGCCTAGTGCCCACGACAGGAAACGCCTCAAAACACAACGTGAACACACAACAATTTCACACTGAAAAATGACCCCTTTTTTGCAAAGTGCCTAGCTGTAGTTTTTGAACCCTAGCTCTGCCGCCACCTAGGGAAACCTAGCAAACCTATACATTTTTTAAAACTAGTAACACAGGGAAATCCAGGATGAGGTGACTTGACTGGCTCTCACCAGGATCTGTTACCCAGAATCCCTTGCAGACCTAAACAATTGTCAAAAAAACACATTTTCCTCACATTTCTGTGGTGGAAAGTTCTGGAATCTGCGTGCATCCACAAAATTCCACTCACCCCGCGTTCCCCAAAGTCTTCAGAGAAAAATGGTACCTCACTTGTGTGGGTAGGCCTAGTGCCCATGACAGGAAACGGCGCAAAACCGAACGAGGACACACCACAATTTCACAGTGAAATATTACCCTTTTTTTGCAAAGTGTAGTTTTTTAGCCATAGCTCTGCCGGCACCTATGAAAACCTAGCAAACCTATACATTTTTAAAAACTAGACACCCAGAGGAATCCAGGATGGGGTGACTCGACTGGCTCTCACCATGTTCTGTTACCCAGAATCCCTTGCAAACCTAAAAAATTATCCCCAAAAAACAAATTTTTCTCACATTCCTGTGGTGGAAAGTTCTGGAATCTGGGTCGATCCACAAATTTACCCTCACCCCGCGTCCTTCAAAGTCTTCAGAGAAAAATGGTACCTCACTTGTGTGGGTCGGCCGCAGTGCCCGTGACAGGAAACGGCGCAAAACGCAACGTGGACACACCACAATTTAACAATGAAAATTTACTTTTTTTTGCAAAGCGCCTAGAATCAGCGTGGATCCACAAAATTCCACTCACCCAGCGTTCCCCAAAGTGGATGGGTAGGTGGGGCAAGGACCTGTGATTGGGAAGAGCCCAAAACATAGGGAATAAGGGTATAGCACCAATAATTCTAAGCGCTACTTTAAAAAAAATTACATTTTTTAGACAATTCTGCATTGGACACCCACACAAGTGAGGTATATTTTTACTCGAGAGACTCAGGGGAACGTTGTGGTGTAGGACAGTTGTGCCGGCATGATGATTCCACACAAAAATATGTGAAAAATATGTTTTTTTCAGCTAAATGTGAGGTTGGCATGGCATTCTGGGTAGGAAAACTGAGGATCCATGCAAGCCATACCTCATTGGACTCCACTGGGTGTCTAGTTTTCAGAAATGTTTGGGTTTTGTACCTTCCCAAGAAGGCCACAGAGCCCATGCCAAAACCCCAGGTAACCCCCCCAAAAAATTAGGTCTTTTTGTTATAGGTAATTTTGATTTCCCCGCAGTGAAATTTAGGCCATTTCCTGTTGCAGCCACTATGCCTACCCACATAAGTAAGGTATCATTTTTATCAGGAGACCTGGGGGAACGCTGGGTGGGAGGAAATTTGTGGCTCCACACAGATTCCAGAACTTTCCCACTCAGAAATGTGAGAAAAAAGAAATACTTCGCTGGACTCCCCCGGGTGTCTTGTTTTCAGAAATATGTGGGTTTGGTAGGTTTCCATAGATGGCCGCCAAGCCCAGTGCTAAACACCCAGGTGACCCCCCTTGCAAAACCAGGCTGTTTTGTGATAGGCAATTTTGATGCTGCCTCAATACGTTTTGGGCCCTTGCCCGTCGCGGGTACTTAAGTCTCCCACACGAGTGAGATACCATTTTTATCAGGAGACCTGGGGGAACGCTAGGTGATAGGAAATTTGTGACAGCCCGGCGATGCCACAACTTTCCCACACAAAAATGTGTGGAAAAAGTGATTTTTTCAGCCAAGTTTGTGGTGTGCAGGGGATTCTGGGTAAGAAAACATTGGGGGATCCACGCAAGCCATACCTCCCTGGAATCCCCTGGGTGTCTAGTTTTCAGAAATGTGTGGGTTTGGTAGGTTTCCCTAGCTGGCCGCCGAGCATAGGGCCAAAAACCCAGGTGACCCCCTTGCAAAACCAGGTTGTTTTTTATGATAGGCAATTTTGATGTCGCCTCAATACGTTTTGGGTCCTTGCCTGTTGCGGGGACTTGGGGATCCCACACAAGTGAGATACCATTTTTATTGGGATCCCTGGGGTAACGCTGGATGGTAGGAAATTTGTGTCAGCCCAGTGATGCCACAACTTTCCCACACAAAAAAGTGTTTTTTTTCAGCTAAATTTGAGGTGTGCAGGGGATTCTGGGTAAGAAAACGTTGGAGGATCCACGCAAGCCATACCTCCCTGGAATCCTAAGGGTGTCTAGTTTTCAGAAAAGTGTGGGTTTGGTAGGTTTCCCTAGCTGGCTGCCGAACACGTGGCCAAAAACCCAGGTGACCCCCCTTGCAAACCCAGGTCATATTGTGATAGGCAATTTTGATGTCGCCTCAATAGGTTTTGGGCCCTTGCCTGTCGCGGGTACATAGGTCTCCCACACGAGTGAGATGCCATTTTTATCGGGAGACCTGGGGGAATGCTGTGTAGAAGAAAATTTGTGAATCCACGCAGATCTCAGAACTTTCCCACAACAGAATTGTGAGGAAAATGTGTTGTTTTTTACAAAGTTTAAGGTATGCAGGGAATTCTGGGTAACAGAACCTGGTGAGAGCAGACAAATCACCCCATCCTGGATTCCCGTTGGTGTCTAGTTTTGAAAAATGTACAGGTTTGCTAGGTTTCCCTATGTGCCAGCTGCGCTAGAGCACAAAATTCACTCGTAGGCATATTGCTGAAAAAAAGTCGGTGCCTAGTGGGCTTACTGCCGCCCTGTGGGGGGAATCTGGGGCGGGGGGTTCACCTCGATATGCCCCCGAGGGTGGGCAGAAAGACTGTGGATATTTTCTTGTGGGGGTGGGGGCATTGGTATGCCCATTTTGGGCAGCCCCCAACCCCATGCATAAAAAAAGCCAGCGTAATCGCTGCGCCTAGTGGGCTTTCTGCCCCGCAGGGGGCAGATCAGAGGCAACTGTCCCGATCTGCCCTCCGGGGGGCAGAAAGACTGCAATTTCTCTGGGGGTGGGGGTATTGTAATTCCCATTTTGGCAGCTCCTACACGAATAAACAAAAATCCCTGGTTTCTAGTGGGTTTTCTCCCCCCGGGGGGCAGATTGGGGGCTACAGCTCCCATCTGCCAGAAAAGGCAGAAAGGCTGTAATTGTGGCGGGTGGGGGCATTGGCATGCCCGTTTAGGCAGCTCCACCCTAAATACTTATGGCAACAAAAAATCCCTGGCGTCAAGTGGGCTTTCTGCCCCCCCCGGGGGGCAGATTGGGGGCTACTGCCCCCATCTGCCCTCCCAGTGAGGGCAGAAAGGCTGTAATGATAGCAGGGGGGTGGGGCATTGGCATGCCCATTTTGGGCAGCCCCCACCCTAATTACATATGGCAACGAAAAATCCCTGGCATCAAGTGGGCTTTCTGCCCCCCCAGGGGCCAAAATGCTGTAATGGTGGCGGGGGTGGAGGCATTGATGTGCCTGTTTCTGGCATCCTCAACCCTAAAACAATTGTGCAAAAAAAATCCCTAGCATTTAGAGGGATTTCTGCCTCCGGGGGGCAGATTGAGGGCTACTGCCCCCCATTTCCCCCCCCCGGGGGCAGAAATGCTGCAATGGTGGAGGGGGTTGGGGGCATTGGCATGCCCGTTTTGGGCAGCCCCACCCTAATTACATATGACAACAAAAAAATCCCTGGCGTCAAGTGGGCTTTCTGCCCCCGGGGGGGAAAGATGTGGGCTGCCCTCCAAGTGAGGACAGAAAGGCTGTAATGGTGGCAGGGGTGGGCTTTCTGCCCCCCCGGGGGCAGAAATGCTGTAATGGTGGCGGGGTGGAGGCATTGGTGTGCCCGTTTCGGGAATCCTCAACCCTAAAAGAAATGCACAAAAAAAATCCCTGGCATTTAGTGGGCTTTCTGCCCCCGGGGGCATATTGAGGGCTACTGCTCCCCATCTGCCCCCCAGGTGACTCAGAAAGGCTGTAATGATGGCACGGGGGTGGGGGCATTGTCATGCCCATTTTGGACAGCCTCCACCCTAATTACATATGGCTACAAAAAATCCCTGGCGTCAAGTGGGCTTTCTGCCCCCGGGGGGGCAGATTAGGGGCTACAGACCCCATCTGCCCGCCAGGGGGATCAGAAAGGCTGTTATGGTGACGGTAGGACTGGGGGCATAGGCGTGCCCATTTCGGGCAGCCCCCACCCTAAAAACTCATTCCCCTCCCCAAAAAAAAACTGGCATTTAGTGAGCTTTCTGCCCCCCAGGGGAGGCAGAAAGGCTGCAATGATGTCAAGGGTGGCTGCCCAAAATGGGCATGCCAATGCCCCCACCTTAATTACATATGGCAACAAAAAAAAACCTGGCATTTAGTGAGCGTTCTGCCCCTCCAGGGGCAGATTGGGGGCTACTGCCCCCATCTGCCCCCAGGGGGCTCCAAAAGGCTGTACTGGTGGCAGGGGGCTGAGGGCATTGGCATGCCCGTTTTGGGCCGTCCCAACCATAAAAACAAATGTGCAAAAAAAAATCCCTGGTGTTTAGTGGGCTTTATGCCACCCGGGGGGGGGGGGGGGGGGGCAGAAAGACTGAATTATGCCAATTATTTATGGGGGGAGTGAAGGCACTTGCCCAAGGGGCTGTTCTTCCCTCCCTGGTGTCTAGTGGGTGATCCCTGCTTGGGGATTGCCTCTGGGGCGATCCCCAAGCAGGGATCCACTGGGGAGGGGGATATTCTCCCCTTTCCAATTATACTTCTTCCGTCTTTCTAAGTGCTCAAGGGGCTGAGATAGCCCCTGAGCACATAGAAAGTGAAACTTAAATGAGCCTAAAGGCTCATGTAAGTTTCGGTTTCAGTGAAATTACGTCAGCGCGAATTGCGCGCTAATCGTCATTTCACTGAAACAAGGTAGAAATAGAAATATCTCCGGTGCCTGAACCAGAGGGATTTCCGGGGCCATGTGTCATGACGGCCCGGAGCCGTCATGCGCACACAAGCCCCGTTGCGCACGATGGCTCCCTGCAGTCGTGCGTATGGAAGGGATTAATAAAAGTAAACGGAGAGAAAACTCTATTTACATACCAGATAGAACAAACAGAGTCCCTAATTGTGAAATAAATATTTTGGGAAACGTGAATTTGTAAAGAGACAGAGTATTGACTTTAAAGTGCCGACTGATATTTACCAAAGTTGTGGTACTCGAAGAATTCTCTTTAAGGGAACTTGGCACCTACTTTAGGGTGATGTGTTAAAAATGGAATTATCAGCGAAGCGTTTTGAGACCGCATCCCTCACATGAGAGTTATTGCTTGGTAAGAAGGGGAAAACTGGGGAAGAATAGTGCGTCCAGACAGGGCGAAAAAATGCAGCAGTTCTCAGGAGCTCCATCAGGTGGCACCAAAGAGCGGCACCTTCAGCGATGCGCTTACAGCAGTTAGGAATAATGATCAAATGTACTTTTTCGAATACTAATTATGATAGTAATAATACATGGTAAGACTTTTATTAAAAAAGATTAATAATTGCAATAATAACAGCAGTAACCACAGTAGGGGAATGTAATGCTTTGTTTGATAGTTTATTATCATGAATAACTACATAGTAATAATAATAATAATAGCTCCGTTCAAGGGCTCATCTCGGGTTCCTTGGTTTGCACCGTAATTGTCCTGATCTGCATAGCCTTTGATCGTCCAGGGCAAGCATGGACTCCGGCCATATCACAGACTCCACAAGCTGCAATATCTGCCCTCTTCCCATGTATGTATGTGGCATTTTTATAGTGTGAGCCTAGCCAAAAGGCAGTGCATGTGAGACTGGGGTGGTCGGCTGTGATGACAGTTCATTGTTCACTGTGCTATATTGGGATTGTAACTAATGTGCTGCAAGTAACAAAGGATCTCTGTGGGAAACATAGAAACACATCGAGCTATCCTTATCGAATGCATGCCTATTAACACTCTGGGCTACTTTATGATGAGTTACAACCTTCACTAGACATAACTTGGATCTATCTCCAGGAGAAACACGATTCACCAAGGTTAACTTGACATTTTTATTGTGGCATCAAAACTGCTTGACACACAAGGAACTCTGCCGCAGGTGCTTTTAAACCCATAAGTTATTTCTAAACACAGCACCCATGGTCAGTGCCAGGTGCATAGACTACTTTTTCAATGATTTTGCCTACGAATGGTAGATGAGTGATGAGCCAGTAGTTTGCAAGGTCATAGGGGGAAAGTGTAGGTTCTTTGAAGAGTGGGAGGAGCTGGCCCGCCTTGAGAACTTCTGGGAAGATGCCCTGAGTGAGGAAGGCATTGGCAATGTTAAGTAGAAGTGAGAGAGAGTCTCCAGAGAGAGCTTTGGTGAAGTATGAGGATAAGACGTTATCTTTATAAGAAGTGCCTTTTAGGAAAGCTGAGTATGTTGGCAAGATTCCAGAGCGATAGGGCTTTGAAGGGTGACCATTGCGAGTTTGGTTCGAAGAGGTGAAGCAGGCTTGATGTCTATGTGCTGTTGGATCTTCTGTAGTTTTCACTGAAGAAAAAATTGACTACATTACATTTTTCTGTGGGGTGAGAAGTAGGTGAGACAAGGAGGGGCTCCCCATCACAAAGTTTGAAAGCATCACTATCCGCTGGCAATGCTTCTCAGAATCACAAACATGCAATCTTCACTCCCTCCTAAAAGCTAAATGCAGACATGGAGATTGGCATTGGTAAAACACTGGAGATTGCACGTGTCTTCACACACCTAGAGAACAGTAACGTGGCAAGGCAATCTCTAAGGCATTGGGGAAGAGCTGCAGATCATCCATGATAGGTTTCGTAGAAGTGCACTCAATCTATTGGACTTCTCAGCTGCTTTCAATACCATTGGCTATGACGCGCTTTGTAGGCCTTCCTCTCCTGCAGTTATGAGTGACCATTCATGTGAGCGCTTGAGGAGTGCAGCTGATGTCTGCTTTGGTGAGTGCTGTGAGTGCCACGTTTTAGGAGGTCTGGAAGGAAGCAAAGTATGCATAGCACAGATTCAAGGACTACTTAGGGCAAGGTGTTATATATATACTTGGGACTGTGTTCTTGACTGATTGTTGTAGTCTAATTAGCTGAGCTCATGTAAACGGGTACGTATAAATGGACCAATGAGGAGTTAGAGTCTGAATGGGAGTTAGTCAGGGAGATTGCGGCACATGCGAAGGGTGATGCATCTTATTAAACAAAGTGTGGATAAATTCTGAACGAGTAGTTAGGGATTGCAGCAAAAATACTTTCCTTGTTTTTCTTCCTCTGAAATACATCACATGCCAGAGGAAAATGAGTTAATTTCTCTCTAAAGCTACAAGCATCAGCAGTGACGTTGATGGGGCATATGTGCCCTTCTTGTTCAATTTCATAACCTATATGACCTCGCTGACAGGCCCCATGAAACTCCACAACAGTAGTAACCGTGTGTGGCCACCTCAAACCACAGATTGTGTCTAGTAAATTAAACTGAATGATGGTCTGCCCAAAGCATGTTTAGTATCTGATACTGCAAAACTAACTTTGTCTACCCTGCACAAACACAGGGTCGCAGCCTCCAAAAAGGTACGGTACGGCAGCAGTCATAGAATGCTGTCTGGTGGTGGTGCTAAATGACAGTAAAAGGCCAGAAAGAAGGCTTTTAGGTCTGGTTTTAGCCAAGACTTTTTTTATTTTATATTACTGTTCCACAAA
Source organism: Lissotriton vulgaris (assembly GCF_964263255.1). Classification (NCBI taxonomy): domain Eukaryota; kingdom Metazoa; phylum Chordata; class Amphibia; order Caudata; family Salamandridae; genus Lissotriton; species Lissotriton vulgaris. The sequence continues at coordinate 860,034,184 of NC_141693.1, read as the reverse complement.
ACTAATCAGCCTGATTGGCTACAGTAAAGCGCATGCTAGGCAAGCAATGGTATAGTGAGAGAAAGAGGAGAAGGAGGGAGCCCCCTATGGCAATATGAGCATTGAAAATGCACAAAGGTAAACACCAGACATGACAGGCAAGCGACTCCTACTGAAAACAAGTGAAGGCGCTCAACAGGAACATCTAGTGCCACAGTCCAACCCTCCATTCATGCACGCAATCGAGTTCTCAACGCACATCCGAAAGACGCTGCTTGCACCACTAATCTGATACCAGACATATTCCTGCTCTGTCTAGCAAAAGACTCTTTGCTTTCAAGGGCCATTACAGAGCACTCATCTGTCTGGTGGAAAATCTGATGCTGCGGACTGCTTCTCGGCTTATGCCAGATTGCTTTTCATCCTCAGGTGTCTGTCTCTACCTCTTTCTTCTCCGCTCCCATACCAATGTTGGAAGCTTCATGTCCCTGGGTGTCTCATTGCTGTCTCTCCTGTGACGGCGTAACTCAAGTCCTGGTGGAAAGTCAGGATGTGTCAGCGTTCTTTAAGACTGCACTGTTGGCTGGGATGGATAAATGTAGAGGTTGAGATGTGAAAAATCTACTGACACTCATGAAGCAACATTACTCCTGTACCTGCTTGAATGTAGAAGCTTTTAGGAGTTGGGTTGCATGCATCTTCTTCTGTGAGGTTCTTTAAGGACGCCAAATAATTTGGCGACAAGTATGTCATATAAATGAAGTGATATAAACTGATGAACTAAGATGAAATGTTTTTAGCATGTTAAAGAAATAAACTTTTTGGAATTTTGAAGAGATTTTATCATATTTTTACATGGTTTGTTGCGGGCTTTACTTGGTAAATATGTTCATGGCTCGGTTCCTTCACGGGTTCTTAGAGCCAGGGCAGACCCCTGGCTCGGCTCGGGTGGGCTCTCGCTGATAGCTTCTTGATTCGCCAACCTCTACAGTTCCACCGCTCGCTTCTCAGAGGTGCAGGTGTCTGTCACGTCTTCCCTCCACTCGTCACCAAGCCGTACGGTGCATACTAATACTTTATGGGTTCCGAAGTAGCATTCTACTTGCCAAAAAAGCGCTTCAACACCCCATCAAGGTTAGCAAGCGCTATATAAATGCAAACCCTTTTCCCTCTTCTATCCCTCCACTATCCTTCTCAATCCAAAAAACTGACTAACATATCCACCACTCAAATGACTTTCATATTTTCAGTATACTAATTCACCACTAATCCTTTATGGGTTCCGGAATAGCGTGCTGCTCGCCAAAAAAGCGCTTTGACAACTCGACAGGGGTAGTCAGCGCTATATAAATGCAATTGCAATACAATACAAGGAGACTGCTTCCTACTTTGCCTCGTTGGCAGCAGCCGAGCACACGTACGTCTCTTGGCCCAACTCCATCTCCTCTCTCTGAAGAACAGGCCGTGCTAGGCCGAGCCACATCGAAAGCTTCCTCCCTCTGCGGCACGCGCCCTCCGCTAATGCATTCTGTGACTTTGCAGAAAAGGGAAGTGCTACCTCTTCTGATGGAAGCTCTGGTCTCATAAGCCGCCACGGGGCACTTTAGCAAGTAGTGTTCATTGCTGTCAGGTTGTGGACCATCCCTGGCCATGGGAGGATTACTTAAGGAGTAAATACACACGCCTCTTACGTGAACCCTCAGTGACCCGTTCCAGCCCCGCAGGTTGAGGCACATAAACCTCTGTATACCCTGGGAAAGAACCCTGTGTGTCTAGACATGAATACTAAAGCAAAAAATTAGGGATAGCAGAGCAGGAGGAATGGATTGGTTCTATGAAAAAAAACAAGCAATGAAAAAAACAAGCATTATCAAATCATATATATATATATATATATATATATATATATATATATATATATATATATATATATATGGTTTTGGTGCCAATCTGTTGGATTCGTCAATGCTTTTTTTGTTTTGTCATGTGTTTTAAAAAAAGTTATTGTTGGTAGTGTTGCTTGGCACTTCCCAATTTAAAAAAAAACATTGGCTTAAAGCCAATTTTACTTGGTCCTCATAAAGCACCCATTGTCTCAACAGTTCCTTACACTGAAGGGAACTTCTTTGTGTGTGGATGTGCTCCTTGTGAAAGAGCAGAATGCCATCTCTCACAGTGAAGTTTAACTAGTGGCTGAAATGGGCTGACCCATTGACCTATGCTGTATGCTTCAGAGGGCGAAATAACATGTGACTGGCATAACAACAGACCAATAGACAAAGTACGTAAGTAAATTGTACACATAATGTTGATAATATCAAAAGATTTTTCGTAACACCAGATCTAAAAACGAGCTGAACAATGTTAAGATTCAGGATGTAAATGATACATCGATGCAGAAAAAAGGCCCTTTCACATAAAACATTTTTTTATCGCTTGAACACTTTAGTCCATTAGATTAAATCACTGCATTGACCTGTATTAAAATTAATAGTTTCTAAACATGAAAAGCACCGCCATATGTGAACTAGGAGATATCAGTCTGTCATGATTACTGTATATATGGTCAATGTTGCATGCTGAGTTGCATTATTCTTAAACACATACATAATTTAAGTATATAGCACACACCCTGAATTGAAATATTTCAATTGGCCTTTAGCTGTCAACCTCGACATGGGGTACAGTGAAGTGATTTGCATAGAATCACACTACTTGGACTAGTGGGGAAGACAGGATTTGAATGAAGGTTCCCTAGTTTCGCATTATGCAGTTGAGCCACTGGATACATATCTCCTCGCTCCCTTTTGCCACCAAAGGGCAATGCTTTGTGTTCAATAATTTCAAAAACGAATCAGTACATTATGTTCAATAAAGTACAAGTATCACATGTTCAGTGTAACACGATATATGTACAAATTCTTTCTTGAAGACAAAATACAAAGTCAAACATGATGAAAGGTAATAATCTAGCTTTACATTAATGGTACTACTTTCCCCTGTCTTAACTGACAGTAAAGAAGGACATGGTCATGACCACAAAGCCATAATGTAATTGATTTGTAAAACAAAAAGGACTCTTTTTCCCCCAGTTCGCTCTTCGATTATCTTTACATAGCAAGACACAAGTGCATTGCAGCTCAGCTTGGCTGCAGACCCACACAACAGAAAAGTAGTTTATAGATTTTGCTTGCTCCGCTATCCCTTATCTTGAGGTATTTTTCTTTTGAAGCTGATTTAGAGAGGAGTAAAATTAGGGCCTGGATGCCTGGCCCTGTTTTGGCTGTCTGGTCTGCATTGGAAAATGGCAGAGCCAAAGCAAGACCATCAACCAATCAAGAGTTGAGCCTGACTTGGCTTACTCACCACTACCCTCGATATCCCCCACTCAGGGCTTTCACACAGTGCTTTGTATCTGGAAAAAATGAACCCATCATCAAGAGATTTAAGGCATGCACAGGGCTAAAAACGAGCCAGCAACTCGTTTATGTAGGTGCTCCATTTATGAAAATCTAAATTTTGTCTGTCGGCGTTCATATTTGACTAGACAATCAGCCCTGCCTGGGACACATCTGCAGTGCGGAGCTGTCTCTTTGCTGCTGCAGAATATTGCTTAAGCACCCCTCAGTCTTTTTACATGCCAGTGTAGGCCATGCCTAGCCGCGTGGGTGTGGTCCTTGCGTGATGGTCCCTGATGCATGATGTCCGATGAACATACATGACCATTGAACACAGCACAAATCATCACTCTGGACTTTAGGGCTGGCAAAATTATGGCACCATCTATTTCACTTCTAGTTACAAGTTATCACTAAGATGAAGTGTCAGTAGCACAAAGCAAATACAATTTAACGGCTGTCATGTATTATTCTTTTCTTCAGTAGAAAAGATGCTTTTCAGTAGCCTCCCTTTCTGCCTGCCTTAAAACAGTAATGTCTTCTGGCTGGGGTTCAAAGAGTAGGAAAGGAACATATTACGCTCTCGTCACATGCCTGGAAGCTGTCGTCACTAATCAGTCACAGTTATTCCCCAGTCTAGGAAAATGAGCTGATGCTATCAGATTCAGCTAATAACACTGGCGTTGCAGCGGAGCATATGACATATGCCAACCTCACACTCCACCCACAAAGCTCCCAGGTACAAGAATGGACAGCACACATCTGTAGCTACTGTACTTAGATATTTAGACCACTGTGACACTCAATGGTGCCCATGGCACAGCTTTTGCACTGTAGGGTACACATCTGATGTTGTCTCTCGGGGTCCAGGGTGGCCACTGATGGAGCTATTCCCACCCCTGAACCCCCTTGCCTGACACATATGCAGGGGTGGACCTGAGTGAGGGGACCTTGGGACCTGGAAGAGGCAGCACAACCTTTGGCCTTTGTGGATTCTCCAGTCTGTCATCTTACTACTAGCATCAGGAAGGAGCATGAAACTGTGGTTGCTGTTCCATTATGAAGCTAGAGATGAAAAGGGGTAAGCAATCTGCTCATTAGTGGAGTGAGATTCGTGTCCCCAATACTGCTCTGGTCTCAACTGGCAGAGACCGAAGAAATCCAACCTGCAGAAGATCTTACTGGACGGTCTCAGTCCTAGGAAAAGCCCTGGCTTTTTGGAAGACACAGAGGGGCATATATTTACAAGCCCCTTTCGCCACTGGAGCATCACTTTTTCAGACGCTCCGGTGGCGTAGCCCCTGTTCACATATTTACAAGGGGGCACTAAGCCACTTAACGTGGCTTAACTCTATGTTGTTAGTACGCCCCTTTCCACAGCAGTCTGCTTCGGCAGAGGGGCGGGCAATGGGTGTTGCTGGGGGTGTTTCACCGCAACACCCATTGCTTTTTGATGCTGTCCCAGATTTACAACGCTGGGGCCGCGCCAAAAACGGAGCCAGGTTAGTACTTGGTCTTTGAATGGCGATACAAGGAGAAATAATTAATTTCTCCTAGTTTTGTTCTTTTTCCATTTGTGCTACAGAATGCAGCACATACAAAAAAGCAAATCGTCATTATTGATTGTTTATGTTAAGGAAGGTGTTCCTTCCTGCACATAAACAATCACACCTGCAGCGCAGTCACCCTTGCAACATGGCGCAAGAGTGCCTGCGCTGGTGTTAGGTATCTTTGTTAGCTCGAGCGCTAGGGAAAACGCAGGGGTGTGCCATATTCTTGTAAACACTGCACATCCCTGCATTTTAAAAATGTTGGAGCACAGCGTTGCCAAATTTGGAGCAACACCGCACTCCGACATTTTTTAGTAAATATGCCCCAGGATCTCTTAGAGCTCTGTGAAGGAGGTCTGGCTGCTTGCTCTGGTTTGCCCTCTGCAATCAGATGGTCTTGTGAACTCATGTAATTCTTTCAAAACAAGATAAACCTAGAGCCAGATGGTCTGCCACGTAATTGTAACTGTAATAGTCTGGAAGGGTGGAGGCAACAGTGGGTGGACTGGAAACCAAAATCAGTCCTCTTGAAATTGTTCAAACGAGACCCAAACTGTAGAAGGCCAGGGTTAGAGTTAGGCAACAGGGGTTTTGAGGTGGGCCCGCAGCTCACCGATTTCTAAATGCAGTACCCTAGCCTGCAGCCCACTGGGAAATTGCCAGAGTGGCAGAGTTGATATTTAGGCCCTGGTGGTGCTCAGACTCCTGTTGTACTATAAAGCACGCCTCTCACTGGGACTGACTGATAGTCATCCATTGGGAGCGAAATGTATAACAGGGCCTTCCTGGCAAAGGTTTGTTCTGTTCTGCTGGTGTACCAGAAGTGAAGCTCTGAAAAGAAGCGCTTCCCCAGGCCCGATTAGTCCCCACTACCCGCTGGAGCCAGAACTCACGTAGTGTTTCTAGGCGTCTTGCGAACCAGGCGACCACTGATTCCTCACAGCATGTGTGCCGTTCCCACCTAATGGTCCTGTATCATACAAAGAGATGGAGAGGGCTGTTGCTGCTGTGACCAATTGGACTAAAAGACTGTTTTATTTTTCCCCTACAACCTGGAAGGTCTTCATTGCTTCCATTTCATGCTCTACATTTGGAGTCCACATCTTCAGCCATTCTCCGTCCCTTCATTGGGACAGAGAATGGCCTGTCCTCCCACCTGCTTTCTACTTTCTTTGTAGGTTGCCATGGACTGTGAGTTTGCCAAGATTCGGAGTCCAGGAGCACCAGAAACAAAATGCACACACATAAAAAAGGAATGCTAATAACAAAACTAACTTACCCCTCACAACCATGTGTCATTTCTACAAATATGATGTTGCAGCAGCAAGAATAGCCAAGGAGACTGTAAAAAGCTGGTTTTAGAGGGCAGCTAACTCCAGGACTCCTTCACAGGTATATGGTCTCCATGGACCTTGGTTATGCCCCCTTAAATGAAAGGTTCAGCTTTGGAGCTATCCATGGTGCTGAGATCTCCATTGATTACACTGACAGTCCAAGCCTGTGGAGATCCGCAGAAGAAGCCAATGCAAAGCCTTTCTTCAGAGTCATTTAAAAACCTTCTTAACTAGTATCCAACCCTTTCCAACTCTTAACAAAGAAACCATTTACACTCAAAGGAAAACCCTAAGGAACGAGCCCTACAAGGTCCCACTTGTCCTCAACCCAAGTGTAAAGACTGTTTACCTTTTATAACCTTTGAATTATTTGTTTGCAGACTTCAGGTGTTCACCTCTCTTCGGCATTTTAACTGTTATATCTTTTTAAGAAGTGTACTTTTTAAAAGCAAGACCTATGACGGGATCTTGGCTTATAAATATGGTGTTGACAAATGTTTTACCTTGTAGTACCAACCTTCACATCATATGTCACGTGCGAAGGCATTGACTGCTCAAATACATCTACTATTAGAGAGATGCTCCTTGGTGATCCTTACTCGCAAAGGCGTCTGCAACGTATAGACATTACTGCAAGAAAATTCTAAATACCTACGGATTTCCTGGTTGAGAGACAACCAATAGCGTAGATGTTTAAAGCTTAATGCACTCCATAAAATTACCCCTGAGGAAGTCACCTTTTCTGCAAATAATTCCTTATATAGCACATCCACCTGATCCAGTACTATTAAAGGGGCATGGCCCATTATTTAGTTTCATGTTAAAAATATCCAGATGCCGCCCTAGGATGCCCTATTAATGTTCATGAACTTCGATTAACCGGAGTTCCAGGGGCAACATCGCACGCATTTGTGGCCTGATAACTTCATAGGTTTGGTCCTTGTCCAACCCTTCAACCCTCAGCAGGGGCTAGGACATGGCTAGGAGCGGAAGGATGCGGGCCCTGTTTAACTCTGTGTTCCTTGGCTTCAGAGACGGGGGTAGCAGTGGTAGTTCAAGGCCAGGAGAACCAAGGGCAAGCCAGGGGTAGCAGCTCCAATCTTTAACAACCCATGGGTTGACATCCATATCTAAAATGGCCGTTTATTTGGTCTACCCAATGGCACTTGATAGAAACTATGGGGCTTATTTATGAGCCCTTGCGTCACTTTTGTGCCGCAGGTGCTTCACTTTTTGTGACTCACCAGTGGCGTAAAATATTTGCCTTGTTGCACCATATTTACAAAGTGACGAATCTACCTTAATGCGTCACTTTGTAAACCCTTGCGCTACACTATACCTGTGCCAGGTATAATGTATGCAGGGTGGGCGTTCTGACGCAAGAAAGGGTCGTAGAAGTAACGTAGTGAAATCTATAAGATTTCACTGCGCCACTTTGAGGACGCAAATGCTTCAATATCTGACACCTGCCTGACAGCAGACTTAAGACTGACGCAGGCACATTTCACATGGGACTTGCCCCATGTGTAATGACCCATTGCTAGAGTTGCGTTACTTTTGTGACACACTCCAGCAATGCGTCATTTTTGCGCCTACAGATACGTCAGAAATACTGGCTTATCTGTAACTCCTTGAGACATGATGCGTCATACTGTAAATATGACGCATCATTGGTGTCGTAAGGAGGGCGCAATGAAAAGTGATGCACTGCTGTTTTCTCGCAGCGATGCGTCACTTTTCATAAATGAGACCCTATGAATCCCCAACCCACGAGGGACTTATTTTTCAGCCAGGGGTGGGAGAGAGGATGGTGACCTGCACGCTGCACCGCGTGCTCTGTATCGACTTGATCAGCTATTATCCTGGCGACATGAAGCTGTGCCCGTCCCCCGGGGGCACCGCTGAGGGGCTACCTTGTGAAGAAGCAGAGTCAGCAATGTGCGTTTCTTTCATGTGTGGCGTCGATACCGGCGGTGGGAGCGCTGCTCCTTTCATCACCGAGGAAGCTTCCAGAAACCCTGACAGGCAGGTCACTTACCTGAGCCGAGCAGGGCGGGATGGGTCTCAGCGGCCACTAATGGGGAGGGAAGTGCAGAACCCCTATTGATTTTACTTCCTGTCTTTTTGTTACTGATGTGCACGGGAATGGACAATAAAAAAGAGCATTTGTTATCATATTTGTGCTTATCTACTGCTTAAGGAGGTGGGCTGCGTCGCTTAAGGTGCATTAACGTGCCATTGAGAGGAAGAAATGGCGGCTGTTAAAAGCCATGCTTTGCTTGATCTAATTCCCACTCACCTCTAAATCAGTCCAGAGGGGGCAGGAGAAATGTGCTTTCAACAGCTGGGCTGTTGGGTCGCCGTGCTGACAGGACCCTTTCTCACTGGCTGATGTACATCACCTGACCTGTGAAGGGTCAGATCACAAGTGCCAGGCGAAACAAGTGCAGGAAGTTCTCAATCAGAAAAACATCAACAGGACCTGATTCAGTTCAACCCCCATCCTCGGCTGTGTGGGATAGAACATACTGCAGAACATGGAGCTAAAAAGAAAGCAAGCATTGGCAAAAACCAATAGGTTAAATATTCGTATGTTTGTTTCAGCACTGGAGAGCAAGCACAGCCAAAAGCATCTGAAAAATGGATGATCCAGAAAAAGGGTTCCTTTCGTTTCCTTAACATTCATATTTCAGATGCTTTCCTCAGTACACTTACCCTGGTGCTATTGGGCCGTTTGCTGAATGGATGTCTGGTGTAAAATAATCCTGCCTGCATTCCAATGAAGGTGAAAGGACAAATCCAATTAGCCAATCGAAAAGACGATAGACTAAAATGCACATGGGAGCTGATCTATGATGTGGTTGATAATAACTCAAGCAAATGGCTGAAGGCTCTGGAGCAAAAGAAGCCGGAAGTTGAAGGAGGCTGACCCAAAGCCCCTCAAAGTACATATAGAATACATTATGTTCACAATTTAAGGCATACACGCCTTAGATGTCAAACCTAAAAGCAGTCACTTCTGAGGTTATTAAACTGTCAGCAATTTCCAGACCTGGTTCAACCCATGCATGCAGATAACAAACACTACAATGTCCTCATCCACTTAAGAAAACAGGACTTTTTGCAGATGTCCCCCACATTTTTGCCCCCATCGGAACTACTAGATGCTGGTTTTTGACTCAGACAGTGCTCTGAAGCCTGCTAACCCCTCAGTGCCAATGCTTTTCCCTAAAACTGTTTTGTGTGAATGGATCCCAATTGACAGAGACTTTACACCCTTATAAATCCTCAGTTTATGGTACCGGGTTACCCAGGGCATAGGTGGTAAGGTGCTCTCTATGGCTGCTGCACTGTTTTGAGCCTCCCTGGGTGACCCACAGCAAACTACTGACAGGAGCCTTGCCATTGCAGACTGCCGGAGCAGTGCAAACTGTTCGAACTCTGCAGCGCCCTCACCATGTGTGGCACAGTTAATACACTGCTCTTGATATATGTCAGTCACCCCAAGAGAAGGCCTCCTGTCCCCAGGAGGCAGGGTACATTTATTAAGAGTGTAGACAGGTGAGTGCAAGCTTACATTTCTCTATAGTGTCTTTACCATTAAAGTACACTATAAGTGATAGGTGGTCTATAGAATAACATAGGACTTGTACCTGGGCAGACCCGGGTTACCAGCTCCATTATGGTACCACCTAGACATGTCGAGTTTGGTGTTAAACAATGTGTGTTCTCTCCCCTGACATGAATCTGGTGTCAATGACAGGCTGGCATGCCCCAGGGTGGCACCTTAGAGGTTGCCCACCTGTTTGCTCCAGTTTCACTTTGCTCTGGCTGACCAGCCCAGGCTTTCGGTTCCTGCTGCCACCAAGACAGGATTCTGACCTCCTGCCAGGCAGTGTGATCACTTCAAGGAGTCAAGAACAAAGGCTGGGCACTAGCCTAGTGAAGTGAAACATTGGAGTGGTAAGCTTCAAAGAATGCACTGCCTCTGATATGTACAAGGCTGTCCCCCTGAGAGGGACACAGCCCTCCCCTTGCCCCAGGCGTGCTTTCTCCCGGGCAAGGCAGGAGGTGTACACTTCCAGGAGGTCAGTCACACCTCCAGGGTGAGTAGCCTGATCTGTACATCTAAAATAGAATATTGCCATCTTTAGGAGGGCAGATATAGTAACGTCTGGGTAGAAAAGGTGAGCTACACTACAGGTTGTGGTCACCTCAGTGGCAGGTTAGCTGCAGGGCCTAGCTGCCCATTGGATACTAGCTCCCACACCACTAACTCTCCTAAATCTAGGAGTTAAGGGAGCCCCCTGATACCAAAACCTCAGATCTGAAAAACGTATTTCAAGGAAGGACTAAGAGGCAAACTCTGCCGCCTACAACAGGACTAAGCAAACATGGGGAACTTTGTCCCCGAGGCAACAGATTTTGAACTGAGTGAACAACCCTCATCCTTGGCTAAAATTTGACACTTTGGAAGAGAGGGTGCCTTGTGGAAGCCAAAGCACGACCAGTCTTCACAGGACTAGTGGCACTAGTCCCCTGCAGACTGCAGGTAAAAATGCTCGCTGGATCCAAGGAATAGCTGGCCATCTGGCCCTCAGAGGGATCGCCCAAATCCAGATTTGCAGTGCACTGGGAATTTTAGCCTTGCCTGCCCCAAAGTTTCAGGCCGCAATGTTACTCCCCTGGACCCAATGAAGTTCCAGAAGCTTTTCACTGTTCTTGCCATTGCCAAGACTTGTTGATCACCAATCCGATAACCAGCCCCCACACTCAATGCTGCATCTACAGGTAACACCGAGCAACCATCATCCGACATCAGCAGCTGTGTATCTGTTGTGTTTTTGCATTCTATTTCATGCAGCACTGTGTAAGCTGTGAAAACAGCACCACCCGCGGCTACCATTCAGCAACAAGAACCAGCAGATTAATTCTGCCCCTAGATTCCATGGGTTAGGTAAAAGTGATCTGACTGTTGTGGCCTAGTCCGGGGGCCTGCATGACCTTAACTCTGTAAGGGTTCCACAGCACCCTGCAAGTGACCGATTGTCAATAGTGGTTTTTGCTGTTGACTGCAATGTTATTTTGTCAATGTACTTTACTACACTGATTTAATGTTGCTTCAAAAATCTATAATTCCGGTTATATGTTTGCTATTCTGCACATTTTGATGTCGAAATTAAGATAAAATACACTCTACTTTTATAAATTGGTGTCGGAATTCTCTCGAATCGTGTCAATTACTTATCGTCCATGTTGGTATCTGAAATGCTTCACACGTGCTCCTCTAGTTAAGCCTGACTGCTCTTTGCCACTCTACTAGGACTGGGGTAAAGATTTATTACTTTGAATCCAAGGAGCATCTTTGGAGTATTGTGATAATAGTATATGGCAAGGCTACCCAGCCGTACCACATAATATTCCACTTTCCTACATCCATCTTTCCCCAGTGGAAGATATTTCCACCCTGGAGAACTTGTTCCCTAGCTGACCCAAAAGATTTTCCCCCAACATGGCCACTGCTACCCAGCAAGAGATAGAAAATGGAGGCAATACAACATCACTTCCTATTATTTATTTTCTGCATCCTGACCCACTAACTTTCCCAGGTAAACTACTTGTAATCACCTATTGTATTCTATATGTTTCAAATGGTGTTATTTCGGAAGACTTGATATAGCAGTCTTCTGCATTTTAATATCTTAACCCCTTGCTCTACAGGCGCACCTCAACAAATCTTAGTGCCCTACCGAGATTTGCTCCATCAGTCCTCAAGGTCAGGCATGTTAGCATTTCTGTTGCTCTTTCATATACAATTAACTGATCGGTTAGCATTTACTTTGTTTTATGAATAAACTCTGTTATTCACCTCTAGTGCTCAGAGATAATAAAGATAATTATGATTTAAGTTCAGTGCCCGGTCTAAGATGGCGCGTTGTGGTTGTCCTCTTGCATGAGTGACAGCAAGAGTTGGGTTGTCTAGAAACAGCTGAAACAGGACGTTTTCGGATGCTTTCTGCTCTCGGCTGCCGGTGCCTGCATGGATTGGTGTCAGTTGGTGTCTGGATGTGTACATCAAGAGTTCTAATTTTAAATCTTTGCAGCCTCTGATAAAACTATGGAGGGGCAGTAGAGGAGGCGCCTGGATTCTCTAGTGGTGCACCTTCCATGGCTTCAATCCACCTGATGATTATAATGGCAAGGGAGGCTGCCTGCAGGGCCACTGAAGGCTCTTTCTTACCCAAAGTTCACAGAATTTAGGAACCCAATGATCCTGTAGTAGGCATTGAAGAGGTGGGGGAAGAAGGGGTGCTTCATTCAAAGAACTGATCTTTCTGACTTGTTGTGGCATTTGCAAGACAATCTAAGCCTGCCTACTCCAGAGCCATCGGAGGAAAAAGAGGAGTTTTGTTGCAGTACTTGTGGCCAGAATCAGGGCCTGTTCCTTACTTTGAGCTATTAGACGGGTCCTTGAAATTTCCTAGATTTATATCCAGAGAGTGCCCAGTAGTTAAAATCTCAGACGTATTTCCAGCTGTTGTTAAGGTTGATAATCTCATGGCATGTCTTTCATCTCACAGTAATGTAATTTCTGATAATGCACTGCTCTCCGATCCTGTTGACAAGAAGGTGGAGAGTGCGGTGAAGCAATCCTACGCTGTTTCCAGGTTTGCAGTAAGAACAAACATCTATACAACGTACACGGTTCAACCAGTCCTGATTTTCAGACCGTTCATCCATCCTTAGCCTCACGGAGTAACTGGTCCGCTTTTTATCTGATTTATCCTTCGATAACGTGCGTGCCTTCAGGGGCAACAATTTCTGCTCATCACCATCTCTGGATGCGGTCTTGGAAGGTTGATTCATTTCAAAAGCTAATGTTGATGAAACTGCTATTTGATGGTTCCAGACTGTTCTGCCCGCAGTTGGACGACACATTAAACAAAACTGTTGAGAAGACGGAGATGGTAACACATTTATCCTGATGTAGAGGCTTTGGGTACCAAAGGGCCTATCCTCCCAGTGGTTAAAGAAGGGCACCACAGTCCTTTGAGAAGAATTCATGTCCAGGAGGCACAAAATCCTGCAACATACCAGTTCCAGCATTCTGTTGTCAACCTCAACCCTTGAAATCCTCCAAAAGTATGACTGTCAGCTGGAGCTTTCAGTGAAAGAACTTCTGCTTTTTCTCACGAACTTTTGGGCACAGCCATTACCAGATCTGTCAGCAGTAAAGGTGTGACCGAGGGGTACAGTCTGGAGTTCTTAGAGACCCCGGTCTCTTCTCGTTTCAAGACAACTCCTCTTACTATAGAATTTTGGACGGGATCTAAAAATGTTGTCTCAAATCGGCCATTGTTCCAAATTCTCCCCATAAGAAAGCCCACGGATAATATTTGATTATTTTCTTGGTTCAAAAACCATTAGAAGACTTTCACCCAGTTCTAGATCTCAAAGGGCTCAACTGTCATCTAGAATACCTAACTGCCAAAATGATAACTTTACAGAGCATATTTCCATTGCTAGAACAAGGGGATTATCTAGCGACTCTGGATATGCTAGATGCACATCTTCAAATACCAATCATTCCTGCCCACAGAGGTTTCTAAGGTTTTCTGTAGGAAATCATCACCACTATTTCTGAGTCCATCTTTTTGGTTTGACCTCTTCCCCAAGTGTTTTTACACAGCTCTTAGCTCTTCTGGAGGGTATTCTGCATAATCAAGATATCCATTTATACCCATATCTTGATGGCTGATTAGTTACTTCTTCTTTGTTTTTCCAAGGCCGAGAAGGATGTCAGAGAAGTATGCACTATCCTTTAGGACTATGGATTCCTCTTCGAGCTCGAAAAAATCCCTCTTTCCTCCATCTCAGACACTACAGTTCACCGGGGCGCTATGTTGCATGGATGTGAAGGAGGTATTACTCTCTGTCAAGAGGAGGGACAGACTGGTTCTTCATTTGTCAAAACTTCTGGAACAACACTACACCTCGACAAGACTTTGGCTCCGGAGCCAGGGAGAGATGGCTTCTGCTCTGGCCATTGTTCCCTGGAGCCGTCGCCACCTATATCCATTAGTTCATCACACCCTGAGTCATTAAAATCTTCTGCCACAGGTTTATGAATGAGGTTTTGATTCCAATAACCATGCAAATGAAGTTGGTTCAACAGTGGTGGCTTTCTGAAGCCAATCTGCAGAAGAGGTCACAGTTGAATCACCCCTCCCCACTTTTTCCATTCTACAGATCCCAGCACGAATTGATCAGGGCAGTCCTAGGAACAGCCAAAGCTTAGGGGAGATGGGCCATCCGGTAGTTCCATTAACTGTTCATTGGAGGGTTCTGGCTGTGGTGAAAGCAGCTCTGTCATTTTTGTCTTCCCCTAATCAGGAAACAACTTGTGTGTTTTCAGACGGACAACCAGGTGGTGAAAGGCTACTTGAATTGAACGGGAGGAATTGTTTGCTCTCTCTTTTTTCTTTACAGGCAGATATGTTCTTGGTCGAAACAGACTCTCCGCTCTCTACAGTGCACCTTCCGATGGGGGAGAATGGGCCTGCCGACCAACTTAGCTGGAGGTTTCCCTCTTTGATCTCTCTTTGCCTCTTGCAGACAGTTTTTTAGGAGATATGTTGGAGGTTTGGTCTTCCATGGCTAGACTCCGTTGCCAAGGAAATGAATTCCCTTCTACCTCAGTTCTGCTCCCTGATCCTCCCAACCCCACAGCTTGGCAATTGATGCACTTTCAGTGACATGGCCCCAGGGTCTCCTTTACTTCTTCTCATCATTTCCATTGATTCATCTGATCTTGCAGAAGATTCAGGAGGATCAACCCAGAATTCTGCTGGTGGTTCTAGGGCATTGAAGGAGGGTGTGGTTTTTCCTACTACTTCATTTGGCGAATTCCCCACCCAGTGTTTTCGTCTGCAGTAATCTTCTTTTTCCCAATGATTGCTCCGCCAGCATAATTTGGGGATTTGGCTGCTGGGCAGGTGATTTTCTTGGAGTTGGGCTGTGCTCCAGAAGTGGCTGAATTTATAAAACTGTTTAGCTGTCCAACTGCCTATAATTCAAACACCCGCCATTGGAGCAATTTTGAAAACTGGTGATTTTCTAAGGGTTCGCAGTGAACTCTTTGTGCACCAGTGAAAATCCTGGACTTTTTATGAGATGGTTTTATTTTGGGGATGGCTGTTTCCACTATTACAGCTCAATGGACAGAAATCAATTCTTTTGAGAGGAATTGGTGTCTGGGATTAGTGACATCCTATTTGTTACGCAGTTTCTTACTTCAGTGATCAGTAATTCACTCCCCTGATCCACTCTAGAATTTACTCTTGGTTCTTTATGTGTTTTCTTACCCTCTGTTCAAGCCACTTAATTCTGTTGTTTTGACGTATCTTACAAAGAAGGTGGTATCTTTGGTGGCTATTTGTCCAGGAAGAAAAGCTTGTGAAATTAGGACTCTGCTTTCTGTTTCCCCTTTTATTTGTTTCCTTCTTGATAAAGTGTGTCTTCCTCTTAGTCTCTCCTTTTTTCCTAAAATACTATCTCCTTTCCATTGTTCACAAGACATTGTTCTCTCAGTGTTCCATTCTTCTGCCTCCACCGCTGAGTAGGAAGCTTCATACTTTGGATGTCAACAATGCTATCCCTAATCACTTGGAAAGAACATCTTCCTACCGGAAGTTTGACACCTTATGTGTAACCTTTGCAGCACCTAATAAAGATTTGCCTACTTCTATGACCACTATGTCTAAGCAGATTAAGTCTTTCACAATAATTAGTTATGAACTAACAAACACTTCTTTTCCTTTGCAGGGTAGTTCAACGAGAGGGATATCAGTCTCCTTGACTTCCTTTAGGGCGCCTCTTGAGAGATATTTCCTCTGTAGCGATGTGGTGGTCTCCACATACATTCCTTTCACATTATTGGGTGCATCTGGGTGAAAGATTTTATACTTCCTTTGGTGGGATCATGTATTGTTTTCTGTTTTGCAAACATAATGATTTTTCTTGCAAAATGTTTCATTAATACATAGACGTTTTCCTACATTTAAAATATGTGTTTCAATACATTGTATGGTGATTGAATACTTATAATATTGGAACTTGGAATATAATCAGTCAACTATATTGGATATTATCTCGCATGTGAGGACTGGATTGGGATAGATGGATGAGATGGTAAAGCCCCAGTTACTTACTGGTAATATTCGTTACTATGAGTCCAAGTCTTACTTGATACAGTTCTGTATTGAAGTTTGGGATTGATTATAATTATTTTCACCTTTTATGATAGTTACTTGGATAAACAACATGAAGTGATGTTGTAGTGCCTCCCTTTTTTGGTGCTTGCTGGGTGGTGGTGGCCATGTTAGGGGGACAATTTTTTGATCAACTATGGAAGAGCTTCTGCAGGACGGAGATATCTCACATGTGAGGACTGTATCTGGAAAGGCCTGAACTCACAGTAATGAAGATTACTTGTAACTATGTAGAGCATCACTGAGTCATTCCACTCTAAAAAAAAGTTCAGCATTTCAAAACCAACAACACCAACAAGCAGGGCTGATCCTGGTCAGAGTGGAAAAAAATCAGTTGAGGGTTTGTCATCAAGTTGTTCCACTGCTGAACTTGTGATCCTTAAACTGAACCAGAATCCTAAATTAGGTATGTCACTAAAAATGGTGCCATTCTTGAGCAAGAACTTTATCTACCTTCGTCTAACATGTTCAAATATGTATAATGTACCAAATATGTTAAGTACTCTTTCAGTTGTATTATACACACTCCCTCTTTTTCACAAGTTAATTTATGTGATCTGTTCTCAATCAATGTCCAAGGCCATATTATGCTTTATTATGTTGCTGTCAGTGGTATGGTCTTACGATGATGGCTTCCTGCGGGTGCCTACCAGTTGAAGATTGCCATCATAGATGGGTGCCTAGATCACTCCATGGTTATATATTTGATGTTCTGATCTGTTGGTGGGACTGCAAGGTGTGATCTGCCCAGTGTGAGATTGATTGTTGGGTACCTACGTAATGGATCTTTTGCAGTATATTAGGGTGATTTGAAGACAATGTGAATTCATTGAGTGCTGGAAGCAGGTTTAAGAAGTGAGGCCTGAAAACCAAGAGCCTGGCAGGCTTTTAGATTAGTTGAATTCCCTTTGCTTAGTGCTTAAATCAGTGTTTTAGATGCACTTCCTCATGTTTGAGATGCTCTTGTTGCTACAAAATGCTCTGTGTAAAGCCTCTGTTGGCCTTACTAATTCGTTTTGTATATTATTGATTTGTCATCTTTCAGACATTTCACAATGCTCAGTAGTTACTTGGCATGATACCCTCTTCGGACTTCCTTCGATCAGGGTCGATGGGATAGCTCAATGGATGGGAGGTAGATCAGGTCCATCTTTGGTTGTGGATTTAAAAAGTATCAGAGTAACATTTTAGTGTCTCAGTCAAAACCTATGATCACCTCCAGCAGTAAGGGCCTGATTTAGATCTCAGCAGACGAGTAACTCTGTCATAACGGTGACGGATATCCCTTCCGCCGAAATATAAATCCCATTATATCCTATGGAATTTATATTCTGGCGAACAGGATATCTGTCACCGTTGCGATGGAGTAACCCATCTGCCGAGATCTAAATCAGGCCCTATTTCTTGACTGCTCCTCACTGCTACACTTGGACACCAGTGGTAAACAATGGAATCGAAATTTGCCTAGCTTACGTAACGGTAAGTTTCAATTCTATTAAGGACACGGAGGCGAGGATTATGCTATATCTTCCTTCGCTTTATTAACATAAAGACTCCACAGCAGCTTAGGAAAAGATATAATAAGAACAAAAAATGCTTTAAACATAAAGCATTGACGTAATGTTCGACAAAAAATCAACAACAACTCCCAAGAGTCTCTTTGCGTAACCATAGTCCATAGTCCTATTACTCTGTCCATCATCACTATATAACCGGACCTCTCCTCATCTTCCTCCTCTTTCTTCGCGCAGATCACGCTGGAGCCTCATTGGTCCTGTTTAGCACCGTCGTTGCCTGCCAAAAAAGGAACAGCATCAGCGAGGTGGTCCAGGAAATGCGACAACAAGGCGAGGAGCATTCAGTGAACAACACAGCACTGACAATGTAAAGGAAAACGCTTTACTTACTGCCATACGGGTGGGTAGAGACACCACTGTAGTCCGGGTGGGATAATCCTCGCCTCCGTGTCCTTAATAGAATTGAAATTTACCGTTACGTAAGCTAGGCAAATTTCGATTCTATGTCAGGACCGGAGGCTTCAGATTATGCTAGTTTAAAGCTTACTTGCCACCAACTGAGCCAAATCCACCACCGGCTTAAAATAAAACCTCTTGAAGGTGGAATCCGAGGACCAATCCGCTGCTCGCATAAGGTCCTCCAGACGAGCACCCACCGAGAATGCCTTAGAGGCCATGGCCCCCCTGGCGGAGTGTGCTCCAAAGAGAGAAGTATTGATGCCCGCTTCTTGCATGACCCAACGCACCCACCGAGCAATAGTGGGGGAGGAGACAGCTTTGTGTGGCTTCCGCAGGGCAATCAACAACTGACGCTCGCCCGGAGGGCGCAGATCCAAGGTCAGGTCCTCATAGGCTTTGAGGCATTGCACGACACACAGCTTAGGAGTGTCAGTAAAGGCTGGATAAGAAATGGAACGCGACGACGTCTTAGTACGTCGGCCCACCGTAAAAGTAACCCCATCCGGGGAAAAAATGCGTGCAGAGACATCCAGCGCGCGCACGTCCGAGACGCGCCTACAAGAAACCAGACATAACAACATGGCTAACTTCGCCGAGAGCTCTTTAAGAGACAGATAAGAATTGGCTGGCCACGACAGGAACAAATTCAGAACCAAATTGACGTCCCAAAGGACGGAGTACCTGGGTTCTGGCGGCAGCGCGAGGCGAACAGCTCGCAGAAGTCGGCACACAAAAGGGTGTTCCCCTACCGGATGGCCATCGATGTTATCATGGCACGCAGAAATCGCCGACCGGATAGCATTGATCGTCCTATAGGCTAAACCCTTGTCGGCCAAATGTGCCAGGAAATTTAGCACGGGAACAAGGCCGGCGACCATGGGATCCAAATCCCTTCGTAAACACCAACGCATCCACTTAAGCCAAGCGGATCTGTAACGCTTCGTCGTACTATCGGCCCATGCTTTGGAGAGCAAGTGCTCAGCCGACCCCGAAAGGCCCGGGAGCGTCCAGCGTCTCCTGAGAGCCTCCACGCCACGAGGCGGAGAGTGTTCTGCATGACGAGAGGGTGAGGTTCCTGATCCGGGCTCGTCAGGAGCAGAGGAAACAGGGGGAGTAGGATTGGAAAATCCCAAGAAAGTTTCAGAAGAACCGGAAACCATACTTGAGACCTCCACAGCGGTGTAACCAACACCAGTTCCGCACCCTTGCGGCGTATTTGAGCCGTCGTCCGCATGATCATGGAGAACGGGGGAAACGCAAACGGCTGTTCCCGACTCCAATCCTGCAAGAACGCGTCCGTGGCCTCCGCTAGAGGGTCCGGCCTCCAGCTGTAAAACCGCGGCAGCTGGTGGTCGAGACGGGACGCAAAGAGGTCCACCGAGAAGGGGCCCCAAAGGGAGTGTAGCCACCGGAAGACTCCCGGATCCAGTTTCCACTGGCTGGCGTCCCTGAGATGCCGAGAGTGCCAATCCGCTACCTGATTGCACTGACCTGGCAGATACTCCGCCGTCACCGCAATGTGACGAGACAGGCAATAATCCCAGAAGTCCTTCGCTAAGTCCGCCAAGGCGCGGGAACGAGGACCTCCTAGGTGGTTCACATACCGGACCACCGAAATATTGTCCATCCGTAGCAGGACACAAGCCTTGACCGCATCTTTGGTCCAACAGCGAACAGCGAAGGAGCCCGCAAGGAGCTCCAAACAATTGATATGCAATTGTTGTTCTTCTGACGACCAGGCGCCGCCGGTGGAAAAATCCCCGCACCGGGCGCCCCAACCCGACCTGCTGGCGTCGGACTCTATGATCAGGTCTGGAGCCGACCCGAAGATCGCTCGCCCATTCCATGCCTCCATGTGAGACAGCCACCATGACATCTCCTCCTTCACTTCGTCCGTGAGGGGGACCCACTGATCGTAACACATTCCGCGGCGCAAATGCTGTGCCTTCAGGCGTTGAAGAGCCCTGTAGTGCAGCGGGCCTGGGAAAATCGCCTGGATGGTGGACGAGAGAAGACCCACCACCTTGGCGACATGGCGCAGAGACGTACGATCCCTTGCGATCGTCTGCCGAAGCAGGTGTCGTATCTATGCGACCTTCCGACCCGGCAGGCTCAAGACCGCCTGCACCGAGTCCACCACGAAACCTAAAAAGGTGATCTGCTGAGTGGGAACCAAATCTGACTTGGAGCCGTTGATGACGAACCCCAGTCTCTGAAGCAGGCCGACAGCTTGCCGCAGCTGGCCTGCCAGTACCTCTGGGCACTGCCCCATGAGGAGAATGTCGTCCAAGTATACAAGCATACGGACCCCCTGACTTCTGAGAAACTCCACTACCGGGTGGAGGACCTTCGTGAAGCACCACGGGGCCGAAGAAAGACCGAACGGCAGGGCGGTGAATTTGAACACCTTGTCGTCCCACAGGAATTGCAGGAAACGACGATGAGGGGGGTGGATGGGAACGACCAAGTAGGCATCCTTGAGATCCAGTCGCACCATCCAATCCCGAGGGAGGAGCACGTCTCGAAGGAGGTGGATCCCCTCCATCTTGAAGTGACGGTAGACCAACCACCCGTTGAACTCTTTGAGATTGATCACAGGTCTCTTGCCCCCATCCGTCTTGTCTACTAAGAAGACGTTGCTGAGGAACCCATGTGGGTGGCGCGTTGATAGACGGATGGCTCCCTTGCGCAGCAAGTCCGAGATCTCTCCGTCTATCAATCGCGCGTCGGATTCTGAAAAAACCATCGGGCGCGGGGGCCTCGCCTGAGTCGGCTGGTCGTAAAACTCGATATGGAAACCTCTTACAGTTTGCAAAACCCAAGCGTCGGCAGTGAGCAATTCCCACTCCCCGTAAAAGCTTGCCAGCCGCCCCCCAATCGGAACTTGATCCAAGCAAAGTACACTTACCGGGGGCATGTCCTTGTCCGGAGTTCTTCTTGAACCCTCTGCCACCATAGCGCTGTCCCCTCGTGGGGTAGAAGTTGGTGTAGTTGGCTGAGGTCTGGTACTGACGTCTTCCGGAGCCTTGTCCACGGTTGTTGGTCTGCTGACCACGGCCGATCGCGCGGCCCCTGCCGCGACCGGCCCCTCCAGAAAAACGCTGGTGGAACACCTTCTTGATGCTGGACTGGGCCTTGTCCAGCGACGTGAACGTATTCACGAACTTTCCCAGCTCGCGGATGAAAGGCTCACCGAAGAGGCCACCCTGAGCCACGGCACCTGCCTCCGACGAGGCCAGGTCCCCCAGCTTCGGATCCAGCTTGATAAGGAGCGAACGCCGCCTCTCCGTGGACAGGGCACAGTTGGCGTTGCCCAAAAATATGATCACCCTCTGGGCCCAGTTGGAGAGCACCTCCGGTGAAATGGCGGTGCCATTCGCTCGAGCCTCCTCCGCCATATCAAGGATCTTCGTGGCGGGCCCGACCGCATCCAACAACTTGTCCTGGCAAGCCCGCCAGGACCGGTCGATCCCCTTCCGGGGGTCCTTCATGAATTTCGCTAGGAAGGTGGCCATCTTGGGGTCCAATTCCGGTGTCATGGCCACTTTCCCCTCCAGAGTAGGCCGAGGGCATTCCCCCCGCAGGCAACCCCTCGCCTCCTTTTCCAGGGGCTTGCGCAGCCTGCCCGCGACAAACTTCGCCACCGTCTCCCCCGGGGCCCAGGCCGCGGATCGGGGGTGGACGATCTCGTCCGGGTCCAGCATGCCCGACTCGTCTCGGGGCATCTCCTTTGCTGAAGGCATCGGAAGCCAAGAACGGGTCGACTCCCCGTCGTCATCCGTGTCCGGAGAGTCGTAGATCGGGGAGGCGGGTGCCGTAGACACGTCGCCCGAAGTGCCAGGGTCCACCAAGGGTGCAGGGGGCACCGCCGTCGCCTTGGCCAGGAAGGCGTCCCGAAGCCGCTTGAAAGCGCCCTTGTCCACGCCTTGGGCCTCCGATGAAGGTCCCTCCCCACGGGGTCTCTTCGGAGCGGGTGGCAACCCGCCGGACGTCCCCGAGAGTTCGGGGGACGGAGGCACCTGCGCCGCTGCCAGCTTCGCGCATTCCTCCACGATGCGAGCGGAAAGGCGGTCCTCCATGGGCCCAACCACCTCCGTCACACAACGATAGATTGAATTGTCCACCGCTTGAAAGAACTCATCATCCTGCAGATAGGGGCAAGCCTCCTCATCGTACTCCCCTTCCATCTCGGAACCAAGGGCAAATGCGGGGCACCCAAGAGGGCGGCAACCGAGAAAGTTCTCGAATGTGGGCAGGCCCAGCGGCTGCGATCACGTTTTGGGCCAGCTGACGTGGCAGGTGGGCTGCACCAAGCGCGCAGACCCTCCTCGCCGGGACCGGGTCTACGTACCCCTCAAGCGCGCTAGGCCACACACGGGTAAAGAGGTGCACAGATCTCGCCCGAAGGCGCTTCACGCGGTCAGACCGCTATACAGCCCCCAGAGGGCGTCAAAATTGGCAAAGTACAGACCCGGATCACCAGGTGTCAGAGGGGTACGCGAGGGACGGCCCCTGCGCAAGCAGACCCCACGGCGTGGCTCCTCGCACCGCGGAGGCGCGCCGGAGGGTCGGCGAGACGACAGGCCGCCCCCGTGCGGTCTATGTACACACCGCACACAAGTGGGAATAAAGTCGCGTAGGAACGAAGAACGTTCCCGCGACCGGGGACTCTGAAAGGGAATAAACCATGCAAGGAGTCCCCAAAAGATCGTACACAAGACAATCAATCACAATAAAAAGAAGACAAATAGAAAAGCACTTATCTGGCTGCGGGAGCAGCGAAGAAAGAGGAGGAAGATGAGGAGAGGTCCGGTTATATAGTGATGATGGACAGAGTAATAGGACTATGGACTATGGTTACGCAAAGAGACTCTTGGGAGTTGTTGTTGATTTTTTGTCGAACATTACGTCAATGCTTTATGTTTAAAGCATTTTTTGTTCTTATTATATCTTTTCCTAAGCTGCTGTGGAGTCTTTATGTTAATAAAGCGAAGGAAGATATAGCATAATCTGAAGCCTCCGGTCCTGACATAGAATCCTCCATTGATACTGCTGAGTGATCTCTACTCTTCCCTAGAACCCACGGCAAAGGGCTTACATTGGTGACAGCAGTGGAATCCTTGGCACAATCTCAGTTCCATATTATATAACTAATATTCAGTATTTCTTGAGGAGTGTTAATTTCTGGTGTTATGACATATAAAAAATTAATTCATAATGCAATAAAAGTGTTTTTAACATAGCATGAAAGCCAACTGGCATGATAAGAGATATGTTGTGAAGAGATCCTTTTTCAAGCATGGTGTTAAAAACTCTTGAATTATGAAGAAAGTAATAAGATTGAATACCCAGCAACCATAGGGTGCGGAATTAGGCAACACAAGTTACAGGTATTCCCTGACACTGCTTGCATACTATTACTAAGAAATTGAGACACTCTCTGGCTATTGCATGATGTCCCTCATCAGTTTGATCACTAGGTTAACACATACTCACTTGTCATATGAATAGCAATGATTGCATTATCCAGGGGACATTTGCGGGTTGGAACTAAAAGATAATATAGTTAGTCCCAAAAAATTGACCACTCGGAACTGCGAAACTCATTTCAAGTGTATGGAGACATTGACTCTAGCCAACAGGCAGGGCTGGCCTTGGGCGGGCTGGCCCTGGGGCGCCAATATTCCGAGGGGCGCAGTAGGGAGCTGCCGGACTTGTCATGCAAACAGGTGCTCGTTCGTCCCACTTGGTCTCAAAGGGATCCTGTTGAAGGCTTTCTAATCACCCCTTAAGCTACCTCTGCGTAATTGTTAGCACCCCATCAACCCCTCTGCCCGCCTCACATTTTCTTCACACTTTGTGCGGTCACACCACAATGACCCTCAGACCCACAACAAACAACAACATGTATTTCTGCCCAGAGGGTTGTCCCGGTCAATCCGATTTAGGGCCGGCCTTGCCAAAAGGGAACTTGTTCTTTAAAAAAGAGGCAATGAGTGAGACAGGTAGCATCTTGACAAGTACATCCCACGTCTTGTGGTGTGACAAATAAGGTACTATAGCGGTATGAAGTTCTTGCAGCCCCAGGCCCACCACCGCTCATGCTTTCTGGACCGAGTTTGCTGCTTTTTTAAAAGATCTATTCGTGTTTACCGGAAACCCTCTCAAGAGGCCCGTTTTCCCAGTGCACACTGGGATTATCCCTCCCTGCATCCGAAAAGCAAATGGACGGTATCCAGCTTCTCCTCGCCCTCGGTTGCTACGGGCTGACCTATTACTCGCTGCTACGGTGTTTGCCCTCCCTGAGTCATCGGCCGGCTCCTGGGCTATTTTCCGCTCGCCTGGAGCCACTCTGGCCACGTTCACAAACACTGCGCGCGAGGAGTAAATGTGCCGGGCCTCACATGCCTGCGCACTTTCTCTTACCGCGTAAGTAAACATAAACGTGCAATGCGCAATCTGGAAATGTTATCTTTCCCCTGCAGGTTTACAGAAACCGCGGTCCATTTCACAGGTTGTCTCTCGGGAGGCTGTGGAGCGTGAACGTGGGCGATTTCTCAACTCCTGAATGTGACGCAGGATCTGTTTGGAGGTTATTTACCTCGTTTTCATATTGTTCGCACAGTGTCCTTCCTAAAGCATGGGTGGAGACTTGGGGATATATAGGTGATGAGCGAGTTTGAAGATATTTGGGCAATGTTGTCCCCCATAAAGCTGTTCTGTTCTAAATCATTAAAAGCCTAATATAGATCTCCAGTCTGACCGTTACCATATTGCAGTGACCATTTACAATAATCAAATCATTATAAAATGCAGTGATATTGTACTGCATAATGAACTCTGCTGGAAGCCATAAGACTGGACCCATAGGATGAGGGAGTACTTCGAACAATGGCGAATATGGGCTTTGACAAAAAATTTAGGGAGTTGTTGTGTCATAGTCCAAAGAGCAATCGTAGAACCGAGCTTTCTTACAACCAAATGTGTGTGTATAGAAGCGTCTAAGGAGTGTCGCCTTTTCTTTAGACTACGACATCTCAGAGTCTATCACAAAAGTAGGATCCACCCTGGAAGTACAATATTGGCACCCGGCCTGCGGGCCGCCAGGTCTACATGTATAGCGTAGGGGCAGCACCTGTTGCTTCCAGCCACTGGTTCTCAGTCATGAGGGGCACCGCCGAGAGGGTGGCACAAAGAGACTCGCTCCACCTCTGTCTACTCATGCATTGCCTGCTGGAGGCCATCCGCTGCCTCCATCCATCCCAGCAAACGAGAGGACTCCTAGCATTCCCTTTCAGAACTCCTCACCCTCTGCCCTCTGAACCTTGCGTAAAGGGAGATCTCTTTATCTGACTGGAAACCGCTTTAAGAGTCTTTATCTGACCGGAGGCCTCTTTATCTGACTGGAGACCTCTGTGGAGACAGAACAGCTTGGTTCCCTCAATAATTCCTTATATAGTCTATGGCGTGGGCAGAGGCAGCGGGATATGGTGCAGAGAATAAGTACCATTGGGATAGCTGGATGGTGACGTTTATGGAGGATTCTACTCCTTGAGGATGTCTCCCAACATGTCTCCTTTCCTTTCTCACTACGTACTCTATATTTTTCACTATACTCTTATAGGCCACATTGTATAATTGTTTCTCTCATATCAACTGTTGTTCTTTCCTGTTTATTACCATGCAAATGTAAAGTGCTCTGATACCCTCGGGTGGAGCTAGCGCTATATAAAACCTTTAAAATAAATACATAAACATGAAAATGTCTGTGAAGGAATATTAAGATTGGGAGGGCGCAGAATGCCTTCTTACTCTACCAGAGCAGGAATGTGGTGGTTGTGAATGCCTTCTTTAGGAGTAGGTGTGTGCAGATATTTAATCCATCTAAATGATTGTCAAAAGGCAGTGCAGCTTAAAACACAATCTTTTCAGACAAAATGGCACAACGCTCGAGAATTGTAGCCAACTGTGGAGCTCTGGACCGTACAAAGAACAAGATTGTTGTTGATTTGTAAGGCTGCGGAAATGGGAGATGACTTGACGGTGCTTTCTTCCTTATAAATTAAGGTCATACATTCATTCATCTCACCTCCACCCACCTGCAACAAAGGATCTCTTGCTCGACTGTATCCAAGAGACAATCTGTTTGCAGGTTTTTGGGAAGCGGTTGGAATCTGTACTGTGGAAGTAAATACACTAGTATGTAACCTGTCATTTGTGTGCTGTAAGACAATTTTAAAGAAAGTTTTGTGAATTGAACTACGTGCTGGTATGCTGCAAAGCAGGGCTGTTGTTTTCATTCGACGAAGTAAGGCTGCAGTTCATCAATTGACAGTACACTACTACAAAATATCAGGACAATTGGCCTTTTTAGTGCATGTGGTTTGCTCTCAATGGCAACATTGTCTTTTGCTTTGGGTGCTGAAAACCCTCTATCTTCCTGCTGGCAGATCACTGCTCTTTTCATAATTCCAACAGAACAATAAATGGACATAGCATTCAGGAGTTCAGATGAAAAGGATCTTTAAATCCAGCATTTCAGTAAAGTGGCATTCAGGAGCCTCCTCGGGGTGTTTTTCTCTCTCCGTCTACTTGCTCTGGCAATAAACATCAGTACTGTATTGATTAAAGTATTGCAGTTATACCTTTTTCTTATTACAGGTGAGTAGTGATGTCACAACTGAAATGTAATGAAGGTAGCCTCACGCTTTAATACAGGGTTGCAAGTTTCCAAGCATGAAGTCTTAGAATGCTAACAAGGTTGTTTAGGCACATAGTGACCCATGAGATGAACGTTGAGTTGTTTAGGCCTGTCACCTGAACCCCAAGCTGGCAGTAGAGGGAAATACTGCTATGTCATTGTAGCACATGATGCTCCCTCCTAATTTCTACCTAGAAGGGTGGTCACAACCTCTAAGCACTTTATTAGCACTATTGAACATGTTGATCACTAGCAGATCTGCCATGCAATTTTATGCTTCTCTTTGCTGCTGACGGTGCTGCATAATATTGTGTTTCATCCTCTCAGTCACAGGATGACGCCAAGGAGACTTGAATCTGATGGGAGCTCTCGGTGACATATAATAAGTCATAAATTCTGTGTTACGTTTCTAAAGATTGGTCACATTTCATTTATCATTTAACAAAATCCCTCCACTTTCGCCAAACCTGTGAAGCTTTACTGTAGAATCAGATTTGGTTATCTATAATCTTGATAGGCAAAAACTTTAAAATGAAACCATAAAATACACAGTACTGGTAGAATAAATTAGGAGAAACACACAAGGTGATGGAAGGCTGCTTGCAATAAGTCTAACCACTGGCCATAGCTCGGGTAGCACTCCAACCCACCGTTCTTTTGCTCGCCATGCTTTCTCAGTTTGGACAGCCACATACAAATCAGTCTTGACTCTGCTCCCCATGGGTACAGTCCAGTCCGAACTGACAAGCCAGGTCCTCCCTAAACCCAGGACCGGTTTCACCCTCGTTATGGGCTCATGAGCCGGGTACAGTTTGGTTCCAGTGACACAGTGAGAATAAATTACAGGGCATAAGATTTTAATCACTATATTCTGTCACCAATATTTTAGATATTTAGAGACTCCAAATTATTCATTATATTTCTTTATTAGTCTAATTATGCCTTTGGGACCTGCGGTGTTTTTTCTTGTCAATTTGAATATTCCAGGTGAATTTGTCCTACTACAACTATTTTCGCCCTGCATTCCTCATACATTGACATATCTCAGTCGCCACTCATGTAGATCACTCCAGTTCTTCTGTGTCGCACACATGTAAATCTTAGCTGTTCACCTAGGGTACTAATTATCTAAGGGTCCTTCTTTCACCCACAGCCCTCCTTAATGAAGAAGGTGACCCCTTTGTGGAAACTGAGACGCTGTGGGGATACCATCTGCTGCCTTGTCCCCTGCCTTACCGACAACTGCTCGCCGCTCCCGCTTCGCGGGAGCCGCTTCGTGGGAGGACCCACCAACGCTGTTTGCTGCCTGGCTGCCGTGTTTGCTGCGAGTGTGAAACAACTGTGGGGCTGAGAGAGGCTGCAAGGGAGTAGCGCGGCAGGGACTCACTTTCCCAGGAGTCCCTGCTCGACCACGTAACATCCGGTCAGCGCCCCCCTGCGTGCCCCGCCCACAACCGGCAAACCGGTAAAAAGGAACTTGGAGCGTCTGTCCAGCGTGACCCCTTTGTGGAAACTGAGACGCTGTTGGGATACCATCTGCTGCCTTGTCCCCTGCCTTACCGACAACTGCTCGCCGCTCCCGCTTCGCGGGAGCCGCTTTGTGGGAGGACCCACCAACGCTGTTTGCTGCCTGGCTGCCGTGTTTGCTGCGAGTTTGAAACAGCTGTGGGGCTGAGAGAGGCTGTAAGGGCGTAGCGCGGCAGGGACTCACTTTCCCAGGGGTCCCTGCTCGACCACGTACCATCCGGTCAGCGCCCCCCTGCGTGCCCCACCCACTTCCGCCCCCCACCTACATAATCAGGCAAGGGCCCGTCTTGCGGGACGCAAGCGGGATGCCGGGCGAAGCCCGGGCAAAGGGCGGGCCGTCCGGGGCCAGCAGGGGTCGGGTCGGGCCACCTCCCTAAGACCTCAGGTATTATTGTGCTTAGGTTGGACCATACAGCTTCTGACTACCTCCTAGTACTTTCCTTATGTCAGCCTATTCCCCAATGGCTACCCGCTCAGGTAGAAGCTCAAGGCGAGGGGGAAACTCAACGATAGGCACTATGGACAATTTTATAACTCGTGCCGTATCTGTTGTAGAGAAGGAAATTATTCTAGCAGAACGTAGACTATCACGGGAATATCTTGCACATAAGCGTTCTTCTCTGGGAACATTGGTACATGCTATATCCCCAACGAACACTATCCCAGCAGAACCCTTAACTTCTGTAACTCCTAGTTGCATGCAGTCCTGTGCTGCTGATTCGAATCTTCTTGATATCATCCCTGATCCGGAGATAATAAGCAACACTCCAGGTAATGCTGCCACCAGAAATCGTCCAGTCCCAACAATAGCAGATCCACTGGCTTTGCCCGTAATAACGATACATGATGCCCCTGCAGGTCAAGATCTATTATCCCCCCGACAAAAGTAAGTCATATTACAATGAAAAGGAAGAGACTAGTCACTCCGCGAAAGGCCTACAGATTGAAGGCCCTTAAGAGAATACGAAGGAACAAAACGAATGGGGGTCCTCACTATAACTCAATAGAGCCAGAGTCCATGCATACAGGGGCAAAAGCAGGCGAGCGGCAAGTGGGTGACAATCAAAATGCTTCTGCCCGTCCTGCATCGGTAATTGAACTGGACAATCCCACACAAGATCCAATAGTAGCTAATTCTCTGTTGGAACAGATACAGCAGCTTATGACAACGTTGATATTACCAGTAACTGAAAGACTGAAAGGGCTCTCGGAGCGCCTGGACAAATTTGAACAAACATCACTGGATAATTTCTTTGCTTTAAAATCTCTGGTTAAACTACACTCTAAAATTGGAGCTGATAACCAAAGGGGAGAACCTAGCGTAACAATCCCCAAACCATCGCAACAACCTCGACCGCTAGCAAAGGATAAGGTGGCAGATCGGAACATGGATAATGTTGCACCGGGGGAATCGCGAACAGAACTCTCCAAGGTGCAGCAAAATAATGGAGGAACACAAACGGCAGCCCCCCCAAAACCTGCGCCACGTAAAGGGAAACATGTTGCTTCTACTACTATCACTTCTCAAATCTCGGCGCCACCAAGACTTGCTGATCGGACAGGAACAACTGTTTGTACAATCAACAGTGGCCTTAACAACAATGATCCAGTAGCCAATTCTAATACAGGCATACCAGTTACAAAACAAACCCCAAATGCTGATCTTCCTCCGGGGTGCCAACTTTATGTGGTAGTGCTCACCGGCGTCCCTCCTTTGAAACCTAATAGAAGGGAGACCTACAACGAACTTAAAAATAAGACCTTATATTGGCTAAGAGAAAATAGACCTTTGCCATATACTGTTAACTGCCAGGTCATTCACGTTCGAAGAGTTAGCTGGCTGGGCACTAGGCCTAAAGACATAATAGAGGATTGCATTTTGGTGAACTTCAAAGACCCTTCAGTAGCCCACCTTGTGTACGGCCAAAATCAGCGGAGAGGTCAACTTGGAATAGGAACTTGTGACCTTAGTTAATTTTATCCAAAGCAACCAATAACAGGTAATATAGATCCATCTTGGTTAGGCCTGACGAATAATAGGTACTCGTTCTTTGATCCTCCAACACCTGGTGGTAGAATATACCCACAGAACCTACAGCCAATGGATGCGGATAAAAATTGGTCATGGTGGGGCCATTGACAAGTAAGAGAGTACAAACGTCGGAGAAGTCCTTCCTCTGTGCCTAGAGTTCACTCGAAGGATTCCCGTGTAAGACAAAACCCAAGTACATGTGTAATTGTAACTGAAACAGCCAAAATTATACGGGCCGGACCATTGACTGTCAGCATTCCCAGAGATCTTCAAGTGAGAGTATCAGTGGACAATTGTATTGCACAGGACCAAAACACGTCACCAATGTCATGTACTGAACTTCAAGAATTGGTAACCGGTATTGAGCACCTGGATGGTCCTATTGAGAGGGAAATACCAATTGTAAGTAATGAACATCCCAGCAACTCAGTACAATGTAAACCAACCCGAGACACAAAAATTCTGTCACGGAACATTGCAGGGTTGTCAAGGAACCTATGTGACAGGAATTGGAGTTCTTTCTTGGAAGAGCATGACATCATACTCTTGCAAGAAACCTGGGCAATCAATATGGTCCATAGACTCGGCTACAAAGCCTTTCATTGCGGGCGACTGCATCTGTAAGAGGAAGCCTTCAGGGGGTTTAATAATTTGGATAAGAATATCCCTGAATGTTGTTGTTTCACCTTTGAACATTGTTTCCAATGACTTGCTTGGGGTAAAGTTGATCACGAAGGATTTGGGGGATGTCTATCTGATAAATATTTATAATAGACCAAACACCCAAAACAAGGAATCACTGGTTGTAGAACAACTGAGCTCATATTTAGGCAATCTGGATCCAAACTCCCAAGTAATCATAGGTGGGGACTTTAACTGCCAATTTGAGCCTGTGTTGGGGCTTGAAAACCTGTTAGAGAATGAAGATAGGGCTCACGACATTCCTGCCCTAGACAGTGTAAAATCTGTTAAAAATTCTGTGGCAGTTATGCAGATTTTTGAATTGACTGTATTCAATGATTTAAGGGCATGTAACGGTCACCTTGATCCAGACAAACCAGCAAATTATACATATAATAAGGGGACTTCCAAGTCATTGATAGACTACATGTTGATCACATCCAACTTGTGGCATCTGCTGTTGGCCTTTAAAGTCGTGAACAGACCAGAAAGCGACCATTTCCCTTTACAATTGGTATTACTCTCTCACCATTTTTCCACATTAGGTGATGAAATAGAATCTACTAGGGAGGTGGGAGAGGTTGAGGTTTCCAACAACAGAAGAGCTATAAAGTGGCCACACATCCTAGCAAAAAAAGACACACTCGTGGGTATTTACAACACCTTTTCAGACATCATCCCCCTATATGACTTGAGATTGGGTTCCCAGGAAGTCCTCAAAATGCACTACCATTTAGTAGAATCATTAATCCCCCTCCTGAGTAAAACATGTCGTACCGACAAGGGTATTACAAGAAGGCAACTAGAACTAGAGACACCGTGGTATAACAAACAGTGTCGTCTAGCAAAATGTAATCTAATAAATGCCGTGAAATCCAAAGACCAGGGCCTAGATGTATCAAGCCTTTTGCGATTCGTTAAGGCCGAAATTCGCAGAATTTCGGCCTTAAGGAATCGCAAACGGACATTTAGCATCTTTTGGGATGTATCAGAAATTAGCAAAATAAGGAATCGCAAAAAATTGCGATTCCTTATTTTGCTTATGCATTTAAGGAATCGCAATTTTGCGATTCCTTAAATGGCATGTATGAAACTTTTTTAAATTGCGAATTTGGGTTAAGGAATCGCAAATTAACACCAATTTGAGGTTCGTGTTAATTTGCGAAATCCTTTTAAAAAACAAAATGTAAGTATTTTGAAGGTGGCATGTGACACACATACATGCCCATAGGGCATGTATGTGTGCCATATGCACACACATGTAAGTTTCAGGGGTGCAGCAGGGTGTCCAAGAGACACCCCTGCACCCTTGAAATAATTCTCAAATTGCGATTAGCAAATTGCGAATTCGCAATTTGAGAATTACTGCACAATCATTCCTATGGGCCTCCTGGCCCATAGGAATGCATGGGGAATTATTCCTTATTTGCGAATTCGCAAAATGCAAATTCGCAAATAATGATAAATAAGGAATCGCAAAAAAAATGCAATTTTTTACATACATTCCATTTTGCGAATTCTAAATAGCGATTCGCAAAAAATCGCTATTTAAGATTCGCAAAATGGAATCTTGATACATCTAGGCCCAGATGAGGGTAAGAGAGTGTAGAAATGCATACAAAAACTCCTCTCTAGTGCAAAAAAGGAATGGGACAATTCAATCTGGGAAGATCGCTTAAATGCTGCTAGGGAGCACGACCAAAGTACCTTTTGGAACTTGATATCAAAAAATAACAAAAAGGGTAGTTCCAACAGGGACTTTTTTCTGGATGAAAAGATCTGGTACGATCATTTTGTAAAACTATATGATGTGACAGATGTGCTCTCAGACCAACTTAACCTGGGTTCTCCAACTCTGTGTACCATCGCATCCAAATTTAGTATTAAAGAGACTCTATGTGCAATCAAGGCAATTAAGGCGGGCAAGGCACCAGGCCCGGACAAACTACCAGGGGACTTATTTACCCACAACATTGATGTTTGGTGCCCGTATATAAATTTCTTGTGTAACTCTATTCTATTGGGAACCCCGATTCCTGAAACGTGGAAGGGGGCAGAAATAGTCATCATTTATAAAAAAGGGGACCGCTATAACCCAGGTAATTACAGACCGATTAGTTTAATCGACATTTTACAAAAAATCTTTGCCAGGCATATTTTAAACCGACTTTTAGACTGGATAGAGGATTCTAAAATTCTCTCTAAATATCAAGCAGGGTTTAGAATTAAGACAAGCACTGTGGACCAGGTGCATAGGTTCATGTGTATCTGCTGGAAATATGTCCAACTAAAGAAGAGTAGCCTATATGTAGCATTTATGGACCTACGCTCAGCGTTTGATCTTGTCCCACGTTCCCTACTATGGGATACTTTAAGGAATATGGGAGTCCCGGACGAATTGCTGTTTAACCTTATAAAGCTTCATACTGATAATTTTGCAAAAGTAAGGTGGGGAAGAAATGGCGAACCTACCAAAGCTATTCCTGTAAAAAGGGGGGTACGACAAGGGTGCGTGTTGGCCCCCACCCTTTTTTCTTTATTTGTAAATGATATCCCCCATTATCTGGCACAATGTAACCACGATTCCCCGAAACTATGCAATGAGGCAATTACAGCACTGTTATTTGCGGATGACTCTATTTTAATATCGCAAACACCAAAAGGTTTACAAAACGTAATAAACCGATTCAATAGTTATTGTGAGGCAAAGGGGCTAGAAATTAACTCATCAAAAACTAAGTACATGGCCATTAACCCACCAAAAACCTTTAAGAAGAATTTGGCATTAAATAATACCAAACTAGAGTACGTGGAATTTTTTGATTACCTGGGCATCAGGCTAGATAGTAAAATGTCTTGGAATAAACAACTAGAAAAAAGTAGGCTGTCACTTAAACAAAACTCACTTCCAATTCTAAAAATTCATGAAGGGAGCACTTCAAAAGCTATAACTCCTGCAATCGAAGTGTTCAAAGTTAAAGCGCAATCTGCAGCCCTCTATGGGGCCGAGATTTGGGGGGCTTACTCAAACAAGACATTTGAAATTGAAGAAAACGTGTTCTTCAGGCGCTTATTAAGATTACCGTTAAGAACACCTTTAGTGCCTGTTTACCTTGATATTGATATAAAACGTACAGACTCTCTATGTAGGTTGAGGCCTCTTCTTTATTGGGTAAGGATATGGTCAACCCCGGAACTCGCTGACTACAGAACTGGTTGAATGGAAATTAGGGAACTCGACACATTCAACTCAATTAAATGGCTGAGACATATATCCATTTGGTTCGCGAAAATAGGCCTTTCACATTTTTGGACTAATCCAGCTGCTTTACAAACTAACTGTAAAGATCAGGTAAAAACTGCTTTCTGGTGTTATGTTATTAATAATGCACATTCCTATGAATGTGGTATTGGCTCTTTGGCCCAAAAGTTTTTACAATTTAAGGATACCCCTATGTTTGAACAATTTATGGATGAAGTTGAGCCACCTCTGGCCAAAACTGTATATTTACAATACAGATATGGGGTGTTACAAATAAACGCAAACACCAGTCGGTGGGGAAAATCCAAGGGGAATGATTCACATTGTAAATTGTGTGAACTTAATCAAAAGGAAGACGAGGCCCATATCCTATTCTTTTGTCCGTTATACAAACTGCAACGAATGAAATGGATTAAACCTCTGTGCAAAAACTTGGGCATAAGATCGTTCAAAGAGGCAGAAAGGATACTTAGATCTTCATCCTCTCAGTTGGTAACCTTTGGAGTCAGTAGGTACCTCCATAGTGTCTGCTTGATTAGAAAGAAACTCGGACTTAAAACATAAGATAATAAGTCCTTTTTAACTACTGGCATTTTATTTATTTATACAATGTACATAGTCTTTTTACATTTACTCGGTCTTGTAATTAATTCCAAACTGCAAGAATGTTACACTTTGCATGTTAAATTATAAATAATGAAAAAGCAACGTATCCCCCTATAAATTGCAAATATCCTGTGATATTGTCTTGGGATTCAATCTATGCACATATTGCACTTTCCTGTAAAGATGTATTTGTTTTTTAAAAAAAATTGTATATGAATGTATTTTATGTTTTGGCTTTATGACAAATTGTCGAATAAAAGCTTTACAACAGTAATGAAGAAGGGTGTATGGTTTTTCAGGATCTGTCATCTGTTCTGAGGTCTCAGCAGCCCATGGGCGACTTAATAAATGTTACCTCATGAGCTACTCTGCAAGAAAACTTCTACCCAAGTTTACTTGGAAAAAAGTTACATATTAGGCTACCCGTTATCCATCTCTTCTGTCACCAGTCTTGCTTTTGCTTCTATGTTCTACTTCTTCACCTCAGCATCAACACTCCATTGATAACACCACATTATCTTGTTGCAATTTAAATTCATATTATATGCAGGCAAAGTTATTTTGTTTTACAAAATGGTTGTTACTACTACCCTGTATTTCCGGTTGGTACGTTCCTTCCTTCCCTTTCCCTCTATTGGGTTTTCCCTTTAGAATGTTGATATGAGGCCCTATGTCAGTAGGTGAGGAATTTTGTAATTGGGTGACAAGACCTTGATGATGGTGCTAATGGAAATAAATTATCTTTTAGAGTGTTGTGGCTTGCTTCATGAATACAGCACAAGCGAGGCGTCTTCTGACTGTGTAAGAAACACCATCGCCACCACTGTGGAGTTCTCACAGTCTCACATACTTCTTTACCATGCACGCATACATGATCGTAGAGTGCCAACAGGAATATATAAAGTGCTCCATGCTTTTGTGTTTCTTGCCTCATGGAATAATTTGCGCTCACCTACTATGCTACTGCCCTTTCTTTTAAGGGTTGTGTGGGTACTGAACCGCTAATGGTGGCGATCCTATTTAGGTGCAAGTGACTATTTGCTGCCCTGTGGCAGAAATTTACCTTGCTGATGATCGTGTACTGGCAGCTACCTGGGAGAAGCACTAGCATAAGAAACTTGAGGGCCCCCCTTGCAAGGTACGTGGTGGGCCCCCCTCCAGATTCAATCAGGAGCTCTCCAGCCAGAGTACTGTGCTGAGGGGCCCCCCTAGAGCTTGTTGGGCCCCCACATCACGGGGGCGGCCGGAGCCTGTGTTATGCCACTGAGGAGTAACTCTTGTTGCTACTGATTTCAACTGCTGGCATTGCGCACTATGTCAGCGTTCATATATTTGCCATATGACAGATCTGTGGAAGTTTATTTTGTCATGGTACTATGTTGAGTGACCGGAGATGTATATGTTTTGTGCTGTGGGTTCTCAACTTCAGACATCTTGCCCACAGTAAGGATTAGTTTATTGCCATTTTGCGGTTCCATGGAATCTCCAGGTAGTTGAGTGGCTGTGTTTGAGTGACCGTGCATGTGCATTTGTGATGACTTCTATAGTTTGTGTCCTATGAGGCAGATTCTTCCCTAAATGTTGGCGGGCAGAGCTTAGACTGTCTGACTCATCTGTTCAGTGCGGCTCCTGTCCCGGGTTTCTTCCTTTGATGACCTACAATGTGCATGCCTCTTGAATTCACAGAAGAAGTCTTACTTGCGTATGAGGTCGACATTCTCTCAGTCCCGGTATCAGCCTGACACATATGTATACGAGCTCAACAGGTCATGTCCACATATGTACTTTTGTACTTTTCCAACCTCACAATTGGAAATTCTGTTCCTGTGGTACTGTGGAGAGAAACCAAGCTCTTGCTTTTTTCCATCATGTTATTTCTCACAGCCTTTTATATTTGTAATTTGCTAGTAATATCGCTATGGGAGCTTTTTGGAAAAAAAATGTTTTGTAGTAGATCCGGACCTCCTACTTCTCTCATGATCTTGGGGAACTTTGTATTATGGAGGTTGTGGGTAAAGTTGTTTGTCATACCTTAGTGCCATTGATAGGAAACATGTGCACTTCTGTGTAAACAACACATTTTGCTTCACAATCTTGGTACAGAAGGCAGAAATATTTTTGAAATTCTACCAGAACTGGCTGAGGAGAAGGAGATGGAGCAGAAGCGCAATTGAACGATTTTTAATGTTTCATACATGGAAGTTTACTTAAAAATACTATGGTTATAAATATAAGTTCTTTAAAAGGGGTAAAGTGAAAACTGAAAAAGGAGAAAGCTATGTAGTAGTGTGGAGAGGTTTATCAAACACGTTTGAATTTGACCTGTGTGACTCACTTATCAGGGCTCAATTAGTGAGGTGCACAAATATCCACATATTGAGGAAAATTGATAGCAATACAGACCCAAAAGAAGCTATAGGCATTGTTAAGGGAGCTGAATACATAGCGAATTGTATTAGATAATTGAAGTCTCGGACTGAACAATTATGAAGTTAGAGAGAACAAGAAAAGTAAAGAAAACGTTAAAGTGAAAGAATATTAGTGACTAAACCACATCAGAGCATTGACATTATTAAAATCAACCATTGTGAACAGTGGCAATTTAGCTAACAGTCCCATCTAAGAAAGCTACCTGCAGTAAATGTGGCTAAAGGACCAGATCATCTAGAGGAGTGACAGTCATAAATGCAAATTCTGTAGAATGTTTAGAAGATAAGACCAAACAATTGGCATTCAAAGTAAACTAGGGCAACGTAAAGATCCTCGCCAGTAACATTACACTTGATGATAAAGTGATCAGAATGTTTGCAGACTCATGCTTGACTTTCCCACTGATTGGCTTCAATTTATTTATAAAGAAATTTGTTAGCAAGAGCCATTTGTTAGAGGAGACTGACATCAAACAAGGGGGGGGGGTATACCAAAGATCCGATTCCATTGGAAGGTTTGCCTCAGATGCTGATTATATTTCAAGGGAAGATCTATCCTCGTTAAAATTTACATTGCCAAGCACAGGCCAAATAAACTGGTCTGTAGGCACCAAAAGGATGTAGAATTAAAGTTGACCTTTATGAAACTGATTCAGTGATTTCGCCTTCAGGAAGCAACTCAAGACCTGGTTGTTCGAGCAGCAGCAGATCCCCCCCCCCCCCCCCCCCCCCCCCCCCAGCGCCTTGAGACCCTCTGGGTAAGTAGTGCGCTATATAAATGCGATGATTGATTGATTGATTGATTATGTGAAATAGATTTCATTTAGGGGGAAGTAGGTAAAGAGTTCTGTGAAGTGTTCCTGGAGAAATCAGGCCTACTAACTATCAGCATTAAATGAGAAGCAAGTCAGATGCTTGACCTGTAATACATAAAGTATGTCATATAGTTCATCTTATGAAGGAACCCTTAAAGCAGAGTTTAGTCAACTAATTGATCAAGTTGTAAATCGTATTTGTAAAGCACAAACTACTCACCCTTACGGGTCTCAAGGCGCTGGGGCCATCGTGGAAATTAAGTGAGCTATTGCCCAGAGTCCCATGGTGCTGAGTTGAGCTGCCGCCAGAGGTGGGGAGTAAACCATGAACCCTGTGCTCCGAAGACAGCTGACCTGGCCGCTGTACCACACCTATCCAGGTGTAATCAAACCCATTTAATATTCAGCGTGGTCAGCACCTATTGTGTAAGCCACCAAAGTTTAAAGAAATGATATCAGATTGTGAGTTGATCTGAGACATCTTAATTCAAGCATACAAATGGATCAGCATCCCCTCCTTTAAATCCATGATATGCTACGTTTGGTGTGGAAGCTAACTGCTTGGTTGTAATTGATTTTATTCTGCCTACCACCAGGTTGAACTAGATCTTAATCCAGGTCTCTCTCATCCTTTACTACACCATCCAGCATGTACATTCGGGTTTGTCTCCATTGCTGCTGTCTTACAACAGATCCCGGAAGGCTTCCGAAATGTTCTCTTCATTAAAGATAGTATCTTGATTTATGGTATGTCAGTGCAGAGTCACAATCCCTAATCAATAATGTTAATGTAGCTGGACTAACTATAAGAAAAGAAGAATGCTACATTGGAGTTTGATTCTTCAATGATCTTAGGCACAACATACCAAGGGATTAGTTCAAACTCAAGTAGCATCTAGTCGAAGATGCAAGAAAGACTCCTGCCCCAGCCAACAACGAAGTACTTAAAGCCTTCCTGGGTTAGGTGAATATTACTCAAAATACACCAAAAATATTGCAGACAAAGCAGAGACCATGCGTTTATTGTTAAAAATGTATGAGCAGTTTTATACAGACAGAAGTGAGAAGCTGTATTTGAATGGATGAAGAGTGCCATCTCAAAGACCTAGTTATTGGAAAATCAATATGCATACTATTTTAAACATAGGTGCCAGCACCAACATTCTGAGAGCCACTTTAATTGAGATTGTGGAAAGGAATAAGGGCACTGTGACTTTCATGCCAGCATTCTGAAAATATCTGAATGCAATTAGTCCTCAGTGAAGTGGGGGGTCCTTGCTTGTTAATTGACTGTCAGTCATTTTCATTCCAACTGTTTCGTACACTTCCTGAGCATCTTAGCTAACGCCCCTGTTGTCTGTGCTAGCTTTAAAGTGAAGTGGGGAGTCCTTGCTTGTTAATTGACTGTCAGTCATTTTCATTTTTTATGGGTCATTCTTTTTGTATTAAGAACTGATCACAACCCTCTTACATATTCCTTGCCTTCAAAGGGAATTGAGAGCACCACTCCGAGAATTGCCAGTTGGCTTTTTGGTCCAGGGGGTCTTACTTTTAGATTTCAATACTTACCAGGGACCCACAGCCCAGCAGCTTATTGAATTTTCAGAATGCCGTATTATTAAGCTAAAGAAGACACGAAAAAAGAAGATCATTGTGAATAGCTAATGTTGACTGTTAATTTGGACTCAAAAAGAGCAAATAGGCAAATGCATTAGGAAAGAAAGTGCAACGAAGGACGTTCAAGAGAGAATTTTGCATGGGTGGCTTAACAAGCGTTAAAACTTATTGGATGATGTGAATTTTTTCTGGGATGTTGTTTGAGGATAGAGTTTTTAAAGGAAATACGTTAATTTCTTCTACAACGCTAGCTAAGAAGATCATTGATTTGGCTAAGGAAACTAATTTAGGCAGTGCTTTTAGTAAAAGAAAGATTTGTTCACAGTACTGGTGAGCGAATATAGACTCATTGGTTGAGCGGAAAGTTTCAACCTATAATAGCTGTGTTTTGAAACTAAATTGATGAGAAGGTCTCCACTCTCTCCTGTTGAAGTTACTGATAAATCATAGAACAAATTGTCGTTTTATAAATAGCTGGTTTTGTAAATCATACTAGATTCCACAGAAGATTTATCTTAGCCTTTTTAAGACTACCACATATATTGGTTAGTTAAAAGAATAGTCAGTCAGTCAGAATTTTTTTTATTTTGGCCGTTATGGCCATAAAAGCACAGATAAAAAAAAATAAGCAATACAATTACTTCTTTCGAATATCCCATTATGGCTTTCATTATTCGAGATACAAATAGCATAATAAAGTGCATGTGCGTTATAATATTATTTATAAAAATCCTGTAAAAAGAGAGATTACAAATAGAATAAATAGATACAAAATGTACACATACACCATAGAAAAGAATAATATAGAATAGTATTAAAAAGACACAAATCACAATAATCGAATAAAATGATCAAATCAGGCAGGCCCTAACTTTAAAATGGCTCGACGTGGGCATCACATGGAAAATAAGTATTGAGAGACTGAATACGCAATTGGCATACTAGTGTCATATTTTAGTATCCTAAAGGCCTAAGCGCAATGATTCGTTCTGAGGTTTCTGCATAGGCGCAGTAACCATCGGTGTCTCGCCTTCTTATGTGCCAGACAGAAAAATAATACATGCTGATCCGTCTCCGGTGTAGTATTGCATGCCGGGCATCCCTGTGTTGATGAACCACCCCAGTTATTTGTAAAAGCACGTAGTTGAAGTACCCCATATCTAAACTATAAATAAGGCTTTTTGGCAAGAGCTGGCTGAATGTCATCGAGTACGGGTTCCATCTTATAATGATGTTTTATTTCTAGGAATACTGTGGTCAGTGCACCTGTCACAGAGGTCCTTTGTGATTGGGTGACTTTGTGATCCCAGAAACTCTCTGTCAAGGCATTCCTAGTTATTGTCTGACTGCTTTCTTCAGCACTAGCCCACAGGACACTCAATTCCATTGCAGCTAGGGAGTTTTTAATGTAAGACAGCCATGAGAATTTACTCACTCCTTGTGAGTTTAGCACTTCCTTCAGCTCTTCCCTGTACACAACTAATTCTGGAGGGCTCCATAAGCGTCACCATAATAGGAGGGTTCTGAGGGTAAGATCCTCTGCAATTGGTCTAACCCCAAGATCCATTTGAAGCTGCATACGTGGTGTACTTATGGGAAGACCCAGAAGCTGCCTGAGAAAGGAATTCTCGATTTTAGATAAGGAGCCAGATGGCCGCTGACCCCAGATTTCTGCCCCGTACAGGACCGCTCCCCTGGCTTGGGTTTTGTAGATTTCCATCACCGGTCCAACTGTTTCCTACACTTCCTGAGCATCTTAGCTAACGCCCCTGTTGTCTGTGCTAGCTTTAAATTTGCTTGTCCATTTTTTCGGTGACTGTGGTGCCCAGGTATTCAAAAACAGTCACTCTCTAATGGTTTTCCATCTAACTGGGGATTTGGTTGTGTGCTATTACCTGCATTGAATACCATATATTTAGTTTTCTGTAGGTGTATTTCTAGCCCTCTACTTTTACAGAAGAAATGAAAGGTGTATAAGGCCCTCTGTATTCTCATTGGCGACCTGGATATAAGGAGGGTATCATTGGTGAACATTGGGGCTGGAACCTTGCGGTTTGCCAGCCTGGGTGCACTCTATGTCCCTCCCCGTGATCAAGGTCTCCACTAGACCATTAATAAAAAGACAAAAGAGGGTCGGGCCAGCACACAGCCTTGCCTTACACCTCTATCTATAGGTATGGGATCAGTAAGCGTCATCAATAGTGCAGAATACCGAATACCACAGCAGACACTTTCCTCAATGAGGAAATTCCATAAATCACTATTACTGATAATGTTGTGGAAGAGGTGTGGTGCAGCGGCCAGGGCGACTGACGCTGGACGCTGGGGATCACTGTTCGATCCCCGGCACTGGAGGCAGAGGTCTGCCCAGCACCATGTGACTCTGGGCAATAGCTTGCTTAATCTTCCCGGCGGCCCCCAGCGCCGGGAAACCTATGGGTAGCTGTGTGCTTTACAAATACAGTATTATTATTATTATTATTATTGTGCACTTCATCTCTGACTACATGTGAGAATCTTTCAGTGAGGTGCCCGTCAGTCACCTCAGGACTGCGCTGTACTGCCCTAGGACTAATGCTCTAGTTCACACAATGGACAAAATGATTAAGGAGTGCCTTCAAATGGTGTGGATGATGGGAGTTCAGGTTGAAAAATCTCAGTAAGCCATATTGTGGTCCTAATGCACCGCTCCCAACAGTATAACTGGAGTATTTATTTTATTTGTCTCAAAGGTAGACAACTAGGGACCAAAATGGCTCATGTCTGGTTGAACGGTGGTGTGAGGAGTAATATCATTTCCCATCATTATGATTACAAAAGCAAGTTTGCCCTTTTCCAGGGGTTGAGGTTCCCAAGTGGTGTGCATGGCATTTGGTCCAAAATAACAATACAGAGTTATACAGCAGTAAGTATATTGCATTTTTCAAACCTAGAAGAATTGTCATAGTGAAGTTTGATGTGGATGATCTGGAAAGGGACCAGATTGGCCAAGTATTTCAATTATGATGATGATAATAACCAGCCAAGTAGTTTCTGTCCTGGACATGCACTGTTGGGTATGATCACATTTGTAAAGCTTGGCATAACAATTGTGTTGTATGATAAAAGTCTTGCCTTCATTAGGGAAGGAGATGTGTTTCAATTTGCATTTATATTTCATGAACTGTCCTTGTTATTTTGCCTTATAAAGGTTTTTATTAATTACTAGCTTACCTGTCGTGCGTTGCTGCGATCTCAGAAGAAAGGAAATGTAAGGAAACTTGTTATGATAACATTCAATTTACATTGTGTCATTTTAATTGAAACATATTCATTTTAAAATGGAAAACATTTTAAAGTGTTGTTTTAATTCTGTTTATTTATTTGAGTGCTTGTGGATACACGGTATTTTTTGTTTTTCCGTCTGGTGCGTACACGAATAAATCAAAAGGTTTTCCGACGCGTGAGCTGGCCACATACAGTTGTTCAAGTTAGAAGCAGGGATTCTCCAAATCTAGTACACATACTTACAGCGATTGTCCTTGTGCTTTGTTGATGGTCATTGCAAAAGCGAGTCGCACCGGAAACTGTAAACGTTCAGTATTGGAAAGATTATGAGGGTCCTGGGGGGCCGGGAAGGGGGGGGGGGGTTGTGATGTTTAACAAATTTTTTTTTTTGCCAGAAACCTTCGCTTGAGTGTACTCAACAACTTTTAACAAATGTTTTAAAAATATTTTTTTTTTGCCAGAAACCTTCGCGGGAGTGTACTCAACAACTTCCCAAAGTTTCATGCCGATCCGATGAATGGTGTAGTAATGCATAAAGGACAAACAGACAGACATACATTCGTTTTTATATATATAGATATATTATGTCATGTGTCCCACTTGGTTCTTCCCCCCCCTTTCATTCTATTGGCTTTCCCCCTTTAGAATTATGGTTTGAGATGTCATCTACACAAAGCTCTTTGGTTTTAAATTCATGAGCCAAGGAGAGAGACATGTCTAAATTCATAGGTATTACATCATACCTGTGAATTACAAGCGGTAATTCATAAGTATGATGTAATTTCCTTTATTTTGGGTCTTGACACCACAGATTTTGCAACCCGTATAATTTTTTTCTGAAAATCAAAAATGCTTTCATAAGTAAAAGCCTAGGATGAGTAATGGGTGTTTGTCAAGCAGTATTCAGACAAGCAGCTTTCAAAATGCAGCCAAAAGAATATGTTATGTCTAATGGTATGTAGAAATCAGAGTATATTTCTGATGTTCTTGCATGTCTTAGGATAAGTTGCATATTTCGAGACGAACAATCTCGAAACAGATTTACTCTGCAGTTCAAGTTCCAGACTGAGGGGCCAATTTATATGGTGCTGTAACATAATGGAATGAATGAATGAATAACTCTTATTGTGTGGTTACTTAAAACCATTACATTAAAACCAAAGTATAAAATTACAAAAGTTAAAACCAAAGGTGTTTCTGCGGGCAAGTTGTCAAAGTTCAGAAGGACACACTCAGTCCGTGATCGAGGCGGGACACCCAGTGCCCCACAACAAGGTCTCTATTCCTGCGTGGCCTTGGCAGCCATCAACTCGGTCCGAGTCTGTTGT
This sequence comes from Lissotriton vulgaris, assembly GCF_964263255.1. Classification (NCBI taxonomy): domain Eukaryota; kingdom Metazoa; phylum Chordata; class Amphibia; order Caudata; family Salamandridae; genus Lissotriton; species Lissotriton vulgaris. The sequence continues at coordinate 859,989,411 of NC_141693.1, read as the reverse complement.
ATGAATTTTCCAAATGAGGCCATCTGTTTTGGTATACTCAAGGTGAATAGTTGATGGATTGCTTCCTTAGCTGTACGTGACCCGGCGTCCCTAAGAATGGGCCTGAGGTAGAGGGTGCGGGGTGCACGTAGGGCGGGGCAGCAGAAAAGTAGGTGGGCCAATGATTCACGTTTATAATTACAGAGTCTGCATTCCCGAGGCCCCATGCCCGCTGTTCCCGGGTGATATAGTTCTTTGAGTGGCAGGGGGTGCAGTCTGTAGGCGAGAATCTTGTGGAGTGCTGAGAGGCCCACGGCCTGCGTGAGATGGTTTCGAGGGTTATGCACGGTGTGCGGCAGGCATAGGGACTCGTGAAAGGCTCTTTTCGTGAGGGACTCCAGGTCCAGGTCCCGGGAGCGTGCACGCACTTGCTTTTTTATCACGTGTTTGATGGTCGTGTAATTGACCAGATCTGGGTTCCACGACTCAATCGCCAGATTCAGTTGCGTTTTGGCTGTTTCAAGGATGGCTGACCAAGGGTTCCCTGGTTCAATAAAGATGTATTTCAAGACGGCCTTCAGTGTGTTGTCGCGTGCCGCTGTTGTGAGGTAGTAATATTTACTTAGGGCCGCCATCTCTTCCAGCGTTTGTTGGTTAAGGGCGAATTCCAGGCGAATTAGGGTGTTTCTTGTGCATTTCGGTAGATGGTATAGTCTCTTGTATGCCCCGCAGTGGATTTTTTCCATCTCCTTATTAAGTTTGCCTGGATACGCCTGTTCTGCGTAGTTTAGGGCCGGTATTAATTTGGCCTTGAGGACTCTTTGGATGGCAACTGCTGATGGGCTGTGTAGGGAAGCTTGTAGTTTGCATAGGGCAAAGGTGATGGTCTTCCCTTTGCCCTGGATTTTCTTTAAATGTGACCCGCACAGTCCCGATTCATGGAAGGTGACCCCTAGGTACACGTATTTCTGGATGTTGTCCAGAGTCAGCTGGCCGAGGCTCCATTTTGCTCTTTTTTTTTTTGGGATAGTGCCCGAAGATGACTATTTTTGATTTTGTCGGATTTACTACCTGTCTGTTTTTGTTGTTATATATTGCCAAAGCGGTGAGTGCCTTTTGAAGTCCTATTTTTGTGTGATCAAGGATTACGAGATCATCCGCGTACTGCATGAAATGTATTTTGATTGCCCCGATCTTTGGAGTTGCTAAGGCGGCCCCAGTCAAGGCCGTCTCCATGTCTGCTGTATATAAATTGAACAGCAGGGGCGCCAACACACACCCTTGTTTTAAGCCACGGTTCGTGGCTATCTTGTCGGTTGCAGATTCATTAGAGAGTTTGATTCTTACCCAGGTGTTTTGATAGAGGGATTGTATCGCTCTTAGCAAAGAAGGGTCGATGTTCCAATGGACCAACTTTCTCCATAAGATGGAGCGGTCTACTCCGTCGAACGCGGCTGAGTAATCGATGAAGCAGGCGAATAATGGGAGGCTTTTGCGTAGCCGTGCTCGATTGACTAGGTAAGAGAGTGCTGTGATGTTATCTACAGTCGAGGAACCTGGTCTGAAGCCGGTTTGACAGAATGGCAGAAGATTTTCATTACTTGCCCAGTCTGTGAGGTCCTTCAAGATGGCACTTGCATAGGCTTTGCCCTCGATGTCCAACAGGGCGATCATGCAGTAGTTTATTGGATCCGATTTGGTCCCTTTCTTATGAATTGGGTGCAGGAGTGAGCCTCGCCATGAGTCGGGCACTGCCCCCGATAGCCAGCAGTCAGAAAACAAGTAGGTCAAATTTTCGGACCAGAATTCAATGTTTGATTTAAACAAGTGGCCTGGGAGGCCGTTAGGGCCCGGTGCGCCGTTTGCTCTGATTTTTTTTAAATATTTTAGACACTAGAGATTTTCCGGGGGGAGGCATTAGGTCGGTGTTTGTGACTGGATTCACTTTTGGTGGAGTTGTGTTGTGTGGCTGGGTGGTTGGTCCTTCTTCATAGTAGAGCGCTTTTACGTGAGAGACCCAGACCGATGCCTCAAGGGAGTTTTCTCTATGCTTTGTGCCTCGGCCAAGATGGCTTATGTAGCTCCAGAACTCTTGTGATTTGCCAGGGCTCAATAGTTCGAAGATTTTCAGCCACTGTGCCTCGCAGTGATTACGCTTTGCAGCCCACACTTTTTTGGAGTGGCTCTTTGCGGCCTCCTGCAGTTGAAGTTTGTTTTCGGTTGTACGGTTTTTGCTGTGGGCTTTTCGTTTTTTGTTTAAGTCCTTAGCACTTGTTTTAATTTCTACGTTGAGTCCGAAGGCCGTCGGGGGTGCCAGTGAATTGCCCTAGGTTTGTCCCCGCAACCCCGGAGTTCTGCCGCTAGGGTCATGGTGGATCTTTCCCATGTTGCTATTGCCTCCTGGTTGTATTTGCGCGGGGGCCAGCCTGCCCACGTGTTTGCCCAGTTGTTAAAAGTTGCGGTGGCAACCTGTCCCCATTTGATTCTTCTAGGCAGCTTTATTAATTCTTGGCCGTCCGATGCCCCGATGCATGCAGGATTGTAGCGTAATTTCACTGATAGGTTCATAGTGATTGTTAGAGCTGCGTGGTCGCTGTCGTTGCGATGGTGAACCGTGAAGTTTGTCATTTTGTCATGCAATTTGTCGCTTAAGATGATATAATCGATTGTCGTTTTATTGTTGTACGTGTGACCGATCAAGGCTCCCGGGGTGTTCTTTAAGAGCAGTGTGTGGGCCGTCGCCAGTTTGTAGGATTTCAAAAGATCATTCAATGCTTTAGTCGCCCCACGCTGTTGGTTTTGCTCAGTAGAGGCCCCTATGTTGTGGATGTTGAAGTCGCCGAGGATAATGCTGTCTAATGATGGATGGCATAGCAGTAAAGTTTCGAGATGGTTTGCGAGTGAGAGCGAGTTAGATGTGTTCTCCTGTGGGTTATGATAAATATTGATTAATAGTATGGGGGCAATACCATCGGTGGAGAGGGGGAATTTCAGGATGCCCGCCTGAAAGTTGTCTGGTTGATTATGGAGTTCCTTGAATTCGGTATTCAATGAGTGTTTTATATAGATGCAAGACCCCCCTGAGGGTCTTCCGAATATATTGGTCTTTTTTGCTGCTTTGCTATATTCTGCGTATCCTCTTAGCGATAGCGGTTGGATCAGCCAAGTTTCCTGTGTGCATATGATATCTGCTTCCTCCAGGAATTTCACCGCGACTGGATTTAGTAGCAGCTTTTTGAGTCCTGAGACGTTCCACGTCAGTATTTTTAAACTCTCTGTAGTTTTCTTTTTATTTAAAGTTTTTACTCGCATGCTGGCAGTGTGTTTAGGGGTTCCGTCTAAGTTTGCACTGCAAAGTGTATTAGGGGCTGGGATTTAGTGCTGATGACAGCCAGGACCAGTCGTTGCTTTCGTGACCCCTAGTTATGCACAGTCGTTTCCCTTGACTGGGGTTGGTTGTGATCTTGACTGGGGTTCCATTGATTGAGCTGTTGTTTGTGCTACCTTTGCACCCCTGAAGAACGGACGCGGCTTTTGGCCGGTGGGTGGAATGAGCGTTTATGCGTGTAAAATCAGCCACTCCCTGTTCCTGGTTGTCCGGCTTAAAGTGTGGGTTAAAGGTTTTTAAGATTGAAGGGTATTTTTGTACCGGCTTTGCCTTTATCTTTATGCCCCAGCTTTCCAGTAGGGAATGTTGGTTCCTCAGTGCCTCCGCCTGGTCTGGGCTGTTGAAGGTTAGTTCCGTGGTTTCGTTTTTTTCCTCCGCATCCGGGGGCAGGAAGGAGATGGTTTCGATGTCTGTGGTATTTATACCTTCCAGTCCCGGGATGTTTGCGCACAGTGTTAAAAGGTTACTTCGGTTGAGGATGTCCCATTTTCCTTGCGAGGTGTATTCAGGGTATAACAGTATTTTCCGGTCCTTAGCATTTGCTTGACTAGAGCTGGCCTCGTTGAGCCAAATTTTTCCCTGGGTCTCGATTGGAGGTGGCATTGTCAGACCGGGCTGATAAGAGTTTGTCTGCTGGTTTGGTCCTGTTGAAAGTTGAGATGCCTCCGTGGGCGTTATGCTGGGTGGGTGGTTCTTATTCCGTGGCCTGTAGACGGCATGCTCCATTTTAAGGGATGTTGACCCTAGGGGGGCGCTCTGGAAGTCTCCAATGGTGTTGTTGGTGGTTTTTGAGTTGTCTGAGTCAAATGCTCCACTCGCTGGAAACTTGGTTTGCGCTAGGTTCTGGAAGTTGGATTGGCTGAGCTCCTGCTTGTGTTGAGTGGCTTCATCATGGCAGTTTAGCTGTGATTCATGCGCTTGTTTTTGTATTATTGGCGCTGTGACCGGTTGAGGGGCCGCTGAGAGAGGTGGCAGGCTTGGTTCCTTAGCTGAGGTGAGTGTGTGTGAGTTTCCGGTAGATGGACCGATAACTTCTGCGGTGTGTTTTGGGTCTGCCAGGTTAGGTGTTTCATCTGTGAAGGTGTTATCGGGGGGCTGCTTATTGGGTCGTAACCAATTGTGAATGACGCTGGTTGTATATGCGTTATTTTTCTTCTCCTTGTTGAGTTTTCTCAGTTTTTTCTTGTTTTTCCTTGACAGGTTTTGTGACCCAGGACTAAGTGGCTTGAGAGTTTGTTGCGGGGCGTGGCTTTCAGCCTTGGTCCGGGTGTTTCTTGTTCCACCAACATTTGGCGAAGCCAGTTGAGCATGCTTTTCCGAGCTGCTTGGGCAAGGATATGCTGGGGTATTATCCATGGAATGTGCCTGGGCGAGACCCTGTGTGATTAGTGGCATGCTCTTCTGGCAGTTTTTTTTGTTTACCTCGCCCTTGAGATCCTCTATCAAGGTGGTCATGATATTTGGAAGTTTTTCAAGGCTGTGCAGGATCGGGCTGCAGCTACATGGCACTGGCTTGAATTGTGTGCTGTCCTGTGCTCTGCTTATCAGGGCATTCAAGTTGTCCAGTTTTGAGTCTATCCCGGATATCAAGTTTGCCACTATTTGTAGGATGTTAATCTGCACATCAAGCTTGTCCGCGTGCATTATCGCTGCTCCTGTCATTGAGACGAGGGCTTCACTAATAAGTGATAGGTGGCTTGTGTTTGCGGGACCGCTGTCAGAGGGCGATGCCAGGGGCGTTTTGTCGTGTACCGGGTGGCCTGGTACTGGTATGTTCAATGGGTGGGTTAGGGTCCTGTCGAATGATTGTCGGGTTGCACCTTCCTTTGTGTCGGGGGGCCCGGAGGTCAGATCTGTATACATCTCTGTGGTGGAGGAAATTGTGCCTCCTTTCTTGTCGAAGTGGGTACTATCGGAAATGTTGTGCATATTCGTTTTGGTTGAAGGAGGGCTGCTCCACGGTCGGTCCTCTGGCGGGGGAAGAGTCTGGGCCGTGCTGTTTGCGTGGGTGGGCCCAAGTGCCACCGTGTCCGCGGTCTTAAATTTGGGGGGTAATCCGTGCGGGAGTGTGAGTATTGTTGGTGAGAGGGGAATCCTATTGGCCCGGGGACTTATTTGTGTAGGGCTCGGCCCTTCCTCCTTTGCTTTTGTAGTAGGTGAGCTGGCCAGAGACATGGGGCAAGCGGAGGGAGAGGACGGTTTAGGGTTCAAAAAGCTTCTTATGTCTCTAATCCCTAACGGAGCAATTTGGGTGTTCTTTGGTGTAGGGCCTGGCCTTGTGCGCGTTCAGCTTCGGGGGGCTATGGGGCTTCCCCGTGTGGTCAGTCGAGCGATGGACTGGGGAGGAAGGGGCCGGCGGTTCCACGTTGAAGTCAATGTGAGATACCGGAAAAGTTGGCGTTGCTCCTGTTGCTCCTGCTGCACCTGGGTGATCCCCATCCCAGGGCCCTGGGCCTTGATAAGATCCTCCTAGTTCTAATACTGGGGGATAAAATAGCTTCGCCTTCCGTCTCTTGGCGGAGCTATGTGGTCGGGGCCTCTCCTGGGGGCCAATTTATATGGTGCTGCAACATAATGGTCAACACACTCGATTTAATTGTGGGTGGACCAAAGGTTTGGCTATGGTGATGACTACTCTATCACTGCCATAGTTAAACGTCTTTGAGGGCACAGCGGAATAAGAGCCTTCAGGGAAATAGCTACATGTCCACCTGCCCACTTTAGATGCGTGGATTTGTTGCCATGTTTTTACAGTAAATTATTCTTTTTCCACCAAGGGAGATCAGTCACATGGCGAGGGGAACAATATTATTTTTTTTATTTTGAAAAAGAAAATCCTGTTTTGGTACTTTCTTTTTCAAAATAAAAATATAAAACAGTTTGGTGCGGGGTTGCGCCAAACAGTGATACACATTGGCAGGAACTGCCATGACGGTGGTTCCTGCCAAAGCTTTATAGATGACAGCCAGCTTGGCGGTGGTACTAGTGCCTCTGTGGCCAACTCCACTTCGCAAAGCCTGTATGAAGGCATCTGGCATGAAGCCATTAGATTGAAAAAATCTTTTTGGATCTTCAATCCAAAACATGACATTCTAATCCACAATTGAGTGCCTTGTTAAAATTAGCAAACCCAGACGCTGGATCTGCAGGCCCCTCCCACATGGGCCTCTTGGTCTGTGTGTGCTCACTCTGCCCCTTTATGTGCCCTTTAATTTATTTTAGGATTCAGTAACTGAGCCTGTCGTCCTTTAATAGGGGCCGGTACATTTTCTCGACCCATGGATCCTTCTGAGAATCCACGGAGCCGAACTAAACGATGGTAAAAAAATGCCATGCCAAACGTGACAGAAGAAACATAGAGAGAGCTTACATGGAGAGGATGATAAAAATTTGATGTGCCAAGTACTTATGAATGCTCGGGAATCCACTTGTACTGGACTGTTGACATTAATTTTTTGTGAGGCTGTACTTGTACAATTCTAGATTTTGTCCCAAATTTACCTAGGGCTTCAAAGCCAAGATTAAGTCTGGGCAGTGAACTCCGCTCTGCTTGCGGAGTTTGCTGAGTTTTCGGCACTGCACGTTACGCGGAGTTCGCAGAGTTTTTTCTCTCGCTTGTGTTTGTCAAATGCCAAATTGGCTAAAATTCACTTGCTGCAAAATTTTTCCTCGCTCGTGATCTTCAACATCAAGTTGGCAAGCGCGTGCGCGGAAAATCAACATCCCAGCGAGATTTCTTCAATGCGGCGGTCAGGTTTCTCATTGTGAGTGGTTGCGTATGCTTGCCACCGCTCGTGTTGAAAAACTGTCTATTCGCGTTTAGAAAGCTGCCGCCCGAGTAAAAATCTATTCGAGCAGCAGAAAGGACGCAGCGCCTGCTTGCGCTGTGCATGGTGCCGTTCGCAATGATTGCACAGGGCGGACAAGCACCTGGCACTGAAAATCACTGCAACTGCAATTATCTAACCCACTCCACCGCTTGCGGAGCTCCGTATAGTGCAGCAGAGTTTTTTTTAACTCCATCCAGGCTTAGCCAAGATACATTAAGCCAAAATTGAACCAGAGGACCAGAGCTCTGGAATAAGGTACTGAGAAATATATTAGCATGACCACAGTCGCCAAGTCATAAGTTTACAGCCTTCACAAGCATTGTGCTAACTATGTAAGGCATCCTTTTCTGATGCAATTAATTCTGTCTAGACGCATGATTGCATGTGTGTTCTTGTAAATTTTGAATATATTATATGAGTTTGTGTTTGACTGCTTGATTGTCTCAAAGTATTTGTAACCTTCAGCTGGTATTTGTCTTGGTTTAAACTGTAACTGGTTGATGCTCACTCTAGTTTAACATAGCGGTCAGGTGTCTTATACTTGAACACCTCACCGCGTGTCATTATATGTGATTTACTCCCTTTCTGCCCTACATGAATTGGTTTTAACTTGCTTAGTTTTTTACGTGATACTTGGATACTTATAGGAAAATAATATGAAAATACATTTGTGAGATGGGAGGGGGGTTGCAGTGGAAATACCAATGATCACTTGTTCAGCATCTTTTCTGTAGATTTGGAGAGCAAAGTGGAGTGTGAAAGCTTAAAATAGTACAAGACACTCTTGCTTGTAATTTTAATAGGGACATAGCTATCAAGAGAGTAGCAGGTGCTGTGGCACAGGAGCCCAGAGGCATTAAGAGTCCAGTGTACCTCAGTTAAGCCTGCCGTTTATTACCCAACCAAGTGGCAGGGAGGCTTGGCAAACCAGGACATGTTGTTATGCCACAGACTTGCTTTATGGGGGAAGTAGAATTCCGCAACCGGCACAGGTAAGATTTGTGGGGCAGGGTGGGTGGTGGGACATCAACAGATGATTGGATAGGTAAAATTAAATAACAAAAAATAATAAAAACACTTACCTTACGATCGCCGAGTGGCAATGCGTAGAGCGCAAGCTAAGTGGTTTAATTACGATTTACCTATTCCGTTGTCTGTCAACTTCCCCCACACTGCCCCACCCCACCACTCTTGCCCATGCCACCCGTGCCTGAGTTAGAACCCTCCATGAACTTGTGCATACTTCCCAGCTGTACCTCTTTATCTAGACACTTGCTTTTTACTCCTTTATTTGGCCAATTGTATGTTTTCCTCCCCTTTAATGTCTTAAAAATCTGTTCTGGTGAGCGTTGGAAGACCAATCTTTTTAGCATGGAAATGTTTGTGAGTTAAATCGAGTAATATGGCAATCACTCTGCTGGCATGTGGACCTAGGTTCAAACTATATCAAATACTTAGGGTCCGATTCCGATATCGTTCCGAAAGCATTGGGACCCAATTTTGTCAGGAATGTTTTCCGCACGACTCGAGTCTGGGGAGTCCGATCGAACAAGTACGATGCATTTGAATGCATCCGGATATGATTCAGTCAGGCTCCCATTGACTTCAATGGATGCCTGTATACGGAACCTGTACACAGGCATTGTCAAAAGGGGTGATTGGGGATAATCATGCATCCTGTGGCAGGCACCCTATGGTGCCTGCCACACTGTGCATGATTGGGAAGAGGGGACCCATGGGTACCCCCAATGGCCCGATTCGGAGGGCCAAGGGTGAAGGGGGCATGCTATGGGCCCCCCAAAGACCATTTCTGGCAGCTTTTTCGATCCGGGCAAACCGTCTCATGAAGGCAGTCCGAATTGTTCATCGTACTTGTTCGATTGGAAAACCTAGTCCATAGAGCTGTTCGATTCAGCTCCGGAAGGCTCTATCTCTCTGAATGCCTTGCAGAATTGATTTGGTCAGCGATAAGGCTTTCAAGGCATCGTACTTATGGCCCGATGTAGGTCGCCAATTACCGGTCGGTAACGACTGAATTCGGCCGTTACCGATCGGTATTTTGGAATTGACATGCAGGTGGCATTTCATTTACAGAATCGGTATATTTACCGATTCGGTAAATTTACCGATTCTGTAAAATACTGAAACGGTAAATTTACCGAATCGGTAAATACAGATGTAGGTGACACTGGAAACAGAGCCACAGGCCATTACCAATTCGTTATTTACCATGTAATACTATTACATGGTAAATAATGAATTCCAGTGTACATGCACATCTGTGCATGTACACCTGTGCCATGTGGCACACAGACATGCCCTAAGGGCATGTATGTGTGTAACATGGCACACAAGCCAGTAATAGGGGTGCAACAGGGTGTCAAAGTGACACCCTGTCCCCCTTGTAAAATCGGTAATTTTACTGATTCAGTAATTACCGAATCGGTATTTGCTATTGAATCCTATGGGCTTCAAGGCCCATAGGAATCAATGGCAAATACCAATTCGGTAATTACCGAATCGGTAATTACCGAATCTTACCGATTCTGTATTTTTACCAAATTTTTTACCTACATAGCAATTACCGTATAGTAAATACCGAATCGGTAAAATTCGGTATTTACCATTCGGTAATTTGCTATTACCTACATCTAGGCCTTGGTCTTTTGTAACTGTGAACGATGCGGTCAAGAACAAGTGCTCTTGATCGGTTTAGGCAATTCCGCCTATGATTCAGAGCCCTTCTGAATGAGATCGGAATTGGGTCCTTAGTCTAAATAAAAAAAAAAAAACTACAGGTTACACTTATCAACACAAGAACCGATGCATGCACTTGTGCATACATGCCAACATCTTAGAAGAGGAAAGTGGGAGATTTAATAAAAAATAATCGGGAGAATGTATTTCTCTATTGACTTCTATTGAAGGGAGACCGCCAAAATAAAGCCATTTTTGGCTTCAAAATCAGGAGTCTCCTGTCTGAATGGGGTCTATTTCACACATATAGGAACACATACTTGTGCAGATGATGCATTTACCTGCTAAGCTGTCTTCATGGTACTGGACTATCCAGGTTGCAAAAAAGCAGTAGCTATAGTGGGCACTCAACCTCCTGGTGCATCTTATTGGAAATGGGAGCCCATAATCGTAGACATAAGACACATCTATACATAGTATACATGTCTTTTTATACAAAACACCGAAACCTTGAAGACTGAATTGATTTGAATGGCTTCTAAAATGCAGTTTACCCATATGCCTCAGTGGCAGCTGTTAAGGAACAGAAGTGGTGAGGCCGGGTGAAAAAAGAAAAGATCCCTTACCGGCCAGCCGCCCACCGTCTCTCCTCTGTCCTCTTCTTTTCCTGTCGACTCCCTGCAGCCCAGAGGCTCCCAGACTCCCCTAAGACAATCACGATGCTACTGTCATGCTGGTACTAGTATTACCAGCATGACAGCAGCGGTGTGATTGGTCTCAGTGGCCTGGTTTGCCACTCAGACAGTGCCTGAGAGCCTGGGACTGTTCTCCACCTGTGTGTAGGACAGCCGGTTGGAGAAATGCTAAGTGCACATTTTGGTTTGGCTGTCCTACGATGGCCGGCCAAACCGTCATGCGTACTTATGGTGCCCGCCACTCCTCCACCCTCCGAGAAACCCTCATCTACCGACCCCCTGGACTTTGCAGACTTTTCACCAACTCCATCACGGACATCGTCTTCCCGCATGCCATCGTGTCCACCAACTGCACCCTACTGGGAGACCTCAACTTCCACCTCGACAACCAACTGGACCCCAGAACCACATCCCTCCTGGACAACCTCCACAACATTGGACTCCGCCAGATCTTGACCGAACCCACACACTCAGCAGGACACACCCTTGACCCCCTCTTCACAACAGGAAACTCCATCACCTTCAGCCACACCACCGAACTCCCATGGACTGGCCATCGATGCGTCCACTTCACCTTCAGAACACCCACCATCCACAGACACCAGCACCTGTTCCCATGAAGAAATTGGACCAGAATCACTGACGACCAGCTAACTTCATCACTCAGCAACTCCACCCCAACCATCGTAAAAAATGACGACTCCAACATCGCAGCCCAACACCGCAGCCTGAACCCTGCATAGATGGATCTCCGACAGTGCCAACACCATAGTCCCCCTCAAGAAAAACAACAACACCTACTCCAAGAAAGCTAGATGGCTCACCACCGAACTTTGAGAGTCCAGATGCACTTGCCGCTGCCTCGAAAAGGCCTTGAGGAACTCCAAATCCACAGAAGCCCGCAACAACCACAGAGATGCCACCAAGGCCCACACCAACTCATTAGAAAAACAAGGAAAAAAGCGGTTGAAGACAGAATTTCCACTCATGCACACAACAGCAAAGAACTCTTCAACATCATCAATGAGTTTGCCCAACCCACCAATGAGACCACCGAACATCCCTCCCTCACAAGACCTCTGCGACAAACTCAGCACCTTTATCCACCACAAAATCAAGAGCATCTACGACAACTTTGGCGAAGACAACCAACATACTGAACCCTCACCAACCAACCCTGACACCCTGAGGCCAGCGATCGACAACTGGACAGCCCTCACCACCGAAGACACACTGAAGACGATGAAGTCAATCCACTCCAGGGCCCCCAAGGACCCCTGCCTCCCCACATATTCAACAGATCCGCCAACACCATAGAACCCCTGCTCTGCCACACCATCAACCGCTCCCTGGCAACTGCCTTGTTCCCTGAAACAGGCTGAGCTCAACCCCCTCCGGAAGAAATCCTCTGCGGACCCCACCGACCTAATTAACTACAGACCCATCTCTCTGCTCCTGTTCCCAGCAAAAGTCAGAGAGAAAGCCATTAACAGCCAACTTGCCAAATTCATCGAAGAGCACAACATCCTCGACTCCTCCCAATCCGGCTTCAGAAAAAAACACAGTACGGAAACCGCCCTCCTTGCCGCAACAGACAACATCTGTACCTTACTGGACAAAGGAGAAACAGCAGCCCTCATCCTTCTTGACCTCTCAGCGGCGTTCGACACAGTCTCTTACTGCACCCTAATACGCAGACTCCACGACGCAGGGATCCAAGACAAGGCCCTCTACTGGATCCGCTCCTTCCTGTCCGGCAGAACGCAGTGGGCCAGACTCCCCCCTTTCCTCTCAGACCCTACACCTACCACCTGTGGAGTCCCCCAGGGGTCGTCCCTCAGTCCTACGCTGTTCAACGTCTACATGGCTCCGCTCGCCCCCATCGTCAGAACCTATGGACTCAACTTTGTGTCATACGTAGACGACACCCAACTCATCCTCTCCCTATCCAACAAACCCAACACCGCCAGACACAACTTTCGAGAAGGCATGGAAGCCTTCGCCAAATGGATGAAAAGCAGCTGCCTACAACTAAACACCAACAAAACGGAAGTACTCATCATGGGCCCAAACCCCGATGCCTGGAACGACACCTGGTAGCCCCCCGCTCTCGGAAGCCCGCCCAACCCCAGGGACCACGCACGCAACCTGGGAATCATCTTGGACTCAGAGCTCAAAATGGACCGCCGGATCAACTCCGTCTCGTCCTCCTGCTTCCACACCCTCCGCCTCCTACGTAAGACCTTCAAATGGGTCCCCCTCAAACACAGAAAGACTGTCACTCACGCCCTGGTCACCTGCAGGCTCGACTATGGCGACGCACTCTATGCCGAAATAAACAAAAACCTCACCCGCAAGCTACAGAACATCCAAAACCCCGCCACAAGACTGGTCCTCAACCTGCCAAGACACTGCCACATCTCCCAGCACCTGTGCAGACTCCACTGGCTAGAGTCACCTTCAAGATGCTAACCCATACTCACAAGGCCCTCCACGACACCGGACCAGCATACCTGAACAGCCGACTCAAATTCCACGCACCCCAAAGGACCCTACGATTAGCCCAGCTCTCCTACGCTGTGGTCCCCTGCACCAGAAAGACCAGATCGGGAGGTCACTCCTTCTCCTTCCACGCGGCCAGAGCCTGGAACGACCTTCCGCTCCACCTCAGACAGATTTACAACGCTCCCCATCTTCGCAAGAAATTTCACAACCTGGCTCTTCGACAGACCCCCTCCTTGATGGAATGGAACCTGCAACCCCCCCCCCCCCTCCTCCCCCAGCACCTCGAGACCCTTACGGGTGAGTAGTCGCGCTTAACAAATCCCTGATTGATTGATTGATCCACCCTTCTCCATGACGACTGCACCTCCCTAAACTGGCTCAGTACCGAAAAATAAAATGATAATAACACTGTACTATTATCAGTTCATTTTTCCTTTTTGCACTGCTTATAGGGCAGTGGGGCGACCTTCCTTCACCTTAACGGAGGAGCTGCCACTGGTATGCCTTCCTCCAGGTGTCACCCATACATGCCAACCCTCCTGATCAGGAGGGAGACCACCGATTTCCCGCATCCCGATTCCTGCATTCAGAAACGTGATTAGGCTTGATGAATCATAATCTGCTGGAAACAAAACAGCTTGAGCTCGGAAATATATATCTCCTGAGTCAGAATGCTGTCTCCTTAATTCTTGGAGGAGGTGGGTTTAGAAGGTGTTCCAGGCCTTGACATTTAATTTTTGGCTGCTTAATAGGCGCAAACAAAAAATCAGTTTTTTTTGTATGCCCTATGTAAAACTGCCAAAAGTTAAATGCCGATTGCCTGTCACCATACATGCCAATCGACCCAACTCAGATTACCTCCGCTTCAGTCTAAATCAATGGGGAAAACACATTCTCCCAACTATTTTTTTTTTAAAACCACTTGTCTGATCAGTAGAGAAGTGTGGCTCAATGGTTAGAGCGGCAGACCCTGATGCAGTAGTCAGGCCGGGACGAGGGTTCAATTCCCGCCTCAGTGGGTCTTGGGCTCAATTTCCTTGGACCGGATAATTCTCGCCTCAGTGCCTCTTCTGATCATGAGCCCACCTCTGGGCAATAGATTGCTTAATCTCTACAACGGCCCCAACAACGCTGAGGATGCCTGACTTCACCTTGGGGGTGCCCAGGAGTGGGCTCCTCACAGGGAAAGGCCAGGAAGGGTACCTTGGTGGTATTCGTACAAGCGCCGAGATGCCTCCGGGTAGTCGTGCGCTATATAAGTGCGTAATTATCCTTTTTTATCTAAAATGTTCACATGTATGTGTTACTGCCTCAGCTACAGCCCTGCCTCCCAGCCTTCAGTTATCCTACTCAGAGCCTACGGTCTGGCAGGGGTGGCGGCTTTACCTGACTTCCTCTTGCACGATTTCGGTGACGTCGTCGCGTTCCATTTCACTTCCCAGAATTCATTAACCTAGAGGTCTGAAGTTATGGGCCTTACCTGCATGGGCTGGGCCTAGTTGGATCCGCTGACACTGACCTTCCCTCGCTTGCACATTTTATTTTATTCATTTACTGTAACGCATCTCTTTCTCAGCCTGATCTCTGCACTTCATTAAATTCAGTAATTCCCCTGAAACCCGTATTCTAATTAACCCGGCGGGTGATTGATGGGTCTTTTACTCGACAATAGAGTTTTGTAATGTAGGAGGCAGAGAGAACAGTCACTTTTTCCAGGCTGAAAAGCTGTTACAGCATTTAGTTTCCTGTACAAAGACAATATAGGCCAGGTCTCTACAGGAATCTGAGCCTTCCACGATGAACCTGTACTTTTTGTTAGATGTAACACTGCATTACTCCTATCTGCCTCTGTACCCTGAAATGCCAAATATTTCAGAAAATGTAATATGGCTGTGGATAGAGTCAGTCAAATGTAAGGAAGGGAGAGCTAGGGCTACAGTAATTTCCAGGGCACAGGTCCTATAAAAAAGAAGTGGGGGGACTGACAATATGCAAATGATCTCATGACGTCACATGCTGAACGTGTCCTGGGGTATGAAAATTACACCGGACACGTTCAGCGTATTTCCGCGGGCCCCGCTTCCTGGCAGGGGGGACAGCGTCCACCCTGTGAAAAGAGTGGGGGGACGCCGTCCACAGGCGTGTACCCCCGACTCGAGCCCTAGTAATTTCTATTAGCTCTGTGAGTGAAGGGAATAATAAGTTTACAGTCCTGAGATTTCGTTTATACATCCCGTACCATCCATGTATCTCACCCACCTCAGTGTAGGAGCACAGGGGCCTCACCCGAGTAGCAGTGGCTTAGCAAGTGTGCTATGTGCCCTTGGGCAGGTCAGGAAAATGGCCTCCTTGACTGCTGTATTTAGTAAAACACAACAATAATCAGCTTTAAGTGGACCCTCAGGCTTCGGGCTTGCGCCAGCTGAGTGGTCGCTCCCCTGCCTCCCTGGCGAACTGTGGTATCGTTGTTCCGCTTTTGTCCTGATTAACTGCCTGCAGTCTGCCCTGCTTGCCGCTTTGCTTAATTTACATTTTTAAAGCGCGATTGTCATTGTTTAAGCATTATTATTGTATTTGCGCATTTCGCCCCAAGCGCTCCGCTCCGCTGACCCCTCCGCTGCCATTTTGATTGTTGTTGTCCTCCTCCGTGGCCCGCCCCGCCTCCCAGCTGAGACGCCCTCCCACTGCCTAGATACAGCGCTCCGTGTCCTGAACGCGCTGTGACTCGCTTCGCTCTCCAGCTGAGTGGTCGCTCCCCTGCCTCCCTGGCGAACTGTGGTATCGTTGTTCCGCTTTTGTCCTGATTAACTGCCTGCAGTCTGCCCTGCTTGCCGCTTTGCTTAATTTACATTTTTAAAGCGCGATTGTCATTGTTTAAGCATTATTATTGTATTTGCGCATTTCGCCCCAAGCGCTCCGCTCCGCTGACCCCTCTGCTGCCATTTTGATTGTTGTTGTCCTCCTCCGTGGCCCGCCCCGCCTCCGAGCTGAGACGCCCTCCCACTGCCTAGATACAGCGCTCCGTGTCCTGAACGCGCTGTGACTCGCTTCGCTCTCCAGCTGAGTGGTCGCTCCCCTGCCTCCCTGGCGAACTGTGGTATCGTTGTTCCTCTTTTGTCCTGATTAACTGCCTGCAGTCTGCCCTGCTTGCCGCTTTGCTTAATTTACATTTTTAAAGCGCGATTGTCATTGTTTAAGCATTATTATTGTATTTGCGCATTTCGCCCCAAGCGCTCCGCTCCGCTGACCCCTCCGCTGCCATTTTGATTGTTGTTGTCCTCCTCCGTGGCCCGCCCCGCCTCCCAGCTGAGACGCCCTCGCCCCTCCCCCTCCACTATCCATATATGACAGTTGTTCCCGCGCGCAACGTTCACGCGCAGCGACCGCGCCCCATTCGCGCCGAAGGTACGCCAAAGGTAAGCCCGTCTTCGCCCGTCCGCGCCTGGACCGCGCCCAGCGCCATACCCCCTGCCCCTCGCGTTTCCCAGCCCTCCCGCATTGCCTACGATGCCGCCGCCCTCTTAGCCCTTAACCCCGGTCGCGCCCCCAACTGCGTCCAAGCCGCTCCTGGTCACACCCATGGACCTTTCTCTTGCTACTCCTGCAAATTCAGCGGCACCGACAACATCTCCGCTACGACCGCTACGATCACACCACAGACTCTCGACCCCAACCACCTACAATGCATCCTTCTCAACACCCGATCGGTCCACAGACACGCCATCGACCTATGGAATCTACTAGACACCATCTCTCCAGACGTCGCCTTCCTAACAGAAACATGGATGAACGCTTCTTCCGCCCCAGACATTACCATTGCCATCCCTGAAGATTACAAGATCACACGCAAGGACCGTACCGGCCACACAGGAGGAGGAATCGCTATCGTCCATAAAAAATCAATCCGCATCTCTACCAGCTCTGACGCCAACCTCGCCAACTCTGAACACCTTCACTTCCAGATCCACATCGACCCCAAGACCACACTCAGAGGCACCCTCCTCTACAGGCCACCAGGACCCCGCGCAAAATTCAGTGAAGACATCACGGACTTCATCACTCCACACGCGCTCCCCTCCAAAGATTACATCCTTCTGGGAGACCTCAACTTTCACATTGAAAAGAACAACGACCGCAACACCACCACCCTCTTGGACAACCTCGCCAACCTCAGACTTAAACAACTGGTCACCTCCCCCACCCACATCGCAGGTCACACACTCGACCCCATCTTCACCTCCAGCAACCATGTCTCATTCAGCCACACTACGGATCTCCTCTGGACTGACCACAGCTGCGTTCACTTCACCTACAACAAGCCGAAACCCACCAACCACCTCCAACCAACTCTGCAAAGAAACTGGAACAAAATCACCATCGACCAGATCTCCTCATCGCTCCTTCTAAACACCCCAGCCCACTCTTCTAACCCAGACCAAGCCGCCGCCAACCTCACCCTATGGTTATCCAACACCACCGACATCCTAGCACCACTGAAAAAACGTCAAAGCAAACCTGGCAGCAAGAAGGCCTCATGGTTCAACGATGATCTTAAGAAGTCCAAGAAACTCTGCCGCTCCCTTGAGAAGGCCTGGAAAAAAGACCCAACCACTAGCACCAAGGACGCCTTCAAAAACGCCACCCGCACACACCACCAACTAATCCGAAAAGCCAAGAAAACAGCATTCAAGGATCGACTAGACAACAACGCCCACAACAGCAAGGAACTTTTCAACATCGTCAAGGAATTCACCAACCCCTTGGCCAACTCCAACGACATCACCCCCTCTCAAGCCCTCTGTGACTCCCTGGCTTTATTCTTCCACAACAAAATCGCGGACATCCACAACAGCTTCGACAACCAACCCGGAGACCAACCCACCCAACCATATGCTGGACATTCTCCCCCCTTGAACACCCTCAACGAATGGAACCCAATCTCCACTGAGGACACCATCCGCCTGATGAACTCCATCCACTCAGGATCCCCCACAGACCCATGTCCTCACCACATCTTCAACAAAGCTGACTCCGTCATAGCACCGCACCTCCGAGACGTCATCAACTGCTCCTTCAACTCCGCCACCTTCCCGGAGAGCTGGAAACACGCTGAACTCACCGCCCTTCTGAAAAAACCCACAGCGGACCCCAACAAACTCAAAAATTACCGCCCCATATCGCTCCTTCCTTTCCCGGCCAAAGTCATCGAGAAAGCTGTCAACAACCAACTCGCTGCTTTCCTCGAAGCCAATAAATCCCTCGACTCCTCACAATCTGGCTTCCGAGCAAAACACAGCACGGAGACCGCCCTCATCGCAGCAACAGACGACATTCGAACTCTACTGGACAATGGAGACACAGTCGCCCTCATCCTCCTCGATCTCTCTGCAGCCTTCGACACAGTCTGCCACAGCACCCTTTTACAACGCCTCAGAAACATCGGAATACAAGGAAAAGCATTGGAATGGATCACCTCGTTCCTCACCGGAAGAACCCAGAGAGTCCGCATTCCACCATTCAAGTCCGAGGCCACTGAAGTCATCTGTGGTGTACCACAAGGATCATCACTCAGTCCCACCCTCTTCAACGTATACATGAGCCCCCTTGCGGCCATCGCTCGCCAACACAATCTCAACATCATCTCTTACGCGGATGACACTCAACTGATCCTTTCTCTCACCAATGACCCCAGCACCGCCAAAACTAACCTACATGAAGGAATGAAAGAAGTTGCCGAATGGATGAAACACAGCCGTCTGAAACTGAACTCAGATAAAACAGAAGTTCTCATCTTAGGTACATCCCCCTCTGCATGGGACGACTCTTGGTGGCCGGAAGCCCTTGGAAAAGCACCCATCCCGACAGACCACGCACGGAACCTAGGCGTTATCCTGGATTCTTCACTCTCAATGAACAGACAAGTCAATCCCGTATCCTCATCCTGCTTCAACATTCTTCGCATGCTCAAAAAAACATTTCGCTGGATCCCCACCGAAACCAGAAAAACAGTCACCCATGCTCTGGTCACGAGCCGACTGGATTACGGAAACACCCTCTACGCAGGTACTACCGCTAAAATCCAGAAGAAACTCCAACGAATCCAAAACGCCTCAGCCAGGATCATACTAGACATCCCGTGCAACGAACACATCTCTGGCCACCTGAAAGACCTCCACTGGCTGCCCGTCGATAAGAGGATCACTTTCCGACTGCTGACCCAGGCACACAAATCACTCTACGACATCGGACCAGAATGCCTCAACTCTCGACTGTCCTTCTACACCCCCTCCCGCCAACTACGCTCTTCCAGCCAAGCTCTCGCCACTGTACCCCGCATCAACAAGACCACTATGGGAGGAAGATCCTTCTCATACCTTGCAGCTAAAACATGGAACTCACTCCCCACTTACCTTCGCCTTACCCAGACCACCTAGCATTCAGAAAGCAACTTAAAACGTGGATATTTGACAAGTAATCCTCCTCCCTTCCCTAAGCTCCTTGAAACCCTCTGGGTATGTAGTGCGCTATATAAATTCTTTGACTTGACTTGACTTGACTTGCCTCTGCAGCGTAGGCTTCTAGCTGCCCTACCGCAAGGACTTACTGCCTGAAGGCTTTATCAGGCCTCCGCAGGTTTCATGAGTGCTGTGGCCTGGCCTTCAGCAAGCTCTGGCGGTTTCCTCTTCGAACACAATACAACCTTTTCCCTCCTCAGAAGCTAGAGCACCTTCAGAAGCAAAGGAGGCTGTGAATGAATAAATATCAGGATTTCTAAAGCACTGAGCTACTCAGAAGAGTTGTGCTTATTAGCTTCAGCTCTACCTCCCGCCAGCTCCATCTACAGTTTTTAGGCATCTTTAAAATAGGAATCAATTTGGAAGATGCTTGAAAGACGGGCGTGGGTCTCCCCTAGGCCAGGTTTCCTTCTCGAAGTGACAGAGATTTTAAACACTGGCCAGGCAGTGGCGGCTCCCCACTTAGGCGTCGCCCCATTGCTGCATAGCAGTGAAAGAAAGAACAAACACAATAATAATAATTTGAGGCTATTTTCATTGTATTTGTTCCTGCTGCCCAGCTTTGCGGGGCGGGCGAGGCTGTTCTGCTATCAGAGGAGGGGAGGAGTAGTTTGCCCACTCCAAACACGCAATGTCTGTTTGACCCGCCCTCTTGGGTCAGTCAAACAGTAATGCTCAATTTACATGTTCTCCACGCAGGTGCATGCCCAGGCTCCCATTCCCTGGCTGATCACTGATCCACGGCGCTCATGCCAATCATAGCGCGGCATTGCAGCACTGTGATTGGCTTATGGGACGGATGATTTCTGTTCTGGCCCCGGAGAGACTGAGGCGACGTGAGAGAGGACGGGGTAGTGGTGAGGAGTTAAGTTTTCTTTCTTTTTTTTTTACATCCCACCTCACCCCGACCCGCCCCTACCCGCCACCCCTGATCCGTGCCAGCCGCTACTGCAGGCAGGCTCATATTCCTTCTACAGGTACACAAACAGACACTCTCTCTGATATTATCACTCTCTTCCTACAGGTTGCCATGATTTCTGACTCTCGATCGAGCCCTGATTTTTCTCATGGTTTCCACCACCTCCACCTAAATCCTGCAATCTTTTCAAACTCCAGACTGGCGCTCCCTACTTCTTCATTCTGTGCCTCCCTCCTTACCTATTCTTTTCTCACCATTCAGTCCAGCAGACTACATGCCTCAGGGTGCTTTTCAAACTTTCCTTTGCTCTCTAGCTAGTGAGATATTTGGATTTTCTTGATGACCATCCCCCTCATAGGAGCTTCCTTCATTTCCTCTTCCTTGCTTCCTCCATACCTTCCCCTGGGCCTTTTTCTCCACCTTTCCTAACCCTCTCCTGCAGGCACTTATTCAATGGAATATAATTTCTTTACACTCAACTAACATAACAACTACATGGTAACGTACACACTGTAACTTGCATTTGTATTTTTGGGTGTGTATAACCCTGCAGTGTGGATTTTTGAGTGTTAGGTAGCTGTGTGCTTCGCAGTGTGTCAGAAAAGTGATGGGGTGCGCCAAGAGATGAATGAAATTCCAATGCTCAAATTAGCAATTTATATTTCCCCATACTAATCCACCTCTAATCCTTTGAGTTCTGGACTAGCGTACTACTCGGTGAAAAGCGCTTCAATGCCTCGTCAGGGGTAGTCACTGCTATATAAACACAATTACAATTGCAATTCTGTTGTGTAGATGAGCGTACATGTAGGAGAATTGTGGCACCTTTGTGAGTGGCATGAGATAATTGGACTAAAAGATATTTGGAGCAGAAAGCAGCAGTTTTCTTTTTGCAAAAATGCACATCCATCTAAAAAATAGGCCAGTCCAGTGCCAGGGTGTGTAGGCCAATCTCTGCCTTCATTATTGTTTTTTAAATATTATTTTGCAGTGGGATGTTTTTAACGTATTTTTTTGTTACAAACATTGACATAAATTCTTTTCATAGCAATATTTTTGTACTTTTTATTAATGTTACACTTTTAATTTTTATTGCTCATGCTTACAACACATAAATTAAATTGAAAAAAATCCCAGGCTTGCCAAGACCAGCGCTGTTGGCTTTGCCAGTACTTGTTGAAAGGGAAAGTTAAAAGATAAAGGTGGTGAAGTTAGGGTCCAGAAGGTGTCTAGCGATGTAGGTAGTCCCTCTATGCGTTTGGTGAGGCCCAGGCTTTCACGTTCTTCAATGAGCTTTGTGTGAGAGGTTGCAGGACTGTATGATTGTGAGGGAGTGGTGGGTTGGGTGCTGTTGATCCATTCGATGCCTGTGTGGTGAGTGCTGGGTCTAGGGAAGTGCGTGAAAAGTTGTAGGAAGCACAGGAGAAGGCTCCCTCAGTATTGTGTGATGAGGCGAGAAAACAGCATAGGGACTGGCAGGCAAAGTTGAGGGCGTCAGGGTTCACATTGGGGTAGCGGCGGGGGGGAAGGAGAACCAAGGTTCCTGGCATTGGACGTGGTCCAGGCACTGATGGGTGCAGACTGGCTAACTTTGGAACACCTGCGGTGTGCACACTGCACACATCCATGTCTGTGCTTCAGCCGCCATTAAGCAGGTTCTAGGTGAATAAGGGATGCCACTTCCTCTACAGTTGAAGCATGGAAAATCCAGTGATGTCACTTTCTACGCAGATGGATGATGGGAAATCTAGTGATGTCACTTCTTGTGTATCGATGCATGATGGTAAATATAGTGGTCACTTCCTGTGCAGATGGATGATGGGAAATCCTATGATGTCACTTCCTGTGCAGATGGAGGATGGAAATGAGTCCTCTTGCTTGGCTTCTTCCTTTTAAATCTGCAAGATGCTTCATACTTCATGCTGGATGAACAAAACGACATGTCCCCTTCAGGGCATAATACCTTGTCACCCTTTAAGATCCTGTCCACAATCTGAGTTGAGGAGTGCGAGCAAAGATTTGGCATCCCCTAGCTTGAGTTCTAATGCGGGCGGTTGCCAGCGGTCAGAGGGCTGCTTCTTGAGTTGATTTGCTGTTGTTCAAGTAGATTTTCTACTTGAACAGTAGCAAAATCAACTCAAATTTCTGAGCGGTATTGCACACCGCATGGTGCTGTTAACTCTGATTTTCCAGCGCGGGGTACCAGAGCTAAATTGCAGTATGAGCAGTGTAACATGCATATTTTCCGCCCATTGGCAGAACTCTGCGGAACCTCCATGGAATTCGGTGGAGTAAAACTTAGCGCGTTCCACCCACCCCAAAGTTTGATCTTCGGGGAGAGCACTTCACAGTGGGGCTACACCCACTGGCCAACACAGCTAAAACCAATACACCGCCCCAACACCTACGCCAAGAATCTCTGGATGGTCAATTACAGCAAAATCTACATGACCGCCCAAGTCAATGCCGTCACCGCCTCATGTTTCCATACACCAAAGATGCTGAGGAACATCTTCTAATGGCTCCCAATCAGCATATGGAAAATTGTCATACACACCCACTTGCTAAACTCAAGCTTGACTACAGAAATAGCCTCTGTGGCGGGATCAACAAAAAAATTCACTCGAAGGCTACAGACCATTCTGAACTTTGCGGACAAATTCACTCTCAGCCTCTCACACCCTCACTCCCATCACACTACAGCTGAAAATCCTCCACTGGCTCCCCTTACACAAATGAGCATAATCCAAACTCCACCCATCTTTGCAAGGCACTACGTGACACTGGCCCACTACAACTCAACAATCTCATCTGTTCCAGACCACTCTGCTAGTACAGACTCGTACTTTCACAAATTCCGTGCATTATATGGAAAACGAATTCCTGCTGACAAGCCTTCTTCTACATTGCTCCTAAACATTGAACGGCCTGCAGCCACACATAAGAGTCTCATCCTCACTTCTTGCAAAACTGTAGACCTGCCTTTTTGTGTAGTCCCACTTGGCCCCTGGGTTTGTCTAAACACACCTACTCAGTGTCAGGACACCCTTCTGGGTGATAGTCAATTCTTCAGATCTGCATAACATAAAATAAGAGAGCCTAGATGCATATCACTTCTGAGAGAACAGAGCATGGATAGTAGCCTATTCATAAGGGAATTCTAGAGTACCAAAAGCAATACTCCTGTGTTATTCTTTTACATACTCTTACATGCCTTTCCGAATTCGCCCCAAAACATCCAATTTCACTAAATGGCATTGGACGTTTCAGCTCATTTAGAAAGGCTTTTTAGAGGACATCAGATAGTACTCTTGTAGTGCTCTTTTACGTAGACTTTCATGCCTCCCTTAACTGGACCTAAAACATCAACAATTTGAATATTCAGGCAATATTAATTTGCAGTTGATAGAAATAAAAAGGACTGTGCCTCTGCACTGTTACTAATGTGGAGTTTGAGTTTCGAGGCAGATTCCCAAAGTTATTTCGGAGTACATAAAGTAGTAGTCCTGTAGTACTTATTAAAATACTCTTACAAAACATCTAATTTAACTAACGGGGAGAGGGACATTTCGGGGGCCTAGTTACTCACAAAGGCATGTAAGATGACATAAAAGAGAATCCCTGTAGTACTGCTTCGTACTCGATAAATGCCTTTGTTACTTCTCCTCTTAGTGATGGCATGTAGGGAAGCATGCATTGGGTTTCAAGACATACAGATGGGTGCCGGTCTTAACTGGATCCTGTGGAGAGCAAGAACAACTCTCTGATTTTATGGTTGAATTGAACTTTCCTACTCTGTGCTCCTCGTCGAGGTTTAAGAGGACAGGAAGAGCGGCTTGATAAAGAAGTATACGAAGTTCATTAAACCACCTAGGCAGAAAAGCCTAACCAGGAAGGTGTAAATGTGTTGGATGAAATTTCTGTAGGTAATAGTGCTGTGAACTGTAAATGGGTTGCATTGTGGAAAGCAGTACCAGGGGCGGCCTTAGGCATGTGCAAGCTGTGCACCTGCACAGGGCCACCAAACCCCTGGGGCCACCACGCCAATATATATCCTTAATACGATAATCCACTGAGGATGGATACATATTTGTTTGGTGGCCCCTGGCAGGGATTTGGTGGCTTCCGGCTCTGTTCCACTTCCAAATACCCTGACCCCCCCCTCTTCACTGGCCTCCATGCTCCTCCCCGCCCGCACCCCCTCTTCCGGGGCCCCCTACCCACGCTACCTGCCCAGGGCCACCATGAGCCTAGAGCCGCTCTGTTCCACTTCCAAATACCCTGACCCCCCCTCTTCACTGGCCTCCAAGCTCCTCCCCGCCCGCACCCCCTCTTCCGGGCCCCCTACCTACGCTACCTGCCCAGGGCCACCATGAGCCTAGAGCCGCTCTGTTCCACTTCCAAATACCCTGACCCCCCTCTTCACTGGCCTCCATGCTCCTCCCCGCCCGCACCCCCTCTTCCGGGGCCCCCTACCTACGCTACCTGCCCAGGGCCACCATGAGCCTAGAGCCGCCCCTGGCAGTACTACACTATCTGCTGTGTTCGGGTTATTGCTTATTAAAGCAAAGTGAAAAAGAATGGCTGTGTGACACTTGGGTGTGGGTGCAACTTGCACAACAGTTACTATTTGTAAAACTACTCTCAATTTCACCTTACCTTTATATAAATAATCTGTTAACTTTTAGGCAAGTATGGCCCATGGGTGTGTTCAAGTTTCTTTGTAGGGACTGAATATAAATGGAAAATAGTAGCTCCTAGAGGCAGTATGCATAGACTTGCACAACTACTTTTGATTAGGAAAGAGTGCGTATGCTCTAAGCTAAAGCTGCAAGGGAAGGGCCTGGCTCCTGACTGAATGGGAGAGTGCCTAGAAGAATTCAGAGTGCCTATCGACGTGGTATTAAAGGAGCTACGCTAAAACCTAGGAGGTTACAGGCTAAAAAACATAAAAGCCCGAAATTTGAACCGGGATATCCACTGTCACATGGGGCTGTCAGATAACCAGAAGAAGGATGACATCGGACTGTCTATTCAAGGCTGTGTGTAACTCTGTCAGTTTTTCTGTAGGCCAGACAACATCTAATTCTCCAGTTTTCGCGATCGCCCCTGCTATGCTAGTGTCCATGTAACTGATTGGACAAGCAGCAGTGGGTCTATTTGAATGTTGGCTGTGCCTCACCCATAATCCTACCTTGAGAAATAAACACATAATTCAGTGCTTAATTTGGATGCAGGGTGTGGGCAGTGCCACTCATTTTCTGTGACTTTTTATCATCTTTAAACGTTGACCCAAAGTAAAAGAGTGAGAAAGGCAGAAGAGGAAGAAAGAAACAAAAGGTAGGAAAATAGTTACATAGGCCGAAAGGCAGAGTGAACTAGAACCTGCAAGAAGGAGTTAAAGAGGCAGAAAATGTAGGGTGATGGAAGAAATAGGCATGAGGTGGAATCAAGACTAGGTCACTTTGGTATTCAGCAAACACAGGTTTCAACAGTGCCATCGCTCCTAAGAAAAACTTTGAGCTCCTGCACTTTTTTTATGGTCTGGCTTCACAGCCCAGTTGTCACCACACAGTTATGTGAACATCACCAGGCATTGCTCCTCCCATATTTTCCGAGCCAGGAGCCCATGTTTTGAAATGGGCAGAAGTGGTGTGCTCCCACAAAAAGTGCTTACCCTTCCTACAGCTGTGATCATTTTGTTTATTCAGTTGCCTGAGTTTGAACTTTCAGGCCAGCACATATGGCATTGTAATGCTATTAAAGTGTCTTAGTTAGCTAGATAATTTACGGTGTTTTTCTCTGGCAGCAGCACAGATGTGAGGAGGGCAGTCATTAACCTACATGGATTTTTAGCTCTGGCTTGACAGTGCAACTGTCACTTGACCTTTTATCCTACACCAAAATTATTCAACAGTTCTTTGCTTCCACATCAATACATAATAATTCCCATGCTATTTAATTTTAATGCTTCACATTACCATACCACATTCATTTAAAACCAGATCTATTAACATTGCCAATGATTATTTTCTGTGTGTTGTTTTTCTTTACAAAGAATACAGTGACAGAGGTCACCAACTCCCCCCATATATACTTGTAGCCAAAGATTACAAAACTAGTCACAGGAAAGCCGCGCTGCAGAAACATTTTTATGTAATTGAGTTTGTTGTTCTAATGCCATTCCTCCGGCTCTGCTTAGTATTTTGTATGTTTTTGGAGAAATCTGGGTTAAATTTAGCTATTTTGAGTGGGGTCATTTAGGAAGATGTGTGTTACCATATCAATTTTACATGGAAATAGAAATTAAGCATATTTATGGAGAATGAATAGGGGTCTATGTTTTGGAGGAATTCCGATTCCAAGCGGAATTACAACTGTACAAAAGGCAAGTGATTTGTAACAAACAGATACTCACAGGAATTGAACTGGGTCAGTGCAGGCAGCATATGACATCACTCATCACATGGTCAGTGTCATCACTGATGACATCGCTGATGACATCTCAAATGACATCACTGATGACATCAACCACAGAACCATTTGAGATGCCATCAGTGATGTCATTTGAGATGTCATCAGTGATGTAATCAGCAATGTCATTGACCATGTTGAGAGTGATGTAATATGTGAGGTCATACGCAATACATTGTGGGGGCATAGGTTATAGTTAGCTCAGATAATAATAACAGCAGAATTTCTGTGGTTTTGTATGAGTAAAATCTGAGCCTGACTATAATGTCCCTGTAACCTTTGTTTTTTTTCAGAGAATTTCTAAGGTTTTTAAAATTCTATTTCCTAACTATAGTGTCCCTGTATCCTCTGTTGTTTATCAGTGAAATTCTAAGGGATTTTAATTCTATTTCCTAACTAGAATTTCCTTGTAACCTTTACTTTTTTTGGCTGAATTTCTATGTTTTTTAAATGTTATTTCCTAACTGTAATATCAATGTAACCTTTGTTTTTTTTAAGTGAATGTCTAAGGTTTTTTAAATGTTATTTCCTAAATGTAACCATTAAACTTTGATAGCGTGTCTGTGAGTGGGTTTATGAGTGTCTCAGTAAATCTATGAGTGAGTGTATGAGTCTCTGGATCTGTGAGTGGATGTGAGATTGTCTGATTGGGTCTGTCAGTGGGTGTGTGAGTGTCTGAGTATGTCTGTGAGTGAGTGCGTGAGTTTCTGAGTGGGTCAGTGAGTGGGTACATGAGTGATTGAGTAGGTCTGTGAGTTGGTGTGTAAGTGTATCAGTGGGTCTGCAAGTAGGTGCCTGAGTTTGAGAGTGGGTCTCTGAGTGTGTATCTCTTTGTATGAGTGGGCCAGTGAATGAATGCATCAGTGTCTGGGTGGGTCTATGACTGGGTGCATAAGTCTCTGAGTGGTCTGTGAATGTATGTTTTAAAAGCATTTTGTTGCAATATTTGCAGATATGTCACAATGTTACACAGGGCTGCGTTGACGCTTGCATGATTTTACTATCCAGTTCCTTTCCCTTATCAGCACTATCCAAAAGGTAACCTGGTCCTGATGATGACCCTAACTTGTGATGAGTTGAAACGCCAATGACTTTCCAGCGCAACTCTTGGCGCTTAGCTCTGGTTCACAAAAATGCTATAACCTCTGTAAATCTTTGTAATAACCTACATGTGAACTTCAAGTATTTTGTCAATACTATTGCCATTGTTCACTTTGCGCCGTTCATCGCCGTGTCACTTGTCACTTGTGCAATCCACCCTGTGTGTCACAAGCACTTATGTGCACAAAGTTTTCATGGGTTACTCCCACATTCACTGTCTACAGTGCCAATACTACTGTTTTCACTCTATTTGTTCTAAATATCATGTGCCTTTGGCACAACATATAACTCCTGGTAAAGGCAGTAGGCTTTCGCCACTATGAGGGAAGCGCTTTTGGGCACACCTCCTGGTCCAAAAAGACTGCCGTCCGTGTGACTTGCCTATTTCACAGCGTAATGCATGATCCATATTTGCCAATGACAACTAAAATTAGCATTTTAGACCAAGAAATACTTACATTTTGGGCACTCAGGGTGAGGTGCACATCCATCACCATACAAGGGACCTTTCCATCCCAACAATCACCATTACATAGCAAAAAAGTAACTTAGTAAATGTGTGTTTCTTTAAAGTGTTTCTTCCACTGAAAGTGATAAAGATGAAGAGAGAGAGAGGGAAAGAGAGGGAGAGAGAGAAAGAGAGAGAGAGAAAGAGAGAGAGAGAGAGAGAGAGAGAGAGAGAGAGAGAGAGAGAGAGAGAGTGAAAGAGATATAGAGCACTGCTCTATGTCTTGTGGTTATGTAGAAATATCAATAATTATGGAACACATCACTTACATATTTAGTACATTACAACTAGGAAGTTACACCACAACACCTATGGAGGCCAGAAATCTATGGTCTTAAAAATGGCATCTATGGAGTTACCCCCGGACACATATTTAGTATGCCCTCAACACCTAAAAAGATGTTTCAAGTTAGGACGAATTGAAAGGTAAACTGGACACCAAAGAAAAAGCATATCAATGGCATTATCCCAAGGAATTTAAATAAAGACACATATGGAGTTGTCTCTGGCTTCCCAAGGAGTTCACCAGTTTACCTAGAGAATAATCTCGGGACATCCAACAAATTAAATTAGGTCTGCTCAATAGGTATCTCAGGACACCAGGACATCTATATAACTAAAGCACACTACTTACTCAAGGACACATATAGAGTTATGTCCGGCAGTTAAACCAGGACACCTACAGAGCTACTTTGGGAGACTGACTATCATAACACCTATAGAGTTATCTCAATTTGACCTACTGGGTAAAACCAGAGTGCCTAAAGACATTTCAGATGAAACCTATGGAGATTTTGGCAGGACACATTTGGAGTTTTCGTAGACAGAAGCTACAATACAGATTAATGACACAACCATGTACAATTGATTACTGGTTTGCTGTGTATACAGGTGTGACTATTTTCAGATATGCCATATTTATAGCGAAATTGGACAATTTCCCAACAGGTTGCTGTAGGGTGACCAGATTCTGAGAAGGAAAAACCGGGACAGGTCAGACATAAAAGTAGGACTAAGGCCTTTTGTGTTACTTTTATGTATGGCCTTTCCCAAGGTGTATATATATATATACATATATTTTTTTTTTACAAGTATTATTAGATTTACAGGATGAACCTGGTGCAACACCACCAAACCCCGGCCGGGGTTTGGGGAGTTCGACTGTTTCTCCTACTTTCAAGCCTAAATCTAAGTTTTTTCCCCTTATGATCAAGGACAACATTGATATGTTTCACGAGAAAGTGGCATCAGAACTCAGGACACTCTATTTGAAACATACAAAGATCAATAAGAGGCACCATTATCGGGACTTTGCATATCATGATCTGATTAAAAAGCTCAAATGCAATGACAAAATTATCATTCGGCAATCTGATAAAGGGGGCAATGTGGTCCTATGGCCAAGAACAATGTATATGGAGGAAGCATTGGGCCAATTAAATGATCGGGACTGCTATAAAAGGATTAATCAAAGTGATGCACAGCAAGCTAAAAATGAATTATACTCCAAATTGATGGCATGGAGAAGTATTGGTTTGATTTCGATGGATGAATTCAAGTATTTAAAGAAGGAATTTCCAGTTACACCAACTATATACTTCATCCCGAAAGTCCACAAAAGCATTACAAAACCCCCTGGCCGTCCAATAATCTCTGCATGTAACAGCCTATTAGAAAATGTCAGCAGATATGTGGACTTCTTTTTACAAGACTTTGTCAGAGCATTGCCTTCTTTTGTTCTGGACACAAATGACTTACTTAGTAAACTATCAGATTTCACATGGCAACCCAATTATCTGCTGATTTCCCTAGATGTGACCACCCTATACACAAGCATATACCATAAGGATGGTCTTAGAGCTGTACAGCATTACTTAAATACACGTCCAGCTTGCCTTAATCAACATACTAAAATGATAATGTCCATGATAAATCTATGCCTTGAGAATAATATGTTCTTGTTTGATAACCAACTGTTCCAACAAGTCAGGGGTGTGGCCATGGCGGCCTGCTTCTCTCCCAGTTATGCCTGCCTACACATGGGCTACTGTGAGGAGCAGGTCCTCATGCCCAACTATCACCATACCATGACTACAAAAGTAAAAAAAATGGTTACGCTACATTGACAACCTCTTTTTAATTTGGGAGGCCCCACAGTGTGACAGTATCACTATTAACACCTTAGGGCCATCTCAAATGGGGATACATCTTATCCTGTTGCAAGACCCTTTGAGGAGTACCACAATAAAAACCCTGCTGTGTAACAATACTACGTTATAGTATTGTTCCCCCACAGAGAAGAGGTGGTGATAGAGAGTCTTTATTACATAAACTGGAGACCAGACACATAATTCTTTTAGACACGAAGACTCCGAATGGACTCAATGCCAGTGAGGATTGTTATACTTATTTATGAGTCTTCCAGTATTTAATTATTGCTATGTTGTCTGCCTAATCCATGCCTTTAAGCTGCTTTTTAACTATTCTATCTTGTTTTTTAACTATGAAATTATATTTATGCACTATACTTGTTATTTATTCTCGGATGCACTTAAATTTTGCCATGTTTACAAGCATTTTTTTGCACAATTTAAATATAACTTTTCACAATTTCAGAAAATATGGATGCCCACTTGGGCTTCTATTACCTAACACCCCTCCGTGTACTTATGATGGGCAGATGGTGTAACCGGTGCTTTATCATGCTTAAATACAATACAACAACAAAGTATTTTTGCATCGATTTTAAGGGTGTACAGCAATGAATTCAATATTTATATTTTTAGCATATTTATTTACGTATTTATATGTTTTTATATTTTTTCGTTACTGCTGTGAGTTATTCATTTACTTAAATGTGTACACAACCTAAGTTTAAATCATGTCCCGAACTATGTTATGCATTTAAGCTAACACTTAAGGGTCAAAGCTCTACTATGCACAAACAATTGCATAGTATTTCTTCTATGTTTGTTCATGGCACTTTGCACTTTAATTATAAATATGCACCCCGCCCTGTGACCTGTGTCATGTGAGGTCGAAACGCGTAATGGCGGCTTGGTGATGAGCACTAAATAAATACCTTAGCACTGAATTTGGGTCTCGCTTCGTCTGTGGTTGGAATACCTGAGAAGACGTTATATATATATATATATATATATATATATATATATATATATATATATATATATATATATATATATATATATATATATCTCGAAAACAAGAAGAAGCAAGACTGCCGTCCCGGATCCCCAGGAAAGCAGGCAACTCCACGAATCCAGTATTCAGGCAAGAGTTTTATTAAGCAACGCTTAACAGAGAAAGAAAACTGACGCGTTTCGGGCGGGATGCCCTTGATCACAGTCAATTAAAACCCCTCACACCTGAACTTTTTAAACTGCGTGTGCAAACCATGTGACACCTATAGACATGGACAACATACTATCACTACATATATTCTGGCAATTGTTCGGGAAAAGAGGGAAACAAAGACACATGAAATTAAATGTGACTTAAAATTGCCTGACACACAGTAAAAATTTGATTTCTGAATAAATTCATTTTAAGTAAAATAATGACATAGATTCTAACCGCATAAATGCCTAATGTCACAAATTTCTCAAAGTATTCAAGGACAACAGTAGTACAGATTCTATCATTTCTATATATCAACAGTAAAGAAATAGATTGAATAAAGTAAATATCATAATTATGTCACGAACTAACCCAAATTTTAAAATCAATATGTTGACACTATTGATTACTCAAAATCTGTACAGGAATATACATATACACCTATAAAGATTATTGTCACTCATATATGTACAAATAATTGTCGTCAGTTTACTCTATATACAAACGACCATATTTCATATGTACATCTGTGTTGGGGAAACTATGTTCAGTGGACGATATTTTGATACTCAATAAATACTGTACAAATATATACAAAACTACCTAAAAATCAAATAATTCATACCCTGTTTATAAGTAGATGGGGACATCGTTAGAAAAAGATGGCAACCCCACCTAACTGTGCTGGCTAAGAGGACATCAAACTACTGATGGCAGCCTCTATTTTCCCAAACAGTTTTCCTACGTCTGATAGTATAATTACCCCAACAAAATTACTGGGATTGTGTCCCCAACATCTAGTGAGTAACAACATATAAAGATAAACAAAAATAAACAAAATCATGAATTATTGTTTGACTTTGAATATGGTAGTTGTACATGCATCATATTTCACCATACAGTGATGGTAAATTTGATTCAAAGTTCAAACGTGAAATATATACAAGGGGCGAGGTGAAGGAAAGTAAGACAACTTACTAAAAAACAGATAAAGGGGTGTATATACAATTATTAATTAACTTTGGTGAATTAATTATAGTGGTCTGCATGGGGAGGCGGACTTCATTAATGAATCTTTGGGCAAAAAGATACACAACGCCTCCTGATACCAGATGTTATGTTGAGGCTTGTGTATATAAGGTATAGTGACTTTATAGGAAATGATATAGGTCCTCAGTGGTGTTCAACCCATTTGGGACCTTAGTGTCTAACTCTAATATCATTCTGGATTCCAGTTGGCGGAGTAGTTTGTCTCTGTCTCCTCCTCTACGAGGACGAGGCACAGAGGTAAGGACAAAGTAGCTGAGACTTTCCAAATTATTATTGTGGACACTCTTGAAATGTCTCGCCACTGGGTAGGCATTATCATTATTTACAATTGCCCGGAGATGCTGTAAAATCCTGGCGTGCACCGCAAGCCGAGTACTACCAACGTACCGCAGGCCGCAAGTACACGTCAGGACATACACAGCAAACTCCGTTCTGCAATCATATTTGCCTTTGATTTTGACAGGCGTGGGACTGAAGGGAGTCATGTAAGTACTGGTGTTTACACCAAACTTGCATGCCCGGCAACTAGAGCATTTTAAAAAGCCCTGATGTTGCGGGAACCAATTTTTCGGTTTGAGGATTTCGGGAAACGCATTGGTAACATGATTTCGGAGGGTTGGTCCTCTCCTGAAAGTGATTTTAGGGTTATCAGGGAGGTCAAATGCTATCACATTGTCAGTTTGTAGTATCGGCCAGCTCTTAGTAAGGATTGATCTAATTTTCCTATTCTGGCAATTGTACGGTGTGATGAATCTTAATTCAGATTCTGCAGAATTCGTTTCGGTGGTTGGTTTATCACTGTTCTGCTGAAGAAGGCATTCCCTAGATTTACTATTGACCTTTTGAACTGCCCTCTTTAAGGTGTCTGCATGATACCCTCTCCTCCTGAATCTGCTAAGTGCTTCATTAGTGCATCTCTCTAGTTCATCTTCACTGCTGCAAATTCTTTTTAGATGGAGCAGTTCTCCATAGGGGATGTTTTCTATAGTGTGCTGCGGATGAGAACTGCTGGCGTGCAGAGTTGCGTTGCCTGCAGTGATCTTTCTATGAAGGGTGGTTGCAATTTTGCCCAGTTTGTGATATACCCTTACATCTAAAAAATCAACTGATTGTTCACTGATGTGGTGAGTGAATTTTAGATTGTAATCATTGTCATTAAGTTGATCAATGAACGCAAGTGCACTGGACACATCTCCCCTCCAAATTAAAAACACGTCATCTATGAATCTTACCCACATCTGGACATGTTCTTTAAAAATCTCTTGTAAAGTTCCCATGAGGACCTGCTTCTCCCAAAACCCCACGTGAAGACACGCGTAGCTCGGGGAGAAGCAGGCCCCCATCGCCACCCCTCTCTGCTGAAGATATATTTCTTTGCCAAACATGAAGAAATTATTGTTGAGGCTCCATGCTGTTAATGCAACGAGCATTTTGCTATGGTTATAGCAATCAACCGGCCTGGTCCCCAAAAAGAACTCCATGGCCTTCAAACCTTTCTGATGTTCTATGCTCGTATATAGAGCCTCAATGTCTAGCGTAATTAGCAGAGAGTTATCTGTCCAGGTGGTGTTATGGATTCTGTTCAAAAAATGTCCCGTATCTTTGATATATGTGGGCAGTTTCACCACCAAAGGTTGCAGGAAATAGTCAATATACTGAGCAAGGTGTTCACCCATACTGTCTATAGCTGAGATGATTGGCCTTCCCGGTACGGGTGTTACTTCCTTGTGAACTTTTGGTATTAAATAAAAACGAGCCATGCAGGGTAATTCGACATGCAGGAATTTGAATTCTTGAATAGAGATTAAACCCTCCCTTTTGTATTGAAGGAGAAGTTTTCTCAATTTATCCCTTGCTTTGTCGTACATTTTGACATCTGCTTTTGTGTAGCATGACGGATCCGAAAGCTGTTTGATTGCTTCAGCAATATACTGTTCCTGTGGCCATATAACAATATTGCCGCCCTTGTCGGAACTGCACACTATGTTGCAATAGTCGTTTTTTAGTTTAGATACAAAGTCCCAGTATTGTTTTTCCTTGTCATGTTTAATCCTGCCACGATGTTTCACCTGGTGGTGTAATTTCTTCAAATCTGATATTACCACATCATGAAATGAATCTATTGCATCCTTAGGCATGATGGGCATAAATGTGGATGACGGTTTGAATGGGCTCGATCCTGCTCCCATCTGTGGGATTTCAGCAGATCTTAGTTCTTCCTGAGTCGATATATTATCATTCATGTCATTTGTATCTTGGTCCAACTGGCACAGAGTGAGTAATCCTCTTACGTCACTTGCTTGGAGATTAGAAGTGGTTGACATCGCTGAGTCTGATTCCATTGTGCTTGAATTCTGCTTGATTTTGAAGAATTTAGACAGCTTGAGCTTTCGAATATAGCGGAATATATCTATTCTCGTGGTTGAGTAATTGAAGTCCGTCAAGGGACAGTATGTTAACCCAAGACTGAGTAATTGCTGTTCCGCTATCGTTAATGTTTGGGATGAGAGATTGATTATTGTTTTTTCGTTTGATTTTTCTTCTTGTTCCAGAATTTTTTCTTTTTGTTGTTGTTTCTTGCATCTATTTTTTCGGCGTCGCTCTTTCCTGCGTCGATTGATTCTGGCCCTTTTTTCTGCTGTTTTTGTTGCTGATTGCGTGGACGCAAGGTTTGCAGTCGGGCGTTGACTAAAAAATCAATTTCTTCGCCCACATCAAGAACCAATGCAGGCTCATCCCCATCTTCACCAGTTATTGAATTCTCGCTATCAAAACTGCTCAAATTAGAGTTGGAATCACTTGTGCTAGGCACATGCTCTCTTTGTTGCTCTCTTGTACCTAGTTGGCTTGAGGATGCTCCACCGTCAGTTTGCCGCAATGCCTTGTTTTGATTGATTTTCAAGCGTTTGGCATCCTCAAACTTGCGTGCAAATGTGTAGATTTTTCCATGCTCGTAATCATCTTTATCACGTGCAAATTTCCACGCTTTACGGGTTTTGATTTTTTCCTCATGTCCATTTACTCTCTCCTGAATATCCTTTCTTAATGAGGTGATTAAATCATTTGGTTCAAACTTGAGTAATTCCTCATTAATGGTTGCCAACTCTTTAAGCAGAATATCACGGTCTATCTCAGCATATTCTATTAGTATAAGAATTAAATTTTTTGAAGCCTCCAAGTTGCTTTTCCCCCATTTTTTTAGCATTTCTGGGTGGGGTTTCTCATAGTTAGGTGCCAATAATATGCGTAAGCCTCGTGGAACACGTTCCTCTGCTATATACATAGTTAATGATTTGTGTTCCCACCATTTGGTGACTTCATTTTTCATCACTTTTTCCAGGCGTTTCATTAATGCCTTTATTTTCATTTCATCCGATGGGGGTTGTAATTGTGCAGCCCCCGTTATGCCAGGTATATTAGAAGCTCCTCTTTGAGGAATTTTCGGCAAGTTGGTGAATAAAATTAGCGAAGCCGCCTCCCGCCCCTTAACTGTGTCATCCGACATCTCGAGTTCAGTCTCTGTTACTTAAGCGTAAATGCTTTCGTTTATGTAGTGCAGCGAGGACGATACAATTACACCGCCCTCCGTACAATGCCTTTTTCCTCCTCACCGCCACGAATGTTCACTCACCGCCTCACGGGGAACCCTCCACAGTATTTTATTCCAACAGCCGCTAGCTTGCTTACTTGCTTGTGGTGCTCAGAATACTGCACTCCACAGGCTTCCTTCAGCGCTCGGCGTTTGTGGGCGGGTAAATGCTTTTCTTCCCCGGCAAGGCGTGTTACTTCGTCCAGGCAGGGTCCGTCGTCAAATTCCTGTTCACACAGAGAGCCAGACCTGGTTGACGACGTCGGACACTTGAAAGGAGTGGATTCGTTGCGGAAGCAACCACCTTCCGCGGAATACGTCTCGAAAACAAGAAGAAGCAAGACTGCCGTCCCGGATCCCCAGGAAAGCAGGCAACTCCACGAATCCAGTATTCAGGCAAGAGTTTTATTAAGCAACGCTTAACAGAGAAAGAAAACTGACGCGTTTCGGGCGGGATGCCCTTGATCACAGTCAATTAAAACCCCTCACACCTGAACTTTTTAAACTGCGTGTGCAAACCATGTGACACCTATAGACATGGACAACATACTATCACTACATATATTCTGGCAATTGTTCGGGAAAAGAGGGAAACAAAGACACATGAAATTAAATGTGACTTAAAATTGCCTGACACACAGTAAAAATTTGATTTCTGAATAAATTCATTTTAAGTAAAATAATGACATAGATTCTATATATATATATATATGTGTGTTTTCAAAGAAGCCAAGCACTCCACTGGGGTAGCATAGTAGGTCTTTAATCAACAGACAACAGCACCAGACAGACGTGTTTCGGAGTTTCCTTCGTCAGTGTCAACTCTGATCAGAAAGGACTGTTGTGCAGGTTCAACCAAAATAGCAGTAAGTGTGTCGGCCATCTTAGTATATCTATGGAGCCTGTAAAATAACATTGTGACACACAAAAGGGAGATCGTGAAGAACCAGACATCTAAAAGAATATCCAGCAAAATTAATTTCATGTTGAATGCAAACCAAGCATAACGCCCTAGTGGGCGATTCAAAATGCACACATCTTAGAATTACAAGAATCCAACAATGGGGATTTCCTTATTGGAATGCAAAACAAACATCGTGCCCCAGTGGGCGATTCAGGACCTCATACACCCAAAAGTCTTCCTCGCCCCAGTGGGCCTGGTATTAAACATAGGTCCAATGTCTCTTCAAAAGATGGGTTCTTCACAATAAACCTAATCTGCAAAACAGTTTCTAAATATCTGAAAGAAAAGGAGAATTAAAATTACTGAAAGTCAGTACTGACAAGCTACAATGCCACTTAAAACTTTACTGAAGATGTATTGCAAGCTCCTCATTGACATTGAGGCCCCCGGGTATATAACAATCAAAATCAATGATATAGGTCGATTCAAGTTTTCTCAGGGAAAGTTCACAGTTGCCCCCTCTCACTCCCAGATCTATCTTGTTAATCACCACCATGCGAAGTTTGGTTTTATCACTGTAGTGGTGTGTCTGGAAATGGCGAGCTACAGGGTATGTTTTGGTTTTATTTCTGATGGCTCGTAGGTGTTCCAAGATTCTCTTCTTGACTGTATGTTTGCTACTACCCACATACCACTTATTGCATGGACATATCAAAATGTAAACACAATAAGTGGTGTCACAGGTCAGGTATTTTCTTATATGGAATTCCTTCCCTGTGGTTGGAACCACCAGTTTGTCACAATTGACACTTCACCTGCCCGCTTTGCACTTTTTACAACACTTACAAAACTCCATGGATGTGTGACAGTCTGTGAGTGCCTGTTTACACTGAGTGTATCTAAGGTTATATTTGAGTCTGAAGATGTATTATCACATAAATGATATCATCAGTGATGTAATCAGTAATGTCAAATGAGATGTCAGTGATGTCATCAGTGACGTCATTTGAGATGTCATCAGTGATGTCATTTGAGATGTCATCAGTGATGTCATCAGTGATGTCACTGACCATGTCATGAATGATGTAATATGTGACATCATTAGCAGTGGATTGCGGGTCCGCGATATATAGTTAGTGCAACTAACTATATATGGAATTTCAATGGTTTTGTGCAAATAAAATAAGGTTTTTTAAATTCTAATCCCTAACTATATTTGGTCTATAACCTATGGTTTTTTCAGTGAATTTTCAAGGTTTTGTAAATGCAAATTCCTAACTATATATGGTCTATAACCTATGGTTTTTTCTGTGAATATATATATATATATATATATATATATATATATATATATATATATATACATATATATATATGAGAAACAAAGCTCCTCGTCAGCACGCTCTGCGCTCGCAGACACCGCTTCCACGCCAGCAAGAATGAGGAACGTACCAACAAAGTCAGCAAGATGTTTGTTTATTTACTCCAACAGAACCAGCGACGCGTTTCGAGCAAAAGAGCCCTTGTTCACGCTGCCATATATATCATATAGACATATAAATATATATATATATACATATATATATATATATACATATATATATATATATATAGTCGCCAGTAGGTAGTTATAGTTAGGACCTAGTTACCATAGGAAAATGGCAACTGTAAAACAGGAGCCCAGATTACTACCGATGCCCAGGCCGCTGGCGCAAACCGCCTCTTAGTTCCCATTTTGAATAGTTACCAAATAAAGAGACGGGCGCTGGGAGCAGGAATCACAAGAACAGAGTTTATTTCTCATGAGGAGAGCCTGTCATTTCGGACACGAAACACAGTGTCTTTCGGGAGGTGCTCTAACAAGTGAGCTGAGACTCCGTCTTTTATACTTTACAAAACACTTGGCATTACAATCATGATATTGTGAAACAAGGAAAATACATCCCCATAATCCTCGTGTCAATCCTACCCCACATGTGTTCACAATAGGGACCCTTGACCTGCTGATAAGAGGGGAAGGCAATCACGCAGCTGAGTGTTCCGTCAACTGTTTAGGATGTGTGCGCCTGATCATAGCCCAGGGGGTGGGGTGGCCAGGATCAATAGTGGGTCCTTTGAGGAGGAGTGACTCCATATAATAAGCAGTAAACAGCATCTCCTGGCTTAGGCGATGACCTCAGACATGTGTGGACAGGCAATCACGGAGGGAGGGTTTACTAACAGAGGGGTTATTTATGAAAAGGAGAGGAGGTGCTGGTCAGGCGCGGCCGTGACTCCCAAGGACAGGGTCTTGCAGAAGATGAAGGTGTATGACTTGCCCATGTGAGGAGAAGGGAGGGGGAGCCAAGGTGGACACAGGGACAGAGTCACATAGAGAGAGAGAGGTCTTATGACCCGCACATGAGAGAGCGGGGGCAGTCAGGTGCAGCTGGGGAGGGCTATGTCAGCTAAGGCGAAGGATGCCTCTTCAAGAGGGAATGGGGGGGGTTTGTGCGGGTCAAGCAGAAGGGTTGCCTTTCACAGCAGGGTCGCGCAGAGGGAGAGGGTTTCATGGTCTATGCATGAGAGAGGGGGTTTAAGATACGCGCAGGAGGGAAGCCGGGGATTCCAATGGGTAAAAGGCCATGGTGCCTAGAATGGCTGTACATATGCATATGGGTACGGGCTCTTACTGGCAGAGTGATACGGTCAATAATTTACGGTATTCATGGTGCTCACAGGGAGAGGGGTGGGAGAAGAAGGGAAATGAATGCTGTTTATGTACATCAATTTCCACAGTCGCCCCTTTTTACATTACAGCGTTCATTTTTGTAATTGATGGGGTTACAGATAGACAGGCATCGTTGAAGAATTAGCATTTGTCGATACTAACATTTGGCATACAATCATGGACAGTTGATGTGATGGGCCGAATGCAGCACATAGGAAATTGCATTTCGTTGAGTTCCTAACAATTAAGCGCACTACATAGCATAAATGTTTCTGACTTATGTGACCAATGAACAGTTTTGACCAAGTAGTTGAGAGCGGAATTCAGTTCAATACACAAGATTTCTTCGTCACAGTGTCTTTTTATCAGTGAGCCATCACTGGTAGGCTCTAGTCCGTGTACTTTTGTTGGCGCTGTTGAGCACCGGCGGTGGAGCTATAGGTCCAGCTCGGTTCTATCCTTACGCGTTGCAGGGTGCGGTCAGTCCTCTGCTGTTAGACCACAGTCCTGTTCCCTAAACAATTCGTTTGGCGGCGCCTTATGCTCGGCACCTATATTTCCGTGGCAACACCCTATTCCCATTTGAATGCAGTTCTTCCTTTTGGCAAAAATTCACGTGGAAAAGAGGGTGAGTGTGGTTCAAATAGTCGATAGGAGAGAGGGCGGAGTTGGGTCAGAGTTCCTGGGACACACAAAAGGGACCAAGGGAGCAAAGGATAACAAGCAGGCAGGCCCATCAATCGGGCCCAAAGAAGGGGAACGGAGACTCCAGGCACACGTGGGTTAGCAGACGAAGGGCTTCAAGGCGGCCCATCATTTTTCATTTTCCACGTTGAAATTGCGGTCTCGTCCCGTATCTTGTTGCTCTGCAGCTCCACCTTTGGTCGAGGTCACACGTGTCTCAAGATCTGCAGCCAGGCTGTACGTCACGTCTGACCCTTCTCCTGGTGATCGTGAATCTTTGAATAGGTACAAAACAAGTTTTTAGAGAACTGGCAGAAGAAGATATCTACGTATGTGAATTCCTCCCTCAATTCTACGCATTTGGGAGATACGCTCATCGGTCACAGTCAGAGGTCTATTACCAAGCAGTGCATATGTCAGCATTCCTACTGAGTTCATGCCAGGTTTATTCATCGTCCTATTTATAACTCAAGTGAGGATAAATGAGATTCCCATCAACTGTGCATTTCATCATATTCAACATTTCGGAGCATTTCCCTTCAAGGCTGGCTAACCTTTTCAAACAGGGCGGGGGTGCCATCATCGAGAGTCAGGTAAAACAAGGTTTTCTCGAGGGACAACAGTTACCCATGGTCATCATGTTTATATCCGGGACAGCAGCTGGGGTCTATCAAAATGGGGCGGGGATGCTTTGGGCGCTCGCGCTTGGGTGCAAAAGGGGGTGGGGCAATCTGGGCATTGGGGGTCAATCTAGACGTTGGCGTTCGTCTCTGATGAACAGAAATGAGGTGCCATTGACATACAGTTCCCCTATGAATGGCCAGATTTGGGGGACCTTAGTCGTCTTACCTGTCCTTTCCTTCTCAGCCAATTCGAGTTCATTCATTTTGCAGAAAGGAGAGGTAGTAATATGGCGAGATACAATCATTTTAGTTTCGGTCAATTTCGCTGAACACCTTCGCGTTCAATAAGTATCCAATCAGACTGGTGCCGGTGGGGCACAATTTTACCACAAAGAGGGAGAGAAAATAGGGAGACTCTCATAGAGAGTGAGAGTCGTCCGCAATCTAAACGAGCCATTCGGTACACGTATGACATGTAGAGAGAGAGGGAGAGAGAGAGGGAGAGAGAGATAAGGGGGTGGTGAGAGAGAGAGAGAGAGAGAGAGAGACGTGTACGAAAATAGGTCATTTAGTGCGCTCACAACACAGAACAGCAGAGGCCAGGTAACACGCAAATACAGACAGAGGGAAGACATAAATCCGTACATCACATACACACAAACTCAGACAAGGAAGACAGCACATGCATTACATATATATAAGACATTCACGACAAAACAGAAAACAATTGTTAGCCAACAAGATCTGTTTTATATCCTACG
The DNA here is from genome assembly GCF_964263255.1 of Lissotriton vulgaris. NCBI lineage: Eukaryota > Metazoa > Chordata > Amphibia > Caudata > Salamandridae > Lissotriton > Lissotriton vulgaris. The sequence continues at coordinate 859,947,122 of NC_141693.1, read as the reverse complement.
TATCTTTACTATCCTATTTATCTACGTGCTTAGCTCTTTTTACCCTTCCCTCCTTTTCTTTCTCGCCTGTTATCTCTGTGAGTGTTCTCAATTGCCAATACTTACACCTCGGTTAGTCGATCAGAAATTAACCTGGTCGCGCTATTTACCCATGGTTGGATCTTAAACCATTTTTCCCGTTTCTTCCTTTGGTGGGAAGTTCTCCAGGTTGAGGCAACGGCAAGTATTGATCGGGAGAACAGTCGGACAGCTTGGCTATATCTATAAGAGTGCGAGAAAGGGGGGCAGTGCATTTTGAACATCAGCAACATTTCTAACTTCCCAGACGGGTGGTGCCGTGGTAACCCTTACCCACACATTTTTCTTTGTCCTTTCCCTACCTATTCAAAAGTCTAGTTACATTATTTAACGCGTCATTTCTAGTCAATTTTCGTCATACAGTACCCGTCCAGTTTCTATGTCAGTCCATCCTCCCAGTCGCTATGTTCTAAGGAGGAACAGTCATTTTTAAGTCTACGTCTTTGAAAAAAAAACTTATCGTCATAAGGACTATGCACATATTCCCTCCTTCCCTTTTCGTCGGTGGTTCGACCATCGCTCTCCCACACTTCAGCCGACGTTCTGACGTGACCTGCAGAAGGGAGGAGAAAGAAGGGGTGGGGGGCAGCATTCAAAGCACATCAGCATGCAGTAGTCCGAAAATGTTTTTACCTACCACATACTCGACCTATCTCCACGTACTGCATTTCTTTACCATCTCGGCGTTTAAGCCCAGAGGGACCAGTAATGTCAGATAGATAATCATTGACGATCCGCGTATCTATATGAGTTACTTGGTCGCAACCCCTTTTGTTGGGTGCAAGGGTGGCGGTCAGGTGGTATTTCTGTGGTGTCGTTTTAAGGGCGTCTAAAACACTTTTCCGGCTGCCTGTGACACATAATGTAGCTGCTAAATATCTGGTCCTTTTTAACCTTCAGCTTTCATCATACTTATTCTTCGCTTACAGTAGCAAAACATCCACAACTCATTAATGCAACCGCTACAACTATGCTTTCTTTGTCAAAATACTTTTAATAAAAAGTGTTGATGTATAAATACAGGCCTACAACCCAGTGGACCGGCCACGGAGCAGATTGGAACTGTACGTAAGAAGAACGAAGTTGGTGGCAGTTCATTGCATAAAGTGCAGCAGCGCAATAAAATCGTATTAAACTTCCCTACAGAGCAAGCATGATGCATGTCAAGAATTCAGTTTTTCAATTCATTAATTCATTATCCAAATGCTCATTCACTGTCTAAATTACACCAATTCATTTTCCAAATCATAATTAGTACCCTCCCTAAGTCAGTTCATTGTCCAAACACATACTCAATATCCTTTATATCTACTTTCATTATCCAAAAACTGCATACATATCTCGGGACAAAAAGCTGCGCAATCAGGGTGCAACAAGGTTTATTTAAAAAAAGTCTCATTTTGTGTCGGCGCCATTTTGGGTGGGGTCAGGCGAGTTCCAGCACAGTCAGAATGTCTCCAATGACTCGTGGTTGGACCAGAACCTTCCGTTGGTAGTTCAAAAAGTTTTGCACAATGTGGTAACAGTCTAACAACAGTCAAAGAGTGGGGAGGGCGGCAACAATTTTCCTACCGGGTCATTCTGGTGTTCCTCCGGAACTGAACAAATCTGTGCCGTGGCTGCATTTTAGCCATTTCCAAACCGAGGCTGGCGCCGGCAGGAGTGCACCGATGTCGCTGTTCCCAGTGAGGGGGGGCGGGGGCGCCCATGCGGAGGGATCGGGGTGCCCCCCGGCTCTCATAGAATCTTCAAAGTTGAGGAGAGAAGGCATGGGGCGTGTGCCCGTCCTGGGCAAAAGACCGCTTTTCGATGTTGACCCTCTTTAAGTAAGAGCATTGGGGTGTCGCTGGAAGCCTCCACCTGGAGGGAGGTGGGGGAGACTCGTTCGCGCCGCCTCCCCCTTCCAGCGACCCCGCGCCATTCTCCGGCTCCAGCGTTTCGGTAAGGCCATGTCAGGCGATGAAGATGGGGGGGGGGGGGTCGGTGGCTGAGGCAAGACATCCCCCCCCTTTTTGGCATGTGGCGGGACTACCTGCAATTGTCCAGGCGTCGACATGTGGCGGGACTATCTGCAACTGTCAGGCGTTGGGTGTAGTTGCAGCCATTATAGCTCAAAGAAATGCCGCCATCCTCGCCTCGGCTTCGGCCTTCTTTGCGGACCGGATCAGGCGAGAGTGAGAGGGGGGGGGGGTGGTCGGAGGCTGAGGCAAGACAGCCCCCCCCCCCGTGGCCTGCAGGGCAGCAGAAGAGGAGAGATGGAGAGGTCCTTATCATTCTTTGGGCCGTCTGCCCAACAGCCTCTCCTTCTGACCGCGGCCAGGCGAGCCCCGCATGCCTCGAGGCCTCGCCTTCCGGATGGGCGTAACCGCGGACCCGCTGCACTTCGGGAGCTTCCGGAATGGGGGTAGGTACCTATTGAATTGTTTCTATTTCATGTGACCGTTATTTGGGCGTAGTGGGCAATGAGGCAGACATGTTTGGAGCAGGAGTAGGCAGCGTAACATAGCTACCTCGTGGCTGTCTTGCTGTCAAATCTCCGCCATTTTATATTACTTATTACGGACTTTTTCTAATGTTTCTTATTTTTAGTGAAGTCAAGAGCTCATCAGGGGGTTACTGACTTAGCCTGATTTCTTTTTATTTTTCCCTCTCTTCCTTAGCGTGTTTCGAGCTAAAACTTTCTGTTAGTAGGGAACGGTGATCACTTCATATTTTTATGTGTCCTTTTCACTAGGGGGTACTTCTGGACGGACCAGACGAGTTCCCTCCAATAAATGGTCCGGGGTGGAACGAGATTATCGATCAAAAGGGGAACATATATTCCTTCATTAGGGTATCATCCTGGACAGACCAAGCGATGTACTTCCACTTACTAGGGTAGCCTCCTGGACGGACCAGATGGTCTACTTCCACTAAATGGCCCATGAGCGGGGAGCATATGTCCTCCATAAGGGTAGTCTCCTGGGCGGACCATGCGAGCTACCCCCCAAATAACCAATCAGTGGGGAGTGGGTAGGACTGACGAATTCACAAAGGGGCATAACCTACCCTTTACTACTTGCAAAGACTAGATAGAATATTTCTACTCCACGTTGTTTGCAGGCAGAAAATACCTCAAACGAAACAATTCCTGGAACAACAATGTCCAGGCAACCAATCAATCAGTGGGGAGAAAAACAGGCATGACGGATTACAACGGGGACAAACGTCTGCATTACCTGCCCTTCGCTATCCAGAAAGGAAGACAGAATATTTCTACTCGTCTCAGTTTGTAGACAGGGAAGATCTCAAAGAGCAATAATCGATTATTAATCGATTTCAAACAATCAGTGGGGAGAAAAGTAGGCATGACGGATTACAACGGGGACAAAAGTCTGCATTACCTACCCTTCTCTATCTGCAAAGAGGGACGAACGTTCCTATTCGCCGCTGTTTGCACACAGAGAATGTCTCGTTCTCAAGAAGAGAACCAATATTTCAAGTAGCATCCAAAGCTAAATGAACCAATACCAACAATATCAGTATACAAATACCGATTCCAATACAATCAATCAATCAATCAGATGGATAAAACCATCCTACCAATCAGGCGCAAAACGCCCTACGTAATCTTACCCGGACCGGACCACACTGACAGTTCTTCATCTTCCTCCTCCAGCGCCCGATCGTTCTCTTACTCCATGTAGCATTCCTGTGGGATTCCAGTCAGGACAATAGGTCACTCGAGAGAGGTCCGTTCAGAATTGGTGAAGTTCTTTCGATTGGCAGCCGGGCGAGGGCCCTCTCAAGGCAGGTATACTCCGATCATTTAGATGTTCACTTCTTCGTCTGGATCTCTCTTACCGGACCTTATGTCACTGATGGACCCCGCGTTGGGACGCCAATTGTAAAACAGGAGCCCAGATTACTACCGATGCCCAGGCCGCTGGCGCAAACCGCCTCTTAGTTCCCATTTTGAATAGTTACCAAATGAAGAGACGGGCGCTGGGAGCAGGAATCACAAGAACAGAGTTTATTTCTCATGAGGATAGCCTGTCATTTCGGACACGAAACACAGTGTCTTTCGGGAGGTGCTCTAACAAGTGAGCTGAGACTCCGTCTTTTATACTTTACAAAACACTTGGCATTACAATCATGATATTGTGAAACAAGGAAAATACATCCCCATAATCCTCGTGTCAATCCTACCCCACATGTGTTCACAATAGGGACCCTTGACCTGCTGATAAGAGGGGAAGGCAATCACGCAGCTGAGTGTTCCGTCAACTGTTTAGGATGTGTGCGCCTGATCATAGCCCAGGGGGTGGGGTGGCCAGGATCAATAGTGGGTCCTTTGAGGAGGAGTGACTCCATATAATAAGCAGTAAACAGCATCTCCTGGCTTAGGCGATGACCTCAGACATGTGTGGACAGGCAATCACGGAGGGAGGGTTTACTAACAGAGGGGTTATTTATGAAAAGGAGAGGAGGTGCTGGTCAGGCGCGGCCGTGACTCCCAAGGACAGGGTCTTGCAGAAGATGAAGGTGTATGACTTGCCCATGTGAGGAGAAGGGAGGGGGAGCCAAGGTGGACACAGGGACAGAGTCACATAGAGAGAGAGAGATCTTATGACCCGCACATGAGAGAGCGGGGGCAGTCAGGTGCAGCTGGGGAGGGCTATGTCAGCTAAGGCGAAGGATGCCTCTTCAAGAGTGAATGGGGGGGTTTGTGCGGGTCAAGCAGAAGGGTTGCCTTTCACAGCAGGGTCGCGCAGAGGGAGAGGGTTTCATGGTCTATGCATGAGAGAGGGGGTTTAAGATACGCGCAGGAGGGAAGCCGGGGATTCCAATGGGTAAAAGGCCATGGTGCCTAGAATGGCTGTACATATGCATATGGGTACGGGCTCTTACTGGCAGAGTGATACGGTCAATAATTTACGGTATTCATGGTGCTCACAGGGAGAGGGGTGGGAGAAGAAGGGAAATGAATGCTGTTTATGTACATCAATTTCTTCAATTTCCACACAACATTCTATTCCCAATAACTTTGGTGCCAATTGACGAATCTTAACGCAATTTTCAAAACTAATTCTTTGTTGGTATCAGCTCCTATGTCGAAAGTTTGGGGGTGATTTGTTAAAGGGGGCGAGAAAAAACTGGGGTCCCAAAACGTGTTTTCTCCATGTTAATTTCCATAGGAAACATTGGACAAGGCTCCAGGTTGAACGGGTGAACGGAATTACCCCAAATTTGTCAGGGAGAAGGGTCCTGGTCTAGAAAGCACGCTTTTGTTCATTTGGTGTAAATTTGTTCAGTAGTTTTTGAGCAATATCGAAATTTACAGATATTGATATTCTGCCATCTGATTGGCTGAGGCGTTACGAGCACAAGCTTGCTGCTGATTGGCTGCGAGCGGTGCGGGCGGTTGCAACTAGGAAGTGTTGGCCGCCATTTTGTGATTCCGTTGAAGCGAGTAAGGGGAAAAAAGGGGGGAAAAGTGGGAAATAGGAGGGTAGGAGCACTGTAACCTCTGTGGGGTGTTTAGGGTGTGCTATAGAGGGGGGTGCAAAGCAAAGTATTTACCCCTACCGGTGTGTAAGTGGTGGGCTACTTAAATTAAGTGAGTAATTGCGTAGAGTCTGATGCGGGTAAGGTGAGCTGGTTCAGGACTCGGGGATTAAAGCATGAGCCTAAATTGTGTGTCTTATTCTGTGAAGTCATGTGCCGTGGCGGCTGCACTACAGTTGTTGAAGTGGTGTCCGCATGTTTTTATAACTACTACGAACTACTGACCGGTACTGGTATGAAAGTCCTGGGGTACAGAATATTTGTGAGGTATTGTTTAGAGTCTCATTGTAAGAAGGTGGATACCGGACTATGGTTACCCCAGATTTTTTGCCTAGTGTTTACCTGGTTTTCAACTTAGTTGGCCTGGGACCCTGCTATTCAGGGCCACAGGCTATCTGCTCTCTCTGTAAAATGGACTCCATGTACCCTAGGTACATCTCCAATTGGACATTGGGTCACCTTATCAGCCCCTGTACAGTGTACTATAGGTACCCAGGGCATAGGTGTATCCAAGTCCTACCAGAGGCTGCAGAATATCTTTTGCCACCCCTGGCTGGCTATCCAAACTGACACAACTGGCTGATCACTCAGCTGGGGCAAGGTTGTGTAATCACCCTTGCTTAGATATAGTATACCTATATCTAAACCTATATCTGGACACATATATACCTATAAGTCACTCCTATGGCAGGCCTTAACAATCCTGGAGGCAGAGTGCTTGGTTTTATGTGAGATAGTGCTCTAGCATGAGCTGAGCCTGTCTGCAGCTGTCGGGACCAACTCCCTTAGCTGTTCCGGAATATTGGAATACCATATACTCTTAAGTGCATTATAATCCTCGCGGTTATTTGCTAACTTTGGTTTGGCTTTATCAAAACATGTTGTGTAAGGTGTCATACGCTTTGGAATACTACTCCCTCACCAGTCCTGGCGACGGGGGTAGCATTCCACCCTTCTAGAGGGAGAATACATGTTACTTTGCTGAAATGCGGTTAAATCTAACCAAAGCCCCATCTTCACAAAATGGATGCTGCTGCCACAGACACGAGTCTGGCATCCTGCTGCTGGCCGAAACTCCGGCAGGGGCGGCCTGGACAATAGATACCCTGTCACAGGGAGGTGTTACACCACCCCAGACAGGAGATAGTGGATTGTAGCAGGGAGTGTTGAATGGAACTAGACACAGACAGGGGAGCACAAGGCTTCCGATGCATAGTCCAGTTCAAACCGGTGCTGGGACACTCCAGTCCCAGCTCTGGCGCGAAACTGGACAAAGGGAAAGGGGTGTAACCACCCCCTTCCTGGGTTCCACCCATAGGAGGGACCTAGCAGGTAATCCAGCCCCTTGATTTGGAATAAAGGTAGGAGCTGTGCCCAGGAGCATTAGATTATCCTGAATGAAACTTTGATACAGAACTCTGGACCCTTCGACATCCCACTCGACGTGGAAGACTGAAGAATCTGCCTTGTGGTCAAGGAGTGACCACCCTGTGTAAACAGGCACCATCCAGTGCCCAATGGTTTGCTTTGTTGCAGTTCCCAACAGAACTCGAGCAACAGAGATCAACAAGACTCAGCTTCCCTGACTTCTAACAGCCCGATCCACAGTCCCAGCGGCTCTGAGACCCGTGGAGGCGACGTGAAGCGTGGAGCCGGCCATCTTGGAAAGACTGCGAAGTGCTGACTGTGCAGCTCCCGAGGCACCCTTGAAGCTGTGCATTAGGGTTTGAGAAGCCCCTGCCCCGAGCAGCTTGTGCACCGAAGATCTCCCCTCCACACTCATCGAGTGCTGCGTGGGGCCCTTTTGCATTTTCCAGCTTGACGCATTGGTCCGGTCGGTTGCCCGTTGGCTAGTGGCCCCAGAACCGACGAAACTTGAAATTTACACTGCTAGTCTGGTTGCTCTAGACTTTCCCTCGCTCCACTGAAAAGGAGCCACTGCTCTGAATTTGCTGGTCCTAGTAAGAAGCGACCTTCAAATCCTGCGTGGGTTTGTCTTGCCAAGGCTTGTTACATCCGATCCGGAAGCCGACAGCACCGACAGCGAGAACCTTTGTGGGACAGCTCGTGCTCGACTCCTGGTCATCGTCGATGCCCCAGAGTCCACGTGGCAGCGGAGACAAGCTTCACGACAACCACCTGATTGCGCCTAACATTGCCTGGTTCCTTTCTGGTTCCATCCTGGTCACTGGCTAGTGACCCAGACTCTGTCCCCTCTGCTTTCAGGTACTCTACATCTTCGATCCACCCTTGGATACAACCTGACTCTTCCCTCCTGGCCGCCTGCAGCATCTTCATCTCCAGGCTCCATAGATCTACACGACGAAACCCGACACACTTTGGCACCTATGCACCCGCTTCCTGTGGGTGAGGTAACGATCTAACACTGGTGCTCCGGTAGTGGTTTACACCTCTAGTGTCCTATTTTAAAGTGTGGTAATTCTATTCCAGTCGGAAGACTTCCAAAAGAGTAACTCTTTAACGTTTACGCGGCATTGACTTTGCATTGGTGCATGCGTGTGCTTTAGGCACTGCACCCGTGTCCCGCGGGCCTCTCCCGACTTCATCACTGCTAGTCCCGAGTAGTCCCAGGGATTCACAACGCCCTAGGCCTTACCATTGTTCAAGAGGTGGTACTTATACCACTATTTTAGTATATGGTTTGAGTGGCCACCGGGCCTATCCAAAATTGTGCAACTTTTGAATGTTTAACTGTGCTTTTGTTTAAACGCTTGTGCCTCTGCACTCATAAAGAGTACAGAGGATTATTCTAGTAATAAATACATATATTTTTATAATATATAACTTGTGTGGTGTCCTTTCATTTGATATTACAGGATTGCATATGGTAAAACAGCTGGCTTCACATGCCCTCTTGAGTTTAGCCTAAGACTGCTTAGTCCATGCTACCCCTAGGATAGCTTGTCTATAAGGTTGACTTTACAACCACCACCATAAGGGATTGTTTGGACAGATACAAGGTGCCCACAGAATTGTGGACATCATACATCATGCCAACTTCTAACATTGGTGTGCAGCGGTTGGGATTTGAGCTTGCTGTTGTTCTACCATTGCAATCTTTATATCATTTGAAAGTTCACATTAAGTACTATAGGTACATATAAAACAAAAGCTTAGCATATTTAAGTTCTACTGAACTTAGAAGTTGTAGACTAAAGGGAGTAGCACACCCTGACTACAACTCACTAGCAAGGTTCTAGTAGGAAAACAAATAGTGTAGGTAAGTGCACCACTTACACCTCACTAGTCATGCCTGGCACAGGTGAAGCATCAAGCTCTCCACCTGTGGGTGACCAGCCAAAGGCACCATCCAGTTATGAAAAACTCAGCCATAAGGACTTGAAGTTCAAGTTCAAGAATTTATATAGCGCACTACTCACCCAGAGGGTCTCAAGGCGCTTGGGGGGGGATTATTATTTATCGAATAGCCAGGTTTTAAGTTCTTTTCTGAAGGAGATGTGGTTCTGTGTAAGGCGGAGGTGAGTGGGGAGTGAGTTCCAGGTCTTGGCCGCCAAGTAGGAGAAGGATCTACCTCCCATCGTGGATCTTTGGAAACGCGGAACTGCGGCGAGGCCTTGATTGGAGGATCTTAGTTGGCGTGTAGAAGGATAGTCGAGTGTTGAGGCATTCGGGCCCTAGTTTGTAGAGGGCCTTGTGTGCGTGGGTGAGGAGACGGAATGTTATTCTCTTGTTGACGGGAAGCCAGTGGAGGTCTTTCAGGAGGCCGGTAATGTGATCTTGGCGAGGGATGTCCAAAATGAGTCTCGCTGATGCATTTTGGATGCGTTGGAGTTTTTTCTGTAATTTGGCTGTAATTCCGGCGTAGAGGGTGTTTCCGTAGTCAAGTCGACTCGTAACCAGTGCGTGGGTGACAGTCTTTCTTGTTTCGGCGGGGATCCAATGGAAGATTTTTTTGAGCATACGAAGTACGTTGAAGCAGGAGGATGAGACGGCGTTGACTTGTTTGGTCATCGAGAGTGAGGAGTCTAGGATGAAGCCAAGGTTACGTGCGTGGTCTGTGGGTATGGGTGCTGAGCCCAGATCCGAAGGCCACCATGAGTCGTCCCAGGCAGAGGGGATGAACCTAGGATGAGCACTTCCGTTTTGTCTGAGTTAAGTTTTAGGCGGCTGTTTTTCATCCATACGGCTACTTCTTTCATGCCTTCGTGAAGATTCCTTTTGGCGGTGTTGGGGTCTTTGGTGAGGGAAAGGATCAGCTGGGTGTCGTCAGCGTAGGAGATGATGTTAAGGTTGTGTTGACGCGCGATGGAAGCGAGTGGACTCATGTAAACGTTGAAGAGGGTGGGACTGAGTGATGATCCTTGTGGTACACCGCAGATGACTTCGGTGGCTTCTGATTTGAACGGGGGAAGTCGGACTCTCTGAGTTCTTCCAGCTAGGAATGAGATGATCCAGTCCAAGGCTTTTTCTTTTATGCCAATGTTGCTGAGGCGTTGTATGAGGGTGCTGTGACAGACAGTGTCGAAGGCGGCGGAGAGGTCGAGTAGAATGAGGGCCACTGTTTCTCCGTTGTCCAGTAGTGTTCGGATGTCGTCTGTTGCTGCGATGAGGGCGGTTTCAGTGCTGTGTTTGGCTCAAAAGCCGGACTGTGAGGGATCGAGGGAGTTGTTGGATTCAAGGAAGGCGGCGAGCTGGCTATTGACGGCTTTCTCAATGACTTTGGCCGGGAATGGGAGGAGGGATATGGGGCGGTAGTTTTTAAGTTCAGAGGGGTCTGCAGTGGGTTTCTTCAGGAGGGCGCTGAGTTCGGCATGTTTCCAGCTTTCTGGGAAGGTAGCAGAGTTGAACGAGCAGTTGATGACATCACAGAGATGGGGTGCGGTGATGGAGTCAGATTTGTTGAAGATGTGGTGGGGGCATGGGTCGGTTGGCGAGCCAGAATGGATGGAGTTCATTAGGCGGATGGTGTCTTCAGTGGTGATTGGGTTCCAGGTGCTGAGGTTGTTAGAGGGCGGTTTGGGTTCTGAGGGGGGTGGAGAGGATTGTTTGTTGGAGCTGTTTTCGAAACTGTTATGTATGTCTGCAATTTTGTTGAAGAAGAAGGAGGATAACGAATCGCAGAGGTCTTGGGAGGGAGTGATGTCGTTTGAGGCTGCGGTGGGGTTGGTGAATTCTTTGACGATGATGAATAGTTCCTTGCTGTTATGGGCGTTGTTGTCGAGTCGGTTCGTGAATGCTGATTTCTTGGTGGATCGAATCAGCTGGTGGTGTTTGCTGGTGGCTGCCTTGAAGGTGGTCATGTTGTCGGTGGTTGGGTTTTTTCTTCATGTTTTCTCGAGAGTACAGCATAGCTTCTTGGATATCTTAAGGTCATCGTTGAACCAGGGGGCCTTTTTGCTGTCTTGTTTGGTGTGATGGTTTTTCAAGGGTGCTAATTCGTCAGCGCTGTGAGTGATCCATTGTTTGAAAAGGGGTCACAACCGCACCATCCCTATCCTTATAGCAATCCTAGAGAAAGCTGACCTAGAGAAGGAATCTGTTTCAGGTCCTCCAAGTAAGGTAGGAGAGGGAAACCCCCTGATAACATTGATGTCCCAGAAGTTGATCCTGAAGAGGTAGACGAGGATGAGGATGGAGATGAGTCAGATGACCAAAGGGGGGATGGCCAGGTTCAAGTCAGAGTACTGAACCAGGCCAACTTAAGCCTACATGGGAATGGAGAGGGTGTCCACCTTTCCAGGCCCAACAGTAGACTTAACTATGGCAATAGAAGGATTAGATCTCCCTCCAGAGACTCTAATCATTCTAATGCCTCAAGGGGATCTCAAAGGGGAATGACTTCCCCCCAGAGAAGAGAACATGAAGCTCGGATGAGAGCTGTCCAACTCCAGATAGAGAAGGAAGAGGTAGCCCTGGCCCAAGCTAAACTTGCTTTAGCAAGGGAGCAAAAATTAAGTGGATTAGATTCCACTGGTGGCAGCAACATTATCCCTAGAGATAAAGACAGGTCCTATGATCATAGAAACCTGAGCAAGATTGTGCCCTCCTACAGAGATGGGGATGACATCCACAAGTGGATAACTGCTCTTGAGAGAGCCTGCATGGTATAGCAGGTTCCTCAAGACCAGTGGGCTGCAATCTTATGGCTCTCCTTTTCTGAGAAAGGGAGAGATAAGCTCCTCACTGTTAGACAGGAGGATGCAAAGAACTACACTGTCCTGAAGAGTGCTCTAATTGATGGGTTTGGCTTAACCACTGAACAGTACAGGTTAATGTTCAGAGACACCCAGAAGACACAGACACAGGACTGGGCTTATATTTGTAGATTGTGATACTAAGGCTCTGGAAGGTTGGTTGCTTGGCAGCAAAGTACATGACTATACAGGATTGTATAATTTGATTATGAGGGAGCAGATCCTTAGAAATTGTCAAAACCAGCTTTTACACCAGCACCTGGTGGACTCAGATCTGACCTCTCCACAATAATTGGGTAAGAGGACAGACAAATGGGTCAGAACCAGGATTAGACCTATAAATCAGGGTAATGACCAGAAGAAGGAGTCTACCAAGCCTCAAGAAAAAGGTGGGGATAAATCTAAAGACAAGACTTCCCCAGGGCCCCAAAACTCCAAGGATGGGAATGGGTCCCAAGACACTACCTCTACGCAGAAAAAGCCTTATTGTCATGCGTGTAAAAAGCCTGGCCATTGGAAGACTGACAGCAGTTGCCCTAAGGCCAACAATAGGAGAATATTCCTCCAGGTAATACTCCAACACCTCCTGTTACTACTAGTAGTAATCCCCAGGAGGTGGGAGTGACCTCAAGAATTTGGTTGGGTATACTTGGGGAACTCAGGTGGACTCTGGCCTAACCAGGTCCCCTACCACAGCTACTCTTGTCTGTGAAAATGGCATGGGGTTTGCCAACTTCACTGCTTGTCCCAACACTTTGGACAAGTACAGACAGGAGCCCCTCATCAATGGTCTGAAAGTTGCGGCCTTCAGAGACACAGGGGCTAGCATCACTATGGTGACTGAGAGCCTAGTCCCCTCAAGGCAACTTCTACCTGGAGCCACATACCAGGTGATCAACATTGATGGAGTGCATAAAGATCATCCCATGGCAGTGGTAAATCTCAGCTGGGGAGGTGTCACTGGCCCCAAGAGAGTGGCAGTGTCATCAAACTTGCATGTAGATTGTCTACTGGGGAATGATCTAGAAATCTCAGCCTGGGGTGAGGTTGAACAAGAAACCCATTCTAGAATGGTAAATCTCCATGGAAAGGTCAGTGGGGCTGTGATGACCACAGCCCCAATCCAAGATGTCCACCCTGAACAGGTCAGGAGGACTGTGCCAGTCTCAGCCCAATCTCAAGCAGATTCCTTCCCTGAACAGGTTAGCAGGGCTGTGATGGTAACAGCCCATACCCAAACTGAGACCCTTCCTGAAAAGGTTGGTGGGGCTGTGATGGCCACAGCCCAAACTCAAACTGATTCATGTGTTGTGAAGCCTGAAACTATGGATCACTCCACACAAACAGAGAGCATTGAGGAGGAAGAGAAATCTCCCTCCCACCAGACTTTAGGAAAGGATCAGCCTCCTCAGGGAACTGATCTTACCCCTGGTGAAGGAACTGCCCCAGAGGTGGTTAGGCCTAGCCTGACAGAGTCCCTGATGTCAGTGGACCCTTCCCAGGTGGGACTCAGTCTGGAGCAGGTAACCTGCCCCTCTCTAGCCTGCCTCAGTCAGCCCAGGGCTGTAGAGGTCAGGGAGGCCAGTGGTGGACCCCAAAGGGCCCCCTGTCCAAAAGAACCACCCCATCAGCAGATTAGGGACACCAAAGCTAGCAGCCCTAGCAAGGTGAAAAAGTTAACAAGCATTTACAATGCAATGGTTTTGCCTTTGACAAAGTTAGAGCGATTGGCATTGTCAATGACACATTTTTTATTTATGTGTTGGTTTTGAAAACAGATAAATGAATGCCATTAATGCCATTGTCATTTACAATGCCAATAGTGTAATCTCACGCAAATGGACGATGGTTACAAAAAATTTTGAAAAGTGCTCTATAGAATCAGGAGGAGTCGGGGAGGGATAATGAATAGAGATAGAGCCAAGAAGGAAAAACAAATTAGGGTGAGAGAGAGTGGTGCATTGGAGAGAGTTAGCAGTGTGTTGAAGGGAGAGTGAGTGACGGGATGACAGAATGAGCAGAAGAAAGAGAGGCAGTGAGAGAAGGAGAGTGTTGTGAAAGGGAAGAGTGAGTGACGGGATGAGAGTAAGATCAGAAGAGAGAGAGGCAGTGAGAGAAGGAGAGTGTGGTGAAAGGGAAGAGTGAGTGACGGGATGAGAGTATGAGCAGAAGAGAGAGAGGCAGTGAGAGAAGGAGAGTGTAGTGAAAGGGAAGAGTGAGTGACGGGATGAGAGTATGAGCAGAAGAGAGAGAAGCAGTGAGAGAAGGAGAGTGTGGTGAAAGGGAAGAGTGAGTGACGGGATGAGAGTAAGAGCAGAAGAGAGAGGCGGTGAGAGAAGGAGAGTGTGGTGAAAGGGAAGAGTGAGTGACGGGATGAGAGTAAGAGCAGAAGAGAGAGAGGCAGTGAGAGAAGGAGAGTGTGGTGAAAGGGAAGAGTGAGTGACGGGATGAGAGTATGAGCAGAGGAGAGAGAGTTGGTGAGAGAAGGAGAGTGTGGTGAAAGGGAAGAGTGAGTGACGGGATGAGAGTATGAGCAGAAGATAGAGGCAGTGAGAGAAGGAGAGTGGTGAAAGGGAAGAGTGAGTGACGGGATGAGAGTATGAGCAGAAGTCCTGCATCCTGGGAGCTGCATGACTGCAGAGCCAGGACCTGCCAGTGGCACCGCTGACCCCCTGCCACTCCTCGGGTTCCCCACAAAGCTCAGCCTGGGATGCGGCCCCACCGGTCGGCACTGCTGCTGCTGGCAGCGATGTTCCTGCATTGCGAGGCAAAGTTCGAAGAGAGGAGCGAGTCCCAAGGGAAGAGACGGTGTAATACTTGACTTGACTGGGCAATGGAAGGGACAAACTCAAGCTGGACAGTCCAAATAAAAGCAAGAAAATGTGAGGTACAAAGCCACTGGCAAGCAATGGGTGAAATGCATTCTCATGGACGCTTTCCGAAGGTCCAAAAGATGTAGGCTTCGACCAAAAAAAACAACAAAAAAACACAATAGGTACGCCTGTCAAAGACACTCACCTAGCCAACAGAAAGCGTGTGGGGCCACAACACACAGGGCCTCTTGGTAGTTGTGTGACTACTGTTCGAAACAGAATGAGGGCATTCACACCCACCTTTCACTGCTGCTCTCTTCCTTTGAGCCTGTACACTGCTCTGCTGTCTTTTGGGAATGTTTGCGCTATGCAAACACAACACATGTACACACAGTAAAAGTGGCACACAGTAATGTATTCCATTTAGGGTTGAATTTATAAATAAGTGCAGGGGCCAAAAGATTTCTTTAGAGCCTGCCACTGGCACTTACAAATGCCATGTTACAAAAATACCAAGGCTGTCTAAACTGGATTCCACCTCACACCTTTCTTCCAGCAAGCCACACTGCCTGTCTCTTCATCTCACTTCGCAGTTTCTTTTCCATCCATGCTTTCTCATTTATCACAATTTCCCTATTTTTTCTCTTCCTCCTTTCTTCCTCTCCTTCCGGTCTCTCCCACTCTAGATGAAGTCCGAGCACTGCCCAGGTGAGCTACGGAGCTTCTCCCATATGGTGGAGTTAATAGGGGCGTGAAGAGTATGCTGCCACCCGTCCGCCGGAGGGGCCCCCCGCTCCCGATGCCACTGCTAGGCAGTACACATTAAAGCTTTTAAAAAAATAGTTGTATATAGCGCTAACGAAACCCGAAGGGGTTAGAGCGCTTTAAATGAGCACATGCTGAGTTAGAGACGGACACATTCATGTTGTTAGGCACGGGGAGATTAAGCATCCTGCCGAGACTCGAACCCGGTTTCCCAGCCTCCACTGTCAGTGCCTGATTTGCTACAATACTATATCTTATTTTAGGCAGGAGACCGGGAAATAATTTTTCCAGGTGCATACCAACATTTTTGCCGCAGTCTACATCTGCAGTCCCAGAATGCTCTAGCAAAATAATCCTCATCATAGCAACGGGAGGGGGGTTTTGAAGAAGGGCGGGGGATTAAACCGTTCCTTGAGCAAAACTTTCATTCATTTTGGGCTAAAACAATGGTGTCCACAATACTGAGCTAGAATTGGAAAATCGTGCTTCTAAAATGTAGAGTGATGAATTAGTTGTTTAAAAAGGACCTGCAAGAAGAGTAAATCAAGCCAGCTGACAGGTTTGAACCCTCAGGCTCATGCGTATCCCCATGAGAACCCGAGACCAAGTGAAAAAAAATGCATTAGCCACGCGCTTAAATGCAATACATGCACGGTGCACATTGTGTGAAACTCTAGGACCGAGACCAAGTGAAAAAAATGCATTAGCCACGCGCTTAAATGCAATACATGCACGGTGCACATTTTGTGAAACTCTAGGACAATGGGCCCGGACAAAGCATTCACACCAGCTAATCTCCCTGATCCCGTTGTTCAGGTCTTAACAGGTACTTAGTGGACTTAAAAAAGGCAAGGTTTCGTTCCATTGTGCAGTTCTCTGGTCTTGGTGCGCTTCGCAGCGCTCTCGTATGTCCCGTACGGCTTCAACGGAGGTGCCCTACTAAAGCTCACGCTTCTCGCGTGAGCCGGCGTACGACGCGAACACTGTGGAAGGCAGGTGTGAGGCGTACCAGCAACCGTATCAGAAGCGCACTGTTCTCAGTGCGCCGTTGCAGCGTACGCCTCTTACTGGCTGGTAAGGTGCGCACAGTCTCGCTGGCCAGAGCAAAGGGGGCGAGGCGTACCTGGTGACGCGTCCGGCTGGCTTTAGATGCAGAAGGGGTGTGGCTGTGTCCCAGGTGCTCGGATGCAGAATACGAAGCGCCCAGTTCTCTTCCTGCATTGATCTATGAAAAGCAAAAAGAAAAAAAATCACCTTTCATCACACATTGGATTCCTTTATACTGACTTATTCTTTGCTATGTACTTCACCCGTTCCGATGTGCGACTGTATGCACCACTTAAAGGTGGTCGCGCTCATACGCTACATGAATCGCGCTGTCCGTTTTCCATTTCACTGGCGACCGAGTGTCACTCACGTTATTCATGATTATGTGTGCCTTCAAAATCAGCGTGCTTCTTGTTTGAAAAAAGTTTCTTTTTGATAGCTCGGACCTTTACGAAAGTGACTTTGTCAGCAAGTCATCACTTGTCTGTTCGTCACAATATAAACAAATTCTTTGTCGGCGGTCTTGAGCAGGAAGGCGGGTGCCGGCTCAATGCCGGACCAGATTCGGGGGGCGTTCCTGAGGGCTTTTGGCTGACGTAGCGTGACGTCGCCAAAAGCCAAAAATGCTCGGGAACGCCCCCGAATCTGGTCCGGGATTGACGGACAGAGCCGTCTCCCAATGGCTAGCCTCCATTTATGGAGCTAGCCAATGGATGAGTGGGGACGGTCCAGTCCCCACACACAGAAATCATTAAGTTTTTCCTAGCGCATGCGTACTTCGTACGCATTGGCTAGGCAAAACCTAAAAACTCCTGAGGGAACTCCCTTAAAACTTAGTTTGGAGCCTCCCCCAGATGGATTCTGTTGGGCACAGCCAAACCTGGGACCCAAAGGCCCCAAACCTGAACTGTCCCCCCAGTAAGCCAACAAAAGGGACCCGGCCTCCAGCTTTAGGTAGCCGGAGGTTGACCCTGAGAGCACAGTGCAACTCAGTCATGGAAAGAAAGGCATCCATGGTGGATAGTGATTGGAGGAAGCTGAGCCCTACATTAGTGGAGCCTCACTTCAATACTACCTTCCCACCCCAGCCTTTTACTTTGCCAAAACACACCACAGGTAGTGATTCCCTATGGTGGAGACCCTCTGATACCCCTAGGGTGAGGGATTGCTTAGTGGACCATGAGACAAGGGGTAACCATGCCTGTGCAGGTACTTCCTTATATGGCCACTTAGGTAATATAGGCTTACCTGGTCATGGATAGCCTTATGGGGGGGGGGGGGGTTATGTAGGAAGGTGGATACCTGACTATGGTTACCCCAGATTTTTTGCCTAGTGTTTAGCTGGTTTTCGACTTAGTTTGCCTGGGACCCTGCTAATCAGGGCCCCAGGCTATCTGCTCTCTCTGTAAAATGGACTCCATGTACCCTAGGTACATCTCCAATTGGACATTGGGTCACCTTATCAGCCCCTGTACAGTGTGCCATAGGTACCCAGGGCATAGGTGTATCCAAGGCCTACCAGGGGCTGCAGCATATCTTTTGCCACCCCTGGCTGGCTATCCAAACTGACACAACTGGCTGATCACTCAGATGGGGCAAGGCCGTGTAATCACCCCTTGCTTAGATATAGTATACCTATATCTAAACCTATATCTGGACACATATATACCTATAAGTCACATCTATGGCAGGCCTTAACAATCCTGGAGGCAGAGTGCTTGGTTGTATGTGAGATAGCGCTCTAGCATGAGCTGAGCCTGTCTGCAGCTGTCGGGTCCAACTCCCTTAGCTGTTCCGGAATATTGCCATACCATATACTCTTAAGTGCATTATGATCCTCGCGGTTATCTGCTAACTTTTGTTTGGCTTTATTAAAACATGTCGTGTAAGGTGTCATACTCTTTGGAATACTACCCCCTCGCCAGTCCTGGCGACGGGGGTAGCATTCCACCCTTCTAGAGGGAGAAGACATGTTACTTTGCTGAAACAATGTTAAATCCAACCAAAGCCCCAGCATCACAAAATGGATGCTGCTGCCACAGACACGAGTCTGGCCTCCTGCTGCTGACCGAAACTCCGGCAGGGGAGGCCTGGACAATAGATATCCTGTCACAGGGAGGTGTTACACCACCCCAGACAGGAAATAGTGGATTGTAGCAGGGAGGGTTGAATGAAACTAGACACTGCCTGGGGAGCACAAGGCTTCCCATGCATAGTCCAGTTCAAACCGGTGCTGGGACACTCCAGTCCCAGCTCTGGCACGTAACTGGACAAAGGGAAAGGGGTGTAACCACCCCCTTCCTGGGTTCCACCCATAGGAGGGACCTAGCAGGTAATCCAGCCCCTTGATTTGGAATAAAGGTAGGAGCTGTGCCCAGGAGCATTAGATTATCCTGAATGAAACATTGATACAGAACTCTGGACCCTTCGACATCCCACTCAACGTGGAAGACGGAAGAATCTCCCTTGTGGTCAAGGAGTGACCACCCTGTGCAAACAGGCACCATCCAGTGCCCAACGGTTTGCTTTGATGCAGTTCCCGCCAGAACTCGAGCAACAGAGATCAACAAGACCCAGTTTCTCTGACTTCTAACAGCCCGATCCACAGTCCCAGTCAATCTGAGACTTGTGAAGGCAAGGTGAAGCGTGGAGCCAGCCATCTTGGAAAGACAGCAAAGTGCTGACCGTGCATCTTCAGTGGCACCCTAAAAGCTGTGCATTAGAGTTTGAGAAGCCCCTGCCCCGAGCAGCTTGTGCACCGAAGTTCTCCCCTCCACACTCATCGAGTGCTGCGTGGGGCCCTTTTGCATTTTCCTGCTTGACACATTGGTCCGGTCGCTTGCCCGTTGGCTTATGGCCCCAGAACCAAGGAACCTTGAAATTTACACTGCTAGTCTGATTGCTCCAGACTTGCCCTCGCTCCTCTGAAAAGGAGCCACCGCTCTGACCTTGCTGGTCCGAGTAAGAAGCGATCTTCAAATCCTGAGTGGGTTGGTCTTGCCAAGGCTTGTTACCTCCGATCCGGAAGCCGGCACCGCCAACAGCGAGAACCTTTGTGGGACAAAAGGTTCTCCACTCCTGGTCATCGTCGATGCCCCAGAGTCTACATGGCAGCGGAGACAAGCTTCACAAGCAACCACCTGATTGTACCCGACATTGCCTGGTTCCTTCCTGGTTCCATCCTGGTCACTGGCTAGTGACCCAGACTCTGTCCCCTCTGCTTTCAGGTACTCTACATCTTCGATCCACCCATGGATCCAACCGGACTCTTCCCTCCTGGCCGCCTGCAGCATCTTCATCTCCAGGCTCCATAGATCTACACGACGAAACCCGACACACTTTGGCACCTATGCACCCGCTTCCTGTGGGTGAGGTAACGATCTAACACCGGTGCTCCTGTAGTGGTTTACACCTCTAGTGTGGTAATTCTATTACAGTCGGAAGACTTCCAAAAGAGTAACTCTTTAACTTTTACGCGCCATTGACTTTGCATTTGTGCATGCGTGTGCTTTAGGCACTGCACCTGTGTCCCGCGGGCCTCTCCCGACTTCATCACTGCTAGTCCCGAGTAGTCCCAGCGGTTCACAATGCCCTAGGCCTTACCATTGTTCGAGAGGAGGTACTTATACCACTATTTTAGTATATGGTTTGAGTGGCCACCGGGCCTATCCAAAATTGTGCAACTTTTGAATGTTTAACTGTGCTTTTGTTTAAACGCTTGTGCCTCTGCACTCATAAAGAGTACAGAGGATTATTCTAGTAATAAATACATATATTTTTATAATATATAACTTGTGTGGTGTCCTTTCATTTGATATTACAGGATTGCATATGGTAAAACAGCTGGCTTCACATGCCCTCTTGAGTTTAGCCTAAGACTGCTTAGTCCATGCTACCCCTAGGATAGCTTGTCTATAAGGTTGACTTTACAACCACCACCATAAGGGATTGTTTGGACTGATACAAGGTGCCCACAGAATTGTGGACATCATACATCAGGCCAACTTCTCACATTCATGCTGCTAAGCTGAGCTGCTGCTGGAGTCGGGGATTAAAGCGTGAGCCCAAACTGTGTGTCATATGCTGTGAAGTCATGTGCTCTAGCTGCTGTGCCACATCTGTGCAAGTAGTGTCAGCATGTAGTTATAGGTACTTGGATAAACTTATGTTTAGAAATTTGTAGTTTGTGTATGGTGCTTAGGTGGTGTTGTATAGGGAGTGCGAAGGTAAATCAATACAGTATTTGTAAAGCGCAAACTAGTCACCCCTATTGGTGAGTAGAGCTGGGGATGAAAGCGAGAGGTCTATGCTGCAAAGTGAGATGGTCTGACTGCTGCGCCACAGCTGTGTGGAGAAAACATTTTGGCGAGGGTGCGGGAGTTGGCGTTATATGGCCCTGAAATAGCGGACCTAAATTGTAAGTTATAGGATGGCTCTAAAAAGATCCCTTTTGTTCTTTAGTTGGAGCTACATATATGTGCGGATGCACAGCTTCAAGTTATTCAGGAAAACTTGATTCGAAGTGTACTCCATCACTTCTGTTTATATCTGCCATATCAAAACGTTGGTTTTTGTTGTAGATGGAGCCCATTTTGTGGTCTCTGAGGTATGCAGATACAGCTTTGTTGACTTTTTTCCGAGATTTTTCAATCTGAGGACAAAATTGTTTAGACCATTTCCACTTCTGTCTTTGGCATATATTGGAATATACAAAGACAGTTCGAGGCAAAAATAACATCAACTGTCCAAAGGTGCCCTTCATAAGCATTTCCAAACCTACCCCAGTCAATGTGCCTAGGTCGTTTCCACCAAAGTGCACAATCATGAGGTCGAGGTGTTGGAGATGCAAACAGGTTTTAACCAAAGGCAACAATTGGTGCCACTTCAATCCTCTCTGTCCAAACCATTTAATGTCCACATTTTGTAAACCAAGGTCTAAGTCAATACGTCTCTGTTCTGCATACCTCTTGCACCAGAAAACGTAGCTATGTCCTACGATCCACACTATCATTTTGAAGGTATGGCTGGAAGGTATGGAAAGATGTCTGTAGCTCATGCAGTTCCTTCGTAGAATAAGAGATATGTTTAAAGATGGGAAACTAGTTTCTTTTTGCATACAAAACGGTACGGGAGATTAAAAGCATTGTTTTTTAAAAGTAGGGTGCACATTCCTTTTGTGGAAAAGTATCTTTGTGATTGGTTAAGAAAAAGCAGTTTGCACATGGAGTACATATTATAGGATAAAATTTGCCCAACTCAACCACACCTGCTACTTGCATTTAGAAGGCACAGTTCGAACTTACAACAATTGTGAACTTTTAACCTGCACGTGCCGTTAAATGTTCGAGAAAATGTTGCAAAGGCATATCGTTAGGTTTAAAAAGACTTTTAACCCTCAAGGTGTTGTAGAATGTTCTAGAAAGTGTGTTGATAGATTAGCTTGCATTTCTGACTTCGATTTGTACTTGAATATTAAAAAAACTATTTACATGGAAAAGTAGAAAGACAGTAATAGAGAGAAGTTTTGAAAGCTAAAAGAATCTAGGAACTATTGTAATTTTTTCTTGATAGTTATCACTGTTAACGGTCTGAAAGTGCGGTGTTGCTCAGAGTGGCATGGTGGTGATATGATATGGTGCTACACTCGGTTATGAAACCGAGAGTCTAAACCGTGAGGTCATTGCAGTAAAGTGATGTGGTCTGGTGTTTGTAGCATACATGTGCAAGTAGTGTTCATAGGCATTTATACCATACAGGGAGTAGGAAGCTAACTACTGACCGCTACTGTGTGTTGATAGTATACCAGAAGCGGGAAGCGAAGTAGTTACACCTACTTTTGGATGAAACCAAGCTGATTGCTATAAAGTGATGGGCTTTGGGTGCTGTAGGATACTCGCCCCTGTAGTATAAGTGTGTAAGTAGTGTTAGTATGCGTTTATAGTATATAGGGAGGGAGAAGCGAACTACTCACCCCTACTGGTGTGAAGACTCAGGGATTAAACCGTGAGCCTAAATTGTGAGCTCATTGCTGTACAGTGATGTGCTCTGGGCGCTGTAGCATACCTGTGGAAGAAGTGTTAGTTTACATTTATACAATGTAGGGAGTGGGAAGCGAAAGACTTATCCCTACTGGTCTCAAGACTCATGGATGAAACCATGAGCTCATTGCCATAAAGTCATGTGCTCTGTGTAGTATTCCATTGTAAGTCATAGTAGAATGTTAGTATGTAATTCTACTACAATCTAAGTATGTAATGTTAGAATGTAGGGCTGTCATGAGGGGGAGTTTGTACACAGTGCTGGATTAGACGGTTGCGTTGCTGTCTGCTCCTGTTGGTGGTTGTTTCAGGTGTCTTGTTTTTTTTTGTAATAAATCTACTTATTGGATCCACTGCTGTCTGCCTCTTCACTACATAAATTTGGCGACGAGCGGGAGAAGGCAAAAAGAAGGCACCACTCACCAATATTTCAAAATTGCTTGCGTTGTGCTGAAGACCCGTTTTCTTCATGTAGCTGTTTCTACTAATGCCAGGGTCGTCGGCTCATTAAACTATGTCATCCAACTTCTGGTAGGATTTATATTTTTTGATTTTGCGCTTCCTCTGCTTCTTCACTACATTCCGGTCGCTGTACTCCACGTGTGTAAGTAGTGTTAGTATGCGTTTATACTAACAAATTCATCATGGTCCTAGGGAGGGCGACCTCTGAGGCGCAGCTCATACAATGTCCCAGCGTGTGCATATGCGGGACATTTGTGTTTGCTATTAGAGGGTGGTGCATGGCTTCCACCCTGTGATAGCAAATACTTGTTCGACTAGAAGCAAGAAGAGGAAAACCTGGTATCGCTGTAACAGAGGGGATGTGGATGGTAAAAATGGAGAGAAAAAAACAAAACAAAAAAATAGCGGGGTATCACCTGTTCTTTTAAATAAGGCCACTGGTGGGTAATGTTCCGTGTCCAATCCAATTATTATATTGCGCGGACTCTGTAGGACTGGTGATCCTAATGCCACATGCAAATTAGGCGCAGAAGGGCACAGAGATGTTTTGCAGCCTATAGGAGCGCCACCTTCCCGGGTATTGTTTAATAATTGTTCGAGGCCAACTGAAGTCCGGGGATTGCCAAACTCCAGGTCTTTATTTAAATATGCAGGGTGGGCCTCGGCAGTCCCTGAAGCCTCAGTGATCCTAGGCAGTGCCTTATTTGTTCTGTAATCACACGGGCAGTACTTATGGTGTTATAAAGTGATTCACTCATAGAACTCTTGCAGTTGTACAAATATCCAGGCTTCATTTGTCTAATAGTCAGTTAGATTATGTTTGGTGGGTGCACTCTAATATTAAATAATGTTGTCCTTAAAATCTCCTATAAACAGATGATTTTCAGAATAAATAATAGACACGTGTTGTCAGAGAAAGAAGACCTACACACTCAGTTATTTATTTGAAAAAAAGTAACCTTTATTAAAACAGAAATGTAACTTTAATAGAACAGTATAATAAAAAAACGTGGGTTGGACTCCAGTGGAAGCGGCGTGGGAAACCTGCAAGACAAAAATGAAACATAAGTATGTGTGCTATGTGGGAGAGGTAAAGAAAAGTAGTCCAAATGAAAGGACCATAGTGAGAATGGAAGGGAGGGGGAGTGGGTGGAAGGTAGAAGGGGAGGGAGAGTCAAAAGAAGAGAGGGAGGAGGAGACAGAGCGTTGGCCTATTGCACCCAGCCCTTAGTGTTTACCCTCCATCACCCATTTGTCTAGGAAGCTGGGGTCAGCGTGAAAGAGTGTGGTTCAGCAAGTCCTTAAAATTAAATACATGAGGCCAGAGGTTATGGGCCATTTTATCATGGAAGGGCGATAACATTATCGCCGCTTTAGTGGCAGGAAACTGCCGCTAAAGCGGCGATAAGGGGTTGATAATATGCCCTTGTGAATTCCCTTAGAAGCCCCAGGTTCTGGTGTAAGCCTGGTCTTCTATGGAATTCACAAGGGCATATTATCAACCCCTTTGCGTCGCTTTAGTGGCAGTTTCCTGTCGCTAAAGTGATGATAATGTTATCGCCGTTCTTTGATAATATAGTCCTACATTATTAGCTACGGGAAAATCGCTTGCATGCACCACTGCACCCAGGGTGCTGCACCCCAACCCCTTCCCCCATACTGTGCTCAAATGTAGGCCTTGCACACAGAGGTGTCACTGCTCACCTGTCACCACTGGTGTGTCCCACAATGCGTTGGTGCAAGCTCCTAGTTTGTGGTACGTTTGTACAGTAGATCAGGTCTCCGGTCGGGGACGGTGTCTTGATACCACGTTGGAAGGTATCAGAATGCCAGGGCATCATTGCAGGGTCAGCTCCTGCTTCACCCTTTTTGTGGCAATCAATGGAATGTCTAAAAAGGGAGAAGTAATTTAATGGTGGAAACGTCTGGAGGAAAATGAAGGTTTATTTCAAGCTTGATAGAAAATAGGAGTTGAGTGCATCCTTCGTTTTTGAAGTACGATCTACCAACTGTTAGTGGTAATCGTGGTTCAAAGAGGAGTTGGAGAGCACAAGAATACACAAGGTTAAATAATAATATGTTATACCAATGTTCACACACAAAGGAACAGAACGCACGCTAGAAGCATAATGTGCGCATGTAATGCAGTGGCGAGAGCCTTTGTGTTTGTACAGTTAGTAAGGAGCTCACTGCAGTGTCCTAAAAGCCAATGCCCCATTTCTGATTCAAGCAAGCCGGGCCGAAGAGGCTGAAATGCCAGAAACTGGTCCCCGGTAGCTTGTCTCCTTTCTGGTAAAGAATTGGCTTGGTAGTTTAGTCTGCCCTGTTCCCATGATGCACTGGGCCAGGGACAGACTGATTTGCATATAGCCAGATTCTGAGCTGGGATGGGGCAGTGAGATAAATAACGGTGATGGATCAAGCCCTGATCTTTGGACTGGGTAAGAGTGGTCTGCTCAATTCAGACACTCTGTTCATCACCACCCCCTTTTGTAAATCGATTTTGGCCACTATAGGTGTGGCAGGGTATACTCAGACATGAGTCCCTTTCTCACTGCTCCATCAGGATTCAAGCAAGCCGGGCCGAAGAGGCTGAAATGCCAGAAACCGGTCCCCGGTAGCTTGTCTCCTTTCTGGTAAAGAATTGGCTTGGTAGTTTAGTCTGCCCTGTTCCCATGATGCACTGGGCCAGGGACAGACTGATTTGCATATAGCCAGATTCTGAGCTGGGATGGGGCAGTGAGATAAATAACGGTGATGGATCAAGCCCTGATCTTTGGACTGGGTAAGAGTGGTCTGCTCAATTCAGACACTCTGTTCATCACCACCCCCTTTTGTAAATCGATTTTGGCCACTATAGGTGTGGCAGGGTATACTCAGACATGAGTCCCTTTCTCACTGCTCCATCAGGATTCAAGCAAGCCGGGCCGAAGAGGCTGAAATGCCAGAAACCGGTCCCCGGTAGCTTGTCTCCTTTCTGGTAAAGAATTGGCTTGGTAGTTTAGTCTGCCCTGTTCCCATGATGCACTGGGCCAGGGACAGACTGATTTGCATATAGCCAGATTCTGAGCTGGGATGGGGCAGTGAGATAAATAACGGTGATGGATCAAGCCCTGATCTTTGGACTGGGTAAGAGTGGTCTGCTCAATTCAGACACTCTGTTCATCACCACCCCCTTTTGTAAATCGATTTTGGCCACTATAGGTGTGGCAGGGTATACTCAGACATGAGTCCCTTTCTCACTGCTCCATCAGGATTCAAGCAAGCCGGGCCGAAGAGGCTGAAATGCCAGAAACCGGTCCCCGGTAGCTTGTCTCCTTTCTGGTAAAGAATTGGCTTGGTAGTTTAGTCTGCCCTGTTCCCATGATGCACTGGGCCAGGGACAGACTGATTTGCATATAGCCAGATTCTGAGCTGGGATGGGGCAGTGAGATAAATAACGGTGATGGATCAAGCCCTGATCTTTGGACTGGGTAAGAGTGGTCTGCTCAATTCAGACACTCTGTTCATCACCACCCCCTTTTGTAAATCGATTTTGGCCACTGTAGGTGTGGCAGGGTATACTCAGACATGAGTCCCTTTCTCACTGCTCCATCAGGATTCAAGCAAGCCGGGCCGAAGAGGCTGAAATGCCAGAAACCGGTCCCCGGTAGCTTGTCTCCTTTCTGGTAAAGAATTGGCTTGGTAGTTTAGTCTGCCCTGTTCCCATGATGCACTGGGCCAGGGACAGACTGATTTGCATATAGCCAGATTCTGAGCTGGGATGGGGCAGTGAGATAAATAACGGTGATGGATCAAGCCCTGATCTTTGGACTGGGTAAGAGTGGTCTGCTCAATTCAGACACTCTGTTCATCACCACCCCCTTTTGTAAATCGATTTTGGCCACTATAGGTGTGGCAGGGTATACTCAGACATGAGTCCCTTTCTCACTGCTCCATCAGGATTCAAGCAAGCCGGGCCGAAGAGGCTGAAATGCCAGAAACCGGTCCCCGGTAGCTTGTCTCCTTTCTGGTAAAGAATTGGCTTGGTAGTTTAGTCTGCCCTGTTCCCATGATGCACTGGGCCAGGGACAGACTGATTTGCATATAGCCAGATTCTGAGCTGGGATGGGGCAGTGAGATAAATAACGGTGATGGATCAAGCCCTGATCTTTGGACTGGGTAAGAGTGGTCTGCTCAATTCAGACACTCTGTTCATCACCACCCCCTTTTGTAAATCGATTTTGGCCACTATAGGTGTGGCAGGGTATACTCAGACATGAGTCCCTTTCTCACTGCTCCATCAGGATTCAAGCAAGCCGGGCCGAAGAGGCTGAAATGCCAGAAACCGGTCCCCGGTAGCTTGTCTCCTTTCTGGTAAAGAATTGGCTTGGTAGTTTAGTCTGCCCTGTTCCCATGATACACTGGGCCAGGGACAGACTGATTTGCATATAGCCAGATTCTGAGCTGGGATGGGGCAGTGAGATAAATAACGGTGATGGATCAAGCCCTGATCTTTGGACTGGGTAAGAGTGGTCTGCTCAATTCAGACACTCTGTTCATCACCACCCCCTTTTGTAAATCGATTTTGGCCACTATAGGTGTGGCAGGGTATACTCAGACATGAGTCCCTTTCTCACTGCTCCATCAGGATTCAAGCAAGCCGGGCCGAAGAGGCTGAAATGCCAGAAACCGGTCCCCGGTAGCTTGTCTCCTTTCTGGTAAAGAATTGGCTTGGTAGTTTAGTCTGCCCTGTTCCCATGATGCACTGGGCTAGGGACAGACTGATTTGCATATAGCCAGATTCTGAGCTGGGATGGGGCAGTGAGATAAATAACGGTGATGGATCAAGCCCTGATCTTTGGACTGGGTAAGAGTGGTCTGCTCAATTCAGACACTCTGTTCATCACCACCCCCTTTTGTAAATCGATTTTGGCCACTATAGGTGTGGCAGGGTATACTCAGACATGAGTCCCTTTCTCACTGCTCCATCAGGATTCAAGCAAGCCGGGCCGAAGAGGCTGAAATGCCAGAAACCGGTCCCCGGTAGCTTGTCTCCTTTCTGGTAAAGAATTGGCTTGGTAGTTTAGTCTGCCCTGTTCCCATGATGCACTGGGCCAGGGACAGACTGATTTGCATATAGCCAGATTCTGAGCTGGGATGGGGCAGTGAGATAAATAACGGTGATGGATCAAGCCCTGATCTTTGGACTGGGTAAGAGTGGTCTGCTCAATTCAGACACTCTGTTCATCACCACCCCCTTTTGTAAATCGACATTTCTGTAGGGCAGCGCTGCCTACTGGCTCAGGCCTACAGTACGGTCCAGCAGGTCTTTAACATTAGACCGATGTGACTGGATGAGGTCTAATATTAAAGACATTGGAGAAGTGTGGCTCAACGGTTAGAGGCGGCAGACCCAGAGGCAGAGGTCGGCCCCGACCAGGGTTCAATTCCCGACGCCGCCGGGTGCAGGACCAATGTCAGCGGGCCCGATAAATCTCGCCTCGGTGCCACTTTAACCATGGGGTCCCACCCTGCAACTCTGGCAATAGCTTGCTTAATCTCCACTCTGGCCCCATCACCGCCGGGGAACCCTGGCTGCACCTTGGGGATGGCCAGTAAAGGGACCATCTCACAGGGAAAGCCAGGACGGATTCCCCAGTGGTACAGCGCTGGGACGCTCCAGGGTAACCACGTGCTCTATAAATCCAACATTCATTCATTCATTCATTCATTCATTCATTACGCACGGCAACATCGCTTTTTTGCACGTGCACACTCAGGGTGATGCACCTAACCCCTTTCGCAGCATCACGCTCAACAGGTGTCTGTAGGGCAGCGCTGCCCCTAGGCTAAGGCCTATCTTATGGTACAGCAGATCTTTAAAATAAGGCAGAAATGTGACTGAATGAGATCAAAGATCACATCATAACACAGAGCAATATATCGCTTATTCGCACGTGCGCAGCCAGGCTGATGCATCCCACCCCTCCCTGAGCACCGCACTCAAGAGGTGTCTGTAGGGCAGCCCTGTCCGCTGGCTCAGGCCTACAGGGTCCAGGAGGTCTTTAAAATGAGACAGAGATGAGAATGAGGTCAGAGATCACATCATTACGCACGGCAACATCGCTTGTTCGCACCTGCACACTCAAGGCTAACGCAGCCCATCCCTTCCACAGCACGCGCACAATTGGAACCCCTGTGGACCCAGGTCCCACTGCTTACCTGCTGTCATTGTTGTGTGAGCAAACACTACAGGCAGCAGTGCTCACAATTCAGATGGAGTGTTGATTACAGGATAGTGTACACCTCATGGATCCCTTTTGTAGACGACGGTCAGTAGGGCTCACAATTTAGAGCCCGTGTTGATTGCCAGGATGGTGTACACCTCATGGATCCATTTCTTTTTTTTATTGCGCATTGTGATATTCGAGGTGGATGCGCAATATCACCTGAGGCAGTGTGGAAGAAAAGGGACATGTGGTGTCATGGTTATCCTATTTATACGTCTGCAAAGTGAGCTGGGCTTGCGTACGACAGGCCAGCTTAGGGGTGTGAATAATTATTCTGGGGACCTGGGCGTTGTTCAGTTCTTGTCTGGCCAGGAAGTGTACTTATGTGTGTTTCTTTTGTAGTTTTGACCTCGCAGAGTGTGCAATTTAGATTATTGTAGCATGTGTCAGGAGGGCGGAAACTATCGTTAATGAGATGGCATGTGATCTAGGGTGTGCAGTCTGCCCGTGGCTGATGATAATCCTTAGAGCCAACAATCCCCATGCCGAACGGCAGCACAATAATTTGCACACACAGGGCCCGAATCACAGAACTAACTTAAGACAAAATCCTAAACTTGCTACCATTTTGGTATTCACAGAAGGCACTTACTCATTTTGGTATTCACATAAGGTACTTACTCATTTCGGTATTCACAGATGTTAGGAGTCCTAACTTTAGGACTCCTAAATGCCTTCTGTGAATACCAAAAGTCTTAAAATTAGGATTTTTCTCAGTTTACTAGTAGTAAAGTTAGGAGTCCTAACTTTAGGACTCCTAAATGCCTTCTGGGAATACCGAAAGTCTTAAAATTAGGATTGTTCTCCGTTTACTAGTAGTAAAGTTAGGACTCCTAACTTTAGGACTCCTAAATGCCTTCTGTGAATACCGAAAGTCTTCAAATTAGGATTTTTCTCTGTTTAGGAGTAGTAAAGTTAGGACTCCTAACTGTGTGCCATGTGTTTGTTGATCTTTCAAGCGATTCCACCTCCGCTTTCGGTTGCACCCGCCGTCAGTTCGGCTGGCCCTGGGTGGAATGGTGTTTTTTCTATTAATTTGGGCTGCCAGAAACGCCACTAACTGATACTGTCGACCGAGTGAGGTAGTTGCTTAGACAAAGCAGGAGTGTCTAATGCGTGGGGCACTCACAGGTGTGGAGCGGCAGGCGAGGGGACACAGGACCACAGCAGATGCAGCTGTCATTTATTCTCAACGATGGGTGCGCCATGAACATTGCGATTGGCAAGAAACAATCAAAATGAAGACGCCCCATCACGGGCCGTTCAATGGCCAAGGATACACCTTTTAAATGGCAGGACTGTTCAAAAGACTGTGGCTAATCATCGACGGCTTTTCTGCACTGATGAAGGCAGAAGCCAGAAACACGTCTGCGGATAGGACAAAGCCCCCTAATGCCCCGAGTGTGCACCGAAGTTGCCGTGTGTTTGTTGATCTTTTAAACAGTTCCACCTCCGCTTTTCGGTTGCACCCGCCGTGAGTTCCGCTGGCCCTGGGTGGAGTGGTGTTTTTTCTATTAATTTGGGCTGCCAGAAACGCCGCTAACAGATACTTTCGACCGACTGAGGTCGTTGCTTAGACAAAGCAGGAGTGTCTCTCTAATGCATGGGGCACTCACAGGTGTGGAGCGTCAGGCGAGGGGACACAGGGTCACAGCAGATGCGGATGTCATTTAATCTCAACGATGGGTGCGCCATGAGCATTGCGATTGGCAAGAAACAGCGGAAATGAAGACGCCCCATCGGGGGCCATCCATTGGCCAAGGATACACCTATTAAATGGCAGGACTGTTCAAAAGACTGTGGCTAATCATCAACGCTTTTCCGCACTGATGAAGGCAGAAGCCAGAAACGCGTCTGCGGATATGACAAAGCCCCCTAATGCCCCGAGTGTGCACCAAAGTTGATGTGTGTTTGTTGATATAGATATATATTTATATATATATGATAAGACTCCAAATGCTGTATCGAGCACCGTCATGAGAAACAGACACTTTTATACGCTGTTTGCTGGTGCAATGTAAAGTTCTTTATTCATTCATCAGTGCAGTTCTTAAGACGTGTTTCGGGGATCCCAGTCGCCTCACTCACATAAACGCCATTGTGCTGAACAACAAGTATTTTAAACCCACCCAGAAGGTCTTGTGATGGGCCGTCACTCAACTAATGGTGACCATAGAATAAATCCTATTTGTAGTTCACTATAGCGCACTGGCAATGCACATAGCGTAGCAAAATGTATTGAAAGTAGCAGCAATAAAGTGAATGACAGTGCGAATACTATTCTCATGTAACCAAATTCATTATAGTCTAAAAAATATATAGAAAGGTAGGCAGACAAAATATCGAATTTTTAATATCGACCTACAATAATATTGATGTTTTTTTTAATATCGAAGGGACAGAATATAGAAGCTAAGTAATATCGATTTTTTTAATATCGAAGGGACAGAATATCGATGGTAAGTAATATCGATTTTGTTAATATCGATTTAAGTAATATCGATGTTACTAATATTGATGTTAGTAATATCGATGTTACTAATATCGATTTTTATATGATTTTTATGTATATTATGTATTTAATATGTTTTTTAAATGTAATTTAAGTATATTTTGCATTTTAGTACCGTAGCGGGTTGTGGGTTTATAGGGGAATAGGGTGGGAAGTAATTTAATTATACTAAATTAATTATTAATTTTTAGGAATTATAAATTAATTGGTAATTTATTTTAATTAATTAATTGATTAATTGATAATTATGTTCGGTAGCGGAATGTGAGTTTATAGGGGAATAGGGTGGGAAGTAATTTAATTATACTAAATTATTTATTATTTTTAGGAACGATTAATTAATTGATAATTAATTTTTATTAATTGGTAAAAATGTTTAATTAATTGATTAATTGATAATTATGTTTTGTAGCGGGTTTGTAGGTCTATAGTGGAATAGGCTGGGAAGTAATTTAATTATACTAAATTATTTTTAAATTTTTAGGAATTATAAATTAATTTTAATTAATTGGTAGTACATTTGCATTAATTGGTAAAAATGTTTAATTAATTGATTAATTGATAATTATGTTCTGTATTGGGTTATGGGTTTATTGGGGGATAGGGTGGGAAGTAATTTAAATGTAATTGAGTAATAATTTATTTTAATTAATTTTTTTTGCTTATTATATTATTGTAAATTGATTATTATTGGTAATTAATTTTTTAATAATTGGTAATTAATTTTTATTAATTGATTAATTGATAATTATGCTAAGTGTATTATTTTATTATTGGTGTTTGTTGTGCGTTTATAGGGTAATAGTGTGTAAAGTAATTGATATGTAACTAAGTAGTTATTAAATGTATAGTTGTGTATTAATAATTGATTTATTGGATATTAATTATTCATTGGTAATAATGTTAATCATTATTTATTGGTATTTGTAAATAGTTTAGATATATTTAATAATTAATTTTTAACTTCTACGCTATCCAACACTTTCCCTATTGTTGCACTCTCTGGAGTTGGAATAGTAATTTTTACCCCTACGCTATCCAACACTTTCCCTACTGTTGCCCTCTCTGGAGTTGGAATAGTAATTTTTACCCCTACGCTATGCAACACTTTCCCTACTGTTGCACCCTCTGGAGTTGGAATAGTAAGTTTTTACCCCTACGCTATCCAACAGTTTCCCTACTGTTGGACTCTCTGGAGTGGGAATAGTAATTTTTACCCCTACGCTAACCAACACTTTCCCTACTGTTGCACTCTCTAGAGTTAGAATAGTAACTTTTACCCCTACGCTATCCAACACTTTCCCTGCTGTTGCACTCTCTCTTGAGTTGGAATAGTAATTTTTACACCTACACTATCCAACACTTTCCCTACTGTTGCACTCTCTGGAGTTGGAATTGTAATTTTTACCCCTACGCTATCCAACATTTTCCCTACTGTTGCTCTCTCTGGAGTGGGAATAGTATTTTTTACCCCTATGCTATCCAACATTTTCCCTACTGTTGCACTCTTGAGTTGGAATAGTAATTTTTACTCCTATGCTATCCAACACTTTCCTTACTGTTGCACTCTTTGGGGTGGGAATAGTAATTTTTACCCCTACGCTATCCAACATTTCCATTACTGTTTTTTTGGGGGAGTTGGAATAGTATTTTTATTCCCTCTGTTATTTAATATTGTTTGTATTGTTTTAGTTAATGTAGTATTTAATTATTTTAAAAATATTAAGAGTACTTTTCTTTTTTCATAATTATTTTTTGTGTTAATATTTTATGTGTATATATGAATTTGTAATTTATAATATTTATAATTATTCATAAGGTATTAAAATAATTATTAAAATTGATTATTAAGTATCTATATTACATATTATATGTAAATGTTTAATTTTGTTATTACATTTTGTATATTACTTAATTTTAAATATTATAAAATATTTTGAACTATGTTTATTATATTTTTAAGTATTATTTATTTTATTTTACATATTTTGTTTAATTAAAAAAATCTATATTTAAAAAAAAACGATATTTTTGACTTCGATATTTTTTTTTCTCGATATTTTTGTACTTACCATGTTGTAGATAGGATGTTGATATAGTTGACATCGATATTTTTGCTCCGATATTTTTGTAGGTCGATATTTTGTCTTTCTATATTTTGTTAGACATTCAAACAATGCCAATATCGCACTGCCACAGGATAAGATAGCTAGGTTCGAATTGGTAAGGCGGGCACTCGGGCAATGGCTGAGGAGCCAGTTTCCGAATTCCAGCTGTAGGCTGCTTTTTTGGGCAGCCTGGGGGGCCCGAATTGGGCCGTGTCTGTGTTGTTTTGGATGCAGCTATCGGCCCTGTGGGTCCCTGAGTGTCCTTTCTGGAGGCAGATGGGCATCGTTCCCTTTTATCAGCGGGCAGAGGTGTCACTCCCTTTCTCTCGCTGGACCGGCCCATAAATGTATGCAAATTGAGGCAGGGCAGAGGGAAGGAGCAAAAGTGGCCTCACTTGTTTTCAGGTGTGTTTCACCACTGTAATCTAATCAGTTCAGTTTTTTGTTTTATCTAAGTACAGTTAGGAAAACATGCCTCTGTCAGAGACCAGCCCTTCTTTGTATAAAACTTTGCCAAGTTAGTGTTTTACAGAAAGTCAATATGCAACTGTGGGCCACTCTTAGGTCTCGCCTGTCAATGCGCTTGCGCATTGAGTTTGCGAGAATATAGGGGCTTATCCAGAGTTTAATTATCGGGCGATTCCATGCAGTGCCCGTGAAAAGCAAGCTCAATGCGCAAGTGCATTGACCTAAAAAGCGCGTGCACATCAAAGCCAGCCATCTGTTTCCCAGCTTGGTGCCTCCAGCAGCTCTTCAAAGGTATCCGCTCCGCTCCGCCCCT
Source organism: Lissotriton vulgaris (assembly GCF_964263255.1). Taxonomy (NCBI): domain Eukaryota; kingdom Metazoa; phylum Chordata; class Amphibia; order Caudata; family Salamandridae; genus Lissotriton; species Lissotriton vulgaris. The sequence continues at coordinate 859,912,523 of NC_141693.1, read as the reverse complement.
TGTTTTTTCCTCCCACCTTAACCCGCGTTGCGCTGTTTGTTCATTTATCAGGCTTACAGGCACTTCCCATACACATGGCACAGTTATAGAAATATCGGCTACCTCATTGGGGGCATTTATTAATTTCCGGCTCTGGCTCACACACATTAGTTACCGGTGGACTTCACTTTCACGGCCGCCAGCTGCTTCCCCAGCTCGCGCTTGGCCTCTCGTTCCCTCCCACTCACTCACTCGCACATCAAAGGCTGCTGCTCCCCTGCCCACCCCTCCCCAACCCCCCACAGCAATGTCGAGAGGTTTTTTTTTTCCTCCCGCCTTAACCCGCGTTGCGCTGTTTGTTCATTTAACAGGCTTACAGGCACTTCTCATACACATGGCACAGTAATAGAAATATTGGCTACCTCATTGGGGGCATTTATTAATTTCCGGCTCTGGCTCACACACATTAGTTATCGGTGGACTTCACTTTCACGGCCACCAGGCTTCTTCCCCAGCTCGCGCTTGGCCTCTCGTTCCCTCCCACTCACTCACTCGCACATCAAAGGCTGCTGCTCCCCTGCCCACCCATCCTCACCCTCCACAGCAATGCCAAGAGGTTTTTTTTTTCCTCCCACCTTAACCCACGTTGCGTTGTTTGTTCATTTAACAGGCTTACAGGCACTTCCCATACACATGGCACAGTTATAGAAATATCGTCTACCTCATTGGGGGCATTTATTAATTTCCGGCTCTGGCTCACATACATTACTTACCGGTGGATTTCGTAAAATATCATTTAGATGGCAAACCTATCCATCGTCCATAACATTGAGACACTGTCAGAATGGGTTGTGCTCTAGTTCTTTGTTAGATGCCACAATTTCAGTAGTGCGAGCAGCAGGAATGGGGCTCATCCTATGCAATAAACATGCTTCATTTAAAAAGTGATATTTTCAATAATTAGTAAGTTATGTTTGTACATTGTATTGCGATTAGTATGGCCTTGCAGCACTGTAAGTCCACAGAAATCTCTGGCAGTTTTAACCTTAAAGTGTCTGTCAAACTTTGTAAATTACCATGAAAAGAGCTGTGTTACATCACTCACTGTGGACGGCCATTTTACCGCATATAAGAGTTTATTTTTTGTGGCATGATGCCTGCCAAGTCACTGTATAAGGGAAGGTAGCATTCTAGTGCTTTTAACCAGCGTGTGGTCAGTAATTGTGCAATGCGTCTATTATGCACTCTGTGCTAAACTTGGTCTTCCCAGGGCAAGGCTTCTTCTTCCAATATTTGAATGAATTCACATTTAAAAAAAATCCTTGTACCGGGCTCTCACGAGAGCATTGCAATTAGATGTATACTGTAGTGAATATTTCTTACTTTGGCGTAGGAAAACTGTGGCGCTTTGGTCAGCCTATGTCTTGAACTGTTCAGGATCACTTGCCTTAGTGGTGATAGGTGCCACATTCACTAAAATTCACAAAGAAGGAATTAAAATGTTGGCAAAGTTAGAATACTCGTTCCAAAAGGAACGGAATGTCTTGGGTATTTAAACGAATACATAATTGAGAGGTTATAACAAAACGATGTGGGATGGAAAGCAAATGGAATACTGTAGATGTCACCTGGATAGCGAAACGTTTGTAGCAACTGTGTTTCTCAAACACTAACGGTACATCATGTGACACTTGTCGAACGGCCGCATGCACTCTGGGTTGCAATGCAGATCTACTCTGCACCTGGAAACTCAAGCAATCCACGAAGCTTGTGAGCCTCACTAGACATCTACAAGGCTAAGCAAGCTCTGACTCGGATGGCAGTGGGATCGCTTACAATATTTCGGATTTATTCAAACAGTAACACCCTGCACCAGCACAGCATCACTCAGCATCAACATAGCACCACTCACCAACACAACAGCACCACTCAGCACCACTCATCAGCACCACAGTATCACTCAGCAACACCACATTAACACAATGCACCAACACACCACCACTCAGCACCTTAACAGTATCACTTAGCACCACTACAACATCACCCAGCACCACTACAACACCACGCAGCACCACCCCAACATCACTCAGCAGCACAACATCATCACTCTGCAACACCACATTAACACTATACAGCACCACACCAACACTCAGCAACACCACATTACTCAGCACCATCACAACACCACTCAGCTACACCACATAATCATTCAGCACCACCACAACACCACGAAGCACCACCCCAACATCACTCAGCATCATCACAGCACCACTCAACACCACAACAGCATCAAGCAGCACCACAACAAAGGTCAACGCAACACCAGCATGCTGAGTGATGCTACTGTGGTGCTCAGTGATGCTGTTGTGGTGACGAGTGATGCTTTAGTGGTGTTAAGTAATGCTGTTGTGGTGCAAAGTGTTCCTGTTATGTTGTTGAGTGATGCTGTGGTGATGCAGAGTGATCCTATGGTGTTAATGAGTGATGCTGGTGTGTTGCATAGTGATGCTGGTGTTGCTCTGAATTATGCTGCTGTTGCGCAGAGTGTTTTGGTGGTGCTAGTTGCACCACCACAGTAACACCCTGCACCAGCACAGCATCACTCGGCATCAACATAGCACCACTCACCAACACAACAGCACCACCCCAGCACCACTCATCAGCACCACTCCTCAGCACCACATTATCACTCAGCAACACCACATTAACACAATGCACCAACACACCACCACTCAGCACCTTAACAGTATCACTCAGCACCACTACAACATCACTCAGCACCACCACAACACCACGCAGCACCACCCCAACATCACTCAGCAGCACCATATCATTGCTCTGCAACACCACATTAACACTATACAGCACCACACCAACACTCAGCAACACCACACTACTCAGCACCATCACAACACCACTCAGCAACACCACATAATCATTCAGCACCACCACAACATCACACAGCAACATCCCAGCATCACTCAGTGCAACACTAGTAACACTCAGCACCACCACAGCATCACTCAGCACCACCTAAAAAACATCAGAGCAACACCATCATCACTAAGCAACACACCAGCAACGCTAAGCACCACAGCATTATCAATAAACAGACCAACATTAACACTCAAAGCCACAACTGCACCACCACACCAGCCACCAACATCACTCAGCGCAAGTCCAGCAACACTCAGCACCACCACATCAACACTCAGCACCACCACAGGACCACTCACAACCAACACAGCATTACTCAGCATCCACACAGCATAAGTCAACACAACAACAGTAACACTCAGCTCCACCACAGCAACACTCAGCAAAACACCTGCATCAATAAACACCACAACAGCATCACTGTACAACACCACAGCAACACTCAGCACCAGCCCTGCATCACTCACCAACACACCAGCATTACTTAGCGCAACACCAGCAACACTCAGCACCACCACAACACCACTCAGCAAACCCACAGCATCACTCTGCACCACAAAAACAAACAACAGCACCAATAAAAAGAAATAAAGCAACACTATGCACCACCACAGCAAAATTCCACACAAAAAATGCACCACTCAGCTACACCACAGCATCCACTCAACACCACAGCAGCATCAATAAGGGACACCCCAGCATCAGTCTACATCACAAGAGCACCACTCAGCAACAGCACAGCAAAAAGCACTATAACAGCATCACTCAGCGCAACGCCAGCATCACTACACACCACCACAGCAACAATCAACAACTACTATACCACTTTAATACCAAAATCAAATAAAAAAAATAATATTATACTTTTATTACAAATTAGTAAACAACAAAAATAAAATTAAAATAACTACAACATACAACGTTTGCTCTAGTACCATTAAAAATTACAACTAACATTAGGTCACTATTCATTATTTATAAAAATTTTAAAACATTGTGATTTGTCAGATCAATACATGTAAGGCAGGGGAAAACTAAACATGTATCTTTACTAATGCTATAGATGTAACATTTGCTAAATTTATAACTATTGCCATTTCAAATAACAAACTTGATACTTTTATAATTTGCAAAACATAAACAAAAATGAAAAAATATTTACATTTACCACACCAAAAGCTCAAACTTTTCTATTGCGAGACCTATTGCATTTCCAATGCTTGTTTTTTGCATGCCCGGGCCGATTGATAATCCCAATCCAACCCTTCCCGGAGCAGTGGGCTTCACGCCTTTTTGTCCTCTCACCTCATACCTCGCTCCAATGACGCGTATTCTCCAGATCGGGTGCCCGAGGCACGGGCTCCATTCATACTATTAACTAGGGGTGGGCGGCCAGCTACGCTCCGTCTGCGGAGTATGCGTAGTGCCGCCTACTCCGCATTTTGCGGAGCTGGCGGAGCCAGGCGGCACTCCGCAGACGGAGCGTAGCTGGCCGCCACCCGCCTCCCTCCCGCCCTCCCTAAATACTTTGAAATAAAGAAATGAAATCATTTAAAAAGCACTTACCTTGCCGCCGCTGCCCGCCGCGTCCCCGGGGCTCACTTACTTCCGTCTTCCGTCTTCCGTACTAATGCGCATGCGCGGGCGGCCGCGCATGCGCATTTTCACGAGAAAATGCGCATGCGCGGCCGCCCGCGCATGCGCATTAGTACGGAAGACGGAAGATCGCGAGCCCCGGGGACGCGGCGGGCAGCGGCGGCAAGGTAAGTGCTTTTAAATTATTTAATTCTTTTATTTCAAAGTATTTAGGGAGGGCGGGAGGGAGGCGGGTGGCGGGGCTGGCGGCCAGTGGTGTTTGCGGAGTGGGGCTACGCGGAGTGCGGAGGTGGGCGTAGTTTCTCGCCCACTTCGCGTAGCTCCGCGAAGCCCCACTCCGCGAACTCCGCCCAGGGTTACTATTAACCCCCCCCCCCCTCCCCCCCAGGCATTTTGTCAGCTAGAGGCCCGAGGGGCCTAGCCCATTATTGAGGCCTGGGCTCCATTTGTGCAGCTGTCCACTTCCCTGTCCTAGTGGCGGTTTTTCCATGAGGGCATACGGGCGCCGCCCCCCTGATGTGCAGGACCACTCAAACATTTTTATTTCGCTGTGTAAAATAATAATCTGAGCAGTAAGTACATCCGTGCCTGGCTGCCTAGTCTGAGGTCAAATTGAGGGTCAGGCAACCAGGCACATGCAGGCCTATTGAGTGCATGACACAACACAAATAGAGTTGCGTCAAAGTTATGCTGACGTTGTTACACAGGACTTACCATTTAACAGCCCTTAATTCACATAAATTAAGGAGAAACCAAACTGTTGTGACGTGAGGCACTGCTAAAAATAAGCGAGGTTGGGTGTACCACACTGAAGCCCTGCCAGATCCCATGTCACTCAAGGACGTTTACCCCACCCTTTTCATACTTGCCAGATTGGAAGGTTCCACCATACGACCATCTGTCCTCAATGTTTACTCAGAGAGAGCAAACAAGCATTTACCCTACAGCAGCAGGTCGAGGTTGCACATGCCTTTCACTAAAGGCAACATAATAATTAGTTGAGAAGAGAGCCATCATGTGACTCTGGGTAAGAGTTTTCGCCCTGCTGTTTATCAACTGTGAGCTCACTGATAAAACTGTCCAACACACGGCTTTTGGTATGGCTCCAGTCTATGACCAAAAGACCACTAATTACGCATTTTAAAAGGCAGATAGATGGTGAGTTTCCATTTTTCTTTTCCCCTGTTTCCCATAGAGTTCCTACTCTAATTAACGCCGTCATCCAATGATTCGATACGCATTAATTTTGGAGAACATTTTTAAGCCATAAATGACGGGAAGCAGAGCATGGGTAGGAACACGGCTAGTTACCGAACCCACCCCCCATCACGATCAATGAGGTGCTCTGTTGTATTGCTCCCGTCAGCCTAGACTGTCTAACTAAGGGGCTGATGGAGCGAGGTTCGCTGCTTTGGCTCCAGCTTTCTGGAACTCCCTCCCTGTTGCCCTTCGCACATCACCTTCTTACCTTCAGTTTCGGAAGGATCTTAAAACCTTCCTATTTACGCAAGCTTACACTGCTTAACCTCTCCCAGCTGCTGCCGTTCACTGAATCACTCATAGCGCCATGAAACCGCTGGGTAAAAGTGCGCTGAATAAATGTTTTTAAATTCAAATTCAAATTCTCACCGCACCAGGTCAATCGGACCTGATGTATACTTGCGGTTACTACTCCATTGTGTCCAAACCAGCATTGCAGTAGTGCGAGAGTTGGACAATTCTCTAAATTTACACTTGGTCCTGAAGAATTGCCACTAGGCCCGTTCGGGGCTGCCCAAGGCAGGAAACATGTCAACCTCCTACACCACACATGCCCTTTAGGATCATTGCATCCAATTGGGGCTTTTAGTTAGGTAAGTGCATTCCTGGAATAAAGTTTAGACTATAGGGCTGCCCTAAACCTATTTTAACATCACCTGCACTCACTGCACTACCTAGTCCACACACCCACATGCACCTTATTGCTTCATCACCAATAGAACTCCGCTAAAGAGCCCCTTCACGGGCGCCAGGCGTGCATTGCAGCGCCGGCCCGATGAGGAGCCAGCCCAATGATGAAGCTTGACATCCCTCTGGGTGTGTGAGGGCACTTTATCAAAGACCTGAACATTCCCACTCACACTTAGGAACTGCACACTAGTTTGTTAGAATAAGCCATAAATGAAGCAGCTCTAATCATTCCCATATATGCTGAGCATGAACTCGGTATCAAATGTATGTCTTCTTGACCACCTTTGCTGCGTGGTATGCTAAGGCAATGTTTTTTCTGTGCGGCATTGTCAGTGCTCCCCACTTCTGCAGTTCTATTCTCCTGTTGGTATGTTACCCCAAAAGTCGCATCACTCACAACCAAATAATGTAGATGTGAGGAAAATGTCTACAAAGAACTCCACAAAGATACACCTCCACTTGCATTCTTATGTATATTGAAATAATCAACCTAAAGTATGCTTACAGCAGCAAGAGTGGGTTCCAAAAAGTGTGTTTAGGTAGGTTAGGGCCTGGCAGAGTGATTAAAAACAGTTTCCTAGTCCGCATTAAACATACGAGTCTCCTGTAAGGAACAGAGCGAGGAGATGTCTGCATTCATGAATAAATGCCCCGTGTAAAATACTACACCTGTCCTAAACTCTGTAGTAGATGCTCACACACACTCTGACGAAGAATTCTAGGTTTTGCCCTCATGTTAGCCGAATTACTATCAGTGGCCCCTTGCAATACAACAAACAGACGCTGGAGTGATGCAGAAAACATAAATCCGTGTTCATAGTTTAAAAAGTGAAGATTATATTATTTCCTTCAGCAGAAAATGTTCACAGTGACGGCTTAAGTGAGTTAAAGATTCACCGCTGACATCTGCTGTGACCTGTGGGTAAGGAGTGGAAATCCCTAAATGGGGAAGCATAGAACAAACACTGATTACATTAACTTGGAATACCTGTGTTATTTACAGGCCTAAAACAAGAAGAAGAAAGTAGCATGAAGCATCATATAAAACCAAATTAATATTAAATGCAGGTTGGATGCATTTGTGCATTAACCATAAATGTCAACACTGTCTTTATTTAATCCTAGTAGTTCCTAGTGTTGAGGGTTTACATTGTCATTGTTTAGCCTGCTTTGCACAGCTCACATTTGTTCTTTATAATGCATTAAAGCTGAGAGTAAAGTGTAGTATACGTCTGGATACCTTCTAGTGTTCTGCCAGGATGTGACATACACCCTACACCCACCCACCACAGGCGTCACCAGTCAGGTGACCCTGTCAATAAAAAGGACTGGGCTCACGTGCCCTGGGCCAGTTCCAGTACCCCTCTGCTGAGTGTCTGTGTGCTCATTTTGCACGCCATGTGGGCCTAGGGCCCGAAACACCACATAAAGTATATACTCATCCATGCGGACATCCTCCGCTCATTTTCCCCATGACAATGCGATGATCTTGGAAGGGCGAGATTTTGATCGATATCTTATCACTATTGATCTAAAACCCCGATCTGGTCGACTGAATCTTTATTGCCTGTCATTGAGGGAAGAAAGTGCATCTCTTACCAAGTTAGTTCACCCAATAAAGGACTCCGCTTCAAAGGATCACAAACAACTTCTAGCTTTCAAGGATTTATTATAAAGTCAAGATAAGTTGCAGGTACAAGCATCTCAAGATGAGATTCACAAGATACACGGGCCCAACTACATACATGTGCTCTCTGAAAGCCCTCAGACGAGCAACGGAAACTACCAAAACCAGTTCTAAAAATAATAGGGCTATTAGCATAGACACATACTGAGATCTCTCAGACATTTACAGCCGGAGGGAAAATACAGGTTAGGCTGTCCCTACCCTGATCTAGATGGTATCCCTACTTAACCAGGTCCCTACCTAACAAAGGTGTCAGCAGTGAATGACCCCCAAGGGAAGTCACTCACTCTCAGTCTCTTGGTGAAAACCTATAGTTCTCCAATCATGACCCCTCTCTGCCTACCCATCCGCTCTCTTAAGGGTCCTCAGGCTTCTGCTCTAACTCCACCCAGGGGTGCTGTCCCTAATACAAAAATACAACAACATTTAGGACGCCCCTCGTGAGACGCCCCTCACGTGGTGTAGCTTCTGGCTTTTTCCATGATGATGCCTTGTGGTTAGAGTCGACCTTGCTTCTCAGACTCGTCTCCGGCCCGCTGATACCCCTCAAACATTCCGGAACCCTCCTCCATGTCTAGTCCATCCCTTGAACAACCTTCTATTCATTATTTCGTATAATTGAATACCCCCTTTTCTCTTTACAGACAGACATCTGCAGCCAAATCCCAATTCTCATAGTTTTCCAACCGCGTTGCAACATTCCCCGGCCCAGACTAATATGTGTAAATCAACGTTAAACTTTTCAGGCCTACAACATTTCTCATAATGATTATAACTTTCGACTTTTTCTTTAATTATGGCATGTTAGTACTTTTATTCTGCTATTTCAGTAAACACATCTATAAATCATGGTCTATTTATTATTACTAAAACATTAGTGCAAGCCACGTTGTGAAATTGAACCACCTTCCCCCTCCCTTCTAGCTCTGGCCCTGAGGCCTACCACGTTCAGCGTTTCCGTATGCCATCTTATATTTTAGCAGCTACACAACATGGCTTCAGGAATAATCACGTTTAATTATATCATTTGTTTCACACATTTCTGTATTAGTTCCACTTCTACTTAAATCTCTACATTAACTACACATTTCAGAATATAGACGTAGGTACTATCAGCACTCATGGCATTTCTCTTCATGACTTGTGCTTACTACGTGTAAGTGTGACGCACTTCTACATTTTGGTCAGTTTGCGCTCTCTCAGTTCCCCCCTTTGATGACCTCTCGGGGTCATCATTAACATTCAAACTGCAGTGATTGCTAGCATAACTCGTTTCTGTGTTTCCAAAGCCCTCAGACTCCGGTACTGACTATCTTGTATGGCAGCCAATCTCTGCAGCTGTTTTCTCCGAGCCCTCTCTGACCTTCTTGATCTGTACCATTTGAATACCCTCACCAATCCCCACAACACGATCCCACAGATCAATATTATGATGATAGGTTTTAGTATTTTCCACACAAAGCTTTTGCCTAAGGTGGTGAGCCAACCTCCAGCTTCACTTATTCCATGGCCCACCTTTTCCCAGACATTTTCTCTGCTCAGGTCTTCGATCTCCTTGTGAATATCAGTTATGTTCCTAATAACTTTCTCAAGGGGCTTCGAATTGTCTGGAATGTAAGTACAACATTCCTGGACCTTCAAAGCCTTACAGACTCCGCCCTCTTTTGCTAATAGGACGTCTAAGGCAAGACGGTTCTGAAGAACCATAGCCCTTATCGATTGCATCTCTCCTTCTACCAGCATTAAGGACTGAGCAGTGCTGGCAGACAACCTGTCTACGACTGTTGCCAGTCGTCTAATTTTGGCATCATTAAGGATTAATCCCAAAAGAGGGAACACAGCTCCAAAGACATCTCCAACCATTTCTACACCTCCTACATCTCTCCTTCCCCTTGATGATGTCTTGCCCTCGATGATCTCTAAGTCTTGGGCATGATATATTTTAGGGAAGATAATTGCCAAGTAACATGATCCATACCAGTTGTCAGGTAGTCTCACGTAGGCATTTCTCCCACATACAAAATATACATTTGGAATCGCTTGCATTCCCTTCAGGAAGTCTTTAGTATAGTACTCTAAATTGAAAGCATGTTCACAGCTAACTTCTCCCACGTATACATTTTCATAATACGTTTTGGCTCTATGAAGACATAACTTTCCTCTCTGTGTTCTATCTAAAGCTATTGGACCACTACTACCCTTTCTTTTGTGTGCCTTCTCTTCCTCGGTCCAATCTGTTTTCCATTGCCCTGATTTCTTCAAAATCCTTTGTCTCCTATTTCGATCATCCACCTGCCCTATGAACTTTTTCTCGACTTCTGACACCTTGCATGTCAGGTTATTTCTGCGGGCATGTGAAGTATCTAAGGTAATCCAAGGAATGAAAAACTTTGCCAACCTGTCTTCACTCTTCCAGTAGTCCCATTTATTCATTTGTTTATAATTAGGGACTTCCGGTAACACTGCATCGTAATTGGAGAAATAGTATTCAAAACTATCTCTCCCATAAAATATACTAAGCAATAAGCTACATGTAATGCCATATGTCAGCGGGAGGTGATGATATCGAATGCCTTCATCTACAGACGCCGGCAACTGCATGCAGACGTAACAGTCCTTAACCTCCATGGCATCCACGTATTCATACAGAAGTTTAGCATAAGCATTAGACCTAAAGTCTCCTTGGGACTCATCTACGTGTAACCTGCGGGCTTCTGCAGCTAATAACGCTTTTTCTTGAGTGTTTTCCCCTTTCTCACCAGCAACGGTGGGTGTAAGCGCCTCTACAGATTTCACATCAGTTACCTTTGCCTCTTCCTCTCGTCCCTTTACATAAGAGACTGTTACCACTAAAGCTATTAATATTATCACTCCTACTATTAGTGTACCTATTATACATTTCGCTCTGCGGTTCTGGGTGCCGGCCTCCATTTCGTCAGACTGTATGGCTCTTTCTTATCTTGGCACAAAGTTCTTTTTCCTTTCGTTCCTTTACAGTCTCTCTTACTCCTTTTGTCCTTAGAACCACACAACTGGAAGCTGACAACCTTCTTCTCAAAAGTTCTTTACAGTCCAATACAGACAACCCTAGCCCTTCTCCAGCAACTCAAGGGAAGGTCCCTAAGATTCTCTGCTTCCTGGGCGCTAGGTAATCTTCTTTTCTTCTCGCTTATTTACAAAGTCTTTTAAGCATCTACTATCAGGCGGTCGCCTGCAGCCTCGACAGCAAAGTTCAATATCTCCATACAAAGATTGTGCTCTTCTTGGGCTGATATCTTTGTACCAAAATCGGGGAATTGCAATTCTGTGAGAAAGATGTGCTTCAACTTGCTGAGGCGGGGAGGTCGGGGAACCATAAATGTCAGTGACCCTTCTTGTTCGACACCGGGCACTATCAGTCGTATCTCTACTGTTATGATGGGCTCAGAACTGGACACCACCACCGCTCGGATCCTCCCTGTCACTGGTTTCGAAGCCATCTGTCGCCAGATATGTCCACTCAGGGGTGGAGTATCTTCTGCTAGGTACACGCACTCTTCTTGACCTCCTCAAGACCGGTGCTTCAGCGCCCTGAGCACCTTCTTCCGGGTCTGAATCTTCTGATATCGGAGGAAGGGTTCTCTCTGGAGTTGACCTCAGACTAGAGCTTCTTCTCTGCGGCCAATCCACTTCTCCACGTACCCTTCTACTCCTTCTCCTCCTTATCTGTTCACGCTCTCTGTCAGACCTGTCAGTGTCTGACTCGTACTCCCAGCTACTTTCTCCTTCAGTAGCGTCGTCTGTTTCGCTGCTGTACTGACCGTCCTCAGCCTGGTCAGACTCGTTCCTTTCTTCCGCTGGCACCTCTACAGCTTGGCTAGCCCCCTCTATGGCTTCTCGGTCCGCTGCTGGACGTCTATCCGAGAGAGGAGCTGTGTTTTCCAGAGGTGCGGGAACCCTCCGCGTGTGCGACGCGTGGATCCAGTTGGGCAGGCCTCCCACCTTCACTGCCGTATTTGTGATCAGGATGATCTGGAAGGGTCCTCGCCAACGAACATCCAAACAGCTTCTTCTCACGTGTTTTTTCACCAGGACCCAGTCCCCAGGAAGCAAGTCATGACACGGGTCCTTTATAAGGACAAGGGGAACCCAACGGATAGCTAAGAACCATGGGTATAACTTCGTTATAGAAAACAGTGGAACTTAGCTTATTTAAGATATACACAATGTGGTATAGCAACACGATGGAAACTATACAAATCAAGATATCCTGACCCAGCCGGGAAAGGAGTTTATTTTCAAAACACAATGTCAAGTATACATTACAATAATCACACGACACAAGCCTGTGCCGTACTGACCAAGAAAGGAAAAATAGATATAGGGTGAAAAAGAGGGTGTTTTTCAGGCAAGGAAAAAGAGAGCAAAGACAGGGCACTGCGTAAAGTTCACAGGTGGCTAGCAGTGTCGCCTGGAGTGGAATTTACACAAATATTTAAGCAATGATATGAGTGTCAACCCACTCTTGGGTGTCGACGTTTCGATCCCTATAGCTCTAATGAATGCGTGGGATCATCATCAGGACTTACATAATAACAAAACATGCCTGAATAGGACAAGCCCAGCGGTAGCGCATCCACGTGGTAATGAGTGGAGTTCACCGATTTACTTGGTATGCTGATTTAATTGGTATGGTGGTTTGCACGCGGATCAGGTGGCCGTACTTTAAATTAAGTACCAGCGTCGGAAACAGAGGTAGGAGTGCATGTGTGGCTCTCTCCTTGGGCGTCAGTTTTCCGATTAGTTTGCGCTGTAGTCCAGAATTGGGCTTGCCTCGCCCTGGGCTTCACACTGGAAGGGATCGGGCATTCGTCAGAATAAGACGGCGCCTCTCCCAGGGGTGCTTGGTCAATGCCCAATTCTGGACTACAGCGCAAACTAATCGGAAAACTGACGCCCAAGGAGAGAGCCACACATGCACTCCTACCTCTGTTTCCGACGCTGGTACTTAATTTAAAGTACGGCCACCTGATCCGCGTGCAAACCACCATACCAATTAAATCAGCATACCAAGTAAATCGGTGAACTCCACTCATTACCACGTGGATGCGCTACCGCTGGGCTTGTCCTATTCAGGCATGTTTTGTTATTATGTAAGTCCTGATGATGATCCCACGCATTCATTAGAGCTATAGGGATCGAAACGTCGACACCCAAGAGTGGGTTGACACTCATATCATTGCTTAAATATTTGTGTAAATTCCACTCCAGGCGACACTGCTAGCCACCTGTGAACTTTACGCAGTGCCCTGTCTTTGCTCTCTTTTTCCTTGCCTGAAAAACACCCTCTTTTTCACCCTATATCTATTTTTCCTTTCTTGGTCAGTACGGCACAGGCTTGTGTCGTGTGATTATTGTAATGTATACTTGACATTGTGTTTTGAAAATAAACTCCTTTCCCGGCTGGGTCAGGATATCTTGATTTGTATAGTTTCCATCGTGTTGCTATACCACATTGTGTATATCTTAAATAAGCTAAGTTCCACTGTTTTCTATAACGATGACACGGGTCCTGGCACGATGGTACCTCGGCAGCCTGCACCTGAAGGGACACAGAATGAATGGCGTCAGACAGCCCCTTACAATAGTCCAGGATCATATCATCTGTGATGCTAATCAGTGCAGCAGTTGGGACAGAAGGTAACCTCATTGCTCTTCCCATCAATACCTCATGAGGAGACAAACCAGTTCTCCTATCCGGGGTACTACGGAGGCTCATAAGGACCAATGGCAACGCATCAGGCCAACTCAAGGATGTTGATGAACACACCTTTGCAATTCTGGCCTTGATGGTGCCATTTATTTGCTCCACAATTCCTGAAGCCTCTGGTCGATAACTGCAATGTAGTTTCTGATCTATGTTCAAAGCTGCACAAATCATTTTCACAAGCGAGCTGTTGAAATGCGTTCCCCTATCTGATTCCAAAGAGGCCGGCACCCCGAAGCGCGGGATAAGCTCCCTAAGCAGTAACTTGGCTACTGTGAGGGTGTCGCACCTACGTGTAGGATATGCCTCAACCCATCTGGAGAAAACGCAAACAACCACCAGGATATAACGGAGGCGGCTGCACCTTGGCATTTCAATGAAATCTATCTGCATTCGATTGAATGGACCTCCTGACCTCCCAATGTGGCTCAGTGCAACTGGTGTCTTTTTCCCCACATTCAACTGCTGACACGTCACACAACGCTGGCACACTGCTTCGGCTGCTACTCTGAACTTAGGGTTGTACCAGGTCTGTCTAAACACTCTCAGCATAGCATCTCTTCCTAAGTGGACAGGACCATGTATGTGTCTGGCCATTGGGCTCACCATCTCATTGGGCAACACTGCTCTGCCATCTGCTGAGACCCAAAAATGGGCCTCACCCATCACACATCCTGCCTTTTGCCATGTTTCTTTTTCACAATCAGGAGCATTTTCTTGCATTTCCTTTAGTTCGTCCCATGTATCGACAGTTTCTAATATCATGGCTAATTCAGTCCTTACATTTATTCCACCCACTTCCACCTCTGTGAAAGAGTACCCTGTTTCCGCGCAATACCGTGCGACTTCGTCGGCATATCTATTGCCTTGTGACACGAAGTCCATATTTCTGGTATGTGCGGTGCATTTCACAACTGCGATACCTGCTGGACATTGCAATGCCTCTAACAACAGGCGCACAAATTCTCCATTGCGAATGGGAGAGCCTGAAGAGGTCATGAAACCTCTTTGAGACCATAACTGCCCGTAATCATGAACTACCCCGTAACCATATTGACTGTCAGTGTATATGGTGACTCGGATTTGATTGCTTGCCAGGCAGGCACGTGTCAGGGCAATAATCTCGGCTACCTGAGCGGAGTGTACTCCTTCCAGGCATCCAGCTTCCACAACTCCAGTAATTGTACAAACAGCGTAACCTGCTCTTAACTGCCCAACTTCGTCTCTTACACATGAACCATCGACAAAGAAAATTTCATCTGGGTCAGTCAGTGGCTCATCTACGATGTCGGGTCTTGGTTTGGTGCATAGTTCAGTCACATCGAAGCAGTCATGGTCTGTACAATCTTCATCATCCTCAATATCGTTCGGAAGTAGCATCAAGGTAGCAGGATTTAAAACAGAGCATCTCCTGAGGGTCACGTTCTCTGCAGCAAGAATGACTTGCTCATAGCGCGTGAGCCTGCTGTTCGTCAGATGCTGTGTTTTGGTCCTGGTCATCAACAATTCAACAGAATGGGGCACGTGCACCTCTAACGTGTGCCCCATGACAATATTCTCACACCTCTCGATGCTGACACCTGTTGCGGCAACGGATTTGAGACATCCGGGCAACGCTGCGGCTACTGGGTCTAAAGTAGCCGAGAAGTAAGCGACTGGTCTACGGGCATTCCCATGAATTTGGACTAACACAGACAGCGCGCAACCCTCTCTCTCACAACAGTAGAGCAAGAATGGTTTATCGTAATCCGGCATTCCCAGAGCCGGAGCACGACACAAGTCCTCTCTCAGCTGCAGGAATGCCATCAAACAGTCTTTGTCCCATGGTACCGGATCGCTCACCTTCTTGTGCGTCAGTTTTTGCAAGGGCTTTGCTTTCAGTGAAAAGTTTGCAATCCACTGTCGGCAATATCCCACCATTCCTAGGAACATCCTGACTTCTCTCTGTGTTTTAGGCGCATTCATCTTCATGATGGCCTCTATCCTGTCTGGTGACACTTTTCGTTTACCTTTCTCAATTCTGTGTCCCAAGTACTGCACCTCTGTCAGGCAGTACTGCAATTTTCCCGGGGACACCTTATGCCCATTCTCAGCTAGGTGATTTAACAAAGCAATAGAGTCTTCCCTGCAAGCTTCCTCTGTCTCTGACGCCACAAGGAGGTCGTCTATGTACTGGACCAGAACTGATCTCTGAGGCAGCACTAGACTTTCAAGATTTTTCTTTAGAAGCTGGTTGAAGATCGATGGGCTCTCTGTATACCCCTGAGGAATACGACACCATGTTAGGACGCGACCTTCCAGCTTAAATGCGAAAAGAAAATGGCTTCCTTCGTCCAGAGGGATCGAGAAGAAAGCCTGACAAAGATCAATTACAGTGAACCATTCTGCTTGGAACGGTATCTGAAACAGTATCACTGATGGATTCGGTACCACTGGACAACACGAAACGACTATGTTATTAATCTTTCTGAGGTCCTGCACTATCCGGAATTTCCCATTTGGTTTCTGCAAACCCATAATCGGGGAGTTACATGGACTACCCACGATTTCCTTCAGTATTCCCTGCTTAATCATGGATTCGATCACGGGTTTGATGCCTGCAATCGTTTCTGGAGTCAATTTATATTGAGGTGTTCTTGGAAACTCAGCATGCGGTTTCACTACAATTTTCACTGGGTCCACCCCTTTCACCAACCCAATCTCTTCCCCAGTGAAATCCCACACTTCTGGAGCAACTGTCTCTCTCAGATCCCAGGGGAGCTCATCTACTGTCAGAGTGGGATACAATTCCACACATATTCTGGAATTGGCGACTTTAAAGTCAGCATCATCGTCATTAGTCAATACCTCCACGCCCTGTGGTGTGCAATATATGGTGCAATTTAACTTGCACAAAAGGTCTCTTCCTAGCAGACATACAGGACTAGAATCGCAAACCACAAACTGATGCTCATCACTGTACTGCCCTATTTTCACCTGCACGGGTTCAGTCAGAGGACTGGTCATTCTCCTGTTAGCGACCCCCACCACTTGTATGGTCTCTCCAGACATGGGCAGGCCTGGAACTGCGGCTGATCTGATCGTGGATCGGGTGGCTCCTGTGTCCACTAGAAATGTCGTGGGGAACCCTGCCACTTCGGCCTCAACATAGGGTCCCCTCTGATCTACCTCCAGAGCTGCCCCGAGGGTGCAGTCATCCCTTTCTACCCTCTGTCCAGTCAGTGGGTCCACATAATAGCATTCCTCTCCCCCGACCAACAGTGGCATCTGTCTATAGGTCTTACCCATAGTCCCTACTCTGGGTGGCTGCGGGAACTGAGCTCGGGGAGGTGGGCCCCCCCCTTTGAGCACCTTTCCCTGGTATTGCGTTACCCCTCTTGCAGGCGCACTCTGGGTCACTTCCTCTTCTACCTCTTGGTCTCCTATCTCAACATTATAGGGACACTCGCGTTTCCAATGCCCCACCTCGTTACACTGGTGGCACCTAGTTGTTTTCTTTAAGGCAGCTATATCTATCCTGGGTTTAAAGGTGGAGTTCTCCTCATTGCCCTTGTTCTGACTGTACTGTTTCTTTCCTCCAGTACCGGTTCCTGGTTGCTGTTGCTGCTGTCCCCCCTTCCCAGCTGCCTGCATCTGTACCACCATCAGTTTCTCCTTTAGTTTCTTAGCCTTGGAGTCTATCTCATCACAGCAGTACCTGGCATACCTCAGTATTTCGTCTAGGGGTTTATTTTGCCAACAGATCAAGTGTTGCTGTATCATTAAACTAATATCCGGTCTCAGGCCCAAGACGAACTTGGACACAAATTGCCCTATGTCCTTTGGATCCATTACATCCAGACCGCTATACTGTTTGAACGCCTTCAGCAATCTCTCATAGTATTCGTGAACTGTCTCTTTGGGTTCCTGTCTTGTTCGGTCAATTTTTACCCAATCTATGTCTTGCATTGGCACTTTATCTTTCAGCCAAGTCATTACTCTCTCGAACTTTGCCATCACACTCTCGGACGGCCCATTAGTCTTAGCATCTCTCTCGGGCTCTATGGTGGGCCACTCAGCGCTAACCTTGCATGCGGTCCACAAATCTCCTGGCACTACTATGTCAAACAGCGTGTTTAAATCTATCCATAGGACCTTTGAGATTTTTACGAATCTCTCAACTTGCTTATACCACTCCACTGGGTTTTCCCGCAGTTTGGGGAACGAGGTGGTAAAAGCAGCTAAATCCCCCCTACTCCAAGGGACGTGGACATAGGTCCCATTTGCGACTTCCCTCAAAGGGTATGTCTCTACTCCCTGCTGTCCTCCTGGTGTCATCATAAGTGTGCTTCTCCTGACGGTCCCTCTCTTGGACCACCTCTCTTCCCACTTATCTAGGGCCCTCCATGTCCTTATTCCAGTGATCAGCTCCCTTATGTGTGTTTTCAATCCGATGGTTCTCCTCTCATCTAGATCTCGGTCTGTGTAATGTAGTCTGTGGTTGCCCTGTAATGCTTTGGTTCTTGACAGGTCCACCATATATTTGCCTGCTAGTTCTACCAATTTCTCATGGATTGCCCTCGCCTTTCGAGTTACGTCCTTTGCCATGAACAGAATTTCATCCTGCTCATACATGTCCATTATTTCTAAGGGCAGGGTACCGTCTACCATGTCATCCAGATCCGACTTTAAGCTGGAGACATCGAGTCTTTTGGCTTTTATTTCTGCTCGCAATACCTCCTTCGAGGGGGGTTCACAGGTTTCTCTCCCATCCCAACTCCGGGCCCTACGTTTGGGTTCGGGAGAGTTGGGGAGTGCTCTCTCTTGTTCCCATCTCTCCAGGTCCCATGCTCGGCCATCCGATCTGGGAAGGTGATGGAACACGGGCCTGTTACCCCCTACCTTACTTTGTCCATTCTCTCCTCTCTTTTCACAGTAAGCCTCTCTGCTATTCTCCCTTCGATCCCCATTCTCTCTTGGCCTCGTATCACTCAGTATCTGATACGATCCTTCCTGGTTTCCCATATTCCCTGGGCTGCGCTCATGTCCGTCATCACAGGGACTATGGTGCGGCCTTTCGCAACTCCCACTCTGTTCTCTATGGTCTGGCACGCAGTGGATACACTTAAAGCTGTCTCTGTACTCCCGAGCCCTTCTGTCTTCATCACTACGTATTGGGCGAGACACCCCCCCCGTTTTCCAGGTCTGATCTACTTCCACTCCGGGCCCAATGGGTGCCTCTCCTACTGTCTTTCTCCCTCCCGTCCCACTCCGGACTGCTCTCTTCAGCCCCGCAGTGAGTCCGGCCTCTGCTGTCCTGCCTTTCCCTTTCAACTTCCGCAGTTATGATGTTCTTGTGAGCCTCTACTGCCTCATCCCACTTCTTCATGTACTCGTTTAACTCCTGAAAGGATTTCCGTCCTGATCCCCTCATATCCTCTGGCCATCTATGGCCCCCCGGATCTCCTGTTGTGTGTACTGGGGTGCTCCACTCTCTTGGTATCGGCAACTGGCTTGGGGAGTTGATCGTATCATTCCTCCTTGCCATCTCTGCTCTTTCTCTGTCCCTCCGTACCCGTTCCTCCCCTCTAGCCCTCTCTGGGTCATATATCGATACTATAGGACCTATGGTAACAGGTACCTGTAGTGCATCAGGTAATGCGTAGGATGTGGCACACTCCGTCTCTGGCGGCCTTTGCACCACAAACCTCCCGACCACCTGTTGCACCTGGCTAGGCTGGGACAGTTCTTTCTTTGCAGCGGGATCCCAATCAGGACTGGGAAGCGGCCCATGCTCTCCTGCATTGCCCCCCCCTTTTTCACTATTCTCAACATCTCCCCCTGCTCTGTTATACGGAGGTGGCCTGTCTGTCAATAATCTGTTTATCAGGCTGTCCTCTGTCTCGCTCTCGTCATCTTCTTCTAGGGGGCTTTTGTTCCCGGGCATCTCTAACACTGGATATAATTTATTTACTTCCAGGTTATGCACCCTCCATCTTTTAGCATCCGCATCCCACTTGGCATCCTGTACTGCCCTTACCGAGCGTTTCACTCTTTCTTGCCGTCTGTTCATGTTCTTTTCATGCGCTGCCCTAATCCATGCATTAAGGGCTTCAAACTGGGTTGGTCTAGGCAAGGGTCTTGTTGAGGTCATAATTGCTTTTAATCTGTGTAACACCTCTAATCTGAACGTCCCGTACTTCGGGAACGTAAGTTCCTCATTTCCGTCTGTCATCTTACTCCACTCTGTGATCCATAGAATCGTATGCAGCCCAACATTGGCCCCCATATAACGGGCTGGTGTACCCTCCGGCGGGGCTTCTTCCCCTTCATACGATCCCCTGCGCTCTCTTTTAAACAGCGCTCTTAACCATTTAAAACACTTCATAATTATGCGCAAAATTTCCAGCTTGAATACTCTGTTTACTTCCTGATGACAATCCACCAATCCTAGCGCGGCTTTGCTAGCTGGCCTATCGCAGCGCGGTCTTTCACCGGCCGGCCAATCCCAGCGCGGCACTTTCTGACGTCACTAGTCTCCGCTTCGCAGCAGCACCCCTCCTTTCTCAGCTCTCTTCGCGGTCATGCATGCGTCCCATTCATACTCCGAAAAATGACTACTTCCGACCAAGCGGTCACTTCTCTCGACTGTACGTCCACAGTCTATCTGTAATTGTCAACACAACTGACGAGATGTCTATCGTCTCTCTGATAGGTTCTTTACGCACACAGTAACTTCCGACCAGCGTCCGTTACTCACGCACTCACTCTTACGTTCCCCCTATCTCGGTCCTTCGGGTGGTCAGTGGTACCTCGTGACCCCCCTTCACACTAGTTGACAATTACTCTGGGTGTCCGGCACACCCGAACCACTTAAGCTCTCCTTGAACTTAAGATTTCCACCGGTTGTGCGCGCTCACAACCTGTTCCACAGTCACTCTACAAGCATTCAACTCCGCCAGACATTTACAACATAGATACAATACAAAACACCGCAATCTTAACACGCATGACCCTTTATACTCACTCTCGACCGATACTGCTGCTTTTCTGTCTCACGTCATCCGGTCCTTCTTCGGCGGGCGGTTCTTCCGATCATCGATCTCTAGGGGCCTTGGGGTAATCTAACCTGGCCTAGATCACCTTCCTCAAGAAGGCAACCATTCTCTATAGCTACCAACTGGAAGGGCGAGATTTTGATCGATATCTTATCACTATTGATCTAAAACCCCGATCTGGTCGACTGAATCTTTATTGCCTGTCATTGAGGGAAGAAAGTGCATCTCTTACCAAGTTAGTTCACCCAATAAAGGACTCCGCTTCAAAGGATCACAAACAACTTCTAGCTTTCAAGGATTTATTATAAAGTCAAGATAAGTTGCAGGTACAAGCATCTCAAGATGAGATTCACAAGATACACGGGCCCAACTACATACATGTGCTCTCTGAAAGCCCTCAGACGAGCAACGGAAACTACCAAAACCAGTTCTAAAAATAATAGGGCTATTAGCATAGACACATACTGAGATCTCTCAGACATTTACAGCCGGAGGGAAAATACAGGTTAGGCTGTCCCTACCCTGATCTAGATGGTATCCCTACTTAACCAGGTCCCTACCTAACAAAGGTGTCAGCAGTGAATGACCCCCAAGGGAAGTCACTCACTCTCAGTCTCTTGGTGAAAACCTATAGTTCTCCAATCATGACCCCTCTCTGCCTACCCATCCGCTCTCTTAAGGGTCCTCAGGCTTCTGCTCTAACTCCACCCAGGGGTGCTGTCCCTAATACAAAAATACAACAACATTTAGGACGCCCCTCGTGAGACGCCCCTCACGTGGTGTAGCTTCTGGCTTTTTCCATGATGATGCCTTGTGGTTAGAGTTGACCTTGCTTCTCAGACTCGTCTCCGGCCCGCTGATACCCCTCAAACATTCCGGAACCCTCCTCCATGTCTAGTCCATCCCTTGAACAACCTTCTATTCATTATTTCGTATAATTGAATACCCCCTTTTCTCTTTACAGACAGACATCTGCAGCCAAATCCCAATTCTCATAGTTTTCCAACCGCGTTGCAACATTCCCCGGCCCAGACTAATATGTGTAAATCAACGTTAAACTTTTCAGGCCTACAACATTTCTCATAATGATTATAACTTTCGACTTTTTCTTTAATTATGGCATGTTAGTACTTTTATTCTGCTATTTCAGTAAACACATCTATAAATCATGGTCTATTTATTATTACTAAAACATTAGTGCAAGCCACGTTGTGAAATTGAACCACCTTCCCCCTCCCTTCTAGCTCTGGCCCTGAGGCCTACCACGTTCAGCGTTTCCGTATGCCATCTTATATTTTAGCAGCTACACAACATGGCTTCAGGAATAATCACGTTTAATTATATCATTTGTTTCACACATTTCTGTATTAGTTCCACTTCTACTTAAATCTCTACATTAACTACACATTTCAGAATATAGACGTAGGTACTATCAGCACTCATGGCATTTCTCTTCATGACTTGTGCTTACTACGTGTAAGTGTGACACACTTCTACATTTTGGTCAGTTTGCGCTCTCTCAATCTGAAGCCGGCGCTTACAGGTTCACACTCTCCTAAAGGTAGCAATACAAATACACACACAATGGTGCCTATATCCTGGCTAACAAGGCACACACGGCCATCCAACCATGCCCTCTTAGTGCATTTAAGTGCTGTGAAGGTAGCAGAGTTCTGTTTCAGTTTAGGTGGGCATTCTCAAGAGCCTCAAAGCTCCCCATAAATCATGACCTGCGAGTGCCTCGAGCAAATGGAAATGCCAAATGTCATACTTCTAGTGGGATCGGCAGGACATGGGTCAGTCTGGCCATGTGCTATTAGTGACACGACATGTGTGACTCTAGGTGTTGCAGGCTGAAGTGTCCATGGAGCATTATCAGCTCAGTAGAAGGAGCTAAATCCAGACCCTTTCAGGCAGCAGAAGCTAAGTTTGAAAACAACTTCTCAAAGTGTGTGTGTGTTGTCAAGCATTCCTAAATATGCAAGTGGGTGTGTTGGCTGACTTTGGCTCTTCTGTATTTGGTGGCAATTCCTGGAATTTTGCTGCATCCGTGGCAGGATTAAGTCCTCACTGGATGAAACCAGGTCACAGCATATTGGTAGGAATTCTTAGCTTTTGTGCGAAAAAAGTGCTGTGCAATACACTATCTGACCTCATGTTTTTGTAAACATTTCTTAGCGGGCGAATGCCCCTGCACCAACCTTGAGAGAATTGAGCTTGCTCCCTTGTTCATTGATATTCAGGTTCAGTATTATACCCGCCACTTCTGAAGATCACCAGCCGCCACTGTGGGCAGTCTCCTGAAGACCGTGACTGTGAGGGGAAATCCGAAGTGTCTGACCACCCTAGACTGCTGCCCCTGAAAATCCATGCGGGCACGGCCATTTCCAAACCAGGCACAAACAGGACTATTGCAGAGTCAGTCGCATGTGAATGGCTCTGCTACAGCCATACCAGCATATCGGTGGTCTACTGGGATGTTGGTGGTCCTTTAACCTCTGTGCTGCGGCGGCAATTCCGCCGCAGTGCTAGGGGGGCCGTGCGGCACTCCCATGCTCGTGACGGAACCGCTCCATCGCGAGCCTCGGGCGTGCTATGCTTGTGACGGAGCGGTTCCGTCACGGCCCCGCCCGCTCAATAGAATGTGCCGCACAGGCGCAAAATCAGCGCCGCGCAGGCACGCCGAGCGGGCCGCGACGGAACCGCTCCGTCACCAGCACAGCACAACCGAGGCTGGTGACGGAGCGGTTCCGTCACCAGAACGGAAGGGGTTACACATATATAACACATACATTTTGTCAGTGGCTCAGTTCACTTCAGCTTTCCGTCGTCGACCTAAGTAAACCAACATGTAGGCTCTTATTCACGCTATTACTCCTCGCACGGGCCTTTCGCATCGTGAAAAGCGGCCTGTCTGGGGTGATGCTGAAGCACTTGGTGACGCCTTGAAACAGTAGAGAGAGGCTGCGGCTCCTTCAAGGGCTTGATTTATACCCTGGAAGCTTGCCTTATGTTCTCTGTGGATTTATACCACTCAAGCAGATTTTTTGCTGATGTTATGATAAGTGAGAGTGTTATTTAACAACACCAGGCTCATTGTGGTAATAAGGAGCCTCTCAAATAGTGCGTGATTAGAATTAATTTGCAGTACGGCATGTTGTGGCTGCCAACTATATGTTTGTTTTACCTGCATGCGCAGTATTTTAACGCCTCTGCAGCACAAAAATTTGAAAAACACCTAAGTGTTTTCCCCATAACAGCACATAATTTAAAGTGTAAATATGAGAAGAAAGCATGTTAAAGTGTGTTCTAGAGCTGCCTGACTGATAGGTAAAGTAAGCAAAGACTGAAAGGCCTTTTTAAAAGTTATTACAAACAATTGTATATAACGTTCTGTTTAAATATCATGTCCGGGCCATTGCAGAATCTTAATACATGAAAAAATGACTGGTAATGTACTCTAGGAATGGTGTCAACCCTCCCTGTGATACTTACTTAAATATGCTTCACTTTTTTTGTACTATTTTGTAGCTGTGGCATGACTACCCACATATATCAAGAAAATGACACAGCTACTCTATTCTAATGCTATATTACTGATGTGTTGTTAAATCACAGTACATTCGTCAGTAGCCAGCAAACCCTGTGGAAAGCAGGTTCTTTGGAAAAAACTCTTAACTTCCACTCTATGATTAAAGGAAATGAAGGAGACTCCATTACTTCACATACGTTACCTTAGTGAATCGGGCCCTCAGGCTCTTGAGAATGCTCCGGTCCATTTCCTCAAAAAAAACTCTGGTCAATAGACCTTTGTAATAACATGTGAGGTAAAGGGGTTAATGCCATTTTAAATCTCAATGTACAGGGTGATCTTTAAGACCACACAGTAAAAGTCTGAGTCCATAACTTGAAGTTAAATGGTTTATTCCAAACTCAGAGCCAGACCAATATATTTCAGTCTCAAGAACATACTATAAAAGTACAAGATTACCGAAGGAAGACCAAAGCGTTGTCCTTAACAGCAAATAGCATATATGAATTTCTGTTGCAGCAATACAGAAAATAAGGAAAAGGATTTGATGACTAGATGAATGCCCCTATTATGTTGTACCAAGGAAGTTATGCTTGAAACCCTGTTTGAAAAAATTGAACTTTCATCAATATCGTCCTGCACAACTTTTTCTACAGCTGCTAAATTGTGATTACACTTTATTTGTATGTGGTTTTTTGAGAATGGCGATCAAATTCAGAAACAGTATGGAAGGATAACAATACTGATATGGTTATTTATCACTGCGGCCAAAAGAACATCATTTTTAAACGGTTTTTTTAATATTCTTGAAATAGGGATGTATTTTTTTAACTTTGTGATTTTTTACTTGTAATTGATTATGACCTTTTAAGATTATATGTATGTCATGCTATTTTCTGTAATGTAAATACTTTTATGGTTGTCAATTCGTACAACCGAATAAAGTTATTTGACTGACTGACTGACTAGATGAATGTATTTGATCCTTCTCCCTATAAATGGAAAAGATTAGAAACATCTACTAAACCACGACAGCAAGAAATGTATCAACATCAGCACCTCTGTGGAAGGTCTCTAGGTAAGGAGTCATGCATAGCATTAAGCTACACATTCAGAGATGACAAGAGAGGTCTGTACTTCTCCAAGTCTAAGGGGAATCTGATTAACCCCAAGGTGGGCTCACTAATGAAAATCCACAAAGGACATTTGTGAAATATGACCTCAAACACATCACAGTACTTTTCCAGTCCCAGAAAATAACTTGGCGCCTTGAACACTACTTCCTAATTGTAGTCTCCCCTTAAGGAGCATCCTTGGGTCCTCCCTTTGTCTGATAGTATCATTATTTGACCTTGCCAGTTCTTCCTCACTTCACTATCCCAGAAATACAATTTGCTTTTTACTCACTAACGAATTCTTTGGTCTGCAACTGCACGGGAGAAAACGTGCAGAAAAATAACCTTCACATAACTATTCAATGTCTCAACTGTGAGCTTAGAGCCCACATTCATGCTAACTTAACAGCTCTGTTTAAATAAATATTAATTCTACAACCAACATATACTCCAATAATTGAAATCTTTAACAAAATAATCAAGCTATTTTATACTGTATGCTTTATGTGCGTTACAATAAACTAGTACATTAAACAAAAACGACAACTGGTCACAATTTGTAAAGAAAGCATTGAACACACATATGATTCATTCTCACTAATCCCTGGCAAATGCACTGCACTGGATGCATTTTAACGCACCACCTTACAATCTAAACCTATTGAAGATTAATATTTGCAGTCCAGATGTTTTGGTAAAGGAAAAACATTAATATGGACACACACATATATATATCAAAAATACACAATAAATGCACTTTCCATACCTTTGGTGCACCATATCTTATTGGTATCATTGCATCACACGAGTACAGAAGACCAAATGTAAATATATGTGTGACCTGACCTAACATAAAAGGGTGGAGCTAAAATTATGCTACTCCACACTTTATGGTTGAATCTACCAGATAGCACAAGCTGTCTGTTTGCAAAATATATACTGTGGTCTTGCCAAGTTCATAAATAATGCCCATTGCTTACCATTGATTAGTTTTATTTCCACTCTCATATGTTTCCTTCTTAACGGATTTCTTTTTCCTAGCTTGTCCATCTTGTGTTTATCCCTCCCCTGGAGCATATCCTCTTTGCCATGTCTCTAATTCTATTTTTCCACTGTTCTCTTTTATCAAACATTTTTTATTTTTGGTAAACAACTCTATGAGACTGCATGTGGTTTTCAAATCTCTCTTTCTCTCCCATGTATGCTCCCCAAATGCCCATCACCTCACAATCCGTGTTTCTCTCTCATGTACTTCTCCCCTGTCCCCCCTCATGTTCTGCATTGTTCCCATCCTTGTGTCTCATTCCCTGCTCCCCATGTTGCTGTCACTTTCATGTGCCTCTCTTGCTCTCTTGTGGGGTTCTCACTCTGTCCTTTGTGTTCTACTCGCCCATGCTCCAGTGTTCTGCTCTGGTTTTGCTCTCACACTCGTGGAATGCTTTTCCCCTTTTTGCCTCACAGTGTTCCTCCATCTGCTGCTTTGGTACCCCTCTCCTACCCTTGTTGCCCTCCCCATCCAAAATTGCACTTTTGTGGTTGTGTTTTTTAATTGACTGATTTGAGTTGTTTCTGCCATTTTGGATCGGTAAATAAAAATGTAAAGCAAAAGCTACTTGCCTCACTCCGCTGACACATGTATGTGTTTTGACGCATGTGCACACATAGGTAATCATGAATGCGTGCACCAATAGAGTGACTTGTCACTAGTGGTCACATAATCACAGCTTTCTTTTTTTTGTTTCTTTTTGTTACCATGTTGCAAAACATTGTGAAAAAATCTGACACTGTAGAACATCACCACATTACATTGCCAAAGCCAATGGGTCCCAAAGGCCTGAGCTTTTTGCTTTGCCAATGTTTGTTTTCTAAACCTTCTATCCTGAGCTATTACTTGTTTATGCCAATTTGTTTATTTTGGTGCATTGTTGGTGTTCAATAAAGGGGCCCATGGTTCTGCATGTTACCTACAAATTCTAAAATCCCCACCACCCACTATGCTATGTGCGTATTCTAAAACACCAAGACTTTCTTTCTAAACTCCCCCAAACTACCAACTGCCCACTAGGGAAACCATGTTCACAATCAATTGGGTGTTGGCCATATCAAACGAGGAGCTCTTTAATGCTTGATGCTACGTCCTTTGTGTTCCAGAATATAATGACCCAGGGATGACTATATACCCCAGGCCCTTGAACACCATGTCACTCAACTATTGGTTTCATTCCCTTGCACATGGCCCTGGTTTGTCTCTTCTTCACTTTTTTATCCTTAGCCATAATTACCCTCTCTCTTTCCTCTTGGGCCATTCATTAATCCCTTTGCATCTCCTTCTCAATCCTCTTCTTCTTAAATTATGCTTCTTCATTTTGTTTACTCCTTATGCTTAGAGGATACCTTTATACCTTTTCCATTTACAACTTTTCTCCTCTCTCATTTCTCACTTGCCCTTTCCTTGTAACTCCCTTTTTTCTTGCTCACCTTTTTACTCTATTATTTTCTATTGCTCTCTTCCTCCATACTCCAGTTCTTTCTCTCTCTCTTGTTTCAACCTTCTTGACCCACACGTGGCGCTCTTTCTGTCTGTTCGGTTTTTGCTCCTATTTATATTCCTTCTTCTTTTACTCTAGCATCTCCCTTTCTCCCCCATCCCTCTTTATCTCCCAAGACAAAATGTAAGATTTGGATGTGTTTGCTACCTTTGTTTTTTCAAACAGCCTAATACAGTTGTTCTTAACTTGGGGTCTGCGACGCGTACACAGGGGGTCATGACTGCTTAGAAAAATGCAATACTGTTAGCAGATTAGGAAGTGTATATATGTGAAAATGCTGTGCAAAATGGAACGTTTTAAAACACTTTTAAAATGAGAAAGAATTTAAAACTGGAGGCTTAAATTAAGATGGTATCCTTAACTTGTTTTGTGTGACCAGCACAAATGGAAATGAAATCAGTATGGATGATTGATGGCCTCAACTGAAGCACTGGTTTCAACAAAAAAAGAGTATACATTGGGAGAAAAAAAATATGATACACTAGAGTCTAGCTCATCATTCATATTTTAGAAATACAACCACCTCCCAAATACGCTCTAGAAGCCACTAGACCGCTCACCCCCTTTGAGTTCCCGGTCCGAACCTTTGAGGGCACCTGCCGCCTAATATCCCATTTGTAGACGGTACTACAAAACTCACAACCCAATCACCTCCACACTTATCAAAAGCAATGGACAGCTGACACTGGGGAAGAGGTGTCCCATCCAAACCTGGAACAGCTATGGCGTGACATCACCAGAATTTACATGAGCATTCCTCAAGGCGAATCAGCATACAAACTAATGACGCGCTGGTACTATACCCTTGCACGACTACAGAAAATGCTCCCTACCCTCTCCCTTCTCTGTTGGAGATGCCAAACAGCGATAGGGAACTTCATTCATATCTGGTGGTCATGTCCGCTCTTAACGATGTTTTGAAAAGAGGTCCTAAGTCATATCAAAGACACAGTGAAATTCCGTTTACCAAACTCTCCCCTGGTGACCTTACTGGGTATAAGACCAACTCAACTTAAAACCATGACACATTCCGTCTGGCGCCTTATTGTGCAGATGCTGGGAGCAGCAAGACAATCCATTGCACTCCTATGGAAGACAACTTCTCCCCCTCCAATCTCTGCATGGTGTGTGCGCCTATGGCATGTCATGGCAATGGAATTACTGACAGCCCACCTTACTCACACAGACACTAAATTCACGAACCCTTATCCACCATCTCTCCCAAATAGAAAACGTCTGCTATACCCCCATAGACTGCAAGCCCTCCAAATTTTTGAGGATTCCCTCTTGCCATACTCCGGAGACAACACTCGAGTGGACCCCTCAACACATGGACCTGACAGTAGCTACCGTCCCCTTAAATGCTAATCACGGTAGGAGCGGTTACTCTCAGAGCCCGCCCCCCTCCTATGAAAACCTGTCTTGACCCCCCTTTTCTTCCTTACCTACCATTTTTTCCCCCGTTTTTTCTTTCCTTTTCGTGTTTCTTCGCTTAGCCATCATATGAAAAACATTTATCAGAGTATCAGAGGCTGCCGAAGCCACCCCGGCCTCTCCGGGGCCACGTTGGGCTCCCTATTTCGGCAGGCCCTATAATGCTGGATATATATGCATTTCTTAGTTTGTATTCTTTCTTACTCGCTTATACTGAGTATGATGATGCTTGTACCATTTTTTAAAAAAAATCAAGAAACAGATTTGAAAACAAAAAGAAATGCAACCACATTTTAAAATGTTGCCTATGTATGTATATGGCCCGTTTGGGTCCTTCTGCTGGCAAAAACTCAATGAAATTTGTTGTAGAAAAAAGAATCACATTTTGAATTTTTGTGTATTTATTTTTTTGGGTACGACTTATAATGTTTCGGAATGTGTATGTTTTTGTCATGTATATTAATTTCTGTATTTTTATGTATTGCTTTGTTGTTTAAATAGTAGAAATTACTTAGTAAAGATTCGGGCTTTTAGTAGTGATTCAGCAGGGGTCCACAGAAGTCAATATGATAAAAACCGCTGGTCTTATTCATCCGGCAAGAGAGAGTTATGATTCCAATAGTAACAGCTCACAGCAGATTTATTTAGCAGGATTATTAGAATGTGTTAGTGACAAACTGGACCTAATGAAGTGAATTCAGGAAACTGTCTATCTGTTGATGAATCCTCGTGAACCCTCTTCTTCTGCTTGTAGTAGAATGAATAATCAGAGTGCAAATCAGGCAACTTTGGAGAATAAGAAGGTGAAACACAGGTTCATGTCGAGTGAAGAGCTTTGTGTTGCTTCAGTGGAAATACACACTGAGGCAATAACCCTTAAAGACAGTTCCTCAGGATCACACAATTTGATCAGGTTAGGAAGCTGGTGTTCAACCTTAGGGTTTTAAGTTCTGGTGTTGGCAGCTTAGGTACTACCACGTACTTCAGCACAGTATGACCCATGCACCAATTGTGAACTTTTAGAAATTCAGACATAGCTAGCAACCCTGATTCTAAGATCTAAGTGTTTTTTATTTCTCCAAAGAACATTGTAATTCCTGTAAGGCAGAAAACGGATCTTTCTCTAAAAAAACTTATCCAAAGTTACAACACTTTCTTGACTGTCTAGGGATTGGTAGTGCAGCATTGCTGTTTTGTAGAGTTGTAATATATTTCGGTTGAAAGTGCTGCTACCAACTTTTACCACTTCTTTAAAATATACATAGAATGGGTTTTGACTCCACCCAGAAAAGTTTTACATTCTCACCCGATGATATTAGCTGATCAAGTGTTTCATTCAACCTCATATGGAGTGTTTGCACTGTAATGTATGAAGGACTCTTTTACATTTCAAAAGTACACTGAATCATCATAAAATATGTTCTTTGTCTCATAGGTGTACAAAAGAGAGCACTCAGTGGTTTTTGTTTTGTGTTTTGTAATAACTGGTACAGGCTTTTCATTAATGTTTTAAACGAGTCTCAAAATGCAAGCCAGACCTATTGGCTTTGACATGCTCATTTTACTGATGAGCATCGTCTTATTATTGGGCATTTCCAGAATTTGAGGGTATACTTGTGCCATATGGTATTTTTTTTGCTAATAATTGGGTAAAGTGCTTCTTTTTCTATGTGATATCTCATAACATGAGCATGTCCTATATAGCATTCTTTGTTTATAGCAAACTTTATTGATTTGAAGGTTACATACCAAAATAACAATATTGTAACACTCGCACTTTTCAATACATCATCACTCCAAGAAAGAGATATGCCAATAAAAAAAAGTAGATCAAGCATTGCAACATTCATTCGCCATTGTTTCAAATTAGAGAGAGACCCCCTACAAACCAGGGGAATAGGGTACTTTAACAGTGAAAAATGTTTTTTCCCTTGGCAAGCCGTTCTTACATGGGACAACCCTAAATGGTTGTCTCGAACTACCCAATGGGCCCGCTAGATCCCTTGCAGGAACCCTTACTATCTCATACACTTATGCAACAAAAATGTAGTTCATTATTTTATTATAAAAAGTTCATACAAATACAATCTAGTGTTAAAAACAAATCATTTCACGCCTATGTTAAAATCATGGAATACAATTTCTACTACACAAAAAAATTAAAAACACTATATAAAAAAAACAACAATTGATTCACATTATGTCAAACTAGGGGATACAGAAAAGGAGAGACATACAGAGACATAAAATTGTCAATAACTTTTGCACGTTTTTTGAGATTTTAGCATCAACACAATCCTGGACACATATAATTCTTTGTCTACAGGCTAGGTTTTTTGATCTCTTGATCGTGCAGGGGGGCGTCGACGCGTTTCGATGGTTTTTATCGATGCATTACCATCTTTCTCAAGACTATGTTAATGAATCTCTCCTACTTATGGCACTGGTTGGTTGCCGTCAGTATAAACCTCCTGTTCACATACTACATGGTTTCATGGTTAGTCCCACGTGCTCCATCACATTTCCATCCTGGACTGTTTGTACATATTATCTTCGTTTTTTCTCTTCTTATGTTGATGATAGGAAGTCGTTCCTCTGATGCCTTTTTTATGTTTTTCTTACTCTCTTTAGGTTTTTGGGCAAAAGGATGATCCACTATTTTTTCTTCTTTCTTCAGTTCAAATTCTGCCTCAGTTTTCTGTATTTGCAGGTATCTTTTATACAAATATCCATTTCGCTGTAATTCTGTAGGTTTTAATTTCACGGGGGCGGGTCTTTTTGCCTTTGTGCTTGTTCCGTTAAATGAACAGACAAAGATCTCCCGCATCCCACGTAATCCTCAACTTGCCCATGAACGACGATCGTCTCACGCCAGAAAACGAAGAGTGGATCATCCTTTTGCCCAAAAACCTAAACTACCATTACAACGCTGGTTTTAAAACGAAAGTCGTTACCACGACTTGCACTGGAGGGCGCTCTAGGCTAAGGAATAGTAGATTTACTATTCCAACACCTTCCCTACTGTAGGTAGGCTGGTGTTGGAATAGTAAATTTTACTATTCCTAAGTCTAGCACCCTACAACGCAAGTCGTGGTAACAACTTGTGTTGTAAAACCAGCGTTGTAATGGTAGTGCGGTGTAAACACCGCGTTGTAGTGACATACAACCGGCCGGTGATGTCCCTCTTGGCTAAGAGTTTAGCCGGACCCACCAGTGTGCACTCTCCACAGGAACCCAACAGATCCTCCAGGATAACCAAAGGTGCGATTCTGGAGGGACAGATCCATGGGCTTCTCCTCCACTTCGAGTCAATACAATAGCTTCCCAGTATTTCGTAATCATTGGACACGTCCAAACTGCTTTATGAAGGTCTGCATTTGGTGTGGAGCACCGGAAACAGTCAGACATATCAAGTTTACGAGCATGCCACAGGTGGTGAGGTGTGAGATACGTGGTGTGGAGGTAGTTTGACTGAATGAGTCTCAGTGAGGAGAGATACCCAAAGACCAGGGGGGCATCTGCTCATCTCTCCAATCGTCACTATCCAATTGACCTACCAAGCCTGACAACTTCCGTTTGAAGGCCATGGGAAAAGGTAGGATTAGTGATCAATGCACCATATAAAGACATGTCTTTATATAGGTGCTTTGATCGCTAATCCTCCTTTTTCCCAGCAACATCATCAGAAATTTATCTTCAAGAGAACTGTATTGAGGGGTTCCAGTATCTCTGATTGGTGGTATGCGAGCGCGTCATAACTGCAAATATTTAAGGAACTGAGTGACGGAAAGGACAAATTGACATTGCAACTCTTTGAAAATTATTTAATGGTAGATCCTCGCCAGACATCTCCAAGATAAGTTATATTGCTTCTTTCCCATTCAGTGAACCCTTCCAACTGTGATACCTGATAAAGCCACTATCTTTTCCACAGTGGGGTATATTGAGTGAGCTTCCTGTCCCATTCAGTCATGTGCAGTGTGGTGCGCCAAGTCAGGAAGACCACTTTGATTGGCTCAGAAAGACGCTGGGGGATGGACGCACCATAGCGTATGTGTAGAATGTTATCAAGGCCCAGAAGAGACACCTTTGTTCTGCATTCTGGGTCTCCCCAGTCCTGCTCAGCTAATCATTGATCACCAGGGGCTGCGATGCCCAGTAGTATAGCTGCACATCTGCCATACTCATCCCCCATCATATGTCGATTGGCAACATTTGTCTAGGGAGATGCATTGAGTATGACCGGTCCAGAGAAAGAAGCAAATCATGGCCACTAGGTTCCAGAACCAAAAGGCTGGGATCATCAGCTCTAGGTTTTGCAAAGCATAGGGAGCTGGGAAGGATCACCATCTCAAATACTGCTACTGTACCTAGAATCTGGAGCAGGAGGTAGGCTCACTATTAAATGTTGAACTTCCTGTGGGATATAAGGGGATAGAGGTTGAGACTTTAGGTAAGACCAGGCTCCTGCTAGATATGCATTCCTAAGTATTGAAAGCTGAGCTGCCATATTGGGATTGACATCTGCCAGGTAATTGCATTCGAGTCTCATTACACAGGGATCAAAAATTATTCTGTCAAATTATCATGGAAACCTGATGCTTCCTATTAGAGATCCACAATCTATATTTTGGGTGGTCACAATTCATAGGTGTTAGTCAAGTATAAGAGAACATCATCGACATACAGAGCTGTTCCTTCATCCACACCATCATCCCAGCACCAGCCCTGTATTTAAGCATCACATCTGATCAATACAGTCAGGTGTTCTATGGCTAGGCCAAAGAGAAAAGAAGAAGCAGCAGAGGACATCCATGCCAAGTTTCCCTGTGGATTTGGAAGAAAGTAGTCCATTGAAATGCACTTTGGTGGATGTGGTGGAGTATAGGAGCCTCACATACTGATGGAATTGTGGGCGAAAGTTCATACGGTCAAGAACACTGTTAAAAAAGGACCAGTCAATTGAATCTACTGCTTTTTCGCAGTTGTCTAAGAGGAGGGTGCAAGGGTCCTAGATATCTTGGCAGTGAGCTAGTACCAACTGTAGGCATCAGATACATTTCCACATACTGTGGCCTGGCATAAA
Organism: Lissotriton vulgaris; assembly: GCF_964263255.1. Classification (NCBI taxonomy): domain Eukaryota; kingdom Metazoa; phylum Chordata; class Amphibia; order Caudata; family Salamandridae; genus Lissotriton; species Lissotriton vulgaris. The sequence continues at coordinate 859,877,875 of NC_141693.1, read as the reverse complement.
GCCACACTAATATGGGTGGCCCAGAGATGGTAGCACACAAAGGAACCTACGGACCAGTGAGTGTCTTGGTGAAGATTTTGATTTCTGATCAACGATGTAGGCCTATAAGAGGAGCACTGCTGGGGTGGGTTCCCGGTTTATGAATACCCACTATGGTGGCGAGGTCAAGGTCCGAGGGGAAGTTCCCTTTGGCCTATATAGCTCCAATAGATGGAGGGCGTAAGTATATCCCAAAATGTATGATAATATTTGATGGTAAAGTCGACCGGTCCGGGTGTCTTACCTGTATTCATTTCAGTCAAAGCATCTCTTACTTCTTCCAATGTAAGGGGTAAACTTTGATCTGCCTTCTAGGGGCAGGAAATTGAGGGTAAAAGGATGTCTGTCATGAAAGATCTAGGGGCATATTACCAACAACTAGCGATATTTATCTCTAAATGGGCTTAGCGAGGTTTTTTTTATCGCCAAGCATCGCCGGATATAATCGCAGAGATAACGTGCTATTAGCAACGTTTATCTCTAAAGCGATAAAATAATCGGCGATAGCGGCGAAATGCGTGAATATCGCTGAGAATACAGCGATATTCACGCATTAACGCCAATAGGGTCTTAGCCATAATATCCACCTCCCATTGGATATAATGGCTAAGAACTGGTCTGAGCAGGCGTTAGCTTTTGGAGATATTCACGCTTAGCTACGCCTGCGTTGATAACAGGCGATAGCGATGTTAGCGACTGTTTTTAGTCACTAACAGGTTGGGTACGCCCACTTTGCAGGTCATTAGCCATAAATATCGCTGACATGCATAGCGGGCCCCAAACCGCTCGCTATCACCCAAAAGCTGTAGCTAACTGATGTTAGCGACAGCTTGCTAATAGGGCGATTAAATTATCACCGCTTAGCGGCCGAAAACGGCCACTAAAGCGGCGATAATTTCATTGCGCCCGCCTTGATAATATGCCCCCTAGTTTGTTCGCTTTGAAATCATGGTTGATGGTGTAGGAAGGTGGATATCTGACTATGGTTACCCCCAAACTTTTTGCCTGGTGTTTAGCTGGTTCTTTACATAGTTGGCCTGGGATCCTGCTATTCAGGGCCCCATGCTGATTGCTCTCTCCTTAAAATGGACTCCATGTACCTTAGGTGCATACACAATTGGAACTGGTTCACCTTATTGGCCCCTGTAACAGTGTACCCTAGGTACCCAGGGCATAGATGCTTCCAAGGCCTACCAGGGGCTGCAGCATGTATTGTGCCACCCCTGGCCTGGCCTTCATATTTTGACACAACTGGCTGATCACTCAGCTGGGGTAAGTTGGTGTAATCACCTCTTGCTTAGATATAGTATCCCTATATCTAACCTTAACTGGACACATATGTTCCTATCAGCCACTCCTATGGAAGGCCTCATCAATCCTGGAGGCAGAGTGCTTGGAAATATGTGAGATGGTGCTCTAGCATGAGCTGAGCCTGTCTGCAGCTGTCGGGAACCACTCCCTTAGCTGTTCCGGGATATTGCCATACCATATACTCTTAAGTGCATTATAACCCTCGCGGTTATATGCTAACTTTGGTTTGGCCTTATCAAAACATGTCGAGTAAGGTGTCATACGATTTGGAATACTATCCCCTCGACAGCTCTGTCAATGGGGATAGCATTCCACCCTTCTAGAGGGACACAACATGTGTGTAGCCTTAACCCCGGTTACAGTTAACCAGAGCCTCAGCATCACAAAATGGATGCTGCCACCACAGACATGGGTCTGACCTCCTGCTGCTGGGAGTCCTTCCAGCGAGGGAGGCTTGGACAAAGGGTTTCCTGCCTTGGGAGGTGCGAGCACCACCCCAGACAGGATTTTGTGTATTGGGTAGGACAGGGCTGAATAGATTGAGACATGCCCGGGGCACACAAGGTGTCCCCGTGCATAAGCCAGTCCAAACCGGTCCTGGGACTTTCCAGACCCAGGCCTGGCGAGGAGCTGGACAAAGGAAAGGGGGTGTAACCGCCCCCCTTCCTGGTCCCACCCAGAGGAGGGACCTAGCAGGTGATCCACCCTTCAGATTAGGAATAAGAGTGGGAGCAGTGCCAGAGCACCTCAGATCATCCTGAATCAACTTGAAACTAAGAAGACGACTGGACTTCGACATTCTGATGAATAGAAGACTGAAGAGCGTCTCTCTTGTGGCCTAGGAGGGGCCACCCTGTGAACACAGGCACCATCCAGTAACTCAACGTCTGCTTTGCTGCCGCCTCCCGCCAGAGCCCGAGTGCAGAGCCTGACAAGACCCAGACTCCCAGACTTCTCACAGCTCAATCCACAGTCCCTGCAAAGAAGGGACACTTGGAGGCACTGAGAGACGTGGGACCGAACATCTTGGAAGACCCCCGAGACGCTGACTGCGCAGCATCCGAGGCACCCTTGACTCTGTGCTTTGGGGTTCAAGAAGCCCCACAACCGAGCAGCATTTGCACTAAAGATCAGCCCTCCAGCATCTCGACGATCTGCTTGGGGCCCTTTTGCTTTGTGCCACTTGACGCGCCATCCCGGTCACTTGCCACGTGGTCAGCAGCCATCTTGGCGACGAAACCTACAATTTACACTGCGGATCTGGTTGCTCCAGACTTGCCCTCGCTCCTGTAGAAAGGAGCACCCGCTCTAACCTTGCTGGTCCGAGTATTAAGCCTTTTTCACTTTCTGCGTGGATTGCATTAGCCAAGGCCAGTTTGCTTCAATCAAGTTGCCAACACCCCCATCAGCTAGAACTTTTGTGGGCCAGATCGTGATCGACTCCTGGACATCCTTGACCTCTTCGTGTCCACGTGGCTGCAGCGAGAAGCAACACCTCATCACCTGTTTGCACCAGACTTTGCCTGGTTCCAATCTGGTTCCACGGTGGTCACTGGTCAGTGACTTTGAACATTTTCCCCTCTGCTTTCAGGTCTTCACCACTTCAGATCCACCCTTGGATCCACCGGACACTTCTCCTTCACATCGCCTGCAGCATCTTCAGCTTCAAGCACCAAGAGCCTGCGTGTCAAAACCCGACGCCACTTTGACCCTATGCACCCGCTTCCTGTGGGTGAAGTAACATTGCAACACCGGTGTTCCCACACTGGTACACACCTCTAGGGTCTGTGTCTAAAGTTTGGTTCTTCTAGGTTCAGAGGAAGTGTCCTTAAACTCTATTTGTGTAACTTTTACACACCATTGACATTGCATTGGTGCAAGCCGCACTTTAAGTGCTGCACCCGAATCCCGCTGGCTTTTCCCGACTTCAGCATTGCTTGTACCGACTGCTCCAGCGATTCCCAAGGCCCTAGGCCAGTTTCATTTTCGATTGGTATCTCTTATACCACTTTCTTAGTATATGGTTTAGGTGGCCCCTAGGGCTCATCCATATTGTGCAACTTTTGTGTATTTTAAACTGTGTTTTGTTTAACGCTTGTGCTTCTGTGCTCATAAAGAGTTCAGGGGATATTTGTAGTTAATAAATATATATATATATTTTCAATATATATCTGTGTGGTGTCCTTTCATCTGGTATTCAAGGGGGTTGTGTATGGTAATACAGCTGGCTTCACATGCCTTTCAGAGTTTAGCCTAAGACTGCTTTGTCCACGTTACCACTAGGATAACTGGTCTATAAGGTTGACTTACAACCGATCATCATAAGGGTTGCTTGGCATGATACAAGGTGATCACTAGAATTAGTGAGCATCACATATCAGGCCAACTTCTCACAGATGGGCACAGAAGGTTCTGTGGTAGTCGGAGAATGTCTGAACAGTTTCAGTGGCCTTACAGTGTCTCCCCCTGGTGCGGTAAAGTACAGCCTGAACTATCCTAGAAATCATATCTCTGGTAGCCAGCCAGTAATGCAGCCTAATAGATTTGTCCTCTCATTCATAAGCCCTCAGAATAAAATCCCTCCAATACTGGTGGTCTTTGTCTAGGGCCAGTTGGTGGAGTGACTCCTTGTCTAACTCCAGTTGACAATGAGGAGTGGGAAGTGGCCCCAACAGGTTCTGTCTCTCAAGAGTGAGGATCCATATTTCTCGGTCTGCCATTGGGGCCTGTTTCTCTCTTTCCCTGTGTCAGAGAAAGGATCTGGCTGCACCTGTGATGGTTTTAAACTAGAAACGGCTCTGTCGGGTGACACAATTCTTCCTCAAGAATTGTGAAAAATGTTGACTACTCAACATTAATGCCAAAGGGTTACAAAATGATCCCTTCGATGAAAAATAAGTTATTTCTGAAAGATGAATCTAACAAACAGAAAACCACAAACATTGCAAAAAAGCAGTTTTTAGTAAAATATATTCATTGTCATAAATCCAACACTCTCTTTACATGATACAAATCATTTTTTTTTATATTAAGCTGCCCTTAACAAATAGAATACATACAATAAATCATAAACACTTATAAATAGCGAAAATGAAATAATCCCAGTGTTCACACACAGAAAAACGTGAGACAATGAAAACATATAATGTCTGATGTCCAAAGTTGAAAGGTCAGATTATCCTTATTTCTTTCTTTTATATCATAGGATAGTTGACATAGGTCATAAAACTTTGCCATTGTCATTTCAACTCCATGATCGTGTGTTGGTGACTATGTATCAGACCGGGGCTTCTCAGGACTAAACAATTGTAATTGTAATTGTAAATTGTAGTTGTAATCAGCATTTATAGAGCTCACTGTGACCCTACGGGTATCCTGGCGCTTGTAATCCGGTACACACAGCTTGTGTTCTGTCAAGTATCAACATGGATATGAGTTTCAAACTACTATGGACCTCAGCTGGGGTTCACTCAGGCCTGGACTGGACATTGCGGGCACCGGGCAATCCCCCGGTGCGCCGCTTGGGTGGGGGCTGGTTTTGGGCCCCTGGGGCCGTTTTTGTTACAGGGCCGCAAAATTGTCCCTGTATATAAATCGGCCGAAATCCGGCCCTGGCAAAGAGCACGGCCGCATTCCCTAGGCCCCCCCCCCCTCCCTCCCCTGCCTCATTGGGAGGGGTGGCCGTCCGAGCACTTTGCCAGGGTAGGTTTTGTTTCCCAGTCCGGCCCTGGGTTCACTTAGTGTGTAGTGGATATGCATCACCCAGTAAACCCTCCCATATATTTCTTCTTGAATAAAAAACCTCAATTAGATTTGTGACTCTCGATAGAACCGATTTGTCCCAATGGAACCGCTGCTGGCTTGCTCGCGTCTACGTGACACACACCACCTTCTTTTTCCTGTTCATAATTGCTGCGAGACGTTACCAGTATCGAGCATCTGCCGATCTATAACTCTGGACTGCAGGTCTCTGTTCTTCATTAATCCTAAACACATTCAATAAGGGTGTTGTGTCCAAATTCCATGTTTACCAGTTTCGCATCCCAATATTTCACATTGCTTGCTTCTGTTATATATCCCCTCCTTCGGGTCTGAATATAGCTATATTATCAAACACAACAGCTAGATTGGACCTTCAATTGCATCTCTTGCATCTGTCATTAAATAATTTGAAAACAAGTCATAAAGACCATACTACCTAGCAGCCTCTATTTTCCGCGGTCATCACTGCTTGTCCTTACCTTATGCAATAATAGATGAGCAAAAACTGGATTTTTCTGGAAAAAAGTTCTTAAATGGCAATATGTACAGACCCTGGACCTTCACAAACTTGTGGAGAGGCCAAACGTATGTAAGTCTTCTGTTTATTTAGTTGAACATGTTAGATAACTGTTAAAGCATCTGATATAACATTTTTCATATATGAGAAGGTTTGATGATGTTTATCTTTAGGCAATAACAGTTCTAATATCATAAGCTAAATTATTCGCAGGGAAATCGCACCTTCGGAGAACACTCGTGCTGGATGTTGATCCTGCCAATGGTGGCAGTCTCTGGTTAATCTGCCTTTCAAAAACCTTTCCTAATTTGATCTGGAGCCAATTTTTGCTTCCCTAGATTTTCCAAATGTTGTGTAATGGTAGTAATTGTAGTAACGGTGGCACTCAATAAGTGCTTCTTCATCTCTTTGCGACAATTCTTTAGACCGCCATAATTCAGGTTTTTAAACAATTAGACCCTGAATGTCCTTCATTTGCCTTTTTTAATCTCTTTCTCGCTCTCGCTTCCCCTTAGCCAGACTGCATGCGACTACCAGCATATCATCCGCACAGATCAATTTATTGAAAATGAACTTCACAATCAATGGGATTTGTTACTGTACCTAATCATTTCACCAAGCACCTCAGGGAGCTTTTGAACAAAACAGTCATGTCACTCTTTGTATTGTTACAGCTTTTGTAAAGTCACTACCTATCAGCAGAAATGCAAAGGCGGATTGATATACTGGCTGAATGGCTTTGATAACTTTGTCACACAGTCTGAAACATTCTAATGTACCACAATGTTATTCCAGACAAATAGCACTCATTACATCGCATAGAAATACCATGCACTACTCGGGTATTACTACGCGATGTCAATTACAACGAGTACCATTACAACGCAAACCTTTACCACGACTACACCTTTACCATGCATGCCATTTCAACGCCAAGACATGCATGGTTAAGGTATACTCATGGTAAACGTTTGCAAGGTAAGTGACTCCCACCGACCCTACCCTAATCCCTAATGTAGCTCCACTGCACAAGCCTCCCCGACTCCCAGTCCTCTCTCTACAATAACACTACACTACCCTGCACAAACCCCCGACACTACACTAATTCCCCGACCCTCCCCCGGCTCCCAGTCCTCTCCCTCCAATAACACTACACTACCCTGCACATCCCGCAACACTACACTATTCCTAAAACACTACCCTACACTACGCAAAAACCACAACACTACCCTAAACCCTATAACTCTACCCCCTGACGACCCTCCCCCTACCCCAAGTCCGTTCCTACACTCAAACACTACCCTGCACGACCCCCAACACTACCCTAAATCCTAAACCACTACCCTACACTACACAAACACCACAACACTACCCTAAACCCTAAAACTCGACTCCCCTGCACGATCCTCCCCTACCCCCAGTCCGGTCCCTACACTCTAAAACTACCCTGCGTGACCCCCGACACTACACTAAATCCTAAACCACTAACCCTACACTACACAAACACCACAACACTACCCTAACACGCTGCCCCTAGCACAACCCTCCCCTTCCCCAGTCCTGTCCCTACACTCTAACACTACCCTGCACCAACCCCCTACACTTCCCTAAACCCTAAAACACTACCCCACACTACACAAACACCACATCACTACCCTAAACCCTGAAACACTACCCCCTGCACGACCCTCCCCCTACCCCCAGGCCGGTCCCTACACTCTAACTCTACCCTGCATGACCCGCCAACACTATCCCAAATCTTAAAACACAACCCTATACTACACAAACATTACTACACTACTCTAAACCCTTAAAAAAGTAACTCCCACCCCAAGCATGAGGAAACGGAACAGCCCAGTTGTGAGGAAACGGAACAGCCCAGTTTTCTCACAACGATGTGGATAACCATTACATCACATGCAATTAAAAGTGCATGCAATATAATGGTTTGCGTTGTAATGGTAGTTGTTGTTACATCGCATGTGTTGTTACACATGCAATATAACAACTTGCGTGGTAACAGCATCATTGTAATGGCTGTTCCAGACCAACCTGTGATCGCTATGTACATTTGTTGGTAAAAGTTCATTTATACGGTAACTGTGAATATTTCAATCAATTTATAGCATTGGTTAGTTATAAAGTGATATGATTGCTGCTGAATCAGCACAGGGGGGTCTTATTTTGCCTTAGAATTCAAAAGATAACCTCTTTTGACCAGAATAATGGTAAAATAGATTTTACAAACAACTCATTGACCAGATAAGTGAACTTCTTGAATGAGAGTTTCCTAATTTTTTATCTTCAGTCTTATTGATTTGAATTTTCAACTTGTTTGTCAGGCAAGAATAGTTCTATTCCTTTTCCATCTTTTATGGATATTTACTATTGGTGGGTGAAAATTCCGCTCTGTCGGTGGAGTTCACGTTCTGCTTGTTCTTGCAAAAATCTGCCAATTGCCCCATGGTGGAGTTTTTACCACGCGTGACTTGCCTAGATTAATTTGCCGAGTGAAAACGAGAATTTGCGTCACCTAGCATGCTTTTGGGGAGTTAGAATGTCTCCCGGTGAGATTTCTCAATGCTCAAGGACACGCCATTTTGTGTTGAGAGAGCTGTCGCTCGAGTAGAAAATCTACTCAAGCAGCAGAAAGAAGAAGCACCCACTGGTGTGCTGTGTGGTGCCGCTTACTCTTATTTTACACGGCTGAGCAAGCTCCCAGCATTAATAATCAGCGCAGCATGCCAAATTCCACCAGTTTGCAGAACTCCATTGAATCTCATGGGGTTTTTATGTAATTCCGCAAGTTCCGCCCACCTCTAAAATGTATACTTTTTTATTTCCTTTTTAGCATCTACTCAAGTATAATGATAAGTTTTTGTATCTTTTAATTCTTTGCTAAATGATGTAACATCTGAGCAAGTCTGCTACTCAGTCTTGTTGCCCTCTTATAACTGAGGACTAAAACCATCTTCATCATCTGCGGATATTGATCATCAGTCTTAATATCTCTTAATCACTTCTCCTGTGTGGCCAGCCTATCACTTCACTTCCATTCTAGTAAATCTACTGGTCCCAGCACTTCATCTTTAAGTTTTCCTTCAAAACGCTATTGAGGTGGACAACCATCAGCTATGTTCTTTTTGCCTTGCTAATGCCACGCTCCGCCATTCTGAAAACGCATGGATGCGCCGTATTTACAAAGATACGGCTCACCCCTGTGTTTTCCCTAGTGCAGGTGCTAAATTTAGCTACCTAGTACGAACGCAGGCACCCTTGCACCATAGTGCAAAGGTGCGTGCATTGAGAAAAAGATTGTTCATGTGCAGGAAGGGACACCTTCCTGCACATAAACAATCACAAATGGCGATTGTTACTTCTATGTATGCTGTATTGTGTACAGTGGCCTCTGGCACTGATCAGGGTGGCAGTGCAGGGAGGCAGGGGTGGGGGGAAAGAGGCAAACTAAAAATGAAAAACGTACCTCCTGTCTGCATCCCCCATCATCCTCATTGCGTCTCTCCACTCCTTCCTTCGGCTGGAACAGGAAGGACACAGGAAACACTGAGGCTCCCCTGAGCCAATCAGAATGCTGCAAAGCAGAGTTGTGATTGGTATGAGTGCCGTGGTTTGGCACTCAGACGGGGAATGGGGGTGATGGGGCAAGGTCCTTTCTCCGGATATACTCTGGAGTCTGGAACCCCTGGTCAATGGACCGTTTGTACCTGTTTAGAAGTGTAGAGGGGAGAATTGAAGTATTGCATCAGATTTCACATTCCCAATAATTCATGAGTCCGAAGAATCACATGCTCCAGGTTCTCGGTTAGTTAATTTATTACAGACCGGAAAATTACTGGACATACAGACATCTCAAGATGAGGTTGTAGAAGTACATCGGAACTAATACAAAGCCAACCCTACAGGCAAAGTTCAATCTCTGATGCATGTAAAGAATGACAATTTTCAATACCAGCATACAGGAAATGAGTGCCCCTTCATCAAGATTAGTATTCATTGGAGGTTTGTAAGTAAAAAGCATTTGTCTGTCCATAAACTACTACTAATATGACATCCCTACTCAGCATTCCCCAGGCAAGTTCAGGAAAAGGTGTCAGCGCCTGAAGACTTCCTAAGAAGTGCATTCACATTGAATGGGTCAGGTAGCTTAAAGCTACAGAGCTCGTTCTAAGATGCAATTATCCTTTGGACCCTATGATAGTTTCAAGTATAGCATTCATCTACAACTCACATTCAATCAGGTATAAAATTATTCAAAAGCCACATCCATGCTATCGAAAACTATGCCATATATCTTCCACAAAGAATCGTTAAACATCAAATTTGCAAAAATATAAATTGTCAAATAATACTACAATGATGATAAAACAAATAAAAATCGGATACCTAATAAGCATGAGGTATCATATTAGTAGATCAACAGTATTCACATAGACTCAAAAGAACAATCACAAATAAATTCACAGTTCATTAAAATCACAATACAATGAAAAAAGGGAGTACATAACACAGACAAACTCAATATGCCATTTACTTGTTACACAATTGTTTAGCAGCAATGGTTTAGGCATGGATCTTGGTACCAAATACTCTGTGACCTCCGCCTTTCTCACAGATTGTGTACTATAGTGAGCATCAACGCGTTTCGATGGATGTATTTTTTACCATCTTTATCAAGACAGAAACGATTTGTACTCTCTGAAGTTAAAAACTATTTTTAGAGCAATGTTGATTTAACAAACACCTCTTCTTGGCAGTAATCTTTGTTGCTGTAATATTATTAAAACAGCCCTGGATTAATTGGCTCAGCGCTATAACCCTCGCATGTGCCTATTCTGCGGAGACCCATACTCACCATACTTACCGGCCCCCGCATACTGCTGCTGCCGAAGGTGGGAAATAATGTCAGCCAACAAAGCCTGGTATCCGTAGTGGTCGTTGTTGGCCGCAGTTTATTAATAACCAAAGACATATTAATAACACAAACTGGTATCAAGCAATCTTCCATTTTTGAACATTACTCATCAATCATAATTGGCATATTACACATTATGACACCCTCTTCTACTAGCAGGTGTCAGTCTCTTTGTGCCCTCCTTAGTTCGAAAATGGGGCTTGTACACAACCAGTTTGTTGTCAGTCTATTGGTGCTCCAGTGGTTGGTTGCCCACGCCTTCTGCGTGTTGTGGAGGGGAGCTTTACGCTTTCCAGTCGGGAGTTAGGTCCCCAGCTCGCTACCAAATTGCGCCCTGCCGTCCGGCCGGGTCTGGGCCGCGAGTGCCGTCTCCTCCTGCTACTCCCCTCCTTTATGCCGCCACGTCACCCTGCCGTGCGGCATTCAAAAGTGAGTGGCCATCCTCTTACACACCGCCCGCCGGTGTGTTTTCTTAGCCAACCAGTGTAGGATTTCCGCTAATGCCCCTTCCCCTATCCAGCACTGCGACTTTTGCTGTTCCTTAGGTGTGGGTGGGTGGGCTTCAGTCGTTGTTGCTGTCGCGCCGTTCTCCCAGCTCCTCGAATGCGATGTGCTTCTGCTGGGAGGGCGGCGTCGCTTAAATCCTCCTGAGCCCTCCATGCAGGCCTCAGGTGAGTCCCCCTGATTGGGGGGTTCAAACAAAGCCAGGTTGACCATTGGACGTCCTTTGGGGGGTGCCAGGTCAACAGGTCACTTCCGGTCGGGTGGCTGGTGCGCACCCCGTTTCCGCTGGTTCCTGTGCGCATCGAAGCGCCCAGAACCAGTTTTTCCCCGCTGGTGGCACCACGAGGGTTATGGCGCCGGCCTTCGAGCCTCCCCCACCCTTCGGGCGGGTGCGGCGGCCTCTGCAATAACCCTCGCATGTGCCTATTCTGCAGAGACCCATACTCACCATACTTACCGGCCCCCGCATACTGCTGCTGCCGAAGGTGGGAAATAATGTCAGCCAACAAAGCCTGGTATCCGTAGTGGTCGTTGTTGGCCGCAGTTTATTAATAACCAAAGACATATTAATAACACAAACTGGTATCAAGCAATCTTCCATTTTTGAACATTACTCATCAATCATAATTGGCATATTACACATTATGACACCCTCTTCTACTAGCAGGTGTCAGTCTCTTTGTGCCCTCCTTAGTTCGAAAATGGGGCTTGTACACAACCAGTTTGTTGTCAGTCTATTGGTGCTCCAGTGGTTGGTTGCCCACGCCTTCTGCGTGTTGTGGAGGGGAGCTTTACGCTTTCCAGTCGGGAGTTAGGTCCCCAGCTCGCTACCAAATTGCGCCCTGCCGTCCGGCCGGGTCTGGGCCGCGAGTGCCGTCTCCTCCTGCTACTCCCCTCCTTTATGCCGCCACGTCACCCTGCCGTGCGGCATTCAAAAGTGAGTGGCCATCCTCTTACACACCGCCCGCCGGTGTGTTTTCTTAGCCAACCAGTGTAGGATTTCCGCCACGCCGCAGGGAGGCGCACGTCTCACTGCGGCTCCCCCCCTGCACCTGGTTCGTGGCTCCCACCTTTCTCCATCTTTCATTTTTTTTTTTTTTTTTTAGTTGCAACCTGCGAGTGACATTGCACCCCACAAGTTATCCCAAAACACCTTCATCCCTTTTTCGGATAGGTGTACCCCGTCTTGCCCATAGAGCTCTGGGCGGCCCGGGTGGATGAGGCCGTGCCGAACTGATTCCAGGCCATTGGCGAGGCAGAACTTGTGCATTGCCACGTTTAGCTTCCTCCTTGCGTTATCGACGGCCTTGTTGGAATCAGCACCTCTCCAATGTTTCCTGCTGATCATTTCGGACCAGACCACCATCGTGGGTCCCAGCCACGCAGCTGTCTTGGTGAGATCTCTTTGGATGGCTTGCCCGACAGCTTTTCGCCCTAGCCGGGTCAGGTCATTGCCCCCTAGGTGGATGATCAGGACGTCAGGCAACCAGGCCGAATCTGCCATGAGGCCGTCCAGCGTCGGCAGTAGCTGCTCCCATCTCATGCCTGGCTGCCCTATCCACCTGATGTACGTCGCTTTGGGCCTGCGTATGCTGCGGTCCCCCTGCCGCCACCAAGACTCCATCCGGGACACGAATGAGTGCCCCACCACCCAGACCAGCTGCGGGCGTCCCCCTGTCGAGAGAAAGCATTCCGTTAGGTGGCTTTTACTGCGCACCGTGTGCATTCAAGCGAGGGCGGGGGTGTGTTGTCACCCTGCCGTGCGGCATCCCAAGGCAACTCCCACTCCTTCCCCCCCTTCCCACCTTCGGGGCTTTCTCTCCCTTCTTATCTTTTTTTTTTTTTTTTTTTTTGTCTTTTCTCTTCACCCCTTTTTTTTTATTTTTTTTTTTTATACGAGGTGAGGGCGTATGTACGACTTGTACGCCCTGGAGCGCCATCTGCCCACTGCCTGGATCCTGTCCTCTGGCATGCCATGCTGCGATGCCGAGGTTGCCGCGCCGATCCTGAAAGAGTGAGAGGCGAACGAAGCCGCGCAATACCCGGCTTTACCAAGGCCCTGGCGCATTATGGCTGTAAACTGGAACTTGCTCATGTACCTCCCGTCCTTATGTATGAAGAGAGGGCCATCGCCAGCTGGTCGAGCCCCCATGTACCTGAACAACCAGCATACCGCGCAGAGCCCCGACTCCGGTATGCAATGGAGACGTATCGTCGTCCCCCTCCTTGCCCTGTCTGTTTTGGACTGTCTCAGTGTTAACTCCACTGCCCTCTCCATTGGTTTAATGTCTCTTGCCTGCAGGCATTGCTGCGCTGGGCCCGACTTGCTGGGGGCTACCAATTCGCTGACACGGAATGCTCCAAAGAACGCCGTCGTGAAAGCCGCCCTAAATAGCAGCAGCTCGTACTCATCCGATATTAAGCCTGTGAGGGCTCCAAGGAGCTGACCCAGTTTGGCAAAATCGATGGGACGCCTGTTGTCCTTCTTTTTTCCTTCAACCCTCCTCCAGCCTTTTAAGGCCTTCTTTAGATAGGCCGAGGTAGTGGGGTCCTCGCCTGTGTAAAGCCTCGCAAAATGGGCAATGGCGGACAGATGCGCCTGGGCCCATGATCTCGTTTTTCTCGACTCGAATGCCCATTGCACGAATTTCTCGACCGCTGTGCGAGTCTTTGCCCCGTTTTCCAGCGATTTTAGGCCCCCAACTTTCATAACTGTGCCCGCGTATGTCCTGTATCTTCTGCTAGCTTCCGCGGTGAGTGATTGCCCTACTAGCCATGATAAGTCTACTCCCCCAGGTCCCAAAGGGACGATGGAAAGGGGGTCATCTCCTTGTCCGCCCCGGGCACCAGTTCTCTGAAGCGCTTCATTTGGGACCGTGAGAGTGCGTCTGCTGCCGAGTTCTCTGCCCCTGGCACGTGGCGTGCTTTCAGCTCCAGGTTCCCTTCTAGCTGTAATTTAATTAACCGTCGCATTAGCCTCAGCATGTCCGGGCATCTCGCTGCGCCTCTGTTAATGGCCTGCACTACTCCCATGTTATCCGACCAAAGGGTGAGTTTCAGGTTTTTTATTTTCTCGCTCCAAATGGTCATTGCCACAATGATTGGGAACAGCTCGAGAAACGTGATGTTCCTGGTGAGCCCCTGCGCATGCCACTCGTCTGGCCACTGGCTGGCGCACCAGCTGTTTCCCAGGACCACGCCGAAGCCAAGGCTTCCAGCCGCGTCAGTGTAAAGGGCTATCTGTTCGGCCGTTACCCAACCTGCTCTCCAAATCAGCACCCCGTTGAAATTCTGTAGGAACTCGTCCCACACCCGCAGGTCCTGTTTCACGCCTGCGCTCAGTCTGATGTGGTGGTGCTTGTGGGTGACGCCGGCCGTTAGCCCTGTTAGGCGCCTTGAAAATACCCTGGCGGGCGGGATTACCCGAGCCGCGAAGTTGAGTCTACCTATTACTCGCTGGATCTCCCTCAGGGTGGCCTTGTCCCGACCCCGTAGCTTCGATACTTCCTCGCGAAATTCCTTTACTTTGCCTGGAGGCAGCCTGGCCGTTCCCGCTATAGAGTCCAACTCTATGCCCAGGAACGTGAGACTTGTGGTCGGGCTTGTAGTTTTTTCCTTTGCGAGGGGGACCCCTAGAGACCTGGCTAGCTCCTCGAAGGCTGCCAATGTGCTTGCGCACACTGAGGAACCTGCCGGGCCCGTGAACAGAAAATCGTCTAAGTAGTGCAGTTTCCCCCCTTCCTGGTGCCGGTCATGCAGCGCCCATTCTAAGAAGGTGGCGAACTGCTCAAAGTATGCGCATGATATCGCGCATCCCATGGGCATGGCTTTGTCAATGAACACGTCCTCTCCCCATTGGAAACCCAGTAAGTGGAAACTGGAAGGGTGGACCGGCAATAGTCGGAACGCGGATTCAATATCGGCTTTCGCCATAAGAGCCCCTCTGCCTGTCGCCTTCACCAGCTCGATTGCGTCGTCGACTGACGCATATCCCACTGAGCAAGCTTCGGGGTCGATACCGTCGTTCACGGAGGAACCTTCCGGAAACGAAAGGTGGTGTATCAGCCTGAATTGACCTTGTTCTTTCTTGGGGACCACGCCTAGCGGGGAGATGACTATGTCTCCTTGTAATTCCTTTGGGATAGGGCCCTCAACTCTGCCCAGTTTCACTTCTTTCTCAATCTTGGCGCTAACCACTTCGGGGTGTTGGCTTGCCGACTTCAGGTTGTTCGCCCCCGCCGAGGGGAGCGGGCCATGAAATGGAATAACGAAGCCTTGCTCGAAGCCCTCTACCAGTGACCTGGCCTCTGCTTTGTTCGGGTATTTGTTTGTTAATCTGCGCAGCTGTTGTGTAATAATGGGGGATCTGGCCAGCTGGCGCCTACAAATGTCCACCAGTCCCCTCTTTTCCCCTGCGTTGGGGCTAACGCTTCTTGCTCTTTTCTCTCTTCTCCCTTTTCGCTTCACGTTTGGAACCTTTGCATGCGGAGGTGGCATGCTTGCCCCCGCAGGTCGCGCATGCGTGTTGAAACTTACAAGACAAGCCCCATGAGCAGTCCCCCGCCTCGTATCTCCAACAGATCGCCTTAGTTGCGGTTGGGGAGTCTGATCTCCCGTTCGACCGCCTTTGATAAGAACCACTCTTCCCTTTTTGGTATGAGCTCCGAAAGGGCTGGTCGCCTTTTCCGGCCCAGGTCCTAACGTCTTTGGCTGTGAGCATCTTGTGGATGAAGCCGGAGACATCCTCCTCATTCCACTCCATTTCGGGGTGCCTCTGCATTTTTAATCTAAACCCTTTATCGTATTCTAGCCAGGCATCCCCTGGGAACTGCCTCTGTGCTAGGTGGATATTGGCCTCGTACAGCCACAAGTCAGCCGCGCAATGGGGGAACCTCTCCACTATAATGCACGCCATGATTCTGAAGGCGTCTAACCAATTTTCGAAACTGCGCTCTTTTCTGGCCCCACGCCTTTCTCTCCTGTCCTCTTCTTTCTTGTCGCACGTGGTTAGATCAAGACCTTCTAGCTGTATTTCAAGCAGCGAAAATATGTCGATGAATTCTTTGCGCCATATCCTCTCTTTTACCGCTAGGGGGATGAGACATGCCAGGCCGGTGGCTTTCGTAGTCAGGGACGCCGGGCCGGGGGATGGCCTGATGTAATGATCGTTGACTACCCCACTCGGAGGTGGGCTTCCTGCAACGGGGCCGTAACCCCAACCGGGTAGCGGGGAAATCTGTTCCCCCTGGGCGGACAAGCTTACCTGCTCCTGCACTCTTGTCTGACGGGCCCACCCCGGGTCGACCATATGCCACGTGAGACCTGCCGCTTCCTCCGCGCGCTGCTCCCTAGGCCCTGGTACCCCCTGCCCTATGCCATTAAGTAGCCCCGGCGCTAGCGATTTCAGACATTCCCTTACGATGTTGCTAATATGCTCACCCTTTTTCTTTTTGTCGGTCGTCTCGCCCTGTTCACTGCCCTCCGGCCTCGGCGTAAGAGGTTTCTGCCGTACCTTCCTCGGAGGGTTCCTCTTCGATGTTCTCTTCATCGGCGTGTTTTTCAGCTTCTTGGGTGCGGAAGGCCCTGGTTCTTCGTCCGCCTGTTCAACCGGTCTGTTCTCTTTCCCCTTGCCCAGGTGGGGGTGAAGCCAGTCGTCGCCGTGGATGGCCGATAACTCGCGGATCTTCAACAGTACCTCCGCCATCTCGTCCGGCTGGCCTTCCGACATGTCGTGAGTCTCTGCGCACTTGTGTGTGGCTTCTTAGTTTCCCGCGTCTGCGTCAGGCCGTCTGCCGGGGGCACAGCTGACTGCGTGTGCTTATCCCGAGCCCTGAGCTTGCCGCGGTCTTTACCTGTTGTTGTTTCGGGGGAGCTGGCACGGCGCGCCGCGCTCCGTAAGGCGTCCTCGGTGATGATGACCTGGATCTTCTACCGTAGTCCCACCGTCTTCCTGCCTCGTCCTTCGCCGCGTCGCCTCTCTTCTTCAGTTGTTCTTCAGTCGTTGTTGCTGTCGCGCCGTTCTCCCAGCTCCTCGAATGCGATGTGCTTCTGCTGGGAGGGCGGCGTCGCTTAAATCCTCCTGAGCCCTCCATGCAGGCCTCAGGTGAGTCCCCCTGATTGGGGGGTTCAAACAAAGCCAGGTTGACCATTGGACGTCCTTTGGGGGGTGCCAGGTCAACAGGTCACTTCCGGTCGGGTGGCTGGTGCGCACCCCGTTTCCGCTGGTTCCTGTGCGCATCGAAGCGCCCAGAACCAGTTTTTCCCCGCTGGTGGCACCACGAGGGTTATGGCGCCGGCCTTCGAGCCTCCCCCACCCTTCGGGCGGGTGCGGCGGCCTCTGCAAATCCACTGGTATGTTAGTTAAAAATATATCTGTATGATACAATGCGGTGCGCTAAATAGTCGCCATGTATTGGGGCCAAGTAGTTTGTTGCATTTCCATTAGTGCGTGGAATCTTCAAGGTATCCTCCATACTGAGCTGGTTCTTTTGAAGTTATTGAAGTTTTGAATTACATGCCACTGGATTCAAGCTATCCTGGCTGATGAGGGCTGGAAGCCCGAAACCGGTCCTAGGATGCTTGTTTCCAGTCCAGGGAGGACTTAGCTTGGCAGTTCGGGCTGGACTGTTCCCATAGGGCTCAGGGTCAAGACTGATTTGCATATGGCTGCGTTCAAACTGGAATGGCATGGTGAGCAAAAAATAGATGGATTTAGGCCCAGATCTCTGTACCGGGCTGAATGTATGACATTGTTCTGCATTATGTCCATTAACTGTTGTTTTTGTATTTGTCACCCCAAGTGGTACGGGTATGCTCAGAAGTGAGTCCCGTGTTCTCCATGCCACTGGAATCAAGCTATCCTGACTGATGAGGGCTGAAAGCCCGAAACCGGTCCTAGGATGCTGATTTCCAGTCCAGGGAAGACTTGGCTTGGCAGTTCGGGCTGGACTGTTCCCATGGGGCACAGGGTTAAGACTGATTTGCATATGGCTGGGTTCAAACTGGAATGGCATAGTGAGCAAAAAAACGAGGGAATTTGGCCCGGATCTCTGTACTTGGGTGAATGTATGAAATTGTTCTGCATTCTGTCCATCAACTGTTGTTGTTTTTGCAATTTGTTACCCCGAGTGGGACGGGTATGCTCAGACGTGAGTCCTGTGCTCTCGTGCCACTGGAATGAAGCTATCCTGGCTGATGAGGGCTGAAAGCCCGAAACCGGTTCTAGGATGCTTGTTTCCAGTCCAGGGAGGACTTGGCTTGGCAGTTTGGGCTGGACCGTTCCCATGGGGCACAGGATTAAATCTTATTTGCATATGCCTGGGCTCAAATTGGAATGGCATGGTGAGCAAAAAAACGATGGATTTAGGCCCAGATCTCTATACTGGGGTGAATGTATGACATTGTTCTGCATTCTGTCTATCAACTGTTGTTTTTGCGTTTTATGTTTATAGGCGGGTGTGCCAAAAGACTTTCTATTTTCTTTCGATTAGGGGCCAATTTGCTATTTTTTTTACCAGAGTATTCTGCCTTTTATAAATGCAACACAAGTCATGTCAGTGTCTTATGATGGCATGGGCTAGGTTAGTTTTATATTTGTACTTTGGTGTGTTGTTGAAATGCTGATTACTTTTAACCATTGCATCCTTCCCACGGGTTGCCTTCTTTTCTCCACAATTAAACTGCAGGATGGAGGTGTAAACTAATTGAAAACAATGGTTATATTAATGTCATTTGAAATGGCAACCAGCTGGTTGAGGTGTTTCGCCATGGATCCCCTCTGTTGCTGCGCATGGCTGTCATATTTTGAGCATGTGTTGCAGGCCTTAGGAAGGCACTGTTGCGCGCCACCCCATCACATTAGGGCTTTGTTTTTTCCGCAGTATCGCCCATGCTGCCATTTCTCAATGCTGTGTTGCCCTGTGGTGCTTTTGTTCTCCCTACTTCCGTATCAGATAATCCTAAAAATTAAGGGGGCATGATATTCACTTACATCAAAGCATTAGACTGATTAAGCGTTTTGATGGAGAGAAGGAACTCTTCCATGGAGCTACTTGGGGCTCTCCTTATCCAATTTTGTTTTTGACTTTGGGGACCAAATCTCTTAGACTTACTATATGTAGCCAATCTAAGATGGGAAAGATGTTGGAGAATTTCTTCCTGTCAAGCATGACCCTTTCCTCTTAGCTCACTCATCATCAGACTATAAAAGGGGTCCAATCAAGGCACTCAATAGGTCACACCCACTCTTGAAGATTCTCCGGTTCCTTTCTAGCTCTGCACGCCTCTGGTTTGGTCTCCCTTGGCTTTCAGTTGTCTTCTCTTGACTCAAGCTCATCGCCGTTGTCCTTGGAAGTCCTAACACCTACCCACAGGTTTTGTCTGCCTATCAGTTTTTCCTCTGGAAGGTCTTGATTATAACCATATCCTTATTTTATCTAACTGCTGGATTTCAGGATGGCAGGAGAAAACGGCATGCCCTATTATTACAAACAAAATACCTGACTGACTCCTCAACTACCATCGCTTGACAACACACTGAACAAAAAGGTCCTGGGAGCTACTAGTTATCATAGGGAGCTCTGGTTGAATGGCCAGTCTCTAAAGGTCGTGCACAGTAGGCCAGAGGCTTCGGGCAGGGCCAACCCCACCCCTGGTGAAAACACCACCGAAAAAGGAGTGTCCTTTAACAGGAAGTACTGCCTGCCCGATGGACGCAGAATGTTATGTCACCCTACAAAACAAAAAGCGAAACGCTCCACTAGATGTAAATCTGTCTTTTTCTTGATGACCCTTAAGCTACAAAGCCTGATATTTTTGATTTCACTGGACAAATCAAAAGGACCAGTTCTCCTGGCTTGAAGGACTTGATTATGAGTAAGCGATACGGTGTCCCTAAGGGTTTACCACCCTGCTCGATTATGACTTTTATCGGGTCCATGAGCGCATGCGCTAAAACCTAACGAGTTTGCGTGCACATTTTCATCACGTATTAGAAATGTGATGGAAAGAGCCAAGGCTCGAAGAATCGCATGAGGTTACTCTGGGCCCCAATTGTTTTCCTTGATACCAGCCATGGAAACTGACATAATGGCGGGAAATTGGGATAGAAAGACTGGTCGGTGTCTCCGGCCTTGGTATCTCATGCTCTAGTTACTAACTAACTTGTGAGAGTGATGTTTGTGTCTACTTGTGGAGGATTTCATTCCGCAGATCGCTCTTCCTCTGACCGGAAGCTGCCTTTAAGGTCGGTGGAACTCCCAGTCGTGGCCGCAGGCTCGGCTTCCGGCATGAAGCCGCGGCCATCTTGGTTCGGTACCAGGGCTGGCCCGTGATAATCCCGCACTAATGGACTGAAGGTCAGATCGGCAGGAGGCAGTAATTAAAATATTGTGTTACAATATCAGGAGCGGAATCTGTTTCTCTGATCAATAACCAGTGTCAGACAGCTGAAGAGCTGCGAGTTACAATTCCCCTGTCACATGTCCCGGCCTATTACTCGCGAGCGGCGCAGCTAATCAATCCCTGCATCCACGCACCGCCTCTGGCCTTCGTCGATGCCACTGTTTTTTATTATTTAGTTTATTTTGAGTGTTTATTGAGTGCCAACCTAGCTTCGGGCAGCAGCAGGGGCTTGGCAGTTTACAGGGTGCAAGATTAAGGGGTACCGAAACTATGGGAATGCTCAGTGTGCTCAAGAGCACATAAATAAATGCCAATTTCGCTAGGAATGGCAGATGCTACCCCGTAGCTTGACTGCCTCCACCCCCCTGACACAGACCGTGCTATCCCTGGCATGTGGAGTCTTAAAGTACATATTTTAATTTGCAAAGGAATAGGTGCCAGGACACAAAGTTTTGCTCAGACGCAGGCGGCCGGCGCCACGGAATGTCAGGGCTCTGAACACCATGAGGCTGAGTAGTTTTGATTCCCCCTCGTGCCTCTTTTATCCTCCACCGAACTCTCCCTTACCCTTTCATGTTCTTTTTCATCCCTTTCTTTCTTTGCCACTGTTTTTCGTTGTTTCTGTTTTTCCATCTTCCCCTCGTTTGTCTTTTTCTCTCTCTTACTGGGTCAAAGTCTGATGGGGAAAGATAAGTGGCAGTCCCCAAAACTGAGTGCAAGTGGGCCGCACCTGCAACCACTGTTTCAAATTAAGCATTGGCAGAAACAAACATTTAAAGCCCTGTTTATTTTGGCTATTTTCCATATTTTTAGGTTTTGGTTTCGACAGCGCAGCTGTCAAACAGGCGTATTGCTGACAGGAGAGACAGCATTGGCTTTGGATCTACACCTTTCAACCACTGGCTTCATCAATCAGTCTCTTTCAGCCATTGGCGTGAGACTTTGTCATTCACGTCTTGATTCACCGCTCACCTGATGCTATTGGCTGTTTGTTGCATCCTTCCTCCTCCACTCCAGTGCTTGCATTTAACTACTTAAGGATCTACTTTACAACTAGAGCCCTCTCTGTCGTCCCCTTTTTAGCCTAGCTCTAATGGGCCAACTTTGCACGCTCTAACACATTAACCCAGAACTATTGGTTTTGACAAAACGTGGCATGCTCTAACACATTAACCCAAAACTATTGGTTTTGACAAAACTTGTTACTTTCCCCAAAGCCCTTCAGAGCAAGCAGGAGACCCTTAAGAGCCTACATTTTGGAAAAGTGTTCAACCTGTTGGTGTTTTTAAGGGTCCGATGGTGAGTGATGCCACTCCTGATGGGGAAAGATAAGTGCCAGTCCCCAAAACTCCAAAACTGAGTGCCAGTGGGCCGCACCTGCAACCACTGTCTCAAATTAAACATTGGCAGAAACAAACATTTAACCACATGGCTGCTAGGCGTTTTCCCGTCCTGTGCTGCAGGATGAAAATTACCATTATTCATGACGAGCTGGCCTTGTCATCCGCGCACGGCAGGTAAGCGCCATGACGAGCCCAGCTCGTCATTAGCCTCGAAGGGGTTAAAGCCCTGTTTATTTTGGCTACTTCCACATTTTTAGGTTTTGCTTTCGACAGTGCAGCTGTCAAACTGGCGTATTGCTGACAGGAGAGATAGCATTGGCTCGGGGTCTACACCTTTCAACCACTGGCTTCCATCAATCAGTCTCTTTCAGCCATTGGCTTGAGACTTTGTCATTCACGTCTTGATTCACCGCTCACCTGATGCTATTGGCTGTTTGTGTGCATCCTTCCTCCACCACTCCAGTGCTTGCATTAAACTACATACGGGTCGACTTTCCAACTAGAGCCCTCTGGGTCCTCCCCCTTTGTGTCTAGCTCTAATGTGCCAACGTTGCATGCACTAACACATTAACCCAGAACTATTGGTTTTGACAAAGCTTGTTACTCTCCCCATAGCCCTTCGAAGCAAGCAGGAGAACATTAAGAGCCTACAGTTTGGATAAGTGTTCAACCTGTTGGTGTTTTTAAGGGTCTGATGGTGAGTGATGTCACTCCTGATACCAATGGAATTTGGGTGAATGAATGTCCATGTCACGGCAGAGCAAAGTCTTAAACAATGAAAGTGGTGGGACTAATTATCATGTTCGGTATATTTGGATATCTGTAAGTGGGTCACTTTTGGAGAACTTTACTCCCACGTCCAACTGCATAATAGATTCAGGCAGAGTGTTGGGTGGATGTGCCCTGTTGAATTGCAAGGTATGGTTATACATTTCAGAAAAGTTGTCTTTGCTGAAGGAGGCTATCAGCAGGAGTCAGCATTCTGTGTGGTTGTTGTCACTGTTATTGAATTTTTTTTGAGTTTTAAGCAAATATAAAAGTACTTTCAAGGGACAAATCTGGTTTCTGGGCCTACAATGTTTAAAGTCATGATGGACACCGAGATACCTCTATGCATTCCTCTTTGTTGTATTTTGAGTAGGGCACGCGAAGGGGGATGAAATGGCCAGCTTTGTGCCCCTTCCTTTAAACATTACTCTGTGTAGTGTGAGGTGGAGAATTAAGAACTGTAGTTCACCACATTCTCATACTGGATGTGTGTGTTTGTGTTAGCTTAGGGTAGATTGGGACACACATGAGGGCGTTAAGAGGACGGTTGAATGGAGCAACTAGGGAGGTGGATTAGGGTTGGCGCTGTATCCTGTCCTATATTATATTTGTTTAGAGGACTATAAGATCAGCTTTACCTGTGTACATATATACTAATTTTCTATGCTTGTATTCTACTTTCATAAGTGATGACAAGTGAAAACTTTCTTCAGTGCCCCACCATCGGCACAGCTCAAACATCTGATAATTATCACTGCAAGGACATATCCTCATAATTCTTCATCCTTGGTGGATTTTTGCTACAATATTTGCTATAAAAAGAAACATGAGGAATTCTGCCTCTGAAATAAACCTGAATAGGCAGAATTGCCAAGTATAGAGCACTCGCTCTCGTGTGATTGCATAAAGCAGAGAAAAAGTCAAGAGTGAGTACGCACACGCACTTCCGTCACTTTCAGAAGCTTTGTGAATAGCATTATTTGTCCAGCTGTGAAAGCATGGTGTAAGTATTGTGCAAGAAAATGATATTTCACCATTGTCAGCAGAAGGGATTACAAGATAGTAACTGAAGTAGGAGAAATATGCACTAAGGTAATGCAGGTAAATGGAATGCCTACTGTATCTGATGTATGTAGCGGCTTGGAGGAAATTGTTGACCATTACTTGGGCAAGATTGCCAATACATTTCCACGCAGTTTAAATAGATAACTTTTATAGAAAAGTTAAAGTGAATAAATGTGATTTGAGACATGGTAGTTATGTATGTAGTTCTACTAGCATGGGAGTATTTTCTTAGATGTGTATAGACTTTGGGTGGTGGTTCCTTTAATCTTCAGATTTTATGTTTAGGGAAGTGGACAGCTTTTTAGCTGGCAAGGCGAGTAAGAGTTCTAGATGAAGTTTGACCTGGATGTGAGTTCTTAGGTAAAGTATCCAAGAAATCTGATGACTTCCAAAAATGTTATCCAAGACATTTGGTGTTTCAATTAGTATGTTCATAAAAGTGATTTAAAAGATGGACTGTTCCCTTGGTATGTACATGTTGGAGTGTTCCCCTAGCGGTAAAGGGTGTAGTTTTGAGAGAGTTGATGAGATGGTGTCATTTCGCCGGCAGTGGCTTCTGATTTTTTTCCCTGATAAACAAATGTTATAGATTGTTGTACATAAAATACACACTCGACAGATCCCAACTTAAATAAATCAATTACACAAAACAAAATTGCCCACCCTGCTTCTTCATAGACCCTCCATTCCCTCCATACCTTTTTATGTTCCTGCAGGCATGCTGCATTTTTAATTTGAATTTTAAAGGTAGGGTTGGTATTTTTTAGATGGTCCTGTGTGCTTGATACCACTCTTTTTAGGTCTCCCTTAGCAGGCAGCACAAGCTGTCCGTTTGCAAACAGACCTGTAGTCCGCTTCCAATGAGCTTAGAGTCCGCCCATTGCTCACCAATTACATTTGTTTGCATTTTTTATTTGTTAGCCTGTGTTCACTTTTCTTCCTCTTCTTGTGTTTGTCCATTCCCTGGAGCATGAACTCTTTTTTGAATCCTTTAACCGCTTACTTTTCAAATACTACTTTTTTCTTTTTGCTTTAAGCACTCCATGAGAGTGCATGTGCCTTTCAGCTGTTTCCCTCATGCACTTCACTTTCTCCTTCTGCAGCTCTCCTTTGTGCTTCTCCCCTGCACCCTCAATGTTTCCGTCACCCTTGTGTGCATCTCCTCCTGCTCCACATTGTTCTCTCTCACTGCGTCTTTTTCTTACCCCTCTACTTCACATTGATCTCTGTTGCCCATGTTACGTACTTCCTTTCCTTCCCTCATGTTGTTGCTTCCTTGACCCTCCCTGTTACTTCTGCCCCCACCTTTCCTTTTGCTTCCTCCCGCCTGCACCTTCTGTGTTTCTTCCTCCACCTACACCTTCCATGTTGCTTCCCCCACTTGCAGTGGCGGTTCCTCCACTAAAGCGGAGGAGCGTTGCCTCACTACTATTCCAGCCGTGCAAAAAAGAAAAAGAAAATGATAATAATAGGACGTTATTATCATTTGTTTTTCTTTGTGGGAGTCGGGGCGAGGCTGGCGCTGTGACATCAGAGCACGGAAGGAGGGGTTTGCACTCCTCTAAGTGCACATGACGGTTTGTCCAGCCCTCCAGGGAAGGAGAAACCGTCATGCGCACTTGGCATGTTCTCCTTTGGGCTGTGTTGAACAGCCCAGTGGAGTACATGTCCAGCCTCCCCAGGCACTGCCGGAGCGTCCAAACAGGACGCTCAGACCAATCACGACGCTGCTCCTGCAGTGTCGTGATTGGCTGGCAGAGTCTTGGAGCCTGGTTGCTTCCGGTGCTTCCAGCACAGCAGACGGAGGAGAGGCGTGCTGCGGCGGGAGAGGCGTGCGGCACGGCAGAGCCGCTGAGATGGTATGTTTATTTTATTTTCTTAATCCACCCTCCCTCTGCGCTACCACCCCCGATCCGAGGCAGCTGCCATTGCCCACTTGCATCCTCCGTGTTGCTTCCCCACCTGTTTGTAACAAAAAAGTTTTGCTCTTCTTTTTTTAAATTTATTTTCCAATTCAAACCAGATTAGTAAATGTAAAGAAAAGCTCCCACGTCATTTTGAAGTCACAAGCAGGCGTGGTCTATTCAACTATAAAATTACATGACTGTACTGGGCACGCCATATGGCCTTTATTATGGTTCCCACTTTAGCCATAGGTCACATCATCTGTAAAAAAACATTGACAACGCCGTTAGGTCCCACAGGCGAGACCTATTGCCTTTGACAAGTGCTGTGGCTTGTCTTGTGCTTTCCCTTCCTAAAATACCATCAAAGAATCAAAGGGCAAGTGATAGCACTTCCACTATTCAGATGATTTTAGAAAATTGACGTATTTTAAAGGAAAATATAAAAAGGCATCATGAAAAATGTAATGTTTACAGATGGGCTTCCCCTTCGTACACGGAAGAGGAGCAGCGCGTGCGTCTCTTCCAGTAACTTTCTGTTCTGGCCCTGATGGAAGGATAAAAGCTTGAACTCGGGCTCTCAAGGAGAGAGCGGTAATGAGCCGGCCAGCAGCCATTAATCACGCCATCTGCGGCGCGTGCTTACGCGTGGCTAATTGATCCGGGAGTCACTTTTCACAAGTCATCCTGCACCGAGAGCTGCCTCTGAGAGGTAATCGGGCCCTGATTGTTTGCTTAGGGGAGGATGTGGGGTTGAGACGAGATGTTCTGCACAAACACAGAAAGAGGGATCGTTTTCTGCCTTGTACAGAGGTCACTTCGCAATTCAGAAGAGTGGGGTGCAGGTGTAGGGCCTCACACTTTCTGAGACAATTCCTAGATAGCCTTTAAGTGACAAACCATCAGGGTTGGATTGGGATCAAAAATAGGCCCGGGTACCCTAAAAAAAAGTGGCCCACATTTGTGGAGTGCACCTTTTTGCAAAACACTGCTTTAGTGTTTTAAGTATTATGAAAAAAGAGAAGGGGTAATCACCAAAAAAGGCCTGTTTTCTTAACCTCACTGAGATAAAAAAAAAGTTTTATTGTGCCAGAACTCTTTGCGCATGGATCAGTATGCAATGGTGAATCACGCCTAAGTATAAGTGAGACCCTCACCAGTGGTGTAACGTAAGTTGAGGGGGCCCCCTGCCACGCACACAATGGGGCCCCGGCTCCAGATTTAATCCTGAGCTACTTGGTCTGAGTACTGTGCTGAGGGGGCCCCCTGCAGCTCGGGGCCCCCGCACCGCAGGGGCTGCTGGGGCCTGCGTTACGCCCCTGGCCCTCACCATGCTCAATCTACATACATTAATGGGCCGGCCCAGCAAAAGTAAAAGGCAGGTAATAGTGGTGCATCTGCTTCCGGTAAGGCGGCTCAGGCCCCCACTGGGCTGCTGCCGACATCTGAACAGCAGAGACTCAACCCAAATCGACAATCACACTGGCCACAAAAGCGGCCCACAGCTACAACTCAGCCACCAGCCCATTGCCTGAGTGCTCGCATTACCAATACGACCCTGCAAACCATGTATCTTTTGTCCCATAATTCCGGGGTGGCCATGAATGGTGGTGTAGACTAGCTCACCTGTGTTGTTCTGTGTGGTCTTTGGGTTGTGGTGATACAGGCTGTCTGTATCATCGTGTTTTAGCTTGCCAGGCCAAGTGTTGTTTGGACTGTTTTGTAGTTTTTTCACACTACTGGCTGGATAGCCCTATGAGATGCTGTAGGAAGTGGGTGTAAGTTGGTGGTTAGTTAGTGATTGGCTCTGGCACGGTTTACAGGAGGATGATGTATACTGACTTCAGGGTGGCAGTGTCGGCTGAATGTAAACCAATGAAAGGTCGTGTTGGTGACTGTTGATTGTTTATGGTGTAAGCTGGTGATAGGGTGGTAGTGTAGGCTGAACCTAGGGCACTGTAGGGAGGTAGTTGGCTGGCTCTATCGAGTCTGAGTAGTGCCATGGAAGGTTGAATGATTTTCAGAAGCTCAGCCCACCAGACTGGGAGAGGTGGTGTCAGCTGATGATTTTGTGCCACTTTATGATGTCAGTGGGGTGACGGGTGTTGACTGCTTGCACAGCAGTAGTGGTAGAGGCTAGTATGGGGACTGTGAAGAATGCTGACTAGTTGTGATGTAGGTTGGCGATAGGGTGACTGTGTAGGATTGCATTAAATAGATACTACCGACTGTATTGTAGGTGAAAGCTAAAAATAAAACTCTTAAGTCGGGAGCAAAGTCGTAGGCAAAAGGTATTTTTTCTTATAATCCCAGTAAATTTTGCATCACTCAAGGGTATGAATTAGTTTCGAGGTAATAAAGAACTATATTTATAAGTGCTTAAAAATACGTGCTCCTCTTCTTTGCAGTCACTAAAAATGCTCACCAAAAAAAGAGAAGTCAGCTGGTCCTCAAAGCATTGTGCTTAATGTTCACAGATCTATGTACTTTTCCCAAATCATTTGCAAACATACTGTGTGATCTTCAATAAGTTTGTATAACTTTATGTGCCTAATGTGCTTCACTGTACATTTTGAGCATAAAGATTGCTACTAGATGCTTGCAGTCCAATGCTTGAATTGTATAAGAATGAGTGCCGGTACCCAAAACTCCGCTCAGTAGCTCGATGCTGGTGCAATTAAATGTTGCCACCCCAAATAGCAAGGATGCCTAGGCCTGAATTCACTTTATGTCTTTTAAGACTCGACCGGACACTCCATGCCCCTTTAACCCTCTCTTGCAGGTGCCTGCTTTGTTCCCTTTTCCATTGTTCTCTTCCCTCAGCTTTCTCGCTTGTGCTTTTTCCCTTCTCTTGTGTTGGTAAACGTTTGATGAGTAAAAATAGGTGCTGGTCCCATAAACTGACTGGCAGTGGCTCCCACCGGCTCAAATCAGGCACTGTAGTATATTTATGTTTGTGGGCGGTCAACATTTAGACCAGAATGAATTGTCCATGGTCATGGTAGCAAATCATAATGGGTCAATAACATTTAGAATTAGTCTGTATTTTTCGATCTTTCTTCCCCTACTTCTACTGTAGAACTCCTGCAGACATCGGTGCAGGTGAGTGGCATCCCAGTGGGATGATGCTGCCTTGCAAGCACATACCTCTGCACCAGTGAGACCACTCATTGGGACTACCAACTATCATTGTACAAATGTGCCCTATCCTCCAGGCAGCATGATGTGATTATGAGCCATACTACTGCTGTCTATGTGAGTAGCTCAGATAGGCGAGGAAGCAGAGACCTTTTAAGGCATGGCCAAAGTGGACAGTTGCCCAGGGCCCATCTCCCCCTTCCATGGGGCCCTTTGAGAATATGAACTTTCTCTCTCTCTCTCTTACCTCTGTCTATTCCAGTGTTTTATCATTTGTCCTTCTCTCTTCCTACTTGTACCTCTGATTGTATCTGTCTTTGCAAACTGTCATAGTAAGGATTTCTTGAGGCCCTAGAAATATTCATTTCAGTGTTTTATGTTGTGATCTCATCTCTGCAAGTTTGTTTGGCATAATGCGGTCTTTAATTAGCAGAAAATGGGTAATAGTATTCAAAGGCATTTCAAAACAGGCCCATCCCCAAATGTTCTAGGCATGGGGTTCCAAAAATCCTTAGGATGACACTGTGAGGAAGTGGTGCTTGGAAGGACAACCAAGTCACTCTTTAAACCTGCTGGGATGGGCAGAGATCAATCAACTGTCCTGATCCTGTGCCCCAGGATCCTGAATTCATTTACTAGACTACACAATGAACTACTAGGTTCCAAGTGGGGTGAGGAATCTGCTTTTTATTGTAAGTAGCCTCAGAACACCCTTCTGGCAGCACAGTGGACTCCTTAGGGATCAATAAATGTTTGACATATCTGGCTGAAGTTCCTCCCACAGCTCTGAATTTCCAGCTATTCATAGGTGCAAAAAGACCCTATTCCTAACAGAATGCCAGCCAGCTCCCTGCGCCGCCCAGCACTGTGAGAAGTTTTCACTCCTGAACACTGGTTGAAAAGACACAGCATTTTTTTAATCACTCATCCCACTATCCCAAATCAGTAGTTTATCATTCACAAATGGAAGGTAAAAAGACAATCATTTCAGTAGTCTACAGTGTCTCTTGCCCCCAACTGTGACCTACCAATATAACCTGTAAGCTAAGGGATCCTAATATTGCGATAGTCTCCAGAAGGGACTGATAAATACCCTTTTATTCGTGTATGACATCAACTCATTTGACTTAGTTTAAAAACTTTGAAAAAAGCTTAAAACGTTGCAGGACGCAGAAGAAAAGCCGCTGGTCGTATCATGTGACGCTTCTTTCCTGTGCTTTGAAGTGCCCGAACCACAGAGCCCCTCTGTAGACTTCTGTGTTTTAACCTTCAGCACCAAGGACAGCTCAGAGGCTGGCTGTGGCGCTGAACTCTCATAGACCAGCATCGGCCCAATACAGCATGGAGGAGGTGCCATGAACACAATAAAACACAACATGAACGCAGACTGCTCTACAGATCACGCCCCCATCCAGAAAGCAACCTTATGTAATGCTTTGGAAAAGGTTAATAATGAAACTTGAGGCTTTCACCCTTTGATAGAGTGAGACAGGATAAACATGTCTGACTTCACCACCTTTATAGTACTTGCTTTGTTGTGCCAAATTCAAACGAGGCTACGCTTGCTAGATTAGTTAGGCTTATTAAACATTAGACATCAAGGGATTACGAAATGGCACCACGTTTAAAATATGTGTAAATATGCAATCATGATAATGCCTCAGAATGCTTTAAGCAGGTATTTTCCATATGTTTCAATATTTATTACACCTTTCATGAGCTAAGGAATGGCAGTTCCGCCACACTACCTAAAGTGTTAAGAAGGCATGGAGCCCCACTTTACCCGCCCAACATCCCGGCCAGTAAAGAACATGATACTGCTAAGCTATTCATACAATTTCCGAATCCTGTGAAAGGCTTGCTCTGGAATGAGGATGCCAAAGCATCGGCAATAGGGATTAATCAAATATAGGTTGGCCAGCCAACAAATTAACAAGGAGCGCCGAGCCAGAGCTGAGCCAAGGGTCTGGGGCGTAATTTAGTCGCCACATGAAAGTACGGCTCCTCATGGGCTCGATGCTCCAACAGGACCTCGAGCGGAGCCGGGCTTCAGGCTCGAGCCTGGCTTTCAATGGCTTGCCCACTCTAGAACCAAATTCTGGCAAATGACTGACCGTGAGATAAAGGGGAGCTTAGTCTGCGAGCATTTCTAAACCCTAAACAAAAATCTCAAACCATACACTACAGGAGGCTAGTAGGCAATTTGGCCTCTAATCTTAGAGCCACTTAATCAGGTTTCCCTTTAAAGAACATGCTGGGTCAACTTTCAGCAGTGATTTGATTCTTCGGAGAAGGCTCCAGGTGCAATGTACTCACCTTACTTCTTTACTTATGATTTAATTTCTTAGAGTGCAGTGGTGCCCTAAAGACGTTACTGTGCTGTTATATATAAAAAAGAGAGGTACACTGTAACATGTTGCTCACTTAAAAAGATCACTCTAACTGACAGAAGTGAAAAAATTGCCGTATAGTGTAATGCAGTGAGACTTTACTTCAAACGTAGTATATCTGGGCCTTGGCCGTGCCTGTGACGCTACCATCAGCTCAGGAGCTTTAAGTAGGAAACAAAGAAGCCTCAGCTCAGGAGAGGCCACCTGTGGTGGCTCCTTCTGCTCTCACCTAGAGCCCTTAGGTCTGAGGGAAAGCACAGAGGGTGGTGGGAGAGCAGCAGGATGCAAGGATCTACATTGTGTGTGAGACCCCGAGGAAGGACTCGGAGGGTGATCAGGCACCTGGTAGAATAATGCCCCGGTTGCTTACCGGTAATCTTCATTACTCCGAGTCCATGTCTTCCTCGCCACAGTAATTACCCATGAGCCTCCGGCTCCACACAGAACTCCAAGCATAAAAAAAAGCGCTCTAGTCTCCCTCTCCCTCCTCCAAGATGGTTCCCAGTGGCTCCAGCCAATCCCATAAAGGGATACAGAGACCTCAGCTCGACCTGAAAAGCCAAGCTGCAGACATGAAGCCACCACCAGGGCCGGGAGGGAAGGGAAACTATACCGTTGTGAGGAAGACATGGACTCGGAGTAATGAAGATTACCGGTAAGTAACCGGGGCATTACCTCCTCGTCCTGTCTTCCTCGCCACAGTAATTACCCATGAGCTGATACCAAAGCAATCAGCTTCATGCAAGGAAAACACTCCACAGAAATCATGCAGAGAAACATATTTCAATCACAAGAGGTACAAAAATTCCACAGAAACATACACCTCAAGGAATCCCAGCCAACAGCACGGAAGAGGCAAAGGAAACAGAACCCCCACCCCCAATCTGAAGGCGACAATGGGACATGAAAGTATGCGGGGACGACCAAGCGGCAGCCCGGCAAACATCCTCCACGGAGACCCCTGTAAAAGTGGCCCACGATACAGAAACAGATCTGGCGGACCGACCCTGAACCGGAAGAGGGGGAAGGTCAGTAACAGAACCATAAGCCAACAGTATGGTCTCCTCAATCCAACGACTGACAGGGGACAGGGAGGGCTTCAGGCCCAGACGAGACAAACCAAAATGGACAAATAAATCGTCAACCTTACAAAAGTAAGAAGTGCGTGACAAATAAACCAACAATGCACGACGCACATCCAACAGGAAGAGAAGGCAATCCTCAGCCGAGGAAGGACCAGGACAAAGAATCGGAAGAACCACTTCAGCAGAACGGTGAAAATAAAAATCCACCATAGGAACAAACGTAAGATGAGGGCGCAATACCAGAAGACCAGACAAAACGACCAAAAATGGAGCAGACCGCAGGAAGGCACCCAGCTCACCAATACGCCTGGCAGATGCAATAGCCACAAGAAACACCACATCGAGTGTCAAGAACTTCAGGCCCACCGACCTCAAAGGCTCAAAAGGAGACGACTGCAAGGAACGCAACACCAAAGGAAGGTCCCAAGGAGGAGAACATAAGACAGGACGGGGACTCGCAAAAAAAGCGACTTAAAAAGTCGAGCCACCAAAGAAGATTTGAAATAAAGGCAGGACATGAAATGCCCGAATGGCGGCCCATTGAGCCCTAAGAGTGGAAACGGCCAAGCCCAAAAGGAAACCATCATTAAAAAAATCCAGAATACGAGCAGGGTCCAAAGAATCCAACGACAGCTCGTGACACACACACCAAGAGGCAAAGGTATCCCAATGCTCAGCGTAGGACTGAAGAGTAGAAGGCCTCCGAGAATGCTGAATGATGTCAGCAACCGCAAAAGAACAACCTGCACGCATCAGCGATCCCCTCTCAAGAGCCAGGCCCGCAGACCCAGGGACCGGAACACAGGCAGAGGTAGAAGAGGACCCAACAGATGATAAGGCACGAACGGCAACGTCCAGCCTTAGACACATCCAATTCCAGCAATAGGGGACACCAAGGGCGACGTATAAAACCTGGAGCAAACAGAAGGATAAACGACCCCTCCCTCTTGAGCTTCTGCAAGACTTCGGAATCAGGGGAACAGGGGGAAAGGCATACAACAGACTCACTGGCTAAAGGAACAACAGAACGTCCACTCACCAGGCATCCCGGCAAGGCATAATCGTGCAAAAGCAGCAGATCTTGGCATTGTACTGGGAAGCAAACAGGTCCACAATCGGAGAACCAGACATCCTCCGTAACCTCCCGAATACCAATCATGTGAGGGGCAAAGACCCCATGGAAGGAAACACCCGGCTCAGACAATCCGCCAAAGTG
Organism: Lissotriton vulgaris; assembly: GCF_964263255.1. Classification (NCBI taxonomy): domain Eukaryota; kingdom Metazoa; phylum Chordata; class Amphibia; order Caudata; family Salamandridae; genus Lissotriton; species Lissotriton vulgaris. Next base: position 859,844,498 of record NC_141693.1, on the reverse strand, counting down.
TCCTCCGGACCCGGCAGGTAAATCGTAGACAGGGACGCCAGGATCAACCCCGCCCAACAACAAATCCGACGGCCGATGCAACTGAGGGAACGAACCCTGCCGCCCTCCTGATGGTCGACATAGGACAACACCACCTGAATGTCGGTCCGGACTCGCACATGGTGAACCAGAAGAAGATCCGAAAAAGGCCAACAGACCCAAAAGGACGGCCATTAGCCCCTTGTAGTTGGAAGAACAAGACAATACAGACCGAGGCCAAACACCCTGAGTCGTTGAATCCCCCAGAGTAGCCCCACCTCAGCAGGCCCGCAACTGTAGTGAGAACCCGGGTGGGAACAACCAGAAATGGGCGGCCCCTGGACAGAAGACTCTCGTTCAACCACCAAACCAGGACCAATCGAACATCCGCGGACACATGAATCAAAACATACATACCCAGGGAACAGGGGTCCCAATGCAACAAAAACGAGGGACACCACCGGATACATGTGAAGGCGAGCCCATGGTACGGTCAACAAGGATGCAGACAACAGACCCTGAACCCGTATAATGTTCAGAAATCCTTGACCGGTAAAAAAGGCTGGAGGTTGCCAGGTAACCAAACCAAAGAAAACACCCATGTCATGCCCCCTAAGGATGTACACCAGGAACCCCTGATGCTCCAGGACATGGCACACTCTCAGGACATGCAACTCCGCCTTAGAAAAAGAAGAAGCAGAAATAAAAATGTAGTCCAGATAAGGAAAAACACTAATGCCCTCCCCATGTAAATGTCCAATAAGAGGAGCCAGAACCTCATCAAAGACCCTGGGAGCAGAGCAGAGCCCAAATGGTAGTACCTTGAATCGGTAATGACGACCCAGGACTCAAAATCTGAGAAACCGCTGAGAGTCGGGACGAACAGGCATATGCAGATAAGCATCCCTCAAGTCAATGGAAGCAAGGAAAAACGCCCTGAGACACCAGAGGAAGGATCAATGGAAGCGAAAACCACATAGAATGTCTGGTGAGGGATGAAAGTATTGACCCACTTCAGGTCCAGTACAAGTCGAAGAACCCCGGTGCGCTCGGACACCTGAAACAGGATGGAATACACGCCCAACCCCAACTGACCGTCGGGCACAGGAATCACCTCATTCATGGCCACCAGGGAATCTATGCCTTCCAAAAGTACCAACCCCTACAGAGGATCCCTGGGACAAGGAGTGGCCTTGAAACAGGCTGGGGGAGTCTGGGCAAATCCAAGGTGCAAACCATCTGAAACCACCTGAAGAACCCATCGGTCCGACACAGGTACTCGCCAAGAGTCCATGAAGCAAGTGAGGTGACCCCCAACCGGACCTACACAAGGAGCGATCCAGTCATGATTTGGAAGCAGGAGCGGAGGAGGCAGATGCACCGGATAACCGGGACTTATCAAAGGAAGGAGCACCCGGCCACACCCCCTTCCATGAAAGGGTCGACCAGCCCGACCCCTCCTAGAAGGACCAAAATGCCCCCTGTGAACCAAAGGCACGGATGTAAGATGAACAGGCAGCAGCCCTGATAGAAAAATTTGCAGCCAAAAAAGTGCGTTTCACTGCACCATCCACTTTACGGGCAACCGGGTCAGCAGGAGAAGAATCCACCGAAACAACAGCCCCATGAGAAGACATGCTGACCAACAAAGAGTCAACCTGCACCGAGGAAGGGTATTTCACAGCAAAATCCCGCAGCGGGTACCTCTTACTCAAAAAACGCGGAAAGGAACCCTTGCCCACATCTTCCCATCCATTCTCCAAGATCAAAGCAGAAGAACGTAGAGGCAAAGAATCAGGCTCAGGACGCTGATACAGTGAAAACAGATCGTCCTCCAGAGGTACAAAAGAAGCCGGAAACACCAAGTTCCCGCGAATGTGACCCAGCACCTCCTCAAGGTCTGCACCTGCACAAAGCGACCCCCGACATCAACTTCATCTTCAATGTCAGAATCATCCGCAGCAGCACCATCAACCTTCGCCTCCGTAGGAGGAACAGGCACCTGACCATGTAAAACTGCAGACACAACAGAATTGATCATCAGCTGTAAAAATTCCATAGAAGGTGCATCCCTGACATCAATGAACCAGGATCACCAATTACAGTTGACAGCCACACTTGCGAACGAGCGCAAAAACAAACACAGGCAATGAGTAGAATAACCCGCCCGGTAAAAAAAGGTCCTGAGGTTGCTAGGCAACCGATAAAATCAGCCGGAAGAGCCGCGCGCACACTCAAAAACAGTCTCAGACCGTCGCATGCCAAACAGAGCTCGAATGTGCCCCTACCGTAGTAGACACAAGACGAAGAGGCAGCAAATACAGGCTTACGCTCAAACCGGCAGCAGGTAAGGAAAGCAGGACGCACGGCCGGCAAGGAAGATAAAAAACAAAGAAGCGGCAAGGCAGGACTCAAGGCGCCTCGCCTAACGGTAGACACACAAATACAGCCGCAAACAAACTCCACGAAAGTCCGCTAAGCAGGACATGAGGCTCGGAGGCAGAAGAAGGGGGAAAACAAATTACAATTGGAACACATCAAATAAAAACGCCATGAACATACACAGTAATAAAAGAACAAACACTACTTTCCCCCAACTAGATACCAAAGGACCAAAGGGGTTGCTCAAGCAAGACCCCAGTCCCACTCACCTGACCAGCAGGTAACACAGCACTTGGAGAAGTGCAGAAAAAAAGAACAGGTCGAGTTGAGGTCTCTGTATCCCTTTATGGGATTGGCTGGAGCCACTGGGGGCCATCTTTGAGGAGGTAGAGGGAGACTAGAGCGTTGTTTTTTATCCTTGGAGTTCTGTGGGGAGCCGGAGGCTCATGGGTAATTACTGTGGCGAGGAAGAAAGGACGAGGAGGTAATGTATGTTTTGGCAGACACCAGACAGTTGGTGGGTATTATTTTGTACATGTGTGGCATTGAGGGGTTGGAGGGACATACCTGAATTTGAGAGAAGACAGATATTTATAAATGTATATTTGAGGTGAAAGGACATACAGAGGGAGGAAGACCCGAGTAGCCAAAGATGAGGTACTTTTTATTATGGATGGACTCAGGGTCGGCTGTAGCGCTGGTAGCGCCCGGTGCAACATTCACTTTTGGCGCTCCCAAAATTTCCTCCTCTGATTCTCTCCCTACCACCTGCAAAAGTGCCCCTCACCTTTACTATCATGATATATTGCCAAACACAATGCCCCCCTGAGGGCAAAGCTCCCCCCTCCACAGGGCAGCGCCCAGTGCGGCTGCACCAGTCGACTGCCCTAAAGCCGTCCCGGGATGGAATTCATGACCATTTTATTGGTGGCTGCCCAGTGAAGTCTTATTTTTGCTTTTCAATTGCATTTCTCAGCTGGACGAGGAAGCGGTGATGGGCCACACCACATACAGCACACTGCTGTGATTGGCTAAGCATCAACAAGGACATCAGCTGCACCCTGGAATTCTGAGTGAAATCATAGGGAAGTCATGCTTTGCTCTTGCACAGAAGCCCTTTGTGAAAAATACCTTGTTTTTATAGGTATCATTCTGAAACTTGTTACCACTGCGATTTAGACCAGCGTTTTCTATCAGTTGATCCTGTAAGTGTGGATCATAAATTCAGGTCCAGTTGGTAGATGTCTCTAGAAGGTTTTTTGCTCCTGTTCACGTTACCAATGAGAACAGGCAAACACAGCAAGATGATGGATGGAGTGCTGAAACATTTCTAACAATCACTCCCAGCCAAGAGATCTGGGTTAAATCCATTGTTCGTTTGCTCACCATGCCACCCCAGTTTTGACCCAGCCATAAGCAAATCAGTCTTGACCCTACTCCCCATTGGAACAATCTGCCCTAATAGCCTGGCCAGGTCCTCCCTGGACCGGAAAAAGCATCCTGGAACCTGTTTCGGTGTATCTCCTCTCATCAACCAGACTAGCTTGAATCTAGTGGCACAGCGAGCAAGGGTCTCATGTCTGCGCATACTCTTGGCCACTCACGGAGAACATAGCAACACAACAAGATGATAGATGGAGTGCTGAAACTTTTCAAACACTCACCGCCATTCAAGAGACCTGGGTTAAATACATTGTTCTTTTGCTCACCATGACACCCCAGCTTGGACCCAGCCATATGCAAATCACTCTTGACACTGATCCTCATGGGAACAGTCCAGCCTGAACTGCCAGGCCTGGACCTCCCTGGACCAGAAACAAGCATCCTGGGACTGGTTTTGGGTTATCACCTCTCTTTAGCCAGGCTAGCTAGCTTGGGTCCCAGACGTGTGTCCCTTGCTCACTGTGTCAGTGGATTCAATTCAGCCTGTCTGATGAGGGGTGAAACCCCGAAACCAGTCCCAGGATGCTTGATTTTGGTACAGGGAGGACTTGGCCTAGCAGTTCGGGGTGGACTGTTCACATGAGGAGCAGGGTCAAGACTGATGTGCCTACGGCGGGGTCCAAACTGAGGTGGCATGGTGAGCAAACGAAAGATGGATTCAACCCAGATTTCTTGACTGGGGGTGAGTGGTTTATAAGTTTCATGCCTCTGTCCATCATCTTGTATTTACCAATAAGATGACTACACCAACTGTTATTGCACTCATCAGTCGTAAATGCCCAGCAAAAGATTATACCTTTGTCTTTATAGAGTTGCCTAGCTTCTGCTCATGTCACCATCTAGATTGTTGTGTGTATTTTTAGAATGCTCTGTTGCTGTAAATATTCAGCTTCTGTTGCCCTTCGTTCTTAGTTTTCGCTGTATATATGCCCACAGTCATATGAGCAAGCTAAAAACTTACCCCTCAAGAGCAATGAGTGATGCAAAAGAGATGGCATTCGTTTGCCTTGAAGATCAGAAATGTAGCAGTCCAACTTAAATCTGCCTGCATCACACTATCTGGTAGCCATCACAGTGCCCAAGACCACACAGAAGGGGACCTGCCACTCGCCAATACACAACCTGCACAACAACACCGACTTAAGGGCAGAGGCAACCACATCCACTAGAATCTGAAACCAAATGAGCGACAAGGCCACGCCAACTTCCAACATTATTCACGATCTCCTAAGTTAAGTGCAAAGCATAATTTTCTTCATAACTCTTTTGTCTTTTTGAGCTCAACAAACTTTATTCCGATTCCATTATACCTCCCTTCCAAGTTTTTATTTTTTTTCAAATACGTCTTCTTCACCTTCAACAATTTGAATTGTCTATTTTTTTTAATGTTTATTTTGTACTATAGGCAACTTTATTTTACTCTTCCTAAATTAAATATTTGGCTCTCACCCTCAAGCTAGCAGTGGAAGACAGGTATTCAGCGAGATTTAAAAAAAATAAAAGATGGTGGATGTCCTGTCTTCCATATGAAGCGTGCATGGCAATGGCACTGAAATATGGCAGATCCTGGAATTGGCCCCTTTTTGGCAGATGTCTTGCTCGGCCAAACTCTAAACAAGGTCCTTAGTCTACCCGAGAGGGAGGTATCCTAAACACAGCATTGGTGCTTTGGAGGGGGGTTTGGATTCTCTTAGGACATTTCCTAAGACAAAGAGTAATTCTCTTTACAGCACCTTGGAAAAGGGAAAAACATCACAGTTCACATTTGCACACATTTGTTATTCCCACATCAAGCTCTAGGGCCATCATGTTCAGAGTTTAGTTTACAGACAATATCAGTGCAGGGTCCAAATATTTTTCTTAGAAGCTCGATGTTTTTCAGTCCGAATGCTGTGTTTGCTGAATCCCGAGGCCGCCTAGTCTTGATTCCTCCTCATACCTATGTTTTCCACCAACCTAAACATTGTCTCTTCATCCGTGTTTTCCGCTTTGTCCTTGTTTCCCTATCTTTATATTCCGCTTTCTTTCACTAGTTTCTGTCTTTTTCTCTGTGACTCCGAGTGAACGTCTCACGGCGATAACAGTGACGGCTCTAGGCTCATGGCGGCTCTGGGCAGGGAGCGTAGGTAGGGGGCCCCGGATGAGGGGGTCCGGGCGGGGTGGAGCGCAGAGGCCAGTGAAGAGGGAGGGGGTCAGGGTGTTTGGAAATAGAACTGAGCCGGAGGCCGCCAAATCCCTGCCAGGGGCCGCCACGCAAATATGTATCCATACTCTGAGGTTTAATATATTAAGGATATATTTTGGCGTGGTGGCCCCTGGGGTTTGGTGGCCCTGAGCAGGTGCACATCTTGCACATGCCTAAGGCCGCCCCTGGCGATAAATATATCTTTGCTTCCAAAAATGGTTGCTGGGCCTCACCACCTGCAGTAACCTTCATACCTGAAGTACTGGTCATGTTGCCCTCCCTATTGATATTAAGACTCCTTGGCCCATTGAGATAAATGTGCACAGGGTCGGACTGTCTACCGGGCAGTTTGGAATGCTGCCGAGCTGAGGGCTGATTTCACTGCGATGGGGGCTGTTTCGTTTATAGAGACCTGCGTGTGCTACAAAATAATTAAAGCAAAACGAATTTCGTTTAGCACATGCGGGTCTCCATGAACGAAATCAGCCGCCAGCTCGGGAGCATTCCAAACTGCCCGGTAGCCAGTCCGGCCCTGAATGTGCACACTTCTGAATTCTGATTATTCAGCTGCTCTTCTGTGTGTGTAATACAGCCAGATCTAGGCTGTGAATGCCTGGGTCACTGCTATAATTACATTTTTTATCTTGTTTAAGTCAAAAATCACAAGTGGAAAGAAGGGTAGACTACCAGGTTAGTGTGAAAAAGACACAAACACTTTACAAAAGAACAAAACAAAAAATAACTTCTTGATCTATATCAATCATTAAAAGTAGATTGCATGTCATATAGATGCTGAATACTGAACGTATATTATTGAATTTTTCATTCTTACGTAGTTGCATCACATCATTCAGTCAGTTTTCAGAGATATGTACAAGGCCACTGGTATTATGTGGCAGTGGAGGACCAAATAATGTGGCAAGATCGACAAAATGAGGTGATAAGAAAAGAAAAAGAATGCAGAACAATTTGACCAATCTGCTGTAGTATTTTTTCATTATTTTAACAACTATTTATCATTCTGGAAATTGTTGCACGTCTTTAGTACCGGTGTTACTCATGAATTCTGGAAGCAGCAGCTGAAGGGTGATCCGTTAACAAGAACCGCATGTGGTGCTTTTAATTTGTGGTAACTTTTGATCCGCTTGAGCCATAAACATTTTTTGGGGGTTGAATCTGAAAATTGAGCGGCATTAGCTCGATTATATGGCAAATATGGTGAAACTATTATTATGCAGAAAATCTTCCAGCTGCAGTATCGTATTATTCCATTTACCCACCTATGTATGTGAGATTTCCAGACTCCGAAAATGTGATTTTCACTGAAATTGGAGCTTGCACCATTTAGACTTTTTTGTTGTTGCAATAATTAATTACACACTGGTATATTTTCAATTTCCATGTATTCTTAATAACTTTTTATGTCACAATGAATAGAAAAAAGGGAGAACAGACACTCGTAGTCACAGTATCATTTAATTCCTTAATACTACTGCTCAGGAGCACCTAAACTCAGAGCAGCCTCTTGATCTCTAACTAGCAAAGAGTCACTGTTTCTGCAGATTTAAGAAAAATGTTTTCTTCTTCTTGGACCTTTAAATGGTTGTGTTATATTTTGTGTTATCTTCAAATGCTAGAGGCCAAAAACTGACAGTATACCCTACCACCAAAGGCAATACCAGAATAAATCCTTACTCCACCCTTAGGCCCCACTAACACCCAACAGCCTCTGGTTTGCTGATGGTGGGGTTGGGTCAAATCAAAGAGTGGGAGCTACAGAAAGGAAATGTTCTCATTACAGGCCTGTTTAGTGTCTGTTCCTATTGTTTCCTTTATGCCCCATGGACCAGGATTGGCAAGGGCAGTGCCATGAACATCAAAGGGCAGACTAGTGGGTCTCAGGCCACCTCTAATTAATGTCCAGAGTATGGGCCATTCCTGGCCACAGGCTTTTGTTGCTACATCTCCAAACCAAAAGCTTAGTACCATGACTTAAACTGTTTAACACACAACGAAATTTGTCTTTCAAGGACATCCAACGTTCATACATTCATTTTGCAATTCCTGGGCCTAGTCATTCTAATGCAGCTGACATGCTTTAACAATGACACAGTTCACTTGCGGTCATTCTGTTTTGCAAACTGACTTATGTACTAACAAATCGGTTTACAAAATAACGAATTGCAGGGTGTCGCAGTGCAACCTGTCTACCAACTCCCTGTGATCGCCTACAAACACAGGCATTGTGGTTTGCAAGGGACAGCAAACCACCATCCCTATAATTGCATTGCAAAACAGAAGATTTATTGTTAAAGCAACCTGAGTTATTTACAGGAACCAGACCAGAGATACTATTTTTAAAAGAATGTTTTCTGGAAATTGCAGTGGGTGCCGGCAGTGGTCCATTGGACCACTGCCTATATCCCATAAAGCTGCCAGATCGATTCCCGAAGGGTAAGAGGTCCAAACAGGACCCCTACCCCTTTGTCAATCAGTTGAGACTCCAGCTTGGGAGTCAGTAACTGATCAATTGTTTGTGACCTCACTTCTGGTCACAAACAATTGATATATAAGTTACCGCATTGCAGTGTACAAATAACTCCCATAATATGTTTCTACCAAATTGCCTCCGGCAATGATTTGTAAACCCTTTTTGCGACTAGGAAACATTTTCTGGATTGCAAAATGAGTTTAACCGCTTCCGTGCGGCGCGAATTCCCCGCCCATGCTGACTCCGCCTTGCGCGGGCGGAGTCATGACGGAACGGTTCCGTCATCCGCACAGCTCACCCGACATGCATGGCGGAACCGTTCCGTCAGCAGCATCGAAGGGGTTAATACTTATGTAAGAGCTTTTTGCGGTTGCAAACCCTGATTTTTACAGAATCAAACGGATTGCACATGCACAGTATTACTGGCCAAAGAACTGAGCTCAAAGAGGGCCCTTGGAATTGTTTTTACATGAAAAGCAGTCTAAGCACCTTGCATCCTTTCAGAGGAGAACCACTGCAACCCAGATACATTTATTTTATTTTGTTTTATCTTACTGTATATCAAATTTCTTAGCCTAGATCAATAATGTGTCTCATCACTCATGGAATGCCGACCCTAAAGATAAAAGGCCAGATGTATAGTTTGACAGACCGTATTCCGCTCATCATGATGGTGAAAGACATTACGCCTGCCACCCTGACAGAAGATTGTTTCTCAGATTTAGAGATGACCGGCAACCGAGTGGTCATCTCTGTACAACTGCCATAATGGCAGTTTCTTTCAATGTACTCAACTTTTAGTGGACAGTCACCATTGGTTTTGATTGCAGTTCACCGAACTTTTCCAAAGTTTGTATTTTTCTGTAACAAACTCCCAGGGTGTGGGGTTGGTCATTGCTTTATTTCTGGCCCTCACAGCCAGGTTTTACCTAGCAGTGATGGACAGGAAAAAGACCATCCATAAAAGGGCAGATGGTGTAATATCCAACCTCCAACAGCCCCTACTCCATCACAGCTGCAAAAGAAATGTTCTATTGATGGAGCCAATGGGCGCTCTCTATATGAAAAACATATGGTCCACAGATCTCTGAATAAGATGGGTGCACAAAGAATTTTAACAGACAGCCTAACCTGTGCCATTTTTTGAGAACAGGCTTGGTAATATCATGAGTATATTTAAGGCTCCATTTTTCCGTTTTTTACTGATTTTTACAGATAAACACAGACAGAAAACATGTATTTTCTTGTCTTCATTTATTTTTAAATGTGGATAAAAACGGAAATTGGGTGGCTTTTTGAGTAATTCTAATACTGCCAGACATTACTGCCAGGCCAATAGCTGTGTGGATTGATAGGTAAGGGGATAAAAAAGAAAGGACCTTTAGTAAAGAGGCTTTCACTGCAGTAGATATGCACAAGGTTGATAATGAAATTTGCGTATTTCCTTATAAGTGCATTGATTCATCTTCTGCTGGTGTTTCCAGCATTCAAAACTAGTAAGCATTCAAGCATGAGTGCATATTATGTATCGTTAATTAAATGTGGAAATAATCTAATTCCAGCTTCTTTTTCCACAAAACCCAAAATAAATATGGATAAATACAGATAAACGTAGCAAAAAATAAATATGGATAAATACAGACGGAAATGTCAAAAAAATAAATACCATAAAACCAGGAGCCCTAATTATATGAATTGATTCCCCATTTCCCTCCCTAATTGGTTATAAAATATGTGTTCATATTCCCTCTATTAATCACCATGCACAAGATGTCTGATCACAGTACAAGCAGTCCACAGCTCTCATCTATTTTATAAAAAAAAGAGATATTAGCTGGGGGTTGTTAATTAAAAATCAATGTTGAAGCACCATCAATAAAGCCACGGCGGCAATTGCATAGGCGGCGGGCATTAAAGTAGTGCATTTTTCTTGATTTGTCTCTTTTTTGTCAAGGCCAATCCAGCTTTCTCTTCATGCCTGGGGAGGTGCATGTGGTGGCTCTGCTGGTGACTAAAAGGTACCACCACAGCAACAGCTAGTGAGCATTGAAAAGGGTGGGGCATAAATAACTGACCTGAATTTTACCAAATAAGCTGGGGAAACAGCACGGTTGACTTGCCTCCGGGTTTCCTCAAATATTTGTAAAAAAGGAGGCAAAAGGTACCACAAGTGAGTTGCTTTCTGCATGTTGAATTAATTGCACAATTCAAAATTGGTGTTTGCAAATTACCCCTATACAGATTGAAGAAAGCTGGTCTTCAGGCCTGTGGTGTATTTTTATTTGTTCCTTTCCTGCTGAGCCCCATTCTAACATTGCTTGACTATTCTTAAAATTAAGAAGTAGCCCCTCACTCACACTTGGAAACATGCTTCATTATCACTCTCACTTGGAGAGATGCTTCATCATGGGGCCTTCTTCACCAGTCGCCTCGTAGTGCAAGACAAGCTCATCCTGAGCTCTAGAAGAGATGTCGGGGCATATTATCAAGGACGGGCGATACATTATCGCCGCTTTTATCGGCAGGAAACTGCCGATAAAGCGGCGATAATGGCCTTGATAATATGCTCTATGAATTCCAATCGAAGCCCATGTTAGATGTGAACACATCTAACATGGGCTTCGAATGGAATTCATAGAGCATATTATCAAGGCCATTATCGCTGCTTTATCGGCAGTTTCCTGCCGATAAAAGCGGCGAAAATGTATCGCCCGTCCTTAATAATATGCCCCGTCATTTTTTGGGTTTCCAGAAGAAGGGTCTGTTGTTTGTTAAACATTGCAATGCAGCAGGAAAAGTTATGTATGTTTTATTTAGTAATAACCTGTCCTACATATGGTTAAAACAACATAAGTATAGAGGGGGTAAAAGTAATTATGAAAATTCCTCTTTCACTGTCTCTTTTATGGTCAACACGTTTTGGCCCTATTAGTGTACATGGCATTTCCTTAGGTTGAAAGGACTCGGGTCTTCAGTGTAACGCTCACTATCTCATTCTTCACCTGACTTTAAATGTAATACAGAAATGTTAATTTATCAGACATAGATATTCCTAATGAGTTTGTATGCCTACCTTCAAAACTTATGTAGCTAACCAATGTAGGCGGGAAAGGCGACATATTAGTCTTCAGCAAAGACAATGCTTTGTAAGAGTCTCCATTGTGTACCAAGGGTTGGGTACAGGAAGTCCTCTAATCTCCAGGCGCTAAAAAGGTTTCGTAGGAATAGTCCAGCAAAGGCAGAAAGCATTTCAGTAGGGTAGGATAAGTTATTGACAGGTATAATTTTCCCCATCAATGAGATCCCAGTCATTTTAGTGTATACACAATGATTAGTTAGCCCTGTCATCAGTCCTTCAACAAGTTTAATAAGATGTACAGAGTGAGTTGGTATCCCCCTACAACCATTGTCTTTCATATGGTTTTCAACGTTTGCCAACGTTTGAAATGGTTGTCCATATTTGTCTTGCCACTAGGCTTTGATAAGAGGGATCAAGTATCACTTTTTTTAGACTGCAAACACATCATGTAGCATGTAAGTGAGACTTAGTGCCTGTTCTTTGATGTATTTATTTTGATGACAAGATGGATTTTACTTGTTGATTTATGGCAATTGTGGCTTTTGCATGCCTCAGACTGCCATAAAGACACAGTGCTATTTGCAAATCAACCTTGCACATTCATTATTTTTAACTTTGCTTTCATGAAAGGATGTTGTTGGATGTACAGCTTTTTGTTTAGAAACTAAAGACATGCAAGTGGAAAGAAGATGCTGCCCCTTGTCAAAAAATGTCACATTTGGTGATGCAGCGTGGGCAACGAAATTCGTTTTATTTCTTTTTTTCTGTACTTACCTGTAATGGTCCATATCCCAGGCTTTACAACCCCCTACCCTGACCCTCCCCTTCCTGACGTCACCGCCACGGTATAACGCCCTGCACGGGCCGTGCCTGTTGGTAATCCAGTATGGAATGTTACAGAAGTCTTTTCATGACAATAGTTTAAATTCCTCATGCAGGTAGAGGCTTCAGGGGTACACTTGATTTTCAGTTGTAGCAATGGCAAAACGTCACAGTGGTCACACTGGTGGTAAAGGCAGCAAGGATTTCACTGGAGGCCTATGTGTAGAAACATCTATGAAGTTGCAATATATTATGTTAAAGAGATAAAACAGGTACAATTATTAAGAGTAAAACAAATTCTAGTTACAGGAAAGTCAGTCAGTAAGTACCTCCCATTAAATCCTTTACTTGCCCCACAAGGAGCATGTTGACCAGATTGAGTATGGGTTGACCAGATTTCAACCCATACTTTTATGAGCTATGAAAACTGCCATTTAACCCATGAGAAGTACTACAGGAGTAAGAAACTGCAAAATCTTTGTGAATTATATCAATGGAGTCTACATGTTTTGTCCTTAGTCGCCTATCAGTACTATTCACTACCTGATTGAAATCCTGCTCATAGTACAAGAAACTCAGGATGCTCGTACATCAATTTATATTGCAGTTGGTTTGCTACATTTTTTAACAGATGTCTACCTAAAATCATAATTATCCTTCTATAAACTTTTGGGGGCTACTAAGGCAGTTGACTAGCCTCTGTTAGTTTCAATACACTCTGGGGACCATATTTATCATAGTTATGTGACGCAAGGGGGAGCAAGGCGGCGCAACACTAAAGTTAGATTTATCAAGCCATGCAAGGCAACCTTATGTGGCCCTGCATGGCTTGATGAATCTGGAGTAACGCAAGATAGCGAAAATCACTGCCTTCCATTATTCTGCCCCAGGGAGGCGTTCCATTGGTGGAGCGTGGGTGTTGTCACGCGTCCACCCATGAATTTTGCCGCATTCCCAGGTTTACCATTAGTGGTAGAACTATGAATGTGCCAAAATGCTACGCCTCTGTAGGTGAGGCGTAACGAGGAGAAATATCTATTTCTCCTCATTTTTTCCTCTTTTTATGTGTGTTACATTCTGCAGCACGCGTAGAAAGAGGAAAATGCCTCTCAGAATTGTGCAGGAAGATGTCCCTTCCTGCTCAAAAACAATCCTGCTTACAACACAGGCACTCTTGCACCATGGTGCAAGAGAGCCTGCGTTGGCACTAGGCAGCCAAAAGTGTGCAAGTGCAAGGAGAGGGCAGGAATGCGCCATATGATGTTAAATACAGTGCATACCTCCCCTTTCACATAGCGCAACAAGGTGGTTTGCAGCATTGCGCTGAGTGAAATTATGATAAATATATCCCTGGACGCTTTAGTAGTGTCTCTTCTCTTGGTAGAAAATATCATCAGAAACCCTGTTGCATTCAGCTAGGTCTTGTCATGCTCGAGACTGGCCAGGATTTTCAATGTCTCAGATCTTCAGTGCAGGGGTGAACCTGCGAACTTTTGGAAGGGTTTAGTTTTCAAGAGAACACACCAATTTTAACAGAGGCCTCTGCCTATTGGGCTGCTTACAAGAACCACTCCAGCCATCGTCTGTAGAAGGCCATCAGACTTAACTCCTTCCGGGCTCATGACGAGCCCAGCTCGTCATGACGGCCGCGGTCCACCCACGCGCGATTGATTCCCCGCCTGTGTGCGGGAGAATTCATCAGTGGACGGGGTTGTGACGAGCCCAGCTGGTCATGAGCACAGCTCCACTGTGACTCATGTCGAGCTGAGCTCGTCACGAGCACCGCAGCGCTGCCCCCCACACCCGCAGCGAAGGGGTTAAGGAGTCTCACATCTGTCCAAGGAGAAGAGCTCCTATAGAGGAGGACATTTTACCCATGTGCGGCCATTGTTCCTACCTTCACTTTCATCAATGGATGCAATCTAAACACTATACAGAATTAGGAAAGGTTCTGCAACAAGTCTAATTTCAGAATGAGGTATCATGACACAAGAGCAGTTAGGGGTTGACATTGAGTGCTCCGATGAAACAGAAGGTACTTTTCTTTGAGCTAATGGTTATAAATACTGGAGCAGCATTCTTGTAGAAGGTGGTACAGAGAAAATTAGTAAAAGAATTCAAAACGGACAGGCAGACTAGGGGCTTGATTTACAGTCTGGCGCACGGATTCGTCCTTCACTGTGTGATGAATATCTCCTTCCCTTATGAGTGCAATGCACTTGTAATCAGGTGGACGGGATATCTGGTGACGGTGTACCCCGCCAGCCAAACTCTAATCAAGCCCTAATGGCATCTAGTGAACATGAACAGCTACTAATCCCCCAGTGCTTGCTTATATGCTCCGTTTGGTGATGTGACAAACCAGAGTTTTTATTGCTGATATGCATCTGTGATCAGATTGATTTTTTTACTCCCTTGCAGCTCTCCTGGTGGCCGCAGCTGTCTTCCTCTGTGCAACAGCCTTGTATTTCCTTGGACTCTACGCCTGCAAGTAAGTTTTCCATTGACCTGACTATGAACCTGGTGTCTGACTTCTGCTTTAAGTTATGAGACACAGCAGTGTGTAAATGCAAATGATGGGGTGTCAAATAGGCATTAAGACAATAAATTACTAAGCTTCTAAGCGCCCCAAAATTTGGAAGGCAAAAGAGGAGAAGCGCAGGGAAAGAATGTAGTTTGGTGCCACCACAAAAGGCAAGCAACTGCAGCAGATGGCCTAACTCAGGCCTTCCTGTTAGGGAAAGAGTAGCTCCCAAAGGAAAAAAAACTTGCCTGTTATCTGTGACATATAAAGTGGCTAGCTGCCCTTATAACCCCTTTTTCATTTTGGTTGACCTCTGGATTTCATTTTTTTCATTTTTAAAATCCTTTTTCATCTACTTGTTTTAGACTCCGCTGCACAGAAAAATGTATGAAAGCTGTGACCTTGAAAAAGCACCCTTCGAGAAATGTAAGTCAAGACAATTCTATTTGCCTTTGAATGGTATTTTACATGTAGCGGCTTCAATGCCATGAATCAATAGTAATGAGTAGATTCAGGGGGGTGGTGGAGGCAGACCGCCCCAGGCGGCACGAGTTATGGGGGCAGTAGCTGCGCCCCTCCTCCCCCCCTCTTACCTACGGCCTTCGCGGCGGCAAGAATCGGCAGCGCCCCATCCCCGCTCTTACCTATGGCTGAATGCATCGCCAGCACCCCCCCACTCTTCGATCAGACCGCCGTGGGCGGCAAACGCATGAGCCATCATTGGTGCCCTAAGGAGATCCCGCTAAGCAGATTTTACTTAAAACTAACTTAAACTAAACTAAATAAATGTAAAAGGTAACATTTTATTTAGAATTAAATGCAAGCAGAAAATAGCCTTCAAAATACGCCTCCTTTATGTCTGTGTTGTACACCCAAATATTTTTAAATCTATACATCCATACTAATATAATAAAGAGAGAGCCCAAACCTTTGAGGCGGGTAATCTCAGGAACCACAGCACCAATCACAACACCCAATACAGCGTTGGAAAGGGCAGTTGCTGCAGAAGGACATAGGCTATGCAGACGCCCACCATATACATTGAAAGGGTAAAAGAACCGTGCCAGCAAAGTATTCTCTTGTGGGCGTTTCTGCGTTGTGGTGTGGGCGTGTGCTGGGGGCGCGACAAACGCTGAGGGCGTGTGGTACGTTCCGCCCTTCATGCCATGTCTCATATCGTGTGCCCCCTGCACCCCATAATCATAACCCACCCTTACTCCTTAAAATACCCCAACACCCTTAAACACGAACCCATCTTAACCCTATAAATATACCCTGTACCCCAAAAACCAAACCTATCCCTAAACCCTAAAAATACCCCTGTACCCCAAAACCCAAACCTAGCCCTGAACCCTAAAAATACCCCTGTACCTCAAAACCCAAACCTACCCCATAACCCTAAAAATACCCCTGTACCCCAAAACCCAAACCTAGCCCTGAACCCTAAAAATACCACTGTACCCCAAAACCCAAACCTACCCCATAACCCTAAAATACCCCTGTACCCCAAAACCCAAACCTAGCCCTGAACTCTTAAAATACCCCTGTGCCCCAAAACCCAAACCTAGCCCTGAACCCTAAAAATACCCCTGTACCCCAAAACCCAAACCTACCCCTGAATCCTAAAATACCCCTGTACCCCAAAACCCAAACCTAGCCCTGAACCCTAGAATACCCTTGTACCCCAAAACCCAAACCTAACCATGAACCCTAAAAATACCCCTGTACCCCAAAACCCAAATCTAGCCCTGAACCCTTAAAATACCCCTGTACCCCAAAACCCAAACCTACCCCTGAACCCTAAAAATACCCCTAAACCCCAAAACCCAAACCTAGCCCTGAACCCTAAAAATACCCCTGTACCCCAAAACCCATACCTATCCCTAAACCCTAATACTACCCCTGTACCCCATAACCCAAAGCTATATCTGAACCCTTAAAATACCCAAACACCCCAAAACATATACCTCAGTACCTCAAAACATATACCCCTATACCCATTCTTACCTTATCCAAACATAAAAAAAACATGTTTTTACCATTCAAGCATTTACAACAAATTTCATTGTAAATGTATGCATGGTAAAAGCATATAAAATGTAATGCCATGCGTTATAATGGCATTGCGGGGTCATGGTACTTTCGTAATGAAAGTATGCGGAGTGATGGTATGCGGAAAGAAAGTTGCGGAATAATGGGCGTTTACCCTCCCCCAGTAAGTACATTGGTGGCACGGGGGCCCACATCTCCAGCAACATAGTCATATTTTTTCACCACTGATTTGAAAAATGCACAGGTCTCTCTCATTGATGGCCAGCACCGACATACACTTTTAGACACACCTCCCGCCACATGTTCTAGAATTGCGAACTTTAGAGCTGGGGTGCTACGTTCGAATCTCGGCATCAGCTCAACATCCTGTGATTCCAGGCAAATCGCTTTGTCTCCCCGTGCCTACCACAAATGAATGTGTTCTTCTGTAATGTAAATTGTGCTCATGCCATGTTGTCGAGTTTGCGCTATATAATATTGCAAGGAAAAATAAAGTAGGGAAACTCTAGTTCACACACTACTGAACGCGCACTCTTAAGTTCCTACAAAACAATTTACTACTGCCCGCCGGAGTCACGCCAGAGTCCAGCCCGTCTGCGCCCGTCCGCGCTGAGGACGGGCTGGACGGCTGGACCACTGGCCTCTACAATACAGGCGCCCCTGTCCTGAAATACTCTGTAGGTGAGATGCTGCGGCTGAAGCCCGCTCCTGCCCCTTGCTCTCATCGCTATAGACCTGAGGATTATCTGACATGTCCCAGCTGTGCGTGCTTCTCGACTGAGGCGGATGAGCCTCTACTCACTCCTGCCTCTGTTCCTCCGGAACCTTGTCCTTCATCAATACCTAAAAACCCTAGCGAGTCCTGTCTCCTTCTCAACGCTCGCTCGCTTATTAAAAATAACGTCGTATTTAAGGAACTGGTCTTAGATAAGACACCTTCCTGGGTCTTCATTACGGAGACCTGGGCTAAAGACTCTTCCGGTCCTGATCTGGTTGAAGCGGTCCCTGAGGGCTACTGCCTTACTCGATTGGACAGATCAGGCCGTGTTGGCGGTGGATTGGCCATTCTATATCGGGACAAATTTCATTGTCACACTATACCCCTTTCTGATCCTAAGGACACATTTCAGGTCTTATACTTTTCCCTCTCTGATTCTGCTAACCCAGCATTCAATGGAATCTTGATATACCGCCCTCCCGGCCCAAGAGCAGGCTTTGGGTTGAAACTGATGCAGATTCTGGAACCCTATTTTGGCCTACAAAATCTGACCATCTTAGGTGATTTTAATTTTCACCTTGAGCTATTGGAGGCTCACGACACGATCTCCCTGGTAGAAATAATGTCAGCCTGCGGACTCACCCAGCTGGTGAACGGTCCCACCCACCGAGCGGGGCACACGCTCGATGGCATTTTTTCCAACGATCCTAGGTTGACAGTTGCTAGCCCCTTTCATCTCTCCTGGTCGGACCATCTGGCCGTTCCCTTCAACCTGGTGTATCCCGCACGGGGCTATATTAGAAGGACCTCGAGCACCACGGAAGTGCGAAGGAACCTTAAAAAGATCAGGGAAGACTCCTTCCTCCCATGGACAACTAGGTTGTCCATTCCTCGGGAGGCAGATACCTCCACTGCGGTCTCTTTATTTGAAAATACCATTGCTGAAGCCATGGAGGAGCTTGCTCCCGCAAGGTCCTGCTATTCTGCGAGGAAAAGACCCTCCGCTCCCTGGTTCTCCGAACAGCTCCGGCTTCGGAGACAGGAAGTAAGAAGGCAGGAGCGCTTATGGCACTCTAGCTGGGCCTCTAAGGACAGAGAAGCCCATAGGGTCTTGCTTAAAAACTATAAACTTGAAGTTATCAAGACCAAGCAGGAATACTTCACGGCACTCACCTCCTCATTATCATCTTCTAGAGAACTCTTCAGGATTGTCGATTCCCTTACGACACTTCAGACACCGGATCCTGTGGTTGCCTCCCAGGACCTGTGCAACAAGATAGCTGCCTTTTTTCAGTCTAAAATCGCTGACATCTATGCTGCTTTGGAGGTCCAAAAATCCCTGACTGCCGTCCCCCTGTTGCCTGCCCTCCCTGAGCCCAGTGTTGCGGTATCCTCTCCACATCAGGAATTGATTTCCTTTCCTCCTCTTTCCTGTCAGGATCTTGAAATCCTGCTTGATAAAACCAAATCTGGTTCTCCGCTGGATGTTTGCCCGCTAAAGATCCTCAAGCAGTGCAGAGAATCTCTCCTTCCTCCTCTGGTTGACATCATGAACAGAGCGATGAAGGAAGGCATTTTTCCCCAACAGTGGAAAAATGCTGTTGTAAAACCCTTGCTTAAAAAGCCTTCTCTGGACCCCGGGGTGTTAAAGAACTTTCGCCCCATTTCACTGCTCCCGGCTCCCGCAAAGATGCTCGAAGCCTATTTAAATAAACATCTGGCTGCATTTGTGGAGAGCTCGGGTTGTTTGGATCTTTCCCAGCATGGGTTCAGGAGGGAACATAGTACCGAGTCTGCCCTCACCATAGTGCTGGATACCATCCGCACCAGAGTTGATGAGGGTCAGACCTCCCTCCTGATCCTTTTAGACCTCACTGCGGCCTTCGATACCCTTTCTCCCGCGGTATTAACATCTCGCCTAAGGGAAATTGGGGTCCGCGGGTCTGCTCTGGGACTTCTTTCCTCTTTTCTCGACCACAGAGAACAAAGGATAATGCTGGGCTCATTCCTATCTCCATCCCTGTCTGTGCAATGTGGGGTCCCCCAAGGGTCAGCGCTTAGCCCTACCCTTTTCAATATCTACGTGACCCCCCTTGCCAGACTTATCAGATCTTTTGGGATGGAGGTAGTTTCCTATGCGGACGACACCCAGATCCTAGTCTCTCTCTCCCAGCCAGCTACGTCAACTGCCGCAAATTTTAGATCCTGCATGGAGGCAGTTGGCCAGTGGATGATCCACAATTCACTAAAGCTGAACGGGGAGAAGACGGAGGTGATGGTTTTTGGAGGAAAGGAATCGATCTGGTCGGCGGAGTGGTGGCCGAATTCGCTGGGTGCATGTCCCGAGCCCACCTTGTCAGCAAAAAACTTGGGAGTTATGATCGACCCCAACCTCAGTATGTGCCAACAGGTCAACAGGACTGTTTCGACCTGCTGGGGGATTATCCACACACTGAGGAAAATCAGGCATTTCCTGTCACCCCAGGCAAGAAAGCAACTTGCTGTTGCTTTTCTGGGCTCGCGACTGGACTACTGCAATGCGCTGTATGCAGGGTTGAACAAGAGTCACCTACAGCGCTTGCAGGTGGTCCAGAACGCGGCAGCGAGATTTGCTCTTGACCTACCAAAGCGTGCCTCTGCCACTGAAGCCCGAAAACAACTGCACTGGCTCCCCGTTGAATACCGGATCCTTTTCAAATCCATGTGCCTGGTGTATAAAGCTCTTGCTAAACCCAGCCTTACAAGTATGGGATCCATTCTTTCTCGGCACAACCCTAGTAGGAATCTTCGTTCCGGTCACAAACTCCTCCTCTCTGTACCCCGTGTCAGAAAAGCAAGATGGGGAGGTAAGGCCTTTTCCTTTCTGGCACCCAAGTGGTGGAATGCCCTCCCTCTCGAAGTAAAATCTAGTCCCTCTCTGCAAACTTTTAGATCTGCGCTTAAAACTCATCTTTTCACACTTGCATACCCCTAGTGGCATTCTGTATTCTCTGTTTATTGATTTTGATAGGCGCCTTGATACCTTCGGGTTTAGTCTGCGCAATACAAGTTGCTTAATAAATAAATAAATAAATACTGGCCGGCAGCAATTCATACCCGGACAACGTTGGGACGGGCTGCTAGTATATATATATATATATATATATATATATATATATATATATATATATATATATATATATATATATATATATATATATATATATATATATATATGTGTGTATATATATATATATATATATATATTCAATGAAAAAACCATTGGTTTTAGGCCATATATAGTTAGGGATTTGCATTTACAAAACCTTATTTTACTCGCATAAAACCATTGAAATTCCATATATAGTTATAAGCGCTAACTATATATCGCGCACCCGCAATCCACTGCTGATGATGTCACATATTACATCATTCATGACATGGTTAGTGACATCACTGATGACATCACTGATGACATCTCAAATGACATCACTGATGACATCACTGATTACAACATCCAGTGACTGTATGTTTCTGTAAAGTTAAAATATGTTTTACATATTGAAGAATGAGTGGATATATAAGTGTCTGGATGAAGGATTTACTAGGTGCATGACTGACTGATTGAGTGAGTGATTAAATGTGTCTCACTGAGTGCATGGGTTAGTGACTAAACTGTTTTAATTTGTGCATCATTATATCTGTTGGTCTACAAACTGCTGCATATGTTGATCAGTAGCTATATGAGTAACTGTATGGGTTATTGATTGGTTGTCCAAGTATTTGTATGGGAAACTGAGTGTGTGTGTATGGGTGGCTGGGAGGTGTGTGACTCTGTACATAGATGTGTGAGTAGTTGATTCACTATATGTATAGATTCAAAAGTGCATGTGCAAACAGCTGTATGGGCGGTTGACTGTGCATGAGTGTATTAGTGAGTGAATGGATATCTCAGTGCTACATGTCAAATTAAGTACATATGTAAAACACAGTACATGTGAGAGTTGACATCTATAAATAACTGTGCATAAGAGCCAGTGAATGTGTGAGTGGCTGTATGGATCATTGTGAACATGTATCAGAGATTGTATAAGAGAGTAAAGTAAATATGTGTTAGTATATGTTTGAATAAGTAAGGTGTGTATAACTGTATAGTTGAGAAAATGGAGGTGTGATTGATTTTTGGCATAACTGACTAGGTGTGTGAGTAACTCCATGGATGAGTGACAGTCTGTGACTGTCTGTTTACACTGATTGTATCTAAGGTTATATTAGAGTCTGAAGAGGTTCATGGTATTATCACATGAATGATATCATCAGTGATGTTATCAGTCATGTCAAATGAGATGTTTTCAGTGATGTCATCAGTGATGTCATTTGAGATGTCATCAGTGATGTCATCAGTGATGTCACTAACCATGTCATGAATGATGTAATATGTGACATCATCAGCAGTGGATTGCGGGTGCACGATATATAGTTAGCGCTTATAACTATATATGGAATTTCAATGGTTTTATGCGAGTAAAATAAGGTTTTGTAAATGCAAATCCCTAACTATATATGGCCTAAAACCAATGGTTTTTTCATTGAATTTTCAAGGTTTTGTAAATGCAAATTCCTAACTATATATCCACTATAACCTATGGTTTTTTCTGTGAATTTCATTGGTTTTTTAATAGCAAATATGAAAAGCTTTAAAATGTCAAGTACGTGATAGATAAAAACATTTTCGTATTTATGCACGCTGATGTGCTTTGAACGCTGCACCCCCCCCCCCTCCCCTCTTTTCTCTTAGTAGTACTCTCTCTTTGCAGATAGTGAACGGTAGTTAACGCAGGCCTTTGCCCCCGTTGTAATCCGTCGTGCCTGCTTGTCTCTCCATTTGATTGATTGTTATCCAAGCATTTACTGTTTTAGAATTGGTTCTCTTTGGATCATTCTCTATTTACAAACAAGCACAAAGTCGCAATACTCTGTTTAGTCTTTGCAGATAGTGAAAAATCGTGTAAAAAAATAAAAGTAATCGAGCAAAATCAGTAGGCCACTAATTGGATCTCTTTTTGACCTCGCTAAAATAGAAATATTAGGAACAACCCTTCATGAGAAATACGAAAATAGTGAGATGAACTGAGCTCCACACCATGAGGGCTGCAAGACAGCTCGACTCCGTCACCCACCCCGCCCAAAATAACGACAAACCCTATGCAAATATTAAAAATATAGACAACACACCAGCAAAGAAACAGGGTAAAACATTTTATTAAATAACTATTTACATAACTATTTTATACTTTTTATTGCCCGATCCGGCTAGCTCAATCGATCGAGCATGAAACTCATGCACTCTGATAGCAAGCGTTGCTACTGATGCTATGCAGACCAAAACTGGTTTTCAGTTTGTACATTTTTCTAGATTTTTCAATCCAAGGTTGGTTGACTTTGTAGAACGATGGCTTCAGATTTTCAACATACGGTGTGGTGGCGCGAACTGGGAGGGGGCGCTTCGCTCCTGCCCCCTCCCCAAGTAAGATTTTCATACGTGAAAGTACGTTAATGGTCTTGGTCCCTGAGTTGCTTCAATGTCACTGCCATTCTCAAATGGCATAAGTTCTGGATGTTGGGTGCCATAGTTAAGAGTTCTGAGCAGTGCTTGTAACACTGTCTGAAGCTTATTTCCACCTACTGCAGCTTCACTATTCTCAAAGTAAGTGAGTGTCGTTTGTGGACCTGACTGCATTAGAAAACAATGTGATATGTTACCTTCCTAAACAGCTTGACGGAGGCCCCTGAGGGGCGGTGTGATGGCCATGGACTCGGAGAAGACGCTTGTCTCCGACACCCTCCCCAAGTCTTATAGCACTGGTGTAGCCTGAGATCGCCCCCGACATAGGCGGCCGGCTCCCGGGGTCCGGCGGAACTTTTTGCCTTTTGATGACTCTTCAATTCTGGACCTTGTCCCACAATCCGTTTGACCTGAAGACACGCTGTAGTGGGGCGCCCCTTTACCGTTTCAGTTGCCATTCCGCCCGCTTTTGCTACACTGTGCCTCTTCCGCCATTCAGCTGTTTACCGCCCGCTCTTGCGACTACAGCGTCTCGCTCATCATGTAGTTGAGTTGCTCCCGCTCTTGCGGTGCAGCGATAGGCGGCTGCCACAGGACTCTCAAAATGGCGGCCGGCTCTTCGGTTTTGGGCCTGGTCCACTAAAATGGCCCTGGGACACCTTTGAACTCGGACGCTTCCCTGATAGGGCTTGGGTCCCATTCTCGAAAGCGTCCCCTCAGCCGTGAAGATTCTACAAAAGTCTTGGGGGCCTCCGACTCCCGCAAGCTTCTGGTGGGGAGCGGCTGCCATGATTGCTCGTGGAATGGCCACGACGGAGCTACGAGATGGTAGTGCTCTCATGCTGACGCCAGCTTTAGTCTGAAACATCCAGAAACACTGTAGACTACCAATTCGATCAGTTCCGGTAGCGCCCCAACATGACCCGGAAGAGAAGAACTTGCCCTCCCCTCTTTGACTGATGGTTCTTGTTGCCTGTCCCCTCTGTTGTCATTTAACAGAACCTTTTGGACTGCTGAAAGGGGTTGTGTTCCGAACGCTGGTTGGTGGAGACATTTTGACTATATTCTTGACCTACGTTGTCGCGTAATGCGTTATATGACACGCCGCGTTAGCGCACCCGGAAGTGATCCGAGGCGCGGCGCGCAGCGCGTAACGTAAGCATAACAGGTCATATGACTTGTTAATAAAACTTTTCATTGGTTCATTTTACTTTTGTTATTTTAATGATGAAAAGCTTGGTCATATGACCTAAAAATTACGCTTTTTATTGTTTTCGAACATTATTTTTTTTTAAACATATGTTATAATATTCCAGGCTAATGTACTTTCCCGGAAAATTTACAACTGTCCTGCAAGTAAAATATATTCCCTTTTCGAGAAAAAGGGCGTTTCTTCCTTCCATGACGGAGCCGTTGAGTAAAAGAGATTCGGCCTGCTGTCTTAGTCGCCGATACGCCTGATTATCAGATTCTTATCGATCACTTTATGTTGCAGAAATGAAAAACACAACTGCCCTTGACCATTTATCTTTACTGCGTTCCTACATATTATACCTTTTATCCGTCATGTAATTGGACTGCTTTATTTCACTTGCCTTTTACTGATTCGAAAACAGTGACTAAAAGTAAAAACTTTACCAATGTAAATACTACTACCGTGTTTTGTTTTAAAAACCTTTATTGTGAAAATGTCAGTATACAAATACGGGCCTATGACCACGTGGGCCGGCCACGGAGCAAACTGAAATCGTATATGATGAGGAGACATTTACACTGTAGAGGAACGTAACGAGCGGGCCATTAGGTTGCAAGAACAAAGGTGTCTAACAGTTGCGGAATCGGTGGACGTACATTTTGTAATTAAAATACGACAGGGCCACTTACTATAACATTTTCTAGATATACATTTGCGGGCAAGGAGTTACGAGTCCCATTTATACCGGCGCCATTTTGGGCGAGGCCGGGCAGGTCCAAGATATAGTCAAAATGTCTCCACCAACCATCGGCCAGACCAGAACCCCTTTCGGCCCTTTATGCTACAAGATGGTGTCTTCCATTCAGAAAATATTGTTGGCAGCATTTTGAAAGGAAACAGAAACAGCCGTTCTCCTAGTGAGTTTCACATTGTTACATTTAGGAAGAATGTTGAAGAGTAGTATGTGGAAAATCTGAAGCCATTTTTCTACAAACTCTCAATCAGACTTGGATGGAAAAAAAAATCCTGAAGAATGTACAAACTGAAAACCATTTTTTGTCTGTATAGCATCAACAGCAACGCTTGAGTCAGCTTTGTGTCAAGCCGCCATTTTCATTCAATCAATAGCGTCCCCCTGCACACATTCAGGGACCTGGTTGTCTCTTCAGATGAAACGGATTGTAGGAAAAGAAGCAGAAAGGAAAAGGAAAAAAGTTCCGCCGGACCTCGGGAGCCGGCCGTCTATGTCATGTGCGACCTTTGGCCACACCAGGGCAATAGTGAAGCTGCAGCAGGTGCAAATAAGCTTCAGACAGTCTTACAAGCACTGCTCAGAACTCTCAACTGAGGCACTCAACATCCAGGACTTGCCATTCGGATCTTGGCGCCTTGTGCTGGTTCCGACCTATTCACACATCGGTCCACTACTGACATCACCTCATAAGCCAACGGGGCACCCCACGCCGACTTTCGGCGCAGCATTGTAGGATGGCCACACCAGTGCGGCAACTTGCTGGACACAACCTCGGTGCCATCCGGATCTCGGCGCGTTCGACTCACTGTACCGCAAGAGTGACCGCAACTCAGCTGGACACGCCGTCTTTCGGCGCAGCATTGTAGGATGGCCACACCAGTGCGGCAATTTGCTGGACACCACCTCGGTGCCATCCGGATCTCGGCGCGTTCGAGTCACTGTACCGCAAGAGTGACCGCAACTCAGCTGGACACGCCGTCTTTCGGCGCAGCATTGTAGGATGGCCACACCAGTGCGGCAATTTGCTGGACACCACCTCGGTGCCATCCGGATCTCGGCGCGTTCGAGTCACTGTACCGCAAGAGTGACCGCAACTCAGCTGGACACGCCGTCTTTCAGCGCAGCATTGTAGGATGGCCACACCAGTGTGGCAATTTGCTGGACACCACCTCGGTGCCATCCGGATCTCGACGCGTTGTGCTGCCTTCGGCCTATTCGCACATCGGTCCGCTACTGACGCCGCCTCACGTGCCAACGGATTTTCTACGCTTTTTGTAGCCCTATGCCGCCAAAACAGGTCATGTGACTTGTTTATAAAACTTTTCATTGGATCATTTTACTTTTGGTTTCCTAAAGATGGAAGGCTTGGTCATATGACCTAAAAATAACACTTTTCATTGGTTTAGAACATTTTTTTTTCCCAAACGATGAAAGCCCCACCTTGTTTCTGGATCATTCAGACTGAAGCTGGCGTCAGCATGAGAGCACCACCATCTCGTGGCTCCGTCGTGGTCATTCCGCGAGCAATCATGGCAGCCGCTCCCCACCGGAAGCCTGCGGGAGTCGGGGGCCCCCAAGACTTTTGTAGAATCTTCACGGCTGAGGGGACGCTTTTCGAGAATGGAGCCCAAGCCCTAGCAGGCAAGCGTCCGAGTTCCAAGGTGTCCCAGGGCCATTTCAGTGGACCAGGCCCAAAACCGAAGAGCCGTCCGCCATTTTAAGAGTCATGTGGCAGGCGCCTATCGCTGCACTGCAAGAGTGGGAGCAACTCAACAACATGGTGAGCGAGACGCTGTAGCCGCAAGAGCGGGCGCAACTCAGCTGGATGGCCGCCACCTGGGGAGGCCCGTTCACGCCGCCTCCCCCACGCCCCCCCCCCCGGGCCGCCGCACGCCAATTTTCGGAGCAGCATTGTAGGATACCAAAACCAGTGCAGCAGTTTACTGGACATCACCTGGGTGCCATCAACATCTCAGCGCGTTCTGCTGCCTTGGGACTATTCGCACAACAGACCGCTACTGACGAGGCCTCCCCCCGCACCACCCGGGACGCCCCACGCCAATTTTCGGAGCAGCATTGTAGGATCCCAAAACCAGTGCGGCACCCAGGCGACATCACCTGGGTGCCGTCCAGAACTCTGCACGTTGTGCTGCCTTGGGACTATTCGCACAAAAGACAGCTTCTGACCATTGTTGCTTTTTTGGGTGAAAAATGTTTAAATGTTTTTACAGTTTTTGTTCCGTTCATTATAGTTAAAAGTTAATAAAGTTTTAAAATCTAACTTTGTTGGAGTGCTATATATGTTTAAAAAATCGGGTGAATGGGGCCTTGAATCGGGTTATTGTCATGTGTGGGCTTTGCAAGTGTACTGCTACAAGATCGGACATTTCAAACTCAAATGCACGTTCTTTTTCTTACCTTTCCGAAACATGGAGCGCAATAGCAGGCAGAGAAAGGGTGATGCACGTGTTGAACACTGCCTGGCCTGGCAAGTTGCTGGCAGTGCCCCCCCCCGCCCGCTCCTGAAAGAGGGCACACACACACCGCCGCCCCGAGTACTTCACAAATCTTTAAAAGACCATGCGCTTGTTCATGAGGCTTAAATGGTTTATCACCCCTTCTAGAACCCCTGCATCGACCCTCTGACGTTTTCTGGAAGAATTAGCACGTAACACAATAACAAGCCCTGTCAGCTGAAACCCCCGAGAAATCATGGGGCATATTATCAAGGGGGTTTATTTCCGCTTTTTTGGCTTTAAAAGCCAAAGAAAAAAGAGATAAAATTATCTCCCTATTACCAAGCTGTCGCTAACACCAGTTAGTGACAGCTAAAAGGAGATAGCGACCATCTTGGGCCCCGCTTTGCATATCAGTGATATTTATCACTAATGACATGCAAAGTGGGCGTGCCAAGATTTTAGCGACTGGAAACAGTCCCTAACCATCGCTATCTCCTATTACCAACATTTGGAGATATTCGCGCTAAGCGCGAATATCTCCAAAACCTAACACCTGTCCTGAGCAGTTTTAGCCATGTTATCCAATGGGAAGTGGATAACATGGCTAAGAGCATTTGCTGGATAATGCATGAATATCGCTGACTTTTCAACGATATTCATGCATTGCGGCCGTTTTTTATCGCATTTGCGATAAACCTTGCTAATATCAAGGTTTATGTGCGATAAAATTCGCCGATGTGCGGCGATAATTTTTGTCTCTAAACAAGTTAGAGACAAAAATTATAGCTAGTTGTTGGTAATATGCCCCCTGGTTTTTGCTTGCAGGAATCGGGAGGCGGGAGACTAGCACTGAAATCAGTAGTCTCACGCCTGAATCGGGAGGGTTGGCATGTCTGGATACTCTACAGCTGGGGCCATAAACTACATCCGCAGGGCTAGGTGATAGCCTAGGTCCGGCCTGGACAATCGGACACAGAGGAAGAGGAGTGTCAGAGGGTGCGGTAGTGAATAGGGTGAAAGGGAGGTGTCGGGCGGGCACAGGGTGTGATTCTCAGAGAAGAGCAGCGCAGATGGGGGGAAGTATATGGCCCATGCATGAGAGAAAGAGCGGGGGTGACCAGTGCGTGGGGGAGATGCTTGCGAGGGTGGGGAGCCATGCTGAGGATCGGCGGCGTGCAGAGAGTGGCCCTGGTCAAGGCATCTAAAATGGCTGCCGTGCACGACAAAATTGTGGCATTGGACAAAAACGCAAGATGGCGCAGACAATGTTTATCAATAAGGATTCATTTATAACAAAATATTTACTCGCAGTGACAAAATGGTGGTCAACACTTCCTGATTTCCATCGAATCGAAC
This sequence comes from Lissotriton vulgaris, assembly GCF_964263255.1. NCBI lineage: Eukaryota > Metazoa > Chordata > Amphibia > Caudata > Salamandridae > Lissotriton > Lissotriton vulgaris. The sequence goes on along the minus strand of NC_141693.1, from coordinate 859,815,475 downwards.
GTTAACAAACGTCACGCAGCAAAAAAAAAAAAAAAAGCTCACGCACAGAGCAGTTTTTAGCCATGTTATCCAATGGAAGGTGGATAACATGGCTAAGAGCATTTGCTGGATAATGCATGAATATTGCTGACTTTTCAGCGATATTCATGCATTGTGGCCGATGTGCGGCGATAATTTTTGTCTCTAAACAATTAAAACGAAGCACAAAATGGCGAATTCCCGTTTCGCTACCAGTTTGCGGCCCAGTTCGCGGCCCGTGAAGCGCTTCTACCGTGAAAAATCATTTTTTTTTTATTTTCCCCACGGGACCCTTTAATAACCCCAACAACATTCCTAGGGGGTCAAGAGGGGTATACCTTGCCCCCTTTCAATAAATTCCCCCTTCGTTTTTCACATCTTCTTCTCTCTCGATCCTACCGAGAGATAAGATGGCGGCCGCTCCGGACTGTTTAGAATGTTGACAGACACCGGAGAGCCAATCAGCTTTCTGCGCGCAAAGTTCCGTTTCGCGAAAAGTAAGCGGACCGGATCGCTGCCCGGAGCGCTGTTACAGATATATATCTTGTTTTGAACGTTAATTTCTCAAAAACTACTGGAGCACATATATTGAGACCTAGCAAAGGCACATCGGGCTAACAGTCCCTACAATTTTGCCAAGTTTCGTGCAAATCCATTCAGCCGTTCGAGCTAAAAGTGAGGCCAACCGCCCTATGGAAATTAACATGGGGAAAACGCGTTTTGGGACCCCCCTTTTTTCTCGGCCCCCCCTTGACGAAACCCCCCCAAATTTTCAAGGTCTGCTCAGAAACAAAATGTGCCATTTTCCTGAAAATTTCAGCCGATTCCGTCCACAAACGCCAAAGTTATTAGACATAGAATTTTCAAAAATCCCATAGGGAAAAAATCCTAACTATATGTACCTACTGGCGACCGCCAGTAGGTAATATATATATATATATATATATATATATATATATATATATATATATATATATATATATATATATATATATATATATATATATATATATATATATATATATATATATATATATATATATATATATATATATATATATATATATATATATATATATATATATATATATATATAGAACAACGCCTCCTCCTCAGCAGGAAAAAGCACGACACACTCCGGAGTAGCAGGTAAGGGCTTTATTAAAATTACATGCGCGTAGTGCTGGCAGTCCCTCGAAACGCTTTGGCAGACGCGTTTCAAGCCTTCCAATGGCTCTCATCAGTGCCTGTTCCAGGGGCTCCGCGCTCTCTGTTGATGGCAAACCAGGTGCAGGTGAATGGAAACCGCTCCCTTAATAACAATGTTATGCTCCTCCTTCAGTGGATGTAGTACTGGCCACTCGCGCTTTCCCCCTGCCAGGCAGATGCATGCTGGTAATTGCAGTCCAAATGGAGTGTCTGTACAGTGACAGAGCTAGCTCCCCACCATGTGGTGTCCCATCATTCTGGAAATGGGCCGCGGACCAGCTCGAGTGCCCAGCAGGTTGACCAAAAGTCTTTTCCTCTACTCCTTATTCAGTCGAACGTCCTCGCCTCCTCTCTCCCCATAGCACCCATATCGCGCCTTGGTGGCAGTTTACGCCGCTATGGGGGGGCTCCGTGTTGTTTGCAGTTCATGCAAAAATACAAAAGGATTTGCTGGTCTTCACACGGTGCACCAGACCGAGAGTGTGTGCCGTCAGTCAGCGACCTGCATGCCGACTTAACATAGGGAACAACGCCTCCTCCTCAGCAGGAAAAAGCACGACACACTCCGGAGTAGCAGGTAAGGGCTTTATTAAAATTACATGCGCGTAGTGCTGGCAGTCCCTCGAAACGCTTTGGCAGACGCGTTTCAAGCCTTCCAATGGCTCTCATCAGTGCCTGTTCCAGGGGCTCCGCGCTCTCTGTTGATGGCAAACCAGGTGCAGGTGAATGGAAACCGCTCCCTTAATAACGATGTTATGCTCCTCCTTCAGTGGATGTAGTACTGGCCACTCGCGCTTTCCCCCTGCCATATATATATGTGCCAAAGGGCTCCCACAGCATATACATTTCCCAGGAACCACAAAAAGACTCGCACTCCAGGGTCCGTGTAGTAAATTGCGTTTACGTATATATATATCAAAGAAATCTCCACTCCACTTCAGGAAAAAGAGCACGCACACGAGGACCATTCAGGTAAAGGCTTCTTTATTGAATGAAGCCTCCTTTAACCCAGCACAGAGAGACCCGCTAACAGGCTCCAGGCGTGTCAAGGCCATACGCGTTTCGAGCTCCCTGAGCTCTTGATCACTGGCAGGTAGGGAGGAAAGAAGCGGGAGTATAAGAACAGCCATTTTTATTTGATGTAAAGAGCCCCGCCCACATGGGCATTACACCAGGACATGCTGGTACTGATAGTCCGTTAATGCTGCCCCCTCGTGCTTCTTGCGGTGATTTGTGTGTATACCCTGTTGCGTGTGGCATCTTCATACAGGGCAACCTTGGTGAATGAATTTACAGCGGCCAGTCCTGGTCGTGAAGATAGCCCAACGCTGGTGAGGCGTTCCCTGAGCGCTTATTGTGCGAGTGCTCTGTGGACAGCGGGGAGCCTCAGCCGCAGGAAAGTATTGGCCATGGTCCAGCAGTACTACCATGCCTGTCACCTTACAAGGGTTTCTTATTCATTGTTTGGGAGACTGGAAGGGGGAATCCACTTGGTGAAAGAACGAACTGAACTCAAGGGGGCAGCATTAACGGACTATCAGTACCAGCATGCCCTGGTGTAACGCCCATGTGGGCGGGGCTCTTTACATCAAATAAATATGGCTGTTCTTATACTCCCGCTTCTTGCCTCCTTACCTGCCAGTGATTAAGAACTCAAGGGAGTTCGAAACGCGTATGGCCTTGACACGCCTGGAGCCTGTTGTCAGCACGGCTGTCTGCGGTGATTTGTGTGTATACCCTGTTGCGTGTGGCATCTTCATACAGGGCAACCTTGGTGAATGAATTTACAGCGGCCAGTCCTGGTCGCGAAGATGCCCCGACGCTGGTGAGGCGTTCCCTGAGCGCTTATTGTGCGAGTGCTCTGTGAACAGCGGGGAGCCTCACCCGCAGGAAAATATTGGCCACGGTCCAGCAGTACTACCATGCCTGTCACCTTACAAGGATTTATTATTCATTGTTTGGGAGACTGGAAGGGGGAATCCACTTGGTGAACGAACGAACTGAGCTCGAGGGGGCAGCATTAACGGACTATCAGTACCAGCATGCCCTGGTGTAATGCCCATGTGGGCGGAGATCTTTACATCAAATAAATATGGCTGTTCTTAATCTCCCGCTTCTTACCTCCCTACCGACCAGTGATCAAGAGCTCAAGGGAGCTCGAAACGCGTATGGCCTTGACACGCCTGGAGCCTTTTGTCATCGTGGCTGCCTGCAGTGATTTGTGTGTATACCCTGTTGCGTGTGGCATCTTCATACAGGGCAACCTTGGTGAATGAATTTACAGCGGCCAGTCCTGGTCGCGAAGATGCCCCGACGCTGGTGAGGCGTTCCTTGAGCGCTTATTGTGCGAGTGCTCTGTGGACAGCGGGGAGCCTCAGCCGCAGGAAAATATTCGCCACAGTCCAGCAGTACTACCATGCCTGTCACCTTACAAGGGTTTCTTATTCATTGTTTGGGAGACTGGAAGGGGGAATCCACTTGGGGAAAGAGTGAACTGAGCTCGAGGGGGCAGCATTAACGGACTATCAGTACCAGCATGCCCTGGTGTAACGCCCATGTGGGCGGGGCTCTTTACATCAAATAAATATGGCTGATCTTATACTCCTGCTTCTTGCCTCCCTACCTGCCAGTGATCATGAGCTCAAGGGAGCTCGAAAAGCGTATGGCCTTGACACGCCTGGAGCCTGTTGTCAGCGCTTCTGCCTGCGGTGATTTGTGTGTATACCCTGTTGTGTGTAGCATCTTCATACAGGGCAACCTTGGTGAATGAATTGACAGCGGCCAGTCCTGGTCGCATAAGATGCCCTGACGCTGGTGAGGCATTCCCTGAGCGCTTATTGTGTGAGTGCTCTGTGGACAGCGGGGAGCCTCAGCCGCAGGAAAATATTGGCCCCTGGCCAACAGTACTACCATGCCTGTCACCTTACAAGGGTTTATTATTCATTGTTTGGGAGACTGGAAGGGGGAATCCACTTGGTGAAAGAATGAACTGAGCTCGAGGGGGCAGCATTAACGGACTATCAGTACCAGCAGGCCCTGGTGTAACGCCCATGTGGGCGGGGCTCTTTACATCAAATAAATATGGCTGTTCTTATACTCCCCATGCCAGCAGTGCACACCCAGGTCACCTAATAAAAAGCATACCTTATGGTGAATTTTTAAGGATGCGTAGGATCTGTAGTTCACCAGTAGATCTGGAAACATGTCAAAAAGAAGCACTGAATAGATTCTTGGCTAGAGGGTATAAGTTACATAATCTTAGAGAAGCACTAGAGAAAGCTAACCAACAATCGAGAGAGGAATTCTTGGAATCCACTAGTTCCAGTAGACATAAAAAAGGAATAGATGCTGGAGGTGACCCAGCATCTATGGAACCGATCAGACTAATCATAACCTTTAATGTAGAGGAAAGGAAGGTGAGGGCTATTATTAATAAACATTGGCCCATTTTAAAAACTGATATTTCATTGGCGAAGATATTGCCCCCCCAACCTTGCATTACCTTTAGAAGGGGTCTTCTATGAGAGATGCTTTGGTAAGGTCAAGCCCAGAGGTAATAAGTAAAGACAATTGATTATCTACAAAGAGAAGATTTTTTTAATGGTTTTCATTCCGAGCATGTAAATACAATCTACTCCTATTAAAGTTGATGGATTTTACACATGTCATACTGACTATGTTGTTTATGTACTTCAATGTACATGCAAGTTGCAGTATGTTGGGAGTACGAAGCTGCAAGCATATGTCCGAATTTTACAACATATAAGAGCTATAGTAAATTCAGATGAAAACTATCCTGTAGCTCGCCATTTTAAGCTTGTGCATGCTAAAAACCTAAACGATCTGAGGTATTTCATTATTGACTCTGTGCCCAAAAACATCGGGGGAGGTAACAGAGAGAAGCAACTCAGACAGTTGGAGTCTAAATATATTTTAATGTTAGACTCTAGAATCCCTAATGGGCTGAATATGGGGGATGACCTTCGAAATTTTCTGTAAATCTACCCAGTATGGGCGTTTTTAACAATATAGTCTGGATCAGGGAATTAGTGGAGTAATGTTCTTTGAGTATCATTATTAGTACCGTAAAATTGATTGTGTGTATAGTTATGAATTAGTTTCTGTTTAAATCAGAGTTTCATAATGACTTATTTATTCATGCACTTGCACTTTAGGAGTGTCAGACACATCGAAATTCGAGCAACCCAAGACCATGGTTTTTCAGACACAAATTTTTAATTCATATTTTACACTTTAATATTTTGTATCTTGGGATCCAATGATATGATTATCAATATCATGCTTTCTTCCTTGATATTTAGCACACATTTTGCACAATGGAATATTCGTACTTTTATGCACTAGCACTTTTCTTAGGAATGGATTGCATATTGTAAGTAAGACAGACAATAATTAGTCTGATTGTGTTTCTATATAATGATTCTTCTAGGTCTAATTGATTATGGCCACTTGGCCAGTATTCCATATCATACAAACTATTGAAAACAGTATGAATTAACTCTGCTTTTACAGTTTTAATTTATGGTTTGTTGTATATAGTAAATATTTTATCGTAATTTTTATAGTTGATCTTAAAAATATATTTATATATTTTTGAGCTAGTAGTTACGATATACCATGTGAGAGGAATCCGGGACTCATTGAAAGTGTAATAGTATTTTGTCTGTTTTTACTACTGTGGCAATCTAGCCTAACCAGGAAGTGTATGTATATAAACTGAAAACTAAATCCGGGGTGTCATGTGATCAAGGCTGCCTGTGTGCAGCCGAAACGCGTCATGCTGACGAACGCCATTATGGAATAAAAGATTCATGCACTAATCGAACGTTTAAAGCTAGTTTGTGGCTGTACCTGTTTCTGGTGTCTGAGGATATATATATATATATATATATACATATAGGCCCAGATGTGGGTAAAATAGATTTACCGAATTTTAATTACCGAATTCTACCGATTCGGTAATTAAAAATCGGTAAATCTTAGGGGTGGATATGTAGGAACATCCAGATGTTCCTTTTACCAAATCGGTAAATATCTGTATTTACCGATTCGGTAAATACCGACCGGCAATGCCCCATTCATTCCTATGGGCTTTGAAGCCCATAGGAATGAATGGGGCATTACCGGTCGGTATTTACCGAATCGGTAAATACCGATTTTGACAAGGGTGCAGGGGGTGTCACTTTGACACCCTCTAGCACCCCCAAAAAAGATTCGGGGGCCATGTGGCAGGCATACCTGCCCTAAGGGCAGGTCTGCCTGTCATATGGCACAGGTGTGCATGCACACATGTGCATGCACACCGGAATCGGTATTTTACCATGAAGTTGGATTTCATGGTAAAATACCGATTCTGTAATGCTTGTGGGACTCAGAAGAGTCCCACCTACATCTCATTGTTACAGAATCGGTAAAAATACAGATTCGGTATTTTACAGATTCGGTAAATTTACCGATCGGTAAATTTACCGAATCTGTAAAATATGTGGCCCTACATACCATTTTGTGAATCTCGGTCGGTAACGGCCGAAAATACCGATTTTCGGCCGTTACCGACCGACCTACATACGGCCCATAGTTTCCTGAGAAGTTTAGGAAGGAGCTGTGAGGCTATTGTGACATCACTACTAATCTATAGAAATATCTTACAGGCGACTTCTGACATCATGTACTTATTACAAGTTAGATCAGATGTCAGAACTTGAAGCTAATAGACATGTGCTTGACGGCCCATTTAGATTTGTGGTTGGTCTATCCATTATAAAAATCTACATCTATTTTTTTTTGTGTACATGCTATCATTTTGCCGTTTCTTGGTGCTGAAAATAGCAGGTTTTCTCATCACCCAACATGCTCGCAGTTTTTTAGTCAACCTTCGAAGAATGAATTTCTGAGGAGTCTGCTCTTCCTGAATTCGACTTTGTCCATAAGGTTACTGTGTGGTGAATAAAACTTTGAATTTAATTCTCTGTCACATTGCAAGGTAGTGTTGTGACTTCAGCTCAGGTGCAATATGATATCAATTCACCCAGTCCAGACAAATCTTAAAACTTTCCACATCTTTTTGTTGGGAATACTCATGTAAATGATAGTGCAGTAGTCTTACACAACATCAAGAGGTGTCTCCAACACTACGTTTGCCCGACTTAAAGCCATCACACTTGCTGCTTTAAGTTTAATCGATTGCATGAAGAATTTTGATCATATCATCCCAACCAAGTCCGGGCTAGGGAATCAAAAGCAGTCCTGGCAAAAATCTCAAACCAGCCCCGCTCCCTTCCTCTTCTTGCGCTTGCTCTCTATCGTTTCACCCATAAATTCTCTCTCTCCTTCTCTTCTCTCTCTCTTCTCTCTCTTCTCTCTCTATGATCATGTCCTCTATACGTTCTCTCTACTTTCCCCCTCCTTTTTTAGGTCGAGTTAGAGTTAGCACGCAAGAGCTGATGTGGTGAAGATCTGCTGTAGTTCAGTAGGTAAGGGAAGCCCCCCCCACTCCCTCACCCATATTTTTCATTGGCATGTGTCTTTGTCCTCTGTAAATGCTGAATTGGGATTGGTTTATAGGCTTGTTAGTACCTCCTTATTAGGGCCATGTCATCATTTGTATCCTATCTTGGTTACCAGCCCCTTTACTTTGAGTGTTACACTGTACATGTTAGTTAGATTGTGAGCACTATTTTCTTTAACGTCATAACTGCGGCGGTTTTTCCGCCGCGGTGCGGGTGTTCTATTGAGTGGGCGTGGCTCCGTTGGCCGACGGGAGCACGGAACGAGTTAATGAGGTTCTTCTCACCCCCACCCGCACTCCCGTTGTCCGTGCTTTTGTGCCTCCTTCTCCCCATCCCCCTGCCCGCACTACCATTGTCCATGCTTTCTCCCCCCTCCTGCAATCCTGTTTTCCGTGCCTCGCCCCCCCCTTCCTTCCCATTGTCCGTGATGACTAGCTTTTGCAGTGCAATAGGTCTCGCGTAGATGTGAGTCTTATTGCATTGCAACTGCTTATTTTAATTAGGCTCCTTGAAATGGTGGAGCTACTGTCCATATTTTCTAAGCCTGTGATTTAGCTCCACGTCTTACTGTGTATACATGCCACGTCATTCTCTAACTTCAATGCACATATACTATTAAAAAGGAAAGAAGGACAATATGTAAAATTAACTAGTATTTTGGTATGCAGAAACCAATGCGCTTGCGGGGAAGAAGCATGTTTTCAATGCACTTTAATAATTAATATGATCATTTTGTAACTTAAAATATTGTTTGCATATTATAAATGAGCATAGTGTCCTTTAGTTAACAGAACATGTTTTTATTCAATCTCTTTTAACGTTTGCTTTTTCATTATTACAAATACTACTTCGTTATTTTTTTGTCCCAAACATTACATTTTAATAACAAAAATCCAGAGTACATGTCAGTCTCCTTTACAAGAAATGGCAGCTGTCCTATGTCAAAGGTGGCGGCCTCAAAACAAAACAAGGGAGGTACCCTATGAATCAATGTGGGACAGGGTAAACAGATATTAAAAACTCAACTCTAGGGACTATTTTTTCTTTTTAATAAAGGTGGCGGCCTTCCTGGTGTACTTCGCCATCCTCTCTATTTAAGCAACTTTTTTGAGCGTCAAATCGTCGCCTCCCCCTGCTGATGCCTGCTGTAGTGCTGTACCCGTGAGGGCCCCTGTGAAGTTACGATCAAAGAGGTCAACCTCCGTACTGTCAGTGGTGTCTCGCTTCCTGGAGGGGTATCTGAGCCTACCCCTCCACCCGTAGCGACTGTAGCTGCTGGATGCTTTCTTGCTGTACATTCTGCTGACAGGGGGCATGCAATTTGTATACTGTCTGCTGGTGGGAACCTTCCCTTTCAACACCTTCCTTTCTGGATTCAGCTCCGGCGAGGGCTCTTTTATTCCAGGTGGTAAGTATGCACCCTTTCCAACCACACATCTGGATTATTATTCAAGGCCATATCCAGCCATCCGAGTAAAACCTTCTGCCACGAACATGTCAGGCAGCCTAGGCCACCGATGCCATCATGTTCAATGGTTTCATAGCTTTCTAAAGCACTTTTAACAACCTAGCAATATAGAACAATGGCGCATTGCTCCGGTTAGTCAGCTCACTACTGTTTTGTCAGGTAGTCCCAAAACAACTGTCATCAGGCTTAGCAATGGTGCCAGGTTCACGAAAATAATCCGGCAGTGGAGGAAGCAAAGCATAACCGGATTAGATAGATAGTGCTGGAAAGAATAGGAGAATGAATGGGCATGTTATGTGGCATATTATACCATGAAAACTATATCACAGAACATATTCTTTGGTGTTAGTGAAGAGCTCTTTTTACATTTTAGTACAACAGTACAAAAAGATCCCAGTACTATTCATAACTTGTGGATTTCTTAAGGAAAAAAATATATACAGATTCAAGAAATCTTACATAAACGTTTTTCACCAACACTTAATCGATTTCTTTTGCATTGAAGCAAAGGAATGTCAATTTATGAACCGTATCATTTTCACCTCCCAGAGGAAAACAGATTATGTAGCATATAACGAATGCACATAGCAGAAAACAATCCAAACTCCTTTTAATAAAAGGTGTGCCTCATTTTGTTGATACATTCCAGTTATATTCCTAAACTTGTTTTCAGTTGCGGTTTAACTTCTTTTCACACTACATGGACCCTGGGAACAACTCTTTCTTTTTAGAATGTACCCTACAGAACAATACAATACATTTCCTGTCTGTTAGGAATGGGTTTCAGGAAGCACATTTGGGGTTAAGACTTAAAATTTAGAAAAGAGATGCAACATGTTTAGTATTCTTATAAAGTCGCTAACGTCCTCTTGAAATGATTTATGTTTTGAGCACGTTACGTCTGTTATGTAAACACGAACGTACAATACTAGTGAATCAAAATGTGTTTCATGGCGAAATGGAAATAATGTGCTTCTCCTATTTGAATTCGGTTTAATTACTTATAATTTTCTGTTACCTACTGCAGACAAAACTCCTTACACCCAATCCATCATATTGAGATATGAATAGTATTCTGTCAAAAATGTCACCAATGCAATTTACTTAATGCAGCAGTAAACAACTAAGAAGAGATCAGTTATGCTTTCCAGTGTGTTAGGCAAGGAAACCACCCAAGTCAAGTACTTTAAAAAAAATAATTTTGGGAACGTTTCAGCCTGAGGGAATAGTTTTTTCCCCCAAACCTGCAAATTATGCAGCGGATTAAATGTGTGTCAAGTGCTGCAAATTAATGTGGCACTTGAATAGACCCCAGCTATAGCAGGACATATTTCCAATATAACCATTCCATAGAGCCAAGTATCTCCTGCTATTCCCCATTTTAAAGCCACAATCTTTCGGCAGGGTTCAAAGCCAACTCTAATCATGCTGTAACACTAACACGCTAAAACCAGTACACAGAGGCTATGGCAAATGTTCAACCCACCAGAAGCATATAAAACCACATCCCTTTGTCTTTTTTCACTATACTATAATATCTACATGTAACCATCCCATATTCACCATAATGTCTCATGATCAACCATTTGCAACAATCTACCTCCTTTCTTCTGTGGCAATACATGTGGAATGCCCTTCTTTTTCTTCATTCTACTTTAATATGGCATACATTTGTTTCTGGGGTTTATGAACCTATGGCACAATCCTTCCATAGTTCAATCTGCTAGCTCCATCATCATCTGCCAACGAAGCCACACTCAACTGAGGTACACCAAATTCTCAAAATCTATACCATCCACCACTTATTACAAGGACCATTAATTCGCTGACTGAATTACTGGCCCACTAATTTCTTATATGCTTAATAGCACCATAACTGTGAACATTATTGCATACCCCTAGCCCCCCATTCTTTAGCTAGATGCATTAATGACTGAAATTCCAACTGTATTCTGCATCTTACCTAAATCCTAACCAATTGTTAATTCAAGTTACTGCCACCTGTAACCTACAAGATGTGGTATGTTCTCAAACCCTAGGGTCCCGCAGTGCAGTCCTGTTGTACCCCACAGAAGCTGTAACCTACGCACAGTGTGTGCGGTGATCCAAACATGTGTTCCTGGAGTAACCTGGTGCTAATTGCTACCAAGAAGTGCACAAGACAAAAATATCACTGAGTCCCACAAGAGTGTGCATGAGGGCCCACTGAGAATCAGTGGACAAGCTAAACCTGTGTAGTCAGAAGGTTTAATTATCTTTAGTCCCATGGTTCAGTAAATTTACCTCCTGTAGCCACTTAGGGAGAGAAAAGATCAGATGAGAAGCACGGAAATGTAGCGGCCGCCAGCTAAGACAGCACAATGTTCTGTGTTGAAACAGAAACAGGTAAGGGCAATCTAATAACCTCTTGAGAGCTTAGTTGAATTTAAACAAAATACCATAAGGTATTCTGAAATGAATGCCACATATCCATGCTCTGTGTTCTGATTTTTGGTGTCTTTCTTAAAAGAGAAACTTACAATTTAACTAAAACAACTCATGTAGACATTTTGTAATATCTGAAATTACTATGTAGCTTTTCAAATACAACCAATTCGGAAAACATTGAAACTACGTGGTATTGTGTTGATGCTAAGCATTGTCCAGAAATGGTCTCACATATTAATTAGATAAGAGACTGAAACGTTGAGGTCCATCCACCATTTGCTTCTGCGTAATCAAGCCATTCTTTGTCAACGTGCAAGTAATTTAGTCATACACAGCTTTGTTTCCTGATTATTTACCTAATTGCAAGAGTGGATAAACACTTTGTAAATGACAATTAATTGTATTTATGTTTTAAAAATAAAAATAAAAGGCATTGGCCTTTACAATGTCAATAGCTCAAACTCGCGTAAAAGCGAGACCTACTGCATTGCAAATGCTTGTTTTTTCTCTTGCCGCCTCCCCATGCCTAATGCACAGACCTCTGAGAGCTTGTGAAAAGTGACAAAGGCATTAGTAACAGCCCTGTGCTTTCAACCCACCAGGAAAATGCCCAGTGGTACAACAGACCTGTCCTGCCCTGTTCCCAACTCTGAAAAAATTGTAATGCCTCCCCCAAGCAAGCATAATTTTCCAGACCAATCTTCAACGACACCACCACACTAAAAGTCACTTCTGCAGACATGAAACAAGAAACTACAAAAAAAACTAGAAAACAAAAAACACAGACACCAGGCTTTCTCCTTATTGCGCCTTGGGTTTGGAATAAAATTGATGTCAATATCAGAACTGCAAGCAAATCAAAAGGAGACTAGCTAAAGAAGGGGTTAGTCTGACATTAATTTTGTTATTGTCAAAGCGACTCAGTATTATTTGCGGTGGCACCTGTTGGGTGTCTTTAGAAAGCCCTCACCCACCAACCTAGTTGGTGGCATGCTTCATCATCGGGCCCACCCAGTGACACCTAGCGTGTCCCGGGTGTGCTTCGACGCCTGATTACAGCGGAGCAGGTATGTCACTGTGTGTGCGGTGTGAGGTGTTAAGAAAAGTGAGATTAAAACGGCTTGGCGGATGGTCCCTGGGGTGAGGAAACTTTATTAAAAGGGCCTCCGTCAGCGGTTAAAAATAAGGCTGAGGGACGTTAGAGGCGGGTTACGACCTCCTACGTCCTAAGTGTGTCAACATGTTTCAGCCAGTGCCTTATATTAATCTGGCTTTCTTCAGGACAGTAAAAATATGTGTAGGTTAAAATTAGGGGAAGTGTAGTGTAGTCTATGTGTCTACACGCCCTAAAGTGTATATAACTGTGAGAGGGGGGATTCCCTTCTCAAGATCACCTGTACATTTAACATTGAGAGACAGGGACAAGACAGACATGGGAGAAAAAGAGTCACTAGAGAATATTGGTCATATTTTATGACAGCCGGCTTAATAGCGAATTAGTGCAGGCTATGAGCGGCTCAAGTGTAATGATACTGGTGGTATCATCATTGTGGAATCGCACTAGAACTTCGAAAGTGAAGTGATTAAAACAGCGGTAAAAATACTGCAGTAGTGAAAAGTGAAGCATTGTGGCGCAAGGACCATGTCTTACGCTTTTAGAGGCTTGCTTGTGCTCCAAGGTTATTGAAGTGGCAAGGGGTGGCCCTGGTAGGGAGAAAGAGGACCACTGGGGTAAGGAGACCTGTGGGAGAAAGGGTAGTGCTTACCTATGGTAGAGATGTTCAGCATACTCACAGGATTTCTGGTCAGCACCAGCATGGGACCTGTTGTGCCTCCTTCGCATAACCGGTAGTGAATGGCTGTGGTGGCCGGTTTTTTATACTGACGTTAACTGCATGATTAATGGCACCTGGAGGAAAGAGTAATGGTGGAAAGACTCGCTTTTCGGGTCGAAATCATGCTCAGGTGAGTGCCCTTCGTTTCGCGCTGATGCGCGGTGTAGTGCTGCAGGCTTAGCGCATGCGTGGGAGTGATGCGTGGCCGTGCGACAACAGGTGCTGACCAGAAATCCTGTGAGTATGCTGAACATCTCTACCATAGGTAAGCGCTACCCTTTCTCCCACAGGTCTCCTTACCCCAGTGGTCCTCTTTCTCCCTACCAGGGCCACCCCTTGCCACTTCAATAACCTTGGAGCACAAGCAAGCCTCTAAAAGCGTAAGACATGGTCCTTGCGCCACAATGCTTCACTATTCACTACTGCAGTATTTTTACCGCTGTTTTAATCACTTCACTTTCGAAGTTCTAGTGCGATTCCACAATAATGATACCACCAGTATCATTACACTTGAGCCGCTCATAGCCTGCACTAATTCGCTATTAAGCCGGCTGTCATAAAATATGACCAATATTCTCTAGTGACTCTTTTTCTCCCATGTCTGTCTTGTCCCTGTCTCTCAATGTTAAATGTACAGGTGATCTTGAGAAGGGAATCCCCCCTCTCACAGTTATATACACTTTAGGGCGTGTAGACACATAGACTACACTACACTTCCCCTAATTTTAACCTACACATATTTTTACTGTCCTGAAGAAAGCCAGATTAATATAAGGCACTGGCTGAAACATGTTGACACACTTAGGACGTAGGAGGTCGTAACCCGCCTCTAACGTCCCTCAGCCTTATTTTTAACCGCTGACGGAGGCCCTTTTAATAAAGTTTCCTCACCCCAGGGACCATCCGCCAAGCCGTTTTAATCTCACTTTTCTTAACACCTCACACCGCACACACAGTGACATACCTGCTCCGCTGTAATCAGGCGTCGAAGCACACCCGGGACACGCTAGGTGTCACTGGGTGGGCCCGATGATGAAGCATGCCACCAACTAGGTTGGTGGGTGAGGGCTTTCTAAAGACACCCAACAGGTGCCACCGCAAATAATACTGAGTCGCTTTGACAATAACAAAATTAATGTCAGACTAACCCCTTCTTTAGCTAGTCTCCTTTTGATTTGCTTACATATAAACCGGGGATCTGGACTAGCTATCTGGTCCTCTCTCTCCCTCTTGATTCTCGCCAATATCAGAACTGCCCCACCTCTCTTGGCAATTGAGAGATGATCTGAAGACGCACCTCTACAAAGACCACTAGATCGCTACATGATAGGAAGCCCAAACCCCCTGACATTCTCCCACTTTTAAAATATTCTGAAATGTATGTCAGCTCTCTAGTTAGGTTTGAGCTTACACATACATGCAAATCCCTGACTTCTAAAAGAGATAACCAAAATCACAAAAACTAAAATCAAACATAATCTTGCCAACTGCCAAGACTTTTGAATCTCATGCCTGTAAACATAAGACTAAGGGCCAGATGTACAACCATTTCTTTTTGCGAGTCTCTAATTGTGTTGATTCGCGACTCGCAAGTAGGAACTCGCAAAATGCGATGTACTAATGTGTCTCAGAGACATTTAGCAATTCCGAATGGGGTCATCAATATTCATGAGTTAGGTTGCAATTTGTGACCCATTGGGAATGACCTTTAATCACCGGGATGGTGACCTTCTGGGGTCGGGGGACCACTATGTCTGTGATGCCTCTTAAATAAAGCAGGTTTTTTATTCTGAAACGCAGGCTTTTTTCCTTAAAGGGAAAATGGGACGCATTTAAAAAAGAAAAATTAAAAGTTTACTATTCATTTTTTATAAGTAGGCAGTGCTCTGTGGGACCACTGCCTGCCCTTAAAAAATGTTGGTGCCCACATTCACAAAAAGGAAGAGGTCCCTTGCGACCCCTTCCGTTTTTCAAAAGGGTTACCACCTCCTTCTTGGAGTCAGTAAAACATTAATGTTTTGCGACCACATTCCAGTCGCAAAAGATTCATTCTTGCCTATTCCTAATTCCAACTCACAAACCCTATTTTGCAAGTCAGTAATAGGTTACCAACTTGCAACACAGGGTTAATACATGTGAAAGGGCAATTTAGAGTTCGCAAACAGCCCGATTTTCTGTTTCGACCTATAAAAGCCGTTATACATCTGACCCTAAATCCTAACCTGCTCTAATTCATGAAAGTTCTATATTCACCTCTTAATATGTCACCTTGAAGACTATTTTACTTGTATACTAAACCCAGTGCCACTCAAATCATTCAGCAGGGGCGGACCAAATCATGCAACAGATGGAACCAATTTATGTGCAAGAAGAGACAAATTATGTAGTGTAATGTGGCATGTTCTGTGATAGTATTACTCATTCTTTTTTTATTTTTAGACATGGTAAAACTGTTTGGGCAAATATTTTGCCTCGTTAGTAGAAGTTTAACAACCAAATACAGCAATATGCAACTGAAAGAGGACCGGTCAATTCTTTGTGAAGCGTCTTCCCCTGCGCATAAAATCTGCAATTTGGACAGCAAATGATAGATTATGTGGCAAATTTGGCAAATCCATAATTATGCGGAAAATGCTGTGTCCGCAGAATCACAGTGGCCTTGACCAAGCTCTTTATTCTATTCCATAACTATTGCTGGGCATGTGGGCAGGACTGCGCTGTATGAACAACATAAATAAATTAGAAATATGTAGCTACATATGTATATACAATATAGAATCCGAGCAGTCATGATTTCCACCTGGTGGTAAAATAAACGAGCATTGGCAAAGAAAATAGGTCTTGCACTTATTAACTTTGCCACTGCTTTTTGCCGAAGTTTGCTTCAGTGAAAAAAAGCTAAATGCTTTTCGCCAATGCTGTAGCATTAGCAAAAAAGGAAAAAAGGGAATGATGATGTGGCCTTGTCATCCACGATCAAATATGTCATGCCTACATTATCAGTCATACGAATGTCTAGCAAATAACGCAACTGCCATTGTTTATTTACCAATTCGAAATTCAGAATGCCTTTTAGATTGCTGAATAAAAAAAATTGTTTTACTAAATTGAAAAAGCTTTTTGAACTGTAGGGTGGCCCTGCAGCAAATAAGAAAATAATGTTATGGACCACAAGTGGTTCAGGGAGAAACAAAGGAAGGGTGGGGGGAGAAGTTATGGAAAAGCAAATGGGCGGTGGGGGCGGGGCAAGGAAACAATGAAGGAGCTTGAGGCTGAGCATGAGAGGCTTAACAAAAACAAGCATTTGCAACGCAATAGGTCTCGCATTAGGAAAGTTTGAGCTATTGGTATTGTAAATGACACATTTTTTATTTATGTGTGTATTTTGAAAATAGCAAAATTAATAGCTTTGTCATTTACAATGCCAATACTTTTAACTTTTGCAAATGTGACACCTATAGCATTTGTAATGTAAGATGTTTTGTATTTACGTGACTTAGATGTATTGATATTACAAATAACAATGGCTTTACATTTTTTAAAATAATTAATACTTAAATAAAAGTTATTGTAATTTATAATGGCAATAGCTTAAACTTTTGGAAATAACTTTTGTGAAGATTATGTTCAGTCTATTTTATTGTGATGATTAAAATCCAAGGACAGAAGTGAAATATTAACATCTTTTTGTGACATTTGTAATAAAGCTTGAAACATTGAGAGAACATATTTGAACCAGTTGTTGTTGATTGGTTGCACAGATTGATGCTGTGGTGGCGCTGAGTGATGTTGTGGTGGCGACGAGTGATGCTGTGGCGTTCAGTGATGGTGTGGTAGTGCATAGTGATGGTGTGGTACCCCTGAGTGATGCTGTGGTGGTGCGATAGATAGAGTGAGGGCGATAGATAGATAGAAAGAGGGCGATAGATAGAGTGAGTGCGATAGATAGACAGATAGAGTGAGGGCGATAGATAGGCAGATCGATAGAGAGAGCGGGATAGATAGATATAGTGAGGGCGATAGATGTGTGTGTGGTTGTGTGTGTGTGGTTTTGTGTGTGGTTGTGTGTGTGTAGTGTGTGTAGTTGGGTGTGCGGTTGTGTGTGGTTGTGTGTATGGTTGTGTGTGGTTGTGTGTGTGTGTGGCTGTGTGTGTGGCTGTGTGTGTTGTGTGTGTGGTGTTTGTGTGTGGCTGGGTGTGGTTGTGTCTTGTTGTAAGTGTAGTTTTTGTGTGTAGCTCGGTGTGCAGTTGGGTGTGTGGTTGGGTGTGTAGTTGTGTGTGTGGTTGTGTGTGTATCGTTGTGTTTGTGGTTGTGTGTGTGGTTGTGTGTTTGGTGGTGTCTGTGGGTGTGTGTGGCTGTGTGTGGTTATGTGTGTGGTTATGTGTGGTTGTGTGTGTGATGTGTGTGGTTGTGTGTGTGGCTGTGTGTTGTGGTTGTGTGTGTGGTTGTGTGTGTGGTTGGGCGTGGTTGTGTGTGAGATTGTGTGTGTGGTGTGGTTGTGTTTGTGTGGTTGTGTGTGTGTGGTTGTGTGTGTGTGGTTGTATGTATGTGTGTGTATGGTTAGAGAAGGATGTATGTGGAAGAGAGCAGCAGATCAGCACAGCAGAAGAGAACAGGGAGTTAAAGAAGGAGGCGGGTGGAAGAGAGCATCAGATCAGCACATGAGAAGAGAACAGGGAGTTAGAGAAAGAGGTGGGTGGAAGAGAACAACAGATTAGCACAGGATTAGAGATCCGGGAGTTAAAGAAGGAGGCGGCGTGGAAGATTGATGCTGTGGTGGCGCTGAGTGATGTGGTGGCGACGAGTGAGGCTGTGGCGTTCAGTGATGCTCTGGTGCCCCTGAGTGATACTGTGGTGCCCCTGAGTGATGCTGTGCTGCCCCGGAGTGATGCTGTGGTGCCCCGGAGTGATGCTGTGGTGCCCCGGAGTGATGCTGTGGTGCCCCGGAGTGATGATGTGGTATATTGGACGGCGGTGTTGTCATCAAAGATGTAGTAGGATTTTCCCTGTTTTCACACCACTCCACCACAATATTGGGTGTTTGCCCAACAGACAGGGAGGAGATCCTCCATGGGAACAGGAAGCTGATATACAAATGGCAAAAATTGGCAGGCGGCCAGTCACACATGGCATGCATGATTCAGGAGTATTTGGCAAACAAGGGTGGTGGAGAAGCTATCTGCACATCTAACCAAAAGGCGGAACAATTTCCTGGTGGTTTAGTATTATATTGAAGGAGATTAGAGAGGTATAAGGTTCTGCCCTTAATTAAGAGCTATCAGAACAAGAATGACAGCTAGAGAGGAGGACAGCGGGAGAGAAGGAGAGAAAAAAGCGGCAAAGAAAGGCAACAGCGAGAAAGAGGCGATAAAAGAGACAGGACAAAGTGCAAATGATAGATCTTTACACTAACGCACCAAATGTATTGCAGATATACACTTGCAGTGTGAAGGTCATAGGTTCGAGCCCAAGTGCGCCTCCCAGCCTCTCATCCTTGTGAGGTCGGTACACTTTGCACCATTCAGTTGAGTGATAAAACACCAAACTTGTCTAGAATAACAATAAATACTACTAAGTGAACAAGCTCTCGGCATTGTTGTGGCGGGGAGGGGGGGTGGGGGGGGGGAAAGCACGGATTAAAAAATAACATTAGAGTAAGTGCGCCGTGCCGCACTGCTTAACAAGCTCTCGGCATTAGCAATTAGCAAACAAGGACTCCGAGAATATGTTAAGTGAAATTTGCATTGTGGAAAAAACAACAGTTTTGTAAAGATGATACCTATGATACCTTTATAAGTCTAATGAGTGCATCAGCTGGGAGGTGTTTGGGCCACTGAGCTGCCTTCTTTCTTTTTAAAGTGTTTGGTAAAGCGCTAGCCAGTAACCAAAGCCACTTCCCAGCACTGCAAAATGTGAACATTATTATACGTTCAGCG
Source organism: Lissotriton vulgaris (assembly GCF_964263255.1). Lineage (NCBI taxonomy): Eukaryota > Metazoa > Chordata > Amphibia > Caudata > Salamandridae > Lissotriton > Lissotriton vulgaris. The sequence continues at coordinate 859,796,052 of NC_141693.1, read as the reverse complement.
CTTTATAAAAATAAGCACTGTAAAGAGTAACGAACATGATTTGGAACTTTGAGGTATTTTGAAATGCTTTAGTTGTCCCTGCCTCGATTTTTTTGTGGCACTTTTCCAGGCTGCTTATCATTTTAGGATGCCGAAAGTCCTTTTATTGACTCCCGCCTAATAACGCGACCTGCCACTCTCGTGTGGCCATAGTCCAAGGCATGCCGGGCCTGCCTGGCTGTAATGAATGGGGCCAGCAGCTGCCAGCACATGGGATATCATGCCGGGGAGCCCTGATGTCCAGGGCATCATTAGCACTAATGTGATCGTCCGCCGGGTACACATATGCATTGCAATGTCAAACCACTCTGGAGCTCCGCAGAGTTTGCTAGGGGTCTGTTTGCCTTCCTTTGAATTTGCTGACACTGCTGCCTGATGGTTACTTGAGACAGCACAGCCCACTTATCCTCTCCCTGGGTTTTCAGGAAATAGAAATTCACCACTGGGTTCTTTGAAGAGGGCTTTTCACAAGCAAGTGCAAATTGTTAATTTCAAATGGCGTCACTGTATAAACTATAAACACATTTCTGCCCAGTTTAAACAAACTCTCTGCAGTGCTGGGGCCGGGGAACGCACTTCTAGCGGAAAGCTAGAGAAACAACAGCGAGATAAAGTGAGGATGGAAGAGAAACTGGGGCAGTGAGAGGGGGAGAGAGACGGGCCTCTGCAGAGGAAAAGCAACTTGTGACTTGAGCAGAGAGTGACAGACAGACGCGGGCAGAGCAAAGTAGAGAGGGACAGTGCAGAGATAACAATGGACTGCGCGGATTTTAAATGAGGCCGGGGGAGGGAGAGGGCAAAAACCGAGACATCAAGAGAGAGGCAAAAAGGGTTGACAGATGGGTCTTCACAGTGAGTACACAATGCAAGAGAGACAGCTAGAGAGGAGGACAGCGGGAGAGAAGGAGAGAAAAGAGCGGCAAAGAAGGGCAACAGCGAGAGAGAGGTGATAAAAGAGACAGGACAAGGTGCAAATGATAGATCTTTACACTAACGCACCAAATGTATTGCAGGTATACACATGCAGTGTGAAGGTCGTAAGTTCGAGCCCAAGTGCGCCTCTTAGCCTCTCATCCTTGTGAGGTCGGTACACTTTGCACCATTCAGTTGAGTGATAAAACACCAAACTCGTCTAGAATAAGAATAAATACTACTAAGTGAACAAGCTCTTGGCATTGTTGTGGTGGGGGGAGGGGGGCGGTGGCCGAAAAGAACGGATTTAATAACAAGTTCTGCAGGACACGTTTGCATTGTTCTGTCAGGTGTAGGGAGGGGGTGGGCAGGCGGATTAGCTGCGGAGCGGATCTCTTTGAAGTAGCTCACGGCCTTGAGGCTGTGAAAATTAAAGCAATTAGGGGGAGGTGGGAGGGAGGCTGATAGGCAGAAGGCTCGGGGCAGATGTCAGATTAGAGGGAGGGGGTGGGCTGCCTGCAACTCAAGCGACCATATGGAGAGGGAGGGGGGTGGGCTGCCTGCTGGGAGAAGCTTGTGTGAGGGAGACTGGGCTGCCTTTGATGATCGAATGCAAGCTTGTGCACGAGGAGCTTGTGGTCATGTGATTCACGTGAACTGTTGGAAATCCTCATCGTAAAAAGTCAGTTTTGTGGTTTGGTTGCAATAGGTCTCTCTGCGAGACCTAAAAACCAGGGACGGGTGGGGAAATCAATGGATGAGCTTGAAGGAACGTAGATGAATCAACACAGAGCAAACAGGGTAGAGGATGCTTGAGGGAGGGAAGGTGCACATGAGGGGGCAGCTAGAGGACTTGCACTCTCATGGAGTGCTGAAAGAAAAAGAAAAGATAACAAGTTCAGAAAATGTGAGAAAGAGCGGACCCACCAGGTTTCGAGCATGTAGCATTGAGATCAAACAGAGACTCTTGGAAGGGATGTATTAGTCCAATGAGCCACCATAAATGGCAGATTACTTCTAGCTGACTACTGACCACTCATTCATCAGACTGTAAAATGTACTGTGCAGACTCCATACAAATTGTTATTTGCATTGCTATTGTTATTGGCTAGTTGGAAAGCTCTTACTCTCAATAAAGGGGTATCTTCACACAGAACCAGAGACCCCTGCACCCAACTGCTGTTGATCCAACAATAACTAATTAATAAAAGCCATGATTTTAATTTCTTACAAAATTGCAGATGATGACTACCTTTCACAGACGTACAGGAATGAACTTCCATGTTAAGGGTGCTTGCACCCTCAGGTTCTAGTGCCCCAGATCTTATTCTTAAACAATGGCAATAAAATATGTATAGTAGCAGTTCTGAGCGTTTTCTGAGAGGTAGGTCTTTCTCAGAAAGCCTTTGTCCTTAAGAGAGGATTTGCAATGCATCATAAAAGAAATTCTAAAGCAAACTCACCCACAGGTAATCAATGGATTCGGAGCAAAGTGCGCAAGACATGATGGAAATTTAATTCTTTAAATGTAATAGATCCTCGACTGTGGCATTGTGAATGTATTGGAACTTGGCAGTGGCTTTTCTCAGTAATCCTAAATGTAATGAGTTGCCAAAATCAACCCAAAATTGCACAAAAAAGTGTTTGACAAAAGTCGAATTACTCCTACAAAGTGAAAAGTTCCTAGACTGTCCACATGTTTCTAAATACCCCAAAAAAAACACATCTAAACAGAATTTACGAGTCTCCTGCATGAGAAATTGGGCATTCCGGTAAGTGATAACCTCGGAACATGCACATATGGAAGCTTGGAACAAGGGATAGGACCCAATCAGACTACCTGACTCTCAGGATCTCAGTTGAGAATGTATTAAACAGGTCATCATCGCCAGATGCTAACCCAGCTCCAGGAAAATGAACTACCAGACGAGAACAGCCCGTCAGAAAAACCACAGTGTAGCTACTTGCTCCAGCTACCATTGACCACAAGCATTACATTTGGACCAAGTTTGCATGTGGTGAACATCAGGTGATATGAGTTAGGCATAGGGCAGAAGGATCATACCTCCAACTGCAATCCACCACAGAGGACACACCTCTACACATAGCACACTCACATGGATCAAGTAGGAATGTTGTAAAACTCAACCCCTTTGAAACATCTTCATGAAGATAAAACCATACTCTGCGAAGCACACAACTACACTAAATGTGTTTCAAGAAGGAATTTCATTTAGATAAATCACAGCTGCAGATTATAGTATGCATGAGGTGCCAAGTGTGACAGTAATTTGCAAATGTTGTCATATACAAACACATTACCTAATAACATAGCACAACAGAAAGCTTTTTAGGTCGAGGGACCGTAGGCTTGGCCGTAGGCCAAGACCGGTAGTCCGGAGAATTATTGTTCCTTAGAGTGGCTGCTTTATCCCGCCTCTCTTTTCGTCTCTCCTCCATTGGCTGGCTTCCTAAACGGAGGCCAGTCATTGGAGGAGAGATGCGTCCCTCCAAAGAAGCTCCGTCTCTTTCGGATTCGGGGGTGGTCTTGCTCTTTTGGTTTCACTTTTAAGCCACGCCCCCGAATCCGAAAATTTCAGAGCTTGCGGCCGCCATTTTTTAATTTTTTTGTTGGTCTCCGTCCTTCTCCTGATTGCCGCCCAAGTAAGAACATCGTCTGCCCAGCAGCAAGTGTGACTGATTCCACCCCTTGCACTGCTCCCCTTTTGCGGCTCCCATGCTACCGATGCTGCAAGACCCGGAGGGCAGTCAGTTCGAGCATCTGCATGCGTGACGAACATGTCTACCGATAAGGTGAGAACTCACTTTGGGACTGTAAGGGACATCGCAGGTTTAGAGAGGTCGGAGGCCGCCGATGGGGTGTGAGCGATGGGCACCAAGGCCTTGCATTTTGTTCTCTCTGTGGCCCGGAGTTATTTGTAATCCTGCGCATCACACGGCTTGCGTGTGCCCCTAGGGGCCGGCAGATGTTCCCTGCTTAATCGAAGTGAGTGTGTACCCTGGGGGCTCCTCATTTGAGTGCAGGATTGTTTGGCACCTCGAACTGTTAATGGGCGTCCTATCGATCCCCGTTTGAAACGTATGGGACCCCTTTAAAACTTTCGAAATATATGCGGGGAAGTATGATGTTGCTGAGTACTATGTTTTTTAGTATACGGTTCCTTCACAGCGCACACACTGCTCCTATAGGACTGGCACACTCGCAGATCGGGGTCCCTTGCTGGCGCGCGCAGCCTGCACAGGAGTACCAGCAGCAGCAGTCCGGTCTGACTGCGACCTCCACTGCGGCTCCTGCGCGGACCCCCAGCACCTGTCCCTGCCTGGCAGCCTGACAGCTGCTGCCCCCTGCCCCTGACACTTGGGGGACAGCTGGGCTGCTGTGAAGACAAGGGCCCCTCCTTCTCCGGGGGGCTGGCTGCGCTGGCCTCAGGTCCCATCTCCCAGCCCCCTCGGAGGCCTCCGGGGCTCGGGCCCCACGGCTGCCATCCCGGCTGCCCTCAGCCCGCTGGTGCCAGTGTCTGCCCTCAGCCCGCTCGTGCCAGTGTCGGCCCTCAGCCCGCTGGTGCCAGTGTCTGCCCTCAGCTTCGGCTGCACTCCTACCAGTGCAGGCTCGGCCTCCTGGCGGCTGCCGGCAAGACCCGGCCCGGAGCGCGCGGAGCGGCTCATCACACACCCTGCTTTCGGCTTATTTACTGAGGGATCGCATCTGATGCCACACCACCAGCACCCCTCAAATGTGGGATCGGCCCCCCTCTGGCTGACAGCAAGACCCGGCCTGGAATAAGGTGTTTAATCACCTGGTAATTAATTCAAAGGTTTCTCCTAGCCCCCACCGAGTTACAATAATTTTCTAAATAAAATTTTTGACGTACTCAACTGGGGTGGGAGGTGGGGAAATATCAACATGCACAGATCTGACAATGGCACGTTTAGTTTCCAATTACTTCTCAGTAAATGCCATATTCATCCAGTTTCTACGTGTCCTAATCTACATTTGTCTGTGAAGGTATCAGTGGCCTTGTGAGACATAGGGATTTGCCCAGGATCACACATTAAGCTGAGGGCGGTGAAGCTGGGAAGCTGTGAGAGCTGTGTGGGCTGTGAGAGCTGTGAGAGCTGTGTGGGCTGTGAGAGCATGTGTGGGCTGTGAGAGCATGTGTGGGCTGTGAGAGCTGTGTGGGCCGTGAGAGCTTTGTGAGCTGTGAGAGCTGTGTGAGCTGTGAGAGCTGTGTGGGCTGTGAGGGCTGTGAGGGCTGTGAGAGCTGTGAGAGCTGTGTGGGCTGTGAGAGCTGTGTGGGCTGTGAGAGCTGTGAGGGCTGTGTGGGCTGTGAGAGCTGTGTGGGCTGTGAGAGCTGTGAAGGCTGTGAGAGCTGTGTGGGCTGTGAGAGCTTTGTGGGCTGTGAGAGCTGTGAGGGCTGTGTGGGCTGTGAGAGCTGTGTGTGCTGTGAGGGCTGTGTGGGCTGTGAGGGCTGTGAGAGCTGTGTGGGCTGTGTGGGCTGTGAGAGCTGTGTGGGCTGTGAGAGCTTTGTGAGCTGTGAGAGCTGTGTGAGCTGTGAGAGCTGTGTGGGCTGTGTGGGCTGTGAGGGCTGTGAGAGCTGTGTGGGCTGTGTGGGCTGTGAGGGCTGTGAGAGCTGTGTGGGCTGTGAGAGCTGTGTGGGCTGTGAGAGCTGCGAGGGCTATGTGGGCTGTGAGAGATGTGTGGGCTGTGAGAGCTGTGAAGGCTGTGAGAGCTGTGTGGGCTGTGAGAGCTGTGAGGGCTGTGAGAGCTGTGAGGGCTGTGTGGGCTGTGAGAGCTGTGTGTGCTGTGAGGGCTGTGTGGGCTGTGAGGGCTGTGGGAGCTGTGTGGGCTGTGTGGGCTGTGGGGGCTGTGTGGGCTGTGAGAGCTGTGTGGGCTGTGAGAGCTGTGTGGGCTGTGAGAGCTGTGAGGGCTGTTTTTCTTGCCTCTGCCACCCTGTTGTGCTGTTTTTCTTGCTTCTGCCACCCTGTTTGTGACGTTTTTCTTGCCTCTGCAACCCTGTTTGTCCCGTTTTTCTTGACTCTGCCACCCTGTTTGTGCCATTTTTCTTGCCTCTGCCACCCTGTTTGCACTAGTTTTTCTTGCCTCTACTCCCCTAATTGTGCCATTTTTCTTGCCTCTGCTCCCCTAATTGTGCCATTTTTCTTGCCTCTGCCCCCCTGATTGCGCTTGTTTTCTTGCCTTCTGCCCCCTGATTGCACTTGTTTTTTTCTTGCCTTCTGCCCCCTCATTGCACTAGTTTTTCTTGCCTCTACTCCCCTAATTGTGCCATTTTTCTTGCCTCTGCTCCCCTAATTGTGCCATTTTTCTTGCCTCTGCCCCCCTGATTGCGCTCGTTTTCTTGCCTTCTGCCCCCTGATTGCACTTGTTTTTCTTGCCTTCTGCCCCCTGATTGCACTAGTTTTTCTTGCCTCTGCTCGCCTGATTGTGCCATTTTTCTTGCCTCTGCTCCCCTAATTGTGCAATTTTTCTTGCCTCTGCACCCCTGATTCTGCTCGTTTTCTTGCCTTCTGCCCCCTGATTGCACTCGTTTTTCTCGCCTTCTGCCCCCTGATTGCACTAGTTTTTCTTGTTTTCTCTGTTACTCAAGAGTGCATCTTATGTGGCCCTCCACTGCCCGAGAGAGCAGAGGGTAGGGGGGCAAGCCCGTGCCTTGGCCATCCTTAGCTACCCCATGTGTGCTGACAGAGATGGGTGGTTGTCCTGCATAGAAGGATTTTCTGAAAAACGTTGTGTTTACGTGAATTTAAAAGACTTGCCGGGAATAGGACTATTGATTTGGCGGCATAATGAGCATTGAGCAGGTTAGGGTTTAATACCTATTATTAAGCCCTACATTATTAGTCATATCACACAGAATGTTTTAGTAGATGTCTGACAGCCCGCGCGGGCCCACCGGACTTTTGTCCAGATCCTGTTTCCTCTGCTCCGCAAGCCATGGTGGAGTTGGTAAACGACCTCCTGCAGCTGCAGGCCGTGGGTGCGTGGAGGGACCTGACGACCAGCGACCAGCTGCGGTCCGCCACCATGCTGCTCGACACCGTGGAGGAAGGGGCCTTCGTGCTGGCGACAATAGTCCCGGAGAACACTCGACAACCACCGTGAGTACCACTTCTGTCCCCTTTTAGAGTCACACAGCACAACGGAGGGCACAAGCACACTCCTGCCTGGCAAAACTTAAACTGCACTTTTACTGACGAACTAAAAAGCACCAGCTTTGTAGTTTTTGTGAAAAATCTATATTGTGTAGGTAGCAATAGCGTTTATTGGTCCCACAAATGAAGCAAAACATTTCTTTTGGGGGTCTAAAGAACGTTATCAAATCTCTTCCAAGTAGAATTCGTCCCTAAAGCACTACAGCTGAATGAGTTAAGTGAAACCCTCAACACATTCTTTAACTCACTTATGCAGTGATCAGCTAACACATACACACTGCATTTATGTTGTCTGTGTGCGTGGCTCTGTCTGTGCGTGGCTCTGTCTGTGCGTGGCTCTGTCTGTGCGTGGCTCTGTTTGTGCGTGGCTCTGTCTGTGTGTCTGTGGCTCTGTCTGTGTGTGTGCTCGTGGCTCTGTCTGTGTGTGTGTGTGTGTGCGTGGCTCTGTCTGTGTGTGTGTGTGTGTGTGCGTGGCTCTGTCTGTGTGTGTGTGTGTGTGTGCGTGGCTCTGCCTGTGTGTGTGTCTGTGTGCGCGTGTGGCTCTGTGTGGATAGCTTTTTGGTAGGTGGCTCTATGTGTGGGTGGCTCTGTCTGTGTGAGGATGGCTCTGTGTAGGTGGCTCTATGTGAATGACTGTGTGGGTGGCTCTGTGTGGGTGGCTCTGTATGTGTGTGTGGGTGGCTTTGTGTGTGGCTCTGTGTGGATGTAAATGCAATAGGTCATGCATATGCGAGCGATTAAGCTATTGGCATTGTAAATGACACTGCCATTTATTTAACGATTAAGCTATTGGCAATGTAAATGACAATACTATTTATTTATGATTTAAAAAAAAATGTCATGAGCAATGCCAATAGCGCTACCTTTAATAATGCCGAGACCATTGCATTGTAAATGATTGTTTAAGCTAGTCCTTTTAGCATCATGTTTTATCTTTCATAACAGGAGCTTCTCACACCAAACCAGATGCCTCGTGGTTTTGTCTTCAGTGATGTCCATTGAGTTTCACATAGAATGTGTAGCTAATCTAAAGGAATAGCACTGCTTTTCTTGTTGACTGCTACCCGGACTTCCCATCCAGCTCGGTATAGGCAAACATCATTTGATACAGTAGTATGTTTATCTTGGGTAGAAGGTGATGGTGGTGTGGGGGCATTTCACCGACTCCGACGGATTTAAATATAATTTAAATTTCGTTGGCGGCCACTAGAAATGGATTGGTATTATAACATAAGGTGGTCCCTGGGACCTATAACAGGGTGCGTTGATAGACATGGGGTACCCACAAGGACATCTCTTTACGGAGTTAATTTAGCAGCTGGGTTTTTTCAGAGGAAAACGGGGGAAAGGAAGGATCAGTTCAATTTCGAGATTGGTTCTATAATCTTTGTCCATTTCTTCAGCCAGTTGAGAAGGAGCTCTGGTTTCGCCTTACGCTTGTCCGCAGAAGGGCAACGCAGGGTCTCGATAGCTGGCTGTTCTTTATTGATTGAGTACAGGAGGCCTTCCTTGAGGCCCACTCTTGTGGTCTAAACTTACCTAGCTGGTTTGAATCCTGTTCGGTGGCTGTGAAAAGGACTATTGACCTCTTCTTCCCCTTGCCACAGTTTTATTGCTTACAATTACATTTGGAGACAGAGTTAGAATTGGAAAGATCTTTCAGTTTGAATACTGCTTTTTTTGGCAGTTGTTTATTAAAAGTGGCACAAATACTCCCTACCTGGTTAATGAAAGTGTTTAATTATACCCTGCAGCCTTGAGCAGCGGTGCTGATGAGGTCATTGAGGATGTGGGTAGTACTCCTTACGTTTCCTGCTGAAATGGGGGCACTGTAAGAGAGTAGTTTAAGGTTTGGGAGAGATTCCTACCTCTTGTAAAGAGAGGTCCCAATGTGTTACATGTGATAAAGGCTCTATTCTTTCTTCTGAGTGAATTTAAAGAAGTGGCAGGCCTTCCACTGCAGGTGCGGTGTCGTTGTAATTTAATGGCATTTCATTGGCTGTACGTATTAAAGGTGGGTGGAGCTGTGCTACGTGTCACTTCCTTCTGTGTCTGGCGCGTAAATGGGTCCGTTGCGCTTTAAACCCAGGAGGAGTCTCTCGCCACCTCCCTAGTTTTTCTCTTTGTTTTTGTTTAGAATGTTGCAGTAAGATGTTGAGGAAGATGACATTTCATGTTTGTCCATTATTATTCCCGACGTGTTATCTGATAGCTGTAATTAGCTTGCGCTAGTGGGTTAACCCTTTGGCTTGGGAGCCTGAATTTCCCGACACCATGTACTAATGCATTTCGCATTAGTGTTAATGGAAGGCAGCGTGCCCCCCAGTGAGGGGTTAAACAGGCACGCTGATTACAGTATTACTGTAAATCTGTAGGTATGGAAGGAATGTGCAACCGCTGTCTCACAAAGGACTTCAGCAGTAAGTATTGCTAGAGGGTATGGAGGACTGTGTACTAAATCCATAGAAACACAATACAAATGGAGTAAAAGCAGACTGGTGCTCCCTGCCCATATCTATAGGTCAGCCACATTGTTAATATGCACACTATGCAGTCACCTTGGGGTGCTACTTGAGTTAAGCCCACAGTACCACTGTTAACAGCAGACAAGGACACATGCACACACACACACACACACAGAAACACACACACTCATGCAGAAACACACACTCATGCAGAAACACACACTCATGCGGTCACCTTGGGTTGCTACTTGAGTGTAGCCGACAATACCACTGATAACAGCAGACAAAGACACACACACAGAAACACACACAGAAACACACACTCATGCAGAAACACACTCATGCAGAAACACACACTCATGCAGTCACCTTGGGGTGCTACTTGAGTGTAGCCGACAGTACCACTGATAACAGCAGACAAAGACACACACACAGAAACACACACTCATGAAGAAACACACACAGAAACACACACTCATGCAGAAACACACACTCATGCAGAAACACACACTCATGCGGTCACCTTGGGGTGCTACTTGAGTGTAGCCGACAATACCACTGATAACAGCAGACAAAGACACACACACAGAAACACACACATAAACACACACAGAAACACACACTCATGCAGAAACACACTCATGCAGAAACACACACTCATGCGGTCACCTTGGGGTGCTACTTGAGTGTAGCCGACAATACCACTGATAACAGCAGACAAAGACACACACACAGAAACACACACAGAAACACACACTCATGCAGAAACACACTCATGCAGAAACACACACTCATGCGGTCACCTTGGGGTGCTACTTGAGTGTAGCCGACAGTACCACTGATAACAGCAGACAAAGACACACACACAGAAACACACACTCATGAAGAAACACACACAGAAACACACACTCATGCAGAAACACACACTCATGCAATCACCTTGGGGTGCTACTTGAGTTAAGCCCACAGTACCACCACTGATAACAGCAGACAAGGACACATGTGCACTCACTCACACACACACAGAAACACACACTTATGCAGATACACACGGGGGCAGATGTACAAAGCCGTTTTGTGGTAGGAATCCTTCTTACCCATTTACTACATTAGAGGATTTGTGACCAGTAAAAAGCATTTTCTAATGTACTAAATCCATATATCAACTCTGGAGAGTGATTCCATTTGATCAATGGGTTTAGAAATTAATGGCAAATTTCAGCTTGGTAGGGGCTTGATCGAGGCGCCTGTTCCAAACTGCAAATCGGGAACCCTTGACCAGCCACTAAGTCAGGTAACTGAGTCACAAAGGGGATGCCAACCTCTCTGGGAGTCATTCTGTTACCTGAGGTGGAGTAGACAGTGAATATTAGACCCCAATATTAGACCATAGCGCCCCACACTCATAGCAATGCTGGAGATAGTCATCAGTTATTATTATTATTATTATTATTAATCTTTGAGAATGTATAGATCCTGTGATAATGCAGATGGGTTTCCTGGCGCAAGATCTCTGATGTGGACACACTGAGCAAAGAGAGCGGAATTGTACAGAATTATAGGTCGGACGAACCAGGTGAAGACACATGTTTAAGGGTTTTTTGAAAAGGAAAAATTTGACTATGAGATCGGAATTATGAGGCAAAAAGTTCCAGTGTTTGCCCGCTAGAATGGAAGAAGTGCGGCAGCTAATGCGTAAGCAGAGGAACTTGGGAATTTTTTACAACTTTGAGAGTGCATACAGGGACAAGATTATTTTGTGTGAATTTGGACTGAACATTGCGAGGACTCATTTTATGAAAGGCTCGAAGCCAGGGCACAATGATTTGAAGATGATTCTTTTAGAGACTGGGAGGTAAAGCAAAGGAGGTAAAACACATGCACCAGAATTCCTCGAGGTCTCACACAGCTACATAGACAAGCACAATACACACACACTGCCACACACTTCCCGTCAGAACACAATGGAGTGAACAACACACAAATATGCATATATATCACAAAATCCATGTGCAAGGTCACATGTCTGAGATGCAACTTTTCAGTCTACATCTTTCCTTTCTACACGCGCTCTCCCTCTTTCGCACTTCATTGCTCCACACTTTTACGGTCCTACAAACTGAGATCCTATCAAAATTAGACTCATCACAGTAATTAGTGTGCAAACAAATTTCCATCCTTTTACAATAGATGTGAAAAACTGCTGTAAACACTTTCTTACCACAGCATAAAGTTTTCCACTAACAGTGTTGGACACATTCTCCTTGGCTTCCTTCGTCATACAACTCCGTTGCATGCACTTTGATCATCATTCACATATTCACTCAGTTCTTCATTACTCTACTTTCCCATACATGCTCTCCCCCTTCGAAGAGGACACACATGCATGGTAGCCTCTCCCCCCCTAATAACAACAAAAGAAATGAAGCTCATTTTTGGATGTAAAGTAATCAGTTGCATCCAGCTACTTTTAGAATACTTTCTTCATGTTAATATAACTCCCCAAAACCATCTGCACACACACTTGCAGGCCTGCTTTATCATTTGTTTGAAGTCCATATAGTGAAGAAGTCTTGCGCTCAATATGTGACCTTTTTAAAAATCCCCTAGTGGTAAATTGGACAGCATTATTCATCTAGGAATATTTAGAAAACACAATCTCACAAAAAGCTGAACCATGAAACCCATTACTTTTTTGTGCTTACAATGGATGTCAGCTGCACCAGTCCAAATGTAGAAAGATGACCTACCATACAAAAACAAAAGTTTTCAGACATATGACAGAAAACTGGCAAATTACATCTTGAACTTCAGATTACCATCACCAAGTGCGTTGTAATACAGAACATCAATATCAAAAATATTATCTGAAATAATTATCGGTGCTGAAATATCGTTGATATAAAAATATTGCTCAGTTGGGTACAGATTTTATATTATTAAATCCAATTGGGAGATATTTTGTAGATAATGTTTAGGGCATAGTACAGTTGTCAGACAATATTAGTGCGTCAATATTCTGGTATCATACCCTACAAGGGGAACTTCTGCAATCTAGCATTGTTTGTGCACTGCCCATTATCCCATTCTACTTTTTCTGCTTATTTTTCAAATGTTGGACTACAAATAATATTCCCTAATGTGATGTTTAATTTGGACCACTTCCAGAAACCTTCATGGGCTAGAGCAAGAAATTTACTTATCATACTATTTGGATAGTTAAACGTGTCTACTTTCATTATTACATCATTCTGTGCATTTAACCCTTCCCTCGCCAACCAGAATCCATTAGTTGCGTCATTCTTCTCTGCCACATAGTCTTCACATAGTTTCAACTTGTTTGAATTCCTTGTATTCATTTTTCCTACTAATGACTCTCTTTCCAAAGTTACTTTTCACTCACGTGACCTACTTGTTTACCTTCGCTATCCTTCTAAGGCTTGTAACTCTTCAGAGTGAGACACCGGTCTGCTGCCAACTCTCCGGTAAAAAGAACATGCACTCCTCAAGCAGAGTTACCCCGCAACTAAAACAGCCCTTTTGATGTCAAGACCTCCTTAAATGGCTTGCTCTGGCAGTGAACTTGGTACCCTAAACTAAAGATTTGAATTTCCCAATAAACAATACAACCTCAAGATTTTTCTTTTCAGGTCACTGAGAATCTGTCTTTATCATCTTAAGTAACTGAAGGATAAACACAGTGTTGCTTCTAATTCATTTGTTTTTGTGAGACCACGCAGTGTCAATGATGCGAGCAGTTTCATCAATAGTAATGACACAATTCTCCTTTCAATCAAAAGGTGATTACATGAGGCTTCAGCAATGCACTTTAACTTCTTCAAATTCTTCAGTAACAATTCTGCACCCTTTCAGAGTTTCCTTGCTTACCAATTTCTTTATGTTGACTAGAAATGGCACCATTATTTACAAACCACAAATGAAACTCATCTGTTCCGAAATTTGAAAGTCCTTGCTCTTTATTTCCTGATTGACTAGCTCTCTTGATGGACCTTACAAGGGACTAGCCTTGGGTTTGAGTCCTCTGTCCATTTTAAGTGTCTCAAAATGTTAATAGTTCTTTTTTTGAGGATTAGTTTATTCTCTCACAGCATTTCTACAACTTTCCTCAATCTGGTAACAAGCTCAACATCATACTTACCAAACATCAGTATATCATGTTTGAAAATGTCCAGTCCTGGGAGCTTACCAAATAGGTCATTAATACCATGTCGATATTATGTTGCCATTACCACGAGTTCAAAGGCATCATGCAAAATGTTGCCAAATCTCTGTAAAACAAGGTGTATTATGACCTGACAGTAAGCAGATGAAAAGCCAAAAATACTCTCAAGATTGTCACTGCCTCTCTCACTGTAAGAGACCCATCACTATATTGAAGTAAATTCTGCCCTAGTGAACAAATAGCACATTTTTTCAGACACCATTCATGTTATGACAATGGGAGTCAGCCAGTTTGCGGCCTCAAATGTTCTATAATAACTAGACTCACAAATTGGAATTAATTTTTAGCGTTGTAAAAATGATGTTCTCCTAAAGAAAGTGTGGCTCATGCCACATCAAAAAAAATCTACAGTGTTTGTTGTAAGTAGCGAAACACATGCAACAAGGAGAGGATATTCGTGAATAAGACCCAGAGAAGAGCTTTCATTAAGTTGTCAGCTGCGGATCTTCGTATAACCTCCCAACTACTACAGTCAGTGATAAAAATGATAACAAATAAAAGTCAACATTCATAAGAATACACGTGGAGTCGCACAAACACACACAAAGAGATGCACGTACTCACACACATGTGCCCGCACACACACACACACAGGGTCGGATTGCTAATGCGAGCACTCGGGCAATGCCCGAGGGGTCGGTGTCCAGTTCCAGCTGTGGGCTGCTTTTTTTAGCAGTCTAGGGGCAGGTTTGGGCGGTGTCTGTGTTCGGATGAAGCCAGCGGCCCAGTGGGTGCCAGTGGAATTTCTGGAGGCAGATGGGCGTCCATTACCTCCCTTTTATTAACAGGCAGAGGTATCACTCCCTTTATTTCGCTGAGCCGGCCCCATAAATGTATGCAGATTGAGCGGGGGCGGGTAGCCTGAGCAGAAGTGGCCTCACTTGTTAACAGGTGTGTTTAACCAGTGTAAACTAATCTGTGAATCCGTCCGAATCGTCGCGATCCGTACGTATTGCAAGGCTGAAACCGTGAACCGTACAACTCGTACACATGCTGTACGACCCGACGAGTACGATCTGGAACGGGGTATGAGGACACGATTCGTACGGCCCTCATCAGGTAAGGGTGATTTGTACGGAAAAGCACACAATCACATACACACCGTACGGTCCGTACGCCCCATGATCGCGGGGTACGGTGCAAACCCCTGCGATCATGGGACAACAAAGCAAGATCTGCAGTAATTGGTAAAGGCAGCCATTTTACCCTAGCATGCTGGTACATCTTCAAGGTCTTCTTGCATTCTTCCTTCAAGAAGAGCCTGGCACCTGCTCACTAGAACCTCCCAGTAGTTTCACTATCATGTATTCGTCCTTCCTTTTCTTTAAATTATTGATAAATGTAGAGCCAAATATATGGAATTTTGCAATAAATGCTTCAGCTGACCAGGGGACGAAGCTTGCGTCTGTTGGTATGGCAATCCAAACTTTTGACTGCACAAAATAAGGGGACCCCCTCTATTGGAAGTACTTGAAGACTAGGGAGAAGAGGGGAAAGAACCAACACACTGCTAAATATCCTCCCTCATAGTCTATATATGCTTTACAATCAGACATAGTTCTTATTAATCAATAAAATATGGAATCTCACAACAGTGAAATAAACAAATAAATAATTTTATCCATTGTCTTTATTTTTTCAATTCACTTCATTATTTCATTTCTATTCATTTAATTTCTTATTTTTTGTTTTATCTTTTTTCTATTTTTTCCAAAGTCAAAGATTTAACAGATACAAAAAATAATAAATATATTCATTATTTGTAAAGCATATATAGACTATGAGGGAGGATATTTAGCAGAATCCAAACTTTTGAGACTTGCTGGCTATTTTGCATTAAACTTGTATTAGACTTATATGTGCTTTCCAGTGTGTGTGTTTTCTTTTACAAAAACAAATAGCAATATAGCAATGTGTAACTTTGCAGCACTTTGTAAGAGCGCAAACCATTAGCAAATGAGGCCCTTTGGTGTGCCAATGCTCCTGCTGTGTAATTGAGTGTAACTGTGAGTATCTCAGGGTGTTATTTACGTTTACTATTTGATATGGCATGAGTCGAAATAAGAAAAAGTACTGCAAAGTGCTTCACATACAATGTGCTCATGGTTGTGTCTGGATTAAATCAAAATTCAAAGATTGTGCTGTGTTGAGTACATGGAGGATAGAAACACACGAATGAGGCAGTACTCGAATAGCAGAAGGACCTGCACTTCACACATGATCTGCACTGACAGCACTACCCTTAGACAATGGATATATAATTCCTGAAAGATGGAATTATATATAGAAAACACAATAGAGCTACCAGTTTCAGTGATAATTCCCCATTCCTCAGGGGCAACTTACAATAGTGTGGCAATATCACACTTGAAAAATTATAGTACATCGCAGTGTCTGAAGTTCAAAGGTCGGGCATTATTACATCAGGGGCCGTATTAAATAAAGTGGCGCAACAGACATTTGCACCTGCTTTGCGTGCCCGTAGGGCACTTTGGTATTTCTGATGCTTGTGCAGCCTATTCTGTAATACCGATAGTGCTGGCTCACATAAAGCACCAGTGCTAGCTGCAGGGCGTGTTCCCTCATTTGCATGGGGGCATGCCCCATGCAAATGAGGAAATCCCGTTGCCTCTGCGCGTGCACCTTATTACAGACACGGGCACAGAGGAAGAGAAGCCCTCGAGAGGTGCACTAAGTGCGCCATCTAAAAGATGGAGCACTGTCAGTGCGCCCCCTGATGGTAGCCCTCTCGAGGGTGGAAAAGGGTCCCATGGACACCCCAGACATCCCCTTGCAGATGGGTGCAGTCACTGACTGCACCTGCCTGCAAGGGGATCTCTAATCCCCTTCAAAAGTGCAGGCGGGTTGCCGTCTGCAATGTGAAAACACAAAGCGACTGTAAAGTATCTACTCGATTTTTTACAGAATTTTCATAATTTGCGCCAGGTGCACCTTTTTAAAGGTGCACCCGGCGCAAACAATGAAAACTCGCATTTACCATAATGCGTCTCCAGATGTTCTGCTGCAGCCTGCATGAGTGCATGTGTCTATTGTTACGTTCAGGACTTTATAGGGTGGAGATATCTGGGGTTGGTGAAACTTCACAGGAGGAGTAGAAAGGGCACAGATCATGGTGGTTGTGGAACAGTATAGGGAAAAGGTGCATGTGAGAGAGAAAGGGATGCTAAGCAAGCTCAAGGAGAGATGTTTAGGGAAGAGAGGGGGAAACAGAAGACATGAAAGATACTTTTGGATGCAGAGAGGTGCAAGGTGAGGTTGAAGTTGGGAAGCTATGAAGCGGGATCCACTGTCTTTATGATAGACAATGATGCCAGACTTCCCCGTGAAGTACGAAAGCTGCTTGCCGTCATCCACCATTTTTTTATGCCATTTATTTGGATGAAGGGCTAAAATATGTGTGATTGGTTGAGAATCTCACAAGAATTAAACATGTCCTGCATGTGAGTGAATTGTCAATAAACCAAGGGCTTAAATAGTCGTTAGACGTCACCCGCTCATTAGTGATCCCTCTCCGTACACCGCGATTTATGGTCTATTGACTTACAACACTCGGTCCCTCAGAAAATGTTGCTTCAATGATAGTTCATTGTCAGCGGGCTACTGAGAAGCTGGGGTTACAACGTTGGCCTCTTGGTCCTTTCACCAACTGTAATGTGAAAGGAGGACAGTGTCTAGGGCGTGGGAACCAGGCGCAGGAACATTGTAAAAAGAGGTAACAGTAGGCCACGATCCGCCTACCCAGGTCTGGCCCCTGTGAAGTTGAACATGAGCCCCAGTAGACTGGTTTGACCTTCACTACATTCCTCCTATGAAGAGTCCTACAGAAAGTCCCGCCTTAAGGAAGACGGTGCTTCCTTTCCTAGGGCTATGGTAAAAAAAAAATTTAAATATAAACTTCTCACCCACTACAGAGGAAGAAAATAAATAAAAGAAGAGTGGAGAGTCGGGGATGCGCCATTTTGGGTAACGTGCTCGCCTGCCAAAAAAAAATGGCTACAATTTTCCTTCAACTGCTCGTCCTTCCGCACGCACTGGTTGTTATACAGCGCATAATGCACTTCTCACCATTTAAAGGAGATTGGCTCCCAGTCCTGAAGCTACTGCTGCGCAACGCCTCTCAGCTGGCCTGGCGACGAGGCCTAATGACAGCGAAATGAAATCAGGCAGGGACCGGCGAACGGGCTGCCATCTATCACTCGAGATGGGAATTGAGTTTGGAGAGGATGCGTTCTCGCTCAAGGCTCCCAGCTTCATTTTGGAGACGTGGTTATATTTTTTCTCGTTTTGAAAAGAAGATGAAGCCCCTCGTATCCATTTACGCAGCAAAATGACAGTGATGAAATACCACAAATGTACAAAATAAAAATAAAAAAAATCATTTGCACAGCGCACTTCATTGGGTGGGTAGGAAACATTGTATGCTATTTTTTCCAGTGTGGATGTACCTGAAAGCAAATTATTGCTTTATTACTGGAAAGCTATCAATATAGTGGAGGATTAGCAAGGGCTTTGTGGGCGTTGATGGAAGCGAGGAATATGGCTACCCCCTTCCCCTTCACTGTTTAGTAAAACACAACCATAGTTTGAAAGCTGAGGTACCCTCAGATCTCTGAACTAAGGTGCCACTGTACCTGCTGGACTAATGATAGATACCAGCCAGCCTCTGTCCGTAATGCATAATGAAATTAGGAAATCCCCACTGGCCCTTCAGTTATCTCTGTGCCTCCACAAAATGGCTACTATGAAGGCGCAAAAAAAAGTTATATTCGATAAAACTCACAAATCAATCCTGTCTATATCCCATTTTGAATTGTTTACACAATGTGATTGGCTAGATTAGGGCTGATTTTTTTTTAATCTACATTTAACTTTCAAGTCAGCGCTGACATGAGAGTTTTGCACTGTGAAAAAAAGGAATTTCCAGAGGCACGGGGGCCAATCGCAAAGGTGGACTGGAACCAGGGAAGCGGAGTGTGTCACCTAGTCACATTGAAAATATAAACCACTCAGGAGAAAAAAAGTGCCATTTTAGGTGTGCGACTCGCGAGTCAGAGCTGTCTTGCAAGCTAGCTAGCATTTTTTTAACAGATTTTATTTGTCAAGATGCACATGTATAGCAGGGGTCTGTTTAGCTGTCATTTTAAGATCTGGGGCCTTATTTATGAAGGCCTTGCGCCACCGGTGCGTCACTTTTTCCCATGTTAAAAGTGACGCACCGGCGGCGCAAGGCCTTCATAAATAAGGCCCCTGGATCCTACCACCATTCTCAAGTCGAGTGTGCAGTGTGGATTGGCAGTCTCTCTTCTGTGCCTCTCACCTGTCAAACGCACACCCCGCGGTCCCTGTTGGTCTGCCCCATCCAAGGCCCCGCTCCCTCCTCACACCGTGAGATTTTTGTTCAAGTTGGCAGGCCTGTTGTTGCTTCAACACTCCTGTCCACTCCCTGTTGCTTTACACTCCCATCTACTCCCTCTTATTTACCCCAACTTGCTCCTCCATTGTGACCAAGTGTTTATTTATTTATTTTTTGGGACGGCCTGTAAACTACCAATTGCTGCCAGGACGTTCGGCAAATAAGAAAGCGATATCACCCTAAACATTTTTTTTTTAATTTACCGATCTAGCTGATGCTCACCACCTCTGATCGGTAAATAATAATAAAACATGTCACCTACGTCACTAAGATGGAGTATGTATGCATGGAATACATGGATACGCATAAGAGATCACTCATGCAAGCACTACTGTAAAGAGGCAGCTGCATCATCACACTTTTTTCCCCTCTTGCTGATGCTGCACAGCCCACCAAAAACCACAGGCAATGCCAATAGGTCAGTAAGGGGAAATCTATCGAATTTGTCAATGGTTCTTTTACTGTTACTGTTTAAATCAGGGGTACTCATAGTACGGCCCGCGGGCCGCCAGCGGCCCGGCAAGCCTTTCTTGGCGGCCCGAACTTGCAGACATGTACCAGTTTAAAAAAAAAATGTTATCAAGAGTGTCAGTAAACACCACCGGTTGCAGCAGCCTGGACTCGGAGAGGCTCTGCTCTCTGGGGGCCGGGAGATTCGAGCCATGGAGTGGAGCTGCAGGGGCCTCAGAAAAGGTGAAAGAGAACAAAGCCTCATTAACACATTAATGGTCTTTTAAAGACCTGTGAAGTGCTCTGCGGTGAAAGGCAAGCTGTCTCATCCCGGGCTGCCACATCAGGGAAGGGGGAGGGGACCCTTGAACTCCATGGGTAATAGAAGCTGAGAGCGCAGGATGGTGTTGTATTTTCCGCGTGCTAGGACAAAAGGCCTGGATAGGCATATCCGTAGCATGAGAAGCTGTGCAAAATACCATTGCTTCTTACAGAATAAAAGCAATTTGTGAGATCATTTTGGAGTTTTTTGGAACAATTATTTTCGGAAACATGGATTATTAATACATACATTGTTGTATAGTCACGTATGCTGTCTGCACTGTAACACTCTTTTTCTTGCATAAGCAATCTTTCCATTTAAACTTTAAATGGTACATTTCAAGGCTTTTTTTGGTTTGTGTTCACTGAACGCTAACCAACAGTTAACTAAGGTTTTTTTTTGAGTGAATTTCTAGTGTTTTCTGATGCGCTGCAGTCACTTGCACACACATTACACAGGTGGCAATAGCACCTATGTGGTTAGGGTTTGAGAAATCTGCACAAACTTCACCTGCACACACATTACATAGGTGGCAATCGCGCCTATGTGGTTAGGGTTTGACAAATCTCCACAAACTTTCAAATACTTTTTTTTATCCATTTTGGATTTGGCATTTTACATTTTCCGCTGATCCTTCAAGCATCGACCAATAAACATTTCAAATTACATTTCCCATTTTAACTCAGATAAGATTCCATGTTCCACAATCCAGGAAAAAAAACATCCATGGAATTACAATTAACTTGGAATTAAAGGTCAACTTTGCACATGGAAATTCCTTGGCTTACTTTGGTGTTAATCGGTTCAGTGGGTTAAAAAAAAGATTGGTTAAAATTGTTTAGAGCTGGGCATGAAGAGGCTAAATTATAGAAATATCTTTGGTTGACGGGTCACTTTTTCATGTGACTAACTTTAGCAAAGTTTGACAAATTTGTACGAAATTCAGTACATGCTTACCATATTTAGCTTACTCTTGTTTTAATTAAAACTTGTGCAGAGTTATGAATGGTGGGGCACAGTTAAAATGGGTGGCGGTCAAAAACGTGATCATTTGTGGCATCTTTTGATGAATTCGTTTATAAAGCAGGCTGGGTAAGATTTTCATGTGCTAATAATTTGGTTTCTTTATGCTTCATGAATTTTTGGCATGTTACATCCAGAGCAGGCTCTCAGGATCTATACTTATGCCACAATGGAGGCAGGGCCGGCTCTAGGCATGTGCAAGCTGTGCACCTGCACAGGGCCACCAAACCCCTGGGGCCACCACTCCAATATATATCCTTAGCATATTAATCCTCTGAGGATGGATACATATTTGCGTGGTGGCCCCTGGCAGGGATTTGGCGGCCTCCGGCTCTGTTCCGCTTCCTCACACCCTGACCCCCTCCCCTCTTTACCGGCCTGCGTGCTCCGCCCCGCCCGGACCCCCTCTTCCGGGCCCCCTACCTACGCTCCCTGCCCAGGGCCACCATGAGCCTAGAGCCGGCCCTGGAGGTTACGGTTAAATTGGAGAGGGGTGCCAAAATTATGTCTTTTGGTAAATGGTAATGCGGTTGCTGCAGTTTGAAGGTCTTTAAGGGATAAGGTCGTCTTGTTCACTTAACACATGGATGTAAAATAAACCATCTCTTTCACAAGTAAGTGCAATGAAGCAAACACTCAAATATCTGGACCATGCGAATGGGTTCTTGGATCTCCCTCAAGTCCAAAATCCCTCCAAAATGTCAGATCTGCTTGGTCAGGAGAGATTTTTACCCCAGAGCCCATTTTTGGTCACTGTATGTGAAGCTGTGTTGATAGTTCCGAAGATCTCTGACTGGCTGGTTGCAACAGCAAACATTTCTGTTGCAGGTGCCCTTCTAAGTTTAGGGGCTCAGTCAATGAGTCATGAAAAATAGTCTAAAGAGAGAAACAAGCATTTACAATGCAATGGTTTTGCCTTTGTTAAAGTTAGAGCTATTGGCATTGCTCTTGACATTATTTTTATTTATGTTTTTTTTTAACATAAATAAATGGCATTGTCATTTACAATGCCACTAGCTTTATCTCTCGCAAATGACACACACAAACACACACAGAGCCCCCCCACACACACCCACACAGAGCCCCCCACACACACAGCCACACAAAGCTCCCCACACACACACAGCCACACAGAGCCCTCCACACACCCACACAGCACAAGCAGGCAACAGGGGCACACGGAGGCACAAGCAGGCAACAGGGGCACACGGAGGCACAAGCAGGCAACAGGGGTACACGGAGGCACAAGCAGGCAACAGGGGCACACGGAGGCACAAGCAGGCAACAGGGGCACACAGAGGTACAAGCAGGCAACAGGGGCACACGGAGGCACAAGCAGGCAACAGGGGCACGGAGGCACATGCAGGCGACAGGGGCACGAAAACTGAGGCACAAGCAGGCAACAGGGGCACACGGAGGCACAAGCAGGCAACAGGGGCACACGGAGGCACAAGCAGGCAACAGGGGCACACGGAGGCACAAGCAGGCGACAGGGGCACGAAAACTGAGGCACAAGCAGGCGACAGGGGCACGAAAACTGAGGCACAAGCAGGCGACAGGGGCACGAAAACGGAGGCACAAGCAGGCAACAGGGGCACACGGAGGCACAAGCAGGCAACAGGGGCACACGGAGGCACAAGCAGGCAACAGGGTCACGAAAACAAGCACAAGCAGGCAAAAGGTTCACAAGCAGGAATTGTAATTTAGACGGGGCTGAAGTGGAGAACGGTCAGTAGGGAAGTAGTGCGGCTGGTGCAGTGGTACCAGGCCGAAAGGTGAGAGGGGCTGTCTGCACCCCAGTTTGGACAGTTTCCACTACCTAACAGGGATTGGTGGGAGGGGGGCATACTTCTTGCTTGCTTTAGGGCTGTTACTTCGGGGACGCAGTGCACGCACTTGCCTGCTGCCGCCGGGACACGACAACAGGCAGGGAGAGGACAGGCTGGGAGAGGGCAGGAAGGGGACAGGCTGGGAGAGGGCAGGCTGGGAGAGGGCAGGGAAGGGACAGGCTGGGAGAGGGCAGGTTGGGAGAGGGCAGGCTGGAAGTGGACAAGCTGGGAGAGGACAGGCTGGGAAAGGTCATGGAGGGGACAGGCTGGGAGAGGGCAGGCTGGGAAAGGGCAGGGAGGGGACAGGCTGGGAGAGGGCAGGCTGGGAGTGGGCAGGCCGGGAGAGGACAGGCTGCGAGAGGACAGGCTGCGAGAGGGCAGGCTGCGAGAGGGCAGGCTGGGAGTGGGCAGGCTGGGAGTGGGCAGGCTGGGAGTGGGCAGGCTGGGAGTGGGCTGGCTGGGAGAGGGCAGGCTGGGAGTGGGCAGGCTGGGAGTGGGCAGGCTGGGAGTGGGCAGGCTGGGAGTGGGCAGGCTGCGAGAGGGCAGGCTGCGAGAGGACAGGCTGCGAGAGGACAGGCTGCGAGAGGACAGGCTGGGAGAGGGCAGGGAGGGGACAGGCTGGGGGAGGGCAGGTTGGGAGAGGGCAGGCTGGAAGTGGACAAGCTGGGAGAGGACAGGCTGGGAAAGGTCACGGAGGGGACAGGCTGGGAGAGGGCAGGCTGGAAGAGGACAGGCTGGAAGAGGACAGGCTGGGAAAGGGCAGGGAGGGGACAGGCTGTGAGAGGGCAGGCTGGGAGAGGACAGGTTGCGAGAGGGCAGGCTGCGAGAGGGCAGGCTGCCATGGTGCAGGGTGAGTTCATTAGCTCTCCTTCACAACTCTCAAAGCAGGTGCACACTTATCACAAGTCCTTAACATTTTTTTTACTAATGCCTCCATTTTGAGAAGCTGGCGGAGTGGGTCACGTCCCTTGCAAATGGTCAAACTGATTCCCACGCGGTCCTACGGTAGTATTTCACACATGATGTGACCAACATAAACCTACGCCGCCCATGAGTACATTGGGATGGCTGAGCTGGTGACTGTGGAGAACTATAGTGCTTCCAACTTCCCCCCAACAACCCCCCAACTTCCATGATCTTAGATGCCTTGCGTGCACCGTTGGGCACTCAAGCAAGTGAGCACACATATTTCACGTCTGGAAACTCAATCTACCTCTGGGTCCGTCAGTGGTTTCTGCACAAGACTAAAGTAAGACAAGCGACAACCTCAAGGTGCTTTACATTGTCCTGAAGCCCATCACATACTGATACCTTAGTACCCTCTACAGTTTCTCTGCGCGGGTTTGAGCTTCTCCTGGGTCCAGAGACTTCTGACTCTTACCTAAACCTCTCTGGCCTCAACTGCTTTTTATTATTTTATTTATTCAGTTTTTACATAATGGCAATCAGGCCTCAAGAGAGACATCAAAGCACTGCACAGACCTACAAATGGAATAGGAGGCAAAGAAAAGGTTTGACATGAAGCAAGATTTTCTGGAGATTGAGAAGGCTTAATAGACATGATAAAACGAGGAAAATAAGGTGATCTAAATAGAAAAGGTCACATTTTTTAGATTCATATTCTTTTTCAGCTGAAATAGGGAAGGGGCACTTTGAAGCAAAGAGCATCTTTCCTACTGCAAAAGCGAAGATGAGCAAAATCACAAGTTTTGTTCTGCTGCTCCCCCGCCCCTCTTCCTTCCCCCGGGTGATTTCCAGGCTAGCACATTCTCCAGATGAGAGCCAATACCTACGTTTGCTGGATGACGTCGGACATAAGAGAAAGAACAAAGTGGATGAGTAAAGAGATAAGGATGGAAAGAGTGAAGTATTAGAGTGACTGTAAAGAGGGAGGCGATGAAGGAAGAAAAGGAGGGATATGAACAATTAAAAGATAGGAAAATATGAAAGCGAGGAAATACAAGGATGGGGAGGATAGAATGGTGAAAAAAGAGGGAATAAGAAGGAAGAAACACACACTAACAACCACGCCGGAAACAGACAGTACTCCCAGGCAGGGCCAAAGTAACAGGTAGTGCTCTCCCATAAGGCCCTTATTCGCTAGACATACTGATGAGAGAAGATCTCTGCAGCCAGATATAAGCATTGGCAAAGCCAGCAGAACTGGTTTTAATGTGCAAAACAGCGTCAGCACATAACAGAGAGAAACACAGGAGGGAACAACATCCCCCCTCTCCCCCCCCCTCCCGAGGAGAGGCAGAAAAGTGTACAGTTGTAAACTAGTCCCCTGGGTCCCTAGTTCAATGCAAACGCTTGATTTGAATAGCACATTTGACTGAGCCACGAAAACCTCAAGCCAATGGCTGAACGAGACTGGTCGAGGAAAGCCAATGGCTGAAAGGGGAGGATGCATAGCCTACTGTATGTATATGTGTGTTTGACAGCCGTGCTGTCAATCCCCAGACCCGAAAAAGCAATATCGAGCAAGGCCCTGAAAAAACAAAGACCCAAGACGTGCAGAAAATTCCAGAGCGAGACGCGTGAAATACAATTATCCAGCAGTATGCAGTGTAGACTGGAAGAAAAACTCCACTTCACAGCCGAGCAATCACCCACAGCACGGGCACTGGGAATACCCAGCACCGAAAACAAGCACTCCACTAAAACACCCAGGCAGCACCCCAGAACACCATGAAGGATTCTTAGCACCCTACGGCGCTGCGTAAGGTGGCTCAATGAATAACAGGCACTCAGCACTATACGGAGTATCCCAGGAGAAAACTCGCCACTCACAGGATACACCCAGGGAACCGGAATGTCGAGGGCTCCACATCCCTGGACAATAATTTATATTAAAAAAAGAAGAAGAATTAAAAAAACAGCGCCCTACTGGCAATATCACCCAGCGCATCACTGACTAGCCTAGAGAACACCCACTCCCATATTTTTAACTCGTCATATCTTTTATGAGGAGAATTATTCCCTCCTAACGTATGTGCCCCCTGAGCAGGGGGAGAGAGGATGTAA
This sequence comes from Lissotriton vulgaris, assembly GCF_964263255.1. Lineage (NCBI taxonomy): Eukaryota > Metazoa > Chordata > Amphibia > Caudata > Salamandridae > Lissotriton > Lissotriton vulgaris. The sequence goes on along the minus strand of NC_141693.1, from coordinate 859,770,116 downwards.
AGCACCACAAAGAATATGCATCGCCCTGTTGTACTGTCAACACAAGCAGGCCACAGCATCACACCCACTGCATAGTTTATTGAATAGAAAGCAGTACGTAGCACAGTGACACAACACCCAGTAGTGCACACTTTGTCCAACACTTCCTATTAAAGGGCAGATTACACCCAGTACCTCAACCAATACCAAGGGCCCCATGGCACAGAATAAAGAACTGAGAGGGCCCGGTAACATACCCAGCAGAACTACCCGGCATACCTCTGCAGACAGGCTCATTGACACAGACAGAGAGACAGGCGTGGAGTGCGTGATCAATAACGGAAGAAGCAGTTCATCGAGGGACGGGGGGAGGGGGGCGGGAGAGGACACGGACGGCGGGAGACACCGGAGCAGGAAGGCGGCAATCTTCAGCAACACTGCCCCGCTCTGCCTGCTCTGTGCTCACCGCGCTCTCCGGTCCGCCCCCCCGCCGCCGGGGGGCTCCTTGCGACGGCGGCAATCTGTTGACTTCTCCGGTCTCCCTCTTCAGCATGGGAGACCGGCAACGTCCTCCGCTTCTTCCGGGGCTCCCTCCAGGCAGGCCACGGGAGCCCCGCGTGGGCCGCCATACTTCTTCTGGGCCGCCGTCTTCCTTCTTCCCCCGGGCGGCGGGGGGGCGGGCACTTCCGGCCGGCCGCGCTAGGATTGGCTGGCCGGCTGAAGAAACCCCCGGGCGGGGATCGAGCAGGAAGGGAGGAAGGGAGGGAGGGAGGGGGAGGAAGGGAGGGAGGGGGAAGGTCACTCACCTCCAGACCTGGGCATAATAAGGAGACCCGTCCCGAGCAGCAAGGGAGGTGCCGGCAATGCCGGACCAGATTCGGGGGCGTTCCCGGCTTTTGGCTGACGTCGCGTGACGTCGGCAAAAGCCAAAGAATCTCGGGATCGCCCCCGAATCTAGTCCGGCATTGACGGACAGGCCCCTCGTCCAATGGCTATGCTCCATTTATGGAGCTAACCAATAAATGACGAGGGCCGACCCAAACCCACACTACAGTTCTCATTAGGTTTTCGCCTGCGCGAAAAAGATGCGCAGAGCGCATCTTTTCGCCAGGCAAAACCTAAAAAGGAGGCTGGTGTAGCATCCTCTGACTCTTTGGCTCAGGAGCCAAGGTCTGAAGAGGACCACTACAACAGACAAAATATTTTACAAAAGTATATTTTGTCGCTGGTTTTGTGGGTCCCACAGAAAGGTCTCTGAAGCCCGCATAACCTGGTCAAATTTCCATTAACCTGCAGTTTGAAGTCCTGGTCCTGTGTTGCACCTCTTGTAGGTTTCATTCACCCTAAAATTGGTCACCAAACCCGCTTCCTGAATGAGGTCCAACAAGGGCCCAGGACCCTGTCCGGGATTTGCAAATCCTCTGCTACTGTATGTGCACCCTAAAAACACATTTTAAAAAATGTATTGAAATTCATACACGGAAAGGGTTTGCTGTACTCAAAAGGCTGGCTGCATGGCCAGGCTGGAGGCTATACACAGTGGGAGTTGTCTATAAATAGGAAGCTAGGTCAAAGGAGCAGCTAGATGTGTTTTACGAAAAAAACGAAACTGAAATTGGCAGAAAACAAAAGATTAAAATAAAGTTATGATCGCTGGAAAAACACAGATAAAGTAAAGTTTTAGTTCCAACACCATCTTCAAATGCTATGCTGCAAACACATTTGTCACTCAGTATCTGCTGTGTTCCACTGATGAGCTCATGAAGAGTGAAACATATGTGTTTGGAACTGAGAAAATGAAAATTTGAAAAGAATTAATAGTTATCAAAAACCGCAACTTTGCAAAGGTGGTTGACATTGACCTGATTGCACTGGGAGGGTACTGAGTCTTTAATCGTTATTCACATGAGCTTCACATCTGGAAGCTATTGGTGTGTGCCAGTCATGCTTTAATTACGGCCACATTTAGAGCGGTGTGTGTGTGCGCGTGTGTGCATGCGTGTGTGTGCGCATGTGTGTTATATTTAGTGTGCTTCTGTGCATGCGTGTGTGTGTTATATATAAATATATATATATATATATATATATATATATATATATATATATATATATATACACAGTGGCGATCACAGATAAACATTTTTTTGCTCAAAACATGACAATCTAATGTCTGTATCAGCTAAGTTTTGGCATGACAAATTTTGTGAAGACCATCCACAGGAGAAGCAGGCAAAACTTGGGGGATGAAGGACGAGAGGGTAGGAGGTATTGCAAAAATAAGTGGTGTAATGACTTGCGTTGTAAAGACTGCGATGTAACCTACAGCGATCATTTTGATCGCGTTGTTACATCACATATTCCTCATATCTATTGCCTGGGTGGCTGTACGGATTTAGATCAAAGTTGTCATGAAAGTAGAACTTCACTCAGAAGGCTATCCTTTTTGTTTGGTTTGGTGTACATCAATTCAGTAGATTTTAGGATAAAAGTGTTTTTAAAATTTGCAGAGTGAGCTTTGAAGGGTTAACACTTTTGTATATCTCTGCTGTTTTAACTCCTGAAGTGATGTGAAGACGGAGTTGATGGCTGCAGTTTCTCTTCACTTCCAGATTCATCGTATGCTGGCCGTTATCAAGGAGGCCTATGCAGCCACACTGTACATGTTAATTATCTCCAAGGACTTCACATCACTTTTAGCCCTGAAGATGTTCATTGCATATGAACGAAACGCGTTGGCTGGCAATTTTCTGTATTTGGATTCTGATGAAAATAAAGGTTCTATTGAGACACCCTAATCAAGACTATAGGCTTTATTGAAAAACTATCTTCACTTCACTCCCTGTGGAACTCTCTGCCATTGACGCTAAGACTTCACGAAGACCTGCTAGCTTTCAGACAGGCTTTTAAAACTTGGCTCTTTAGGCAAGCTTACCCATAGTTAACTCCGTCTCTCTTTGCTGTATGTTATGTCTTTGCAAACCTCCCTACAGCGCCATGAAGCCTATGGGCGTACGTGCGCTTAATAAATTTAATTTAACATAACATAACATAACTTAACGGGTGGTGCCCCACTCCATGTCTTGGGCTCAAATAACAAAACTCAGTGAAAGTCAAAAACTGAGCTATTACTGTGGCACAGATCAGTTAAATCTCTTCAATTCAACGGTTATAATTATGAATGCACACAACATAACTTATGGCATCAGCCATGCACAAAACACCTATATGCCAATGACACAGATACCCAAAATCATTTAGCAAGAAAACAGCATAGTGAGCGATGGGGTGTATTGTGTGAGTTTTTGCCTTTTTTGTATATTAACTCTCCTTCTTTTGTTTGTCCTGCCCATGAAGAATAGCCTCTTTGCCATCCTTTTGAGTGGAGGACTTGTATCATTCCAGTGCTTATATTTAGTGAGCTACTTTTCCTGTATCTTTCAGTCCATGAGAATGCATGAGCTTTCGAGATTCTCTCTAGTGTGCTGGATACCTCCCGTTACGCCCATACCTCCCCCACCCCTAGCTCGTCCATTGCTTTCCTCCCATCTGACTCGGTTCAATAATATTTTTGGGGGCTTCTCCTGGCCCAACCTCAAGTGCCTCTGTTGCAACATTACCCTTGGCTGACTCCCCATTGCTTCTCCCACCTCGGCCACCATTAGCCACCCCCAACCCCAGTGATCCTTTTTTAGTTTTAAATTGGTTTTGAGGGTCTTGCAGCAAATTGCTTCTGAAAAACTCTACCTTACAAAAAGCACTTTCACTCTAGTCAAATAAAAAATGTCCCCACCTCATTTCATAGACATGCATATGCATAGTGATGCATGTTTGAGCTTATGTTGTGTAGACACATGTGGGTGCATACGTCATCACAGCAACCGTCTCATTACATCATTTTTTTTCTTTTGCCCAATGCTGCACAACAGCGGAGAATACATTTTTTGGAAAACACATTGGCAAAGTCAAGAGGTCCAAATGTCAAAACCTTTTGACTTTGCTAGTGCTAATCTTGTTAATGTCACTGCCTTCCCCAAACTTAACACACAATAAAGAGATAGAGGGTCAGCAGCATCTCAATGAAGCGATTACATTGATTAGAAGAAAAAGAGGACTCTGACTTCCTGCAGATTTTCAGTGAGACAACTGTGCATTTTAGCTCAGCTGGGCTGCAGACATTTCGTGCTCTTTGCACTGTGCCACTGGTGGTTTTTGCCTTTTAGAAGTGGAATAGGAAAGAGAGAAGGTTGCTTCTGGGTTGCTGGGCTCGACTCTATTTTGCCTTACCAATATCCATAGCTGTAGGGCAGAACCAGAGACAGTCCTCCAGCCTGAGACATGTACACGCCAAGGTTGGCTTGCCCCCCTCTGTGTCCAGCCCCATAAAACCTTACCCAGGACCTGTGTTCTGTTGGCCACAGAGGTCCTGTGCTCGTTAGTGCTTTGTCTGGAGAAACAAAATGGCGTGTTCTAAAGATTCTTTAGGTGACAAAGTCGAAGCTGCTGTTCATTTTACTACTCAGCATTTGCTGAGTTTTTACTCATCATCTGCTGAATTTCTGCTATGCACCTGCTAGATGTAGCTATGTCTTCCAGAGGCGGCTCCTCCGCTACGGCGGAGGAGTGTCGCCCCACTGCTCTTTGAGCAGTTGAAAGAGGAAAAATAAAGGATAATAACGCAGCATTATTATCATTTTTTTTCTGGGCCAAAGCACTGCAGGGGCAGGAGTGGTGAGTGCACTCTGTAAGTGCGCATGACTCTTTGGCTGGCCCTCTCGGGCCAGCCAAAGCGTCATGCACACTTTGCATGTTCTCCACCCAGGCTGCATTACAGCCTGGGTGGAGAACATGCCCAGGCCCCAGCCCCTATCTGAGTGCCGAACCACAGTTCACAGACCAACCACAGCATTGCAGCATTGTGATTGACTGTGGGGAACCTGGGAGCCCGGTTGCTTCCTGTTGCCAGTCTCGAGGAAGATGAAGAGGATCAGGTAGAGGCTATGGCCGACGTGATCCCAGGTAAGTGTGCTTTTAAAAAAAATAATTTTCATCCCCCACCACTTCCATTCAGAAGCAGCCGCTACTGACGTCTTCCTGGGTCCAGACAGTTATAACAACCGGGCTGTACAGAGTGGAAGGTCAAGGAAAAAGAGTTTGCATGACCGGCGATTTCCCATTACCAATACCCTCCCCCCTGCCTCAGTGCTTTGAACATTGAAGGCAGTACAATCACTAAACAAGCAACCAAATGAACTGGAAAACACAAGCATTGGAAAAAAACAGGTCTTGCCTATTAAAAAGCCATTGATATTGCCTATGTGTTCTGGCCATGTTGTACACCAGTAAGGCTGCTGTTCAGCATGGGTGGCTAAAAGCTAGCTGCATAGAGGAGAGTAGCACTGAGTGGAGTGCCATAGTAGAATGGCGTAGAGTGGAAAGCCATAAAGTGGAGTGGAATGGTGTAGACTGGTATGGTGTGGAGTGGCATAGATTGTAGAGGAGTGTTGTAGAGTGGGGTGTCGTACAGTACAGTGTCGTGAAGTAGAGTGAAGAGTGTCATCGAGTAGAGTGGAGTGTCATGGAGTAGAGTAGTTGTATTAGGGTGGAGTAGAGTCATGTAGAGTGAGGTAGAGTGGAAATGAGTAGTGTGGAGTAGAGTGGAGTGGAGTAGAGTGGCGCAGAGTGGAGTGGAGTAGGGTGGCATAGAGTGAAGTAGAGTAACATAAGGGGGAGTAGACTGTTCTAGAGTGGAGTGTCATAGAGTGGAGTTTTGTAAAGTGAAGGGGCATAGTTCAGAGGGGTGTATAGTGGAGGGAAGTAGAGTGGAGTAGATTGTTGTGGCGTAGAGTGGAGTACAGTGGCGTAGAATGGATTTCCCTAGTGTGGAGTGGCATAGAGTGAAGTGGCGTAGAGCGGAGTGAAAAAGAGTGCAGTAGAGTGGAGTGGCATAGAGTGGAGTACAATGGAGCAGTGCAGAGTGTCATAGAGTGGAAGGGAGTAGAGGAGTTTAGAGTGGAAGGTTTTAGAGTGGAGTGACGTAGAGTAAATCAGCATAGAGTAGAGTTTAGAAAGTGTTGTTTTTTTTTTTTTGTAATCCTCATGTGACCTCCGTATATCCAACGACCTCTCAATCTGTACCACCCTTGTCGTTTTTTATCTAAGGGGTATAGACTCAGCTGATGGTATTTATGTGGAACCCAGCCACACCCCTCATCATGAGCTGACCAAGAGGTCTAATCATTGGATAGTACAAAGTAACTTAAACACCAACAGTGCAATCTAACAAATTCCAAAACAACCCCACATCTGCTCTACCCCTATTCTGATTGAACTTTTGGTCCAAGTACCTTAAATATCGTACCGCGTTCCACCAGGCTCTCCAGGTTGGGGGGAGAGCTTGGCGCCAAAGCTTGCAGATCTCCCTTCTTGCCAAAAGGACAAGATAAAATACCAATTTACTCTCGAGCCCCGGGAGCTCCAACAACCTATCAGGCTTCGATATAATACCAAAAATAATAAGAGAGGGGCTTACCTCAACCTCCATGCCCAGCACATCAGACAAGGTCTCCCCCACACTGCTCCAGAAATCTTGAATCAGGGAGCAAGCCTAAAAATGTGAACATCATCTGCATTCGGGACTCCGCATCTCGTGCACTAAGCCTCGCCAACACCCCTTATTTTGGCAAGCTTCATGGGCGACCAGTATATCCTGTGCAGTGTGAAAAAATTGTTCTTCCTGAGTGCAGCAGATTTAATCAATGGATATAAGATTTCCAAAGATACTTGTCATACATTTTCCAGATCTTCACTCGGCAAGCTCCTCTCCCAGACCAGGTATGGAAATTCCATTGTTTTATCTGCTGCCGCAAGAAGATGCTGGTACCAGCGACCTACTTCCTTTTTCTTAGCCGTTGGATCTTGCAACTCATCTTCCATGGAGGTATCCTCGGGGGTTAATCTACATTGGCTCTTACACCATGAAGAGATGTGGTAAATTTAAATCTGGAAAGAGCTCCACTAGTAAGGTTCCACCAAACTTCCCAAGGGTAACAGATGTTCCCATCCATTATATCCTTCCAGTGTGAGACCCCAGCTTCTTTTAATGGCTGTGATAGAGTGTCTGTGAGGCATTCCGGAGTTCCTGGCGAGTCCCACACAGCCACGGCCCGTGGAGGGAGTTCTGTGGGGTGGAAAGGCGAGGCGGGGGAGGGACAGGGTGGGGGGTACTAAACAAGGGAATATGGATAATTGGAGGTAAGTAAACAATTAAATTAATAAAACAAATTTCGCAAAATCGCAAAATGGATTCAGTCTGAGCCCTGTGTTGTTGCCCCCTGACCCCTGTCAGGAGTTTCATTCCTCATGTCAGTACCGCTCTGATGAGTATTTCTCCCAGCTGAAGAGCTGGCCTCAGAAAGGACTGCAAACCTATTTGGGGAAAAAATTGACTTCTTCTGATGGCGTGGTGTTCTGGGCCAAGGCTTCTCCCTGCTTCTCAATTTCCTTGTTACCCTACATGTTCAATTTGAAGTAAGACCTTAAAGATGGGGTCACCCTTGCTGGGGGTAAAGTAGATTTCTTCTTCCTCGCCTTAATAGGAGTCAGTTTACCGTCCTTACCGACCTTATCAGGCTGCTTCCTAAGTCTTGGTTTGTTAAGGACTCGGCTAGGGGGTATAGTTTGACACTGAGAAACCTCCTTCCCTAAAAAGGTGCTTGATCTTAATTTGTATCTTTTCCCTTGAAGGGCCTCACCGGCAAGGGTTGAAATACCAGGGTGACCAAAAATACAATTCTGTTGCCCACAAAGGCCCTCTTTAAGTGGCTGATTCTTCCCCCCGCACTGCTGAGAAACTAACTCCAAGGTCCTAAATCTACTCCTGTAAACTGGGTCATACCTAAGCTCGTCCTCCTTAACCTCTATGGGGTGGTGACATATGTCTAGGCAGCAAGGTTTCAAAATAACTACGTGGTCAGCACTCTCCTCTGTGAGAGACCAGCTTGCTCTCCACACGCTTACTGATAAACAGCACGCATAGTTTGTACAGGCCGTTCCTGAGGAGATCTGATAACAAGGAATCGACTTGGTCGACTCAGAGCGGTGAGACCGAGCTCGGCGTGACTCACCAAGAACTCTAGCGGCCCTAAGACTCGCAGAAGCTGGTCCACCACACATCAGGTACCGGGGGGAGCAAAATAAATAAAGGAGTGAAGAAAGAGGGTGCCACAAGGTGCCAAAGCTGTTTGAATTACCTTCACGTTGTAACACACGGTAAGACAGCTTATATAAAGCTTCATAAGGCACCCCCCTCCTATTATACTAATAACTTAACTCCTTTCTACTGCTAGTATAGGGGAGCAACACCCCTCCAGAGAAACCCTCCCAGGGACTGTCCATGCCAGTCGTAACAGCGCCTGAAAATTAGCCCCGCTATTCTAGACAGAAACAAACTAAACAGTAACTGACTCACTTGGAGTCAACTCATGGCTTTTTATGGTGTTATAAGAGCCAAAACACTCACTGTCCCAAGTCCCAAAAGTCCCAGCCCCAGTCCCGAGGTTTAGATTGTCCAATAAATACAACAGACCTTTACACGCCCGCTAACTAGGTGAATCAGCAGACCAAGAAAACCAGCCTGACCCAACTCCAGGCGAAATACCAATCCGTCGAAAACACACAAGGCAGTAGAAGTCAATTTCAAAACCAGCGCTGTACCTCCTGTCTCCAGACCGCGAGCTTCCCCGGATTCTGATCTGAAATAAGCAGAGAAAAAAAAGCCTGCAGACCAACGGGTTGTGCACCACGCAGAGCTGCAAACCAGCTGACCCGCCCCACTGCTCGCGGCTCACGGCTATCGCTGCGGGCCTCCCCGAACACCGCAAAAACAACTGAGCGGGCCGAGCCGGACTGGGACTTAAAGCGAACAGGGCTGAAAAACAAAAGAAAATAACCCTGGAAGCAGAAGAGAAGACGCCGACTAACCACCGCCAACCAGCAGCATCACAGAAGCGGGGGATCAGCTTTCCTCATGAGGTTAGTGGAACTCAACCCGCGACCGGCTACCTAGCTGGCCGCCATGTTCCCCTCTCGAGTTTAGAAAGTGTTGTAGAGTGGAGGGGCATAGAGTAGCCTAGAGTGTGATAGAGTGGAGTAGAGTGTCATAGATTGGAGGGATATGGAGCAGAGTAGGGTGTTATTGAGTGGAGTATAGTAGAGTGTCTTGGGGCCCGATGTAGGTCGGTCGGTAACGTCCGAAAATCGGTATTTTCGGCCGTTACCGACCGGTATACCTGAAATGGTATGTAGGGGCACAATTTTACAGAATCGGTAAATTTACCGATTCTGTAAAATACCGAATCGGTATTTTTACCGATTCGGTAATTCTCCGATGTAGGTGGGACTCTTCAGAGTCCCAGGAGCCTTAACGAATCGGTATTTTACCATCAAATCCAATTTGATGGTAAAATACCGATTCAGGTGTGCATGCACATGTGTGCATGCACACCTATGCCATGTGACAGGCAGACCTGCCCTTAGGGCAGGTATGCCTGCCACATGGCACCTGTGCCTGTTTTGGGGGTGCCAGAGGGTGTCAAAGTGACACCCCCTGCACCCTTGTGTGAATCGGTATTTACCGATTCTGTAAAGATTCGGTATTTGAACATCTGGATATAACTACATATCCACACTTTAGATTTACCGATTTTTAATTACCGAATCGGTAAAATTCGGTAATTAAAAATCGGTAAATCTATTTTACCTACATCTGGCCCTTAGTGTGGAGTGGATTGTCGTAGAGTGGAGAGTCATAAAGTGGAGTGGCTTAGAGTGGAGTGGGATAGAGTGCAGTGGGTAGAGTGGAGTGGAGTGTCATAGAGTGGAGTATCATAGAGTAGAGTTGAGTAGAGTGGAGTGGCGTAGCATAGTGTAGTAAACGGTCATAAAGTGGAGTAAAATGACACAGAGTGTAAAAGAGTGTCGCAGAGTGGCAAAGAGAGGAATAGAGTGGAATAGAGTAGAGAGGCATAGAGTAAAGTCCACTGGTGTAGTTTAAAGTGGCATAGACTGCCGTGGTGTATCATAGAGTTGCACAGAGTGTTGTAGACTGGTGTAGAGAGGCGTACAGTGGTGTGTCATAGAGTGGAGAGGTAAAGTAGAAGGGAGTAGAGTGGAGAAAAGTGCTACAGAGAGGATGTGCATAGAATGTCATAGCGTGGTATGGAGTGCCATAGAGTGGAGTTTTGTAAAAAACAGAGGCTTAGAGTGGAGGGCGTAGACTGGTGGGGCATGGAAATGAAGGGAGTAGAGAGAAATAAAGTGTCCTAGAGTGGAGTGGTGTAGCGTAGAGTAGAGTAAAGTGGAGTACAGTGGAGTGGCATAGAATGGAGTAAATTGTCAAAGAGTGGAGTGGAGTGGTGTAGTGGCATAGAGTCTTGTAGAGTGGAGTGCCAATGAGTGGAGTGCCCTAGAGAATGGAGTGGCGAGGAGTGGAGTGGCAATGAGTGGAGTGTTTTAGAATGGGACATCATACAGTGAAAGGGACGTAGAGTGGAGTGGCTTTGTTTGGAAAGGGATAGAGTGGAGGGGCGTAGAGTAGGGTGTCATAGAGTGGAGTGGCATAGCGTAGGTTGGAGTAAAGTGTCATAGAGTTTAGTGGAGTGGTGTAGCATAGAGTGGAGTAAGGTGGCATAGAGTGGAGTGGTGTAGCGTGTCATAGAATGAAGTGTCGTAGATTTAAATGTCATAAAATGGAGTGTTGTAAAGTGGAGTTTGTAGAGTGGGGTGATGTAGAGTGGTGGGTCGTACAGTGGAAGGACACAGAGTATGGCATAGAGTGGAGTTGCATAGAGTGGATTAGAGTGACTTGGAGTGGCTAGAGTGAAGTGTCATAGAGCAGAAGGTCATAGAATGTAGGGGCATAGAGTGGAATAGGGTGTCAGAGAGTGGAGTTCGAGGGTGGAGTGGCATAGATTGGATGGATAGACTGTAGAAGGGCATAGAGTAAAAGGATGTAGAATTAAGTAGAGTGGAGTGGTGTGGTGTAGAGAGGAGTAAAGTAGAATGAAGTGGAGTAACATAGGCTGGATTAAAGTGGCATAGAGTGCAGTGGTGTAAAGTGGCATATAGAGTATTACTGACATAGAGTTGATTGGAGTAGAGTGAAGTGGCGTAGAGTGGAGGGGCATAGAGTAGAGGGTCGTACCATGGAAGAGCACAGAGTGGAGGGGCGTAGAGTGGAGCAGAGTAGAGTGTAATAGAGTGGAGCGACTTAGAGTGGGGGCATAGAGTGGCGTGGAGAGGAGTCTCATAGAGTGTAGTGGCATAGAGTGTCGCGGAGAGGAGTCTCATAGAGTGAAGGGGCGAACAGTAGAGGGACATAGAGTGGACGGTCATAGAGAAGTTGGAGAGGAGTGGAGTGTCATAGAGTGGAGTGACGTAGAGTCGAGGGGCACAGAGTGGCATAGAAAATAGGAGAGTAACGTTTTGTAGAGTGGAATAAAGTTTTGTAGGGTGGAGTGGCGTAGAGTGAGTGCCGTGGAGTAGAGTAGAGTGGAGTAGAGAGGAGTGGCATAGCATAGAGTGGAGTAGAGCATCATGGACTGGAAAGGCATAGTATGAAGTGATGCAGATTGGATTAAAGTGGCATGGAGTTTAGTAGAGAGGAGTGGCATAGAGTGTCGTAGAGTGGAGTGTTGTAGAGTTTAGTGGATCAGAGAGGAGTAAAGTAGCAAGGCATAGTGTGTCACAGAGTAGAGTGACATGGAGTATTTGAAAATAGAGTGGCGTAGGGTGGATCAGAATGTTATAGAGTGGAGTAGAGTGTTGTAGAGTGGAGTGGAGTAGGTTGGAGTGGAGTATAATAGAGTGGAGTGTCATAGAGTGGAGTAGAATGGCCTAGAGTGGCCTAGAGTGGCATCGATTGGAGGATCATAAAGTGAAGTAGAGTGTCATAGAGTGGAGTGTCATAGAGTGTCACGTTTAGAAGTACAGTAGTGTGTCAGTGGTGTAGAGTGGAGTGGCGGAGAGTGGAGTGGCGGAGAGTGGAGCTGGATAAGGTGACATAGAGTGGAGTAGAGCAGTGTAGACTGGAGTAGACTGGCAGAGAAGAATGGCAATGAGTGGAGTAGAGTGGAGCAGTATGGAGTAGAGTGTCACGGAGTGGAATGAGTGGAGGGGTATAGATTGGAGTGGCATAGAGTGTTGTAGAGTAAAGGGGTGTAGTGTGGCAAAGAGTGTCTTAGAGAGGAGTGGAATAGAGTGAGGCATGCATGGTGTGGTAGTGCACTGCCATTACATACAATACATTTTCAATTGAAGTGATAATTACATATGCACAGGCATAAAGTTTTACTGGAAAAACTATACAGCACACAATTGTCAATGTGTGAAAATGGCATCACCTAGTGCATTGATTTGTTTTGATCCTATTAAAATATTTATTTTCAGCACATTTCTGAATTACAAAAAATGTGCTTCATTTGTGCTTTCTTAATTTTGATATATTCTGAAATATGTTCACAGTTCATTTACAGACATTTAAATTTGTTGTATGCTAGAAAAAAACATTTTCTTTCATACTCCCAGATTATCAGTCAAATCCTCTCACTTTGAAATCAGTAAAAAAAAAGTAAACACCAAGCTCCTGCGGAAAACAGAGCCTTACGTTTGACCTCTGTCTTTGAATGCACAGCTAATGTGACAAGATAAGAACAAACTGTAAAGGTCTGTGTACAGAAAGCGAGCACTCATAAAAGAATATAGTACACAGCTATGCTCCACAGGAGGGACAAAGGCATGCTGGACAGCCTCAAAAAAATAAAGTCAGCAAATAGAAGGCAAGCAAATGTCAGCTACAAACCAAAAAAGCCAATGGTAAGCAATGGGTGGTAAGCTTTCAGAAAGCCCATAAGAAATCTTTAGCAAGCATTAAAGCTGCGCTGTCTGGTAGGCTTTCATCAGTCTTCCCTTCCCTTCCCTTGTCCCACCCCTCATTTATTTTCTTGTGTTCCTTTTCTCCCACTGCCATGTTCCACCCTCTACAAGAAACTATTCGCTCCTCAACTCTCGACTGTTCCCACTCAGTGCTTTGAATCAGCTTTAGTGCGACAGAAGAGCTTATTCTTAGGATGAAAACAAGAAGTAGCTTCTGTTATAAGATGGACAAAAATGTGCTCAGTAGTGACAATAAACATCTGAAGGGTTGTTGGGACTACATGGAAGGCCGTCTGTTGTAGTCCAGAGTAGATTAGAGCTTCAAATTGGCACTTAAGGCCATCCTCTCCAAAATGTATTTTTAACTCCGAGGCACAACACTAGCACTTCTCAGGCTGCTGGGATATTTTTAATGGGACAGTATTCGCTTTTCTCAGCAGTGCTGTTATACTTGAAATCTATCAATTCATTTATATTTAGTGTATTGTGCGGCATGTAGGCTTTTAGACACCACTTCAGCATGTGCTCAGGCCCAAGAGAGAATTTGGAGCTGGATCGCAAAGGGGCAGATGGAACCAAATGTCCTGAGAATGCAGGGGAAGAAATGGAGGATACGACTGATGGAGCAAGAGGAGTGAACATAGAAGTATAAATAGAAGCCAAATGGGGAAGGCTGAGGAGAAGTAGAAATGGAAGTCAGATGGGGAAGGCTGAGGAAGGGCTATATTTTTGGCACAAAGTGGAGCTAATGGTTGGGGATGCAAAGAAATATGTATTTATTTTATGTACTTCGCGAAGCAACTGCTTGTCATGTCACAGCCACTTCAAAGCACTTTCATAAAATATAATTATGCAGTAATACAAAACAATAGCATGATAATTGAAACAAACATCCACAGTTGAGGGACTGTACCACATGCATCAAGCATTGTTTTGAAAGAAGCAACATCCGGACAAGAAAGCTGTATCCAGACGGATTAAGTAGTCTCATAGGCTGTACAACAATGTAAATGAATGGGCACAGCCCTGCTAATTGGAAAATTATGCTTTGCTGGCACCAAGTCTAAACCCTAATTTAATCCTGAATTAATAAAAGAGGAGCAGAGCTGCTCAACATACAACAGGTGCCGAACAACTGTATTATTCCCATGTTCACTGTGACCATGGAAGGTATATATCACAAGAAGAATCCCCACGCCACAGCAAAGATCCATGAGCCACACCAATCGCGAGTGTTGGAAACTTTTTTTTATTGTAATCAGGCGGAAAAACAATATATATATATATATATATATATATATATATATATATATATATATATATATATATATAATATAGAAGAATAACTAATGTGCACAAGGATACAATCGAATGAAGAAAGAACTTTATCTTGAACCCCATAACATGTGGCCCTACTTTTTATCCTGAGGAAGTCCCTGAAATCCATGAAAGACCTTAATGTGTCAACACAGACAATAAGGCATGGGCCAATTGCAGGGTCTCAAAATCCAAGAAAACACATGAGTAAATAAGAAATGGCAAATACTCTCCCACAAGTTGCCCTCATTGATAGGTAGTAAAGGGACAACAGGCTTAATAGATATTCTGACTAACAAAATGTAAAAATAAAAAATAAACGTATATTAAATTCATAATGGTACATTTACGCCGTACAAAAAGAGAACACTGTAATAATTGAAATATACTTGCTTCATACAAACCGTCACTAGATGCACTTGATCCCTATTTGCACAATTTTGGTATTGGATATGTAAGCATTGTTAACAAATAAAGAACACTAAAAATAAAAACAGAAATTAAATGTAAAATTACACCTTTCCCATGCTAACTTTGTCACTGTAACCAAGCTGCACCTGACTGAAGAGCCCTAGTTCAGGAAGGACATGGCCTGCGAGTTAGGGCTGGACTCTTGGTATTGGAGCAGGAAGGCTGACTTGCATATGGGTTGGACTAACCTGAAGCGGCACGGTGGGCAAACAAATGATGGACTGGGTTGCGGCCCCAAGCAACTACCAATGGCTGAGATTGATTCAAGCATCCCACCCATCAATTTCTGGTGAACTTCAGTGCACCTCCTTAAATAGGCTTAGCTTGATTGAACATCTCAAGAGGGAGTCAGCACCTCACTCATAACTAAGACTATCGTAATTGTCTGGCCACCTGCCTTCAGCAGAGGTTGCAGATTGGGCCATCCTGCAACTGAACATTCTCTCAAGTTGCAACACGCTCAGGAACTTTTGCACATGAGCTCCAGAGAATGGCAACCTTTTAACTACCAAGCTATCTCAGCAAACGAGCACGTCTCCTACATACGCTGGGCCATATTTATGACCCAGTTTGTGTCGCTCTTGCACATGCAATGTGGTGCAAGAGCAATGCACACCTTAAGTCATATTTCCGAAGCCACGGAAAGCCACTTTGCGTAGCTTTGATAGGCTCCAAAAATATGGAATAATGCAATACAATGCAAATCACTGCATTACGTTCCTCTACCCTGGAAGGGTGTTATATGGGAATTGCGTGGGTGTTCTCATGCACATCCAATGGTTTTTGAAGCATTCCCAGAAACCTAGGAATGCTGCAAAAAGATTCAGCCCCCAGGGGAGGCATAACGAGGAGAAACATGTTTATTTCTGCTTGCTACTTTCCTCTTTCTATGAAAAGAGGGAAAAGCCTCTAAGGATTGTTATTGTGCCGGAAGGTGTTCCTTCCTGCACAAAAGCAATCCTGCCTACAACAAAGGCGCCATTGCACCATGGCATAAAGTGCCTGCGTTGGCACTGGGCTGCCAAAACGGTACCAGCACATGGAAGGACAGGAATGCGCTGTATTGGATTAATGCCGCGCATTCCTGCCCTTTCCCTGTGACACAGGGCAGCGCAGCAAGGTGACTTACTGTGCTCCCCTGCACCACTGACGTCATAAATATGGCCTTGAAAAGAAGCAACTAGCAGGACCTGTGCCTCCAGTGGGTCTCTCCTGTAGATGAAACAAGTGCAGCCCATCACCACCCCCAGCACCATGTGAGCAGTGGTCCAACAGAGACTGGCTCTGCACACTGGCAGCTTAATGAGTGATAAGTGGAAATTCAGTGGAAAGATGTGTCACAGCCATCATCCATTGAGGGTGGTGGTCACAGTATCACGCTCTGCTGCAGTATCACAATGAATTGTTAGGAACAGCACTGATCAACAACTATTGTTGGGGCGACCAGTGCCAGACCAAGCGAATATGGAAGACCCAACAAAGAATCAAAGAGATTGGCAGGAGACATTGAAAAACACAGTGGGCAAACCCTGAGATAGCTCCACCCGCATTACAACATGTTTCTGACAAAACAGTTTTGAAAAGCACTTGATTCTGAAAAAGAAAACACACCGCTTTGGACTTCACATGGGGGTAAGATAGCAATTTACAAATACCAGTACAAAACAATATAGAAATCTACCTACCCTTCCTCCCCCACCGACACACACACAATAGGTAATTTAGTTGTCCTTTTCACTTCACCAGCTAATTGAATGTGAGGAGGCTGAGAAGGAGGAGCAATGTGTTTTACTGCATGATTTGCAGATTAAGGGGCATATTTACAAGCCCCCTTGTGGCGCACTTGTACCACACAACGTGGTGCAAGAATGATGCAAATTAAACATTTGATTTACGAAGCCACGCAAGGCCTCCTTGCATGGCCCTGAGTTGCTTCATTAATCAGGAGTAAAGCAATGCAGCACAAATTGCTGCGTTGCATTACTCGGCACCACAGAGGCTATTCCATTGGTGGAGCGTGGGTGTTCCCACGTAACATCCATGAAGTTTGACACATTCCCATGTTTACCAGAAGTGGTAGACCTAGGAATGCGCAAAAAAACTGCGCCTTCCCAGGAGAGGCTTAACGAGGAGAAATATCTTTATTTCCCCTCATTTTTTCTTCTGCAGCATCCATCAAAAGAGGAAAAAGCCTCAAGGGAATGCTTTTGTGCAAGAAAGTGTCCCATATTGAACGAAAACAATCCTCCTTACAACGCAGGCACACTTGGTGCAATGGTGCCTGTGTTGGCGCTAGGCAGCCAAAAAAGAGACAGCGCAGGGGAATAAGCTGGAATGCGCCGTATTGACTTAAATATGGTGCATTCTTGCCCTTTCCCTGTCATGCAGTGCAGCACAGCAGGGTGACTTCTTGCTCTGTACTGTTTGACTTGACCATAAATATGGCCCTAATATCTGGAAAGCTACCTTCAATCCTGACTTCCCACTTGATTAGGATGAGGGACCTTGGGCAATATTACATTGACTTCCTTTGGCTCTTTTTTTAAATTTTATTTTTATTTTGCCCTCAAAGAGGCTAATCAATTCATAGTGTGTGGTATGCAAGCACATCCATTAAGGGTGAACAAGAAAGCAAAAAAAAGTACATTACTAGTGAAAGGTTTTATTTTGTCATGGCGCGTTGATGGTGGTAATTCACGGTTAAAGGGTGCTTATTTGACAATATAATTTTCTGGGTATATGAAAGTAACAATGAAAAGAAGAAAAGCGATCTACGGAGCAGTTACTATATTTGTGAAATGTTAATTGTTGATTTAGCATGTCACTGTGGCTCCGAAATATTTTATAAGATTCCAATATTGCCTTCATTAATATGCTAAAATGAAATGGAGCGAAAGTTCTGTTACTGCTCGTGAAAAGTTACTTTTTCTTCATGAATAAAGTGATTGATTTTCCCTAATCTTATAGGCATTTCTAACTTACGGCTACTGTTACAAATGTGTTGCAAATGCATTTGAAAGGAGATTGAACGTTTGGCTGAAGTTTATGGAGTTAACCTCAGTCTGCAATCGCTGCTGACTTGTTTATGAACTGCAGTCTTTAGCAGATATGAGACACTGCAGAGTCTGTGCCGACAGATGTAACTCGCTGCTCTGACCTTTGCCACCATGCTGCCAGTTTCATTCAGCGCGCTGTCGGTGAAGAGCACTGCTTACTCTGCGGAGTCCCGGGAAGGTCACCATGTCAGATGATGGGTAGACTTAAAGCATAACACATCTCAAGAATAAGAGAGACAAGTCTGCTGGGGTCAAGGCACTGAAGTCTGGCCCTGTTGCTGAAATTCAGAGAAAACGGGATCCCTATTACTTAATTTGCCGAGGGGCTCAACGTGTGTGTGCGTCCACTTCTTGATCCGCTGGGGCACCTCAGTATTACAGAGGGGCAGTGGGCGCGTGAATAGACTCTGGGGGATTTTAGCTAATATTTTGCGCCGTGTTTGCGCCACAAAAGTGACGCTAAACTGCACAAAATATTTTTTCCTAATTAACTTTACAGCCCTAAACTTGTTTAGCGCGGGAAATAACATAAAAGTAATGCGAAGGAGCGCCTAGCGCTGCTTCGTATTACTTTGTGCCATGGGGGCGTGCCAAGGGTGGTGCATGGGCATTCCCCTGCAACCACCCGAGGTTTCTCACGCTAAACCCAATTTACTAAATACAGTAGATTGGCTTTAGCTGTGGTGCTATGGTGCTAAGGTGGTGCTTGGCGCACGGCAGCTGTAATAAGTGTCAGTGCAAGGGAAACGGAGGAGAGACCCATATCTTTGAAAATATGGTGCTCCCCTGCTCCCTCCCTGTCACGCTACGCAGTGCAGCCTCGCAGGAGGCTGCGCTGCATTGGGTGGAGAGTTGGTAAATCACCCCTCTTTCTGTAAAGTAGATAGTGCCTGTCCACATATAGCGCCAGTGATATCTTGAGGTAGCATTCCTTCATGTTCATGGGGTAGTTGCCCTGTGCACACAAAGAAAATACTTTGCCTTTGCCCAGCAGCATAGTATGAACATAGGTGCAAAGGCAAACTAACTCTTTCTTTAAAAATATACTCATACACTGGCTTGTGATCTGTTTTAAGTTTGAAGTTCAATCAATCAATCAGAACACTTGTATAGCGCGCTACTCACCCGGAAGGGTCTCAAGGCGCTTGGGGGAGGGGGGCCGCTACTGCTCGAACAGCCAGGTCTTGAGTTGTCTCCTGAAGGCGAGGTGGTCCTGGGTCAGCCGAAGGTGGATGGGGAGGGAGTTCCATGTCTTGGCCGCCAGGTAGGAGAAGGATCTGCCTCCGGCGGTGGCTCTTCGGATGCATGGTACGGCGGCGAGGCTAGCGGATCGTAGCTGGCGGGTGGGCGTGTGGAAGGTCAGGCGGTCGTTGAGGTACTTAGGGCCCAGGTCGTGGAGAGGCTTGTGTGCGTGGGTGAGGAGTCTGAACGTGATCCTCTTGTTGACGGGGAGCCAGTGCAGGTTCCTCAGGTGGCTGGAGATGTGGCTGCGTCGAGGGATGTCCAGGATGAGTCGGGCGGAGACGTTCTGGATTTGTTGTTGTCTTTTCTGTAGCTTGGCTGTGGTTCCGGCGTAGAGGGTGTTTCCGTAGTCCAGCTGGCTGGTGACGAGGGCCTGGGTGACCATCTTCCTGGTTTCGATCGGGATCCATCGGAAGATCTTGTGGAGCATGCGGAGGGTGTGAAAGCATGAAGAGGAGACGGCGTTGACTTGTCTGGTCATCGAGAGGTAGGAGTCCAGGATGAAGCCCAGGTTGCGTGCGTGGTCTGTCGGCTTGGGGGCGGTGCCCAGGGCTGGGGGCCACCAGGAGTCGTCCCAGGCGGAGGGTGATGGTCCAAGGATGAGGACTTCCGTCTTGTCGGAGTTCAGTCTCAAGCGGCTGTTCTTTATCCACTCGGCGACGTCTTTCATCCCTTCGTGGAGGCTGGTTCTGGCGGTGTCGGGGTCTCTGGTGAGGGAGAGGATCAGCTGGGTGTCGTCGGCGTAGGAGATGATGTTGAGGTTGTGTTGGCGTGCGATGGCTGCAAGAGGTCTCATGTAGACGTTGAAGAGGGTGGGGCTGAGTGATGATCCTTGCGGGACGCCGCAGATGACTTCAGTGGCTTCGGAATGAAACGGGGGGAGGCGGACTCTCTGTGTTCTTCCAGCGAGTAACGAGATGATCCACTTCAATGCCTTCTCTTGGATGCCGGTGTTGCTGAGGCGTTGGACTAGGGTGCGGTGGCAGACAGTGTCCAACGCGGCGGAGAGGTCCAGGAGGATGAATGCCGCTGTTTCCCCATTGTCAAGAAGGGCTCGGATGTCGTTGGTGGCTGCGATGAGGGCGGTCTCGGTGCTGTGGTTGGCTCTGAAACCGGACTGCGAGGGGTCGAGGGATCCATTTGTCTCGAGGAAGGCGGCAAGCTGTCTGTTGGCGATCTTCTCGATGACTTTGGCAGGAAAAGGGAGGAGCGAGATGGGGCGGAGGTTTTTGAGGTCGGTGGGGTCCGCTGTTGGTTTCTTTAGTAGGGCGCTGAGCTCGGCATGCTTCCAGCTCTCTGGGAAGGTGGCGGTGTCGAAGGAGGTGTTGATGACGTCTCAGAGTTGGGGTGCGATGGTGGAGTTGGCCTTGTTGTAGACGTGGTGGGGGCAGGGGGCAGTCGGAGAACCGGAGTGGATGGTGTTCATCATGCGGGCTGTGTCTTCGGTGGTCACTGCGGTACAGATGCGGAGGGTTGTGTTGGGGTGCGTTGGTTCGACGGTTGGGTGCGAGGATGGTGTGCGAAGCTGTTGTGGATATCGGCAATCTTGCGGTGGAAGTTGCCACCCTGAGCAAAGTCCTGAAATTATTTAAAGCCCAGCTGAGAGTCAAAGCCTCATTTTTGATAACAAGGGGGCATATTACCAAGCAATAGCAACAATTATCGCTATTGCTTGGTTAGAGACAAAAATGTATCGCCGACCTGCAGCGATTTTTATCGCAGATAAACCTTGGTATTACCAAGGTTTATCGCAAATGCGATACAAATCGGCCGCAATGCATGAATATCGCTGAAAAGTCAGCGATATTCATGCATTACCGAGCTAATGCTCTTAGCCATGTTATCCACCTCCCATTGGATAACATGGCTAAGAACTGCTCAGGGCAGGTGTTAGCTTTTGGAGATATTCGCGCTTAGCGCGAATATCTCCAAAAGTTGGTAATAGGAGATAGCGATGTTAGCAACTGTTTCCAGTTGCTAACATCTTGGCACGCCCACTTTGCATGTCATTAGTGATAAATTTCTCTGACATGCAAAGTGGGGCCCAAGATGGTCGCTATCTCCTACTAGCTGTCGCTAACTGGTGTTAGCGACAACTAGGTAATAGGGAGATAATTTTATCTCCGCTCTCTTGGCTTCTAATGCCAAAAAAGCGGAGATAATCCCCCTTGATAATATGCCCCATAGTATTTAGCTTCACTCTCTTAAGTTCTCTAGAGGTAATAGCCACAATTTTTTTTAACACCATTAATCACCTAAGTCAAAGCGGCCCCAAAACTTTTAGAACTGGCATCACTGGTGACTTCACAGTCGCTATCTCTCTCTCGTTCAAAAGCTTGGAGATCGGGTTCTTTTCCCAAATCATCAGTCACATCATTAAATTTCACCTGCGAATCATCATTCCATAGAAATCCCACATCCTTTATCAGACGTTTTATTGTATTAGTTTGTTCAGTCAGATTCCTTATGAGCCTAGCATAAAATTTGATTGTGCCCATAAAAGTAAAAAATTCCTTCCTGCACCATGGTTCCTGCAAATTATTTATAGTTTCAACCACATCTTGATTCAGTATCACTCAAGCACTTAAATCTTTTGATCAAAATATAAATTTTCCTCTTTAAAAAAACAACACTTATCAACCCATAGTATCAAGCCAAATTTTTGGAATCTTCCCAGGACCTGCCTGACCTTTTCATTGTGTTCTTCTCTTGTCCTCCCAAAGACAGCCCATCATCCTTGTAACACATGACTCTCACTAGCCCAGTCAGTAGATGGGACATGGCTATCTGAAAAACTGGTGGAGCTGACACAAGTACAAATGGCATTTACATGATTTAAAAGCCCCAACAGCTGTTATAGAGGTTGTTAAGTACTTCTAATGTTTGTGAAGCTGTGCCTGTTGGGCAGATAGCAAATCTAGTGTTGTGCAGAAGTTGGCCCCTGACAGCAGTGACAGCATCTTGGTGATATTGAGCAGGGTAACCTTGATGAGTGCTCCAAAGTTAACACAGAACTAGATTTCTCCACTAACGTTCTTTGCAATGTGATGGAGGCAACCACTCGGTAGCTTCTACCTGGACAATGACATGTATCACAATGTCTGTAGCTTGACTTCCATTGGTTCGAATAGAGCTACAGACAACTTTCTAACCTTCAACACTTGATCTTTAGAGGTAATTTTATGTAGATAGCCTAACAAACAATCCAACTCTTCTCTGAATACGATGGAAAACACCTTTTGATGCAGCCTTATCCTTCTTTGATGACATCACAAACAGCCTGCAGCTTCTGGCTGGTGCTAGAATGTTCCCCTGATTTGAAGCACACACATCATCCACACAGACAAAATCACAGAACCCCACTCCAAATGTAGATACCCAAGAGAAATCTGATTCAAATGCCCAGTCTGTTTTAAATAAAATGAAAGCTAAGTCGAGCCTAATTCTACACTTGCCAAGTAACCCAGTATCACAGATGTGCTACAGTTAGATCAGTTCTGGCGTTGATCTATGAGGTAAGTATGATGGTTGAGATTAACATGGCCTTCAGGTGATGGACACTCTTAAAGGAATTCCACTGAAGGCCTGATATTTCAGCCCGTTTCGCTCAGGTGACATGCATCCTACCCAATCAAGGAAAGCAATTTTATTATTGACATATTTCTATAATGATCGGTGTGACCTTGGAACCACCAGTGACTGTTCCTAGTACCAGATGACTAAAAATGAAGTAAATATGGTGATATATCTCTAATGTATATTGAAAATATGTGAGCAGTAACAAAAATGCAATAATGCTATCTAGTGTTATCCCAATTATCTGTTGCTCTCACTTCATCTTATCTCATTTTGGGCTTTGTAATTTGATTCTGAGCTGATGACACACAAAATGGTTGTGTATGTTTATTACCTCAAGATTTAGATGATCATGATAACGTCACAAATCTTTCCTGCTGGAAACTGGACTGTTTGGTTTCACCAGATTTGAACAATTTTGTTAAGTAACGTAACAAAATCCAGCGGATTTTTTATGAACGTCACCAGTGTTGTCATACTTGTTTATTCTGTTTCTGTGAAGGTTAGCTATTTTTTTCCTTCATATTTAATTACTACATTCCATTACGTTTGTATTTTAACGTCCGTTTATAATTGATAAGTACTTCCTATCAGCGACCTATTTTATTTCTATACTTATAACTAATCTCAAAAACATATTTTGAACATAAAAATCCAGCGGAGTTTGTACAATGAACTGTTTGTGACTAAAGCAGTAAGGCCAACAAGCTTTAGTGTGGAACTTTCAACTCATTTCTTAAGTGCGGAATTGTGTAAATATAATGCATATATGCTGGAAGTTCATAGGCTGTTTACCCCTGACTTCTACTCTCAGAATTGTGTACCTTGGTGTTGTTGGGCCTGCAATTTGTGGGGTCCTCGTAGAAATGTTTCTGTTTTCAATTCACGTGCTTACAACATCTGTTACACATAAGCACCATGATTAAATTGAATCTGCCGCGTGGACCTTATGTACAGTAAAAAAACAGACGTCCCTTTAAGTGGGAGCCAACCCCTGAATAGTCACTATCACAATAAATTCCCGTGCAATGTGTAAATAGGACACTACAGTAATGTCTCATCATTCAATTCTAGTCTGTCCATTTACTTTCCTGCTGTCGCACTATACATAGACCTTATGTATATCCAGCTCAGCCATTTGTCACTAAGCAGCACCAGGGCCCACGTTTGCGAGGAACCCTCTGCGTCCCATAAATCCCCTTCTTTTACTACCCAACTGGGGTGAAAGAGGGCAATTTCCTGTCTTTGCATTAGGACCCATTGCACTCTTGCTGCACGACTGGTTGAGCTGTCGATCCTGCTGGAATGCAGTGCAGCCATTTTGCCTCCTTGGCAGAGATTCCTGCTCAGCCACCTTCACGCACAATCTTCTGCAGGTCGACTTGGCTCCCTCCGCCTCGAGACACCGCGTGCCCTGTCCTTTGCCAAAAGGGGTGGGGCTGCTATCTCCAATCTGGCATCGGAAAATGACAAAGCAATCTATCAAGCAGAATTAGGTCGGGCAGATCCTTCCTGTTCTGTGCAGCGCTCTAATTCAATCTGAGGTGAACCAGAGGCCTGGCCTGAGGAGGGAAACGCTCTCTCAAATCTAATAGAGGCAGGCTGCGCTGAGGCCTGGTGCGGGCTGCCCGAGGTAAACTTCCTGCGAAGATGCTGCGCGGCCATATTGTAACCGACAGGATTGTGTTAGCAGCCCCTTTTAACACTTTGACAGGACATGTTAGCACTCCTCCGAAGTTTATTTATGTACTTAGACTTATTTTTGGCCGACTTAACAAAATTGTTTCAGTGCCAGAGCATAACAGATCAATAAGATTTGTGACTGGATAAAAATGCCGACCTTTGTTTATATGTCAATTTTTTCTCTTGACCTAGGTTGACCAGATTTAGAGACCCAAAAACCGAGACACGACAGAAATAAAAATAGGACTAAAGCTTTCAGTCTTCTATATCCGGCCTGTCCCGGTTTTTGCGTAGCCTTGTAAATATTTGTGTGTGTGTGTGTGTGTGTGTGTGTGTGTGTGTGTGTGTGTATATATATATATATATATATATATATATGTATATATATATATATATATGAATTCCAACCGGAAGGTTAGTGCAACGCCTTTTGCACCAAACCCAGTGCGCAGACACAGTTGAATAAATCCAAGCCAGACTTACTTCGGATATTCTTCCTTTATTTCATATAGAGTGCAGAGGTGCAACACACTGCCAAACAGACGCGTTTCGGGCGTGAACGCCCTTGCTCACTGTCAGCGGGTTAACGGTACAACATCCAGTTAAATACATCAGTTAATTGCAATAACGCGCCAAAAAGATCCTCAAACAATTCAGTGCAATCAAAATAGGACTATAGCAGGGACCCATTCTCAAAACACACACATATTGGTTCCGCCATTTTGGAGTGGTGTATAGTCGAGTTAAAACATGCCATGGCTTAGTTGTTGACATATTAGAGGTCTTGGTGTCAAGTTGGAATCAAAGGTTGATAATTATGACAACGGCACATTTGATAAAAGAATAGTCAGATATAAAGTGCAAGTGCATGAATATCTTCAATGTGCAAATATTGACAGTGCAAATACGCAAGGATTAATAACTGTCCAAATACGCAACATACTTCCTGTACAAATACATTAACAGTCAAAACAAGATATTTCATATATATACACGAATTAAAATCTATTCTTTACACTTATTCCCTTGTGCCTCTATTCGTAGTTTGTCATTCAATTAAAACCACACTTGTTTATAAGAGTAAAAAATTCTTTACAGCAATGAAGATTCCATATAATACTATAACCTCCATTATTGGCATATTTTAGGCTCTGTTGTTGTATTACATTGACTGGGTTCCTGAAATTTTGACTTGGAGGATCAATATATGGGCGCAATAGAAATAAAGCAAGTTGATGATAATGTGTTACTGTACCGTAGGCAAAAGTGCAGAAATTATGTGAAGGTGAGGGAGTGCTAAGATGTCCTGCTAAAGTAAACAGGAAGACATCAGGGTTTATGTGGAACAAAAAAAATCAAAAAAACTTTAGCTTCGCTGCTTCAGTTACATTAAAATATGCTGCTGCATAAAAATTCATCATTGCCCATTAGTTGCACAGGTGGATGTAAATAGTTATGACACATGGTTAAAGCCTAAGGTCCCTGCCACAGACCTTAGACTTACCTATGAAGAAACAGAGTAATGGAATAATCAATGATTAAGCGGTTACAGTGATATATTCTGAAAGACAGCAAAAGAGCAACTGATCTTATGCATCAAGATGATATGTGTTTTTACAGAAGAGGTGGCCGGACTAAAACTACATATTAGCCCCTAACATTGTGACTGACCAACACTATCAGAAATATTTCACAGAAAGGTGCTAAGGTCTTCTCCCATGTTCAAACCTCCTGGGATCTTAGTATTGAGGCGAACTATGTACAGGGACTCCATCTGCCTTAATTTCTTTTCGTAGTCCCCACCTTTCTTGCTGGTTCTAACCGCATCTATAACGAAGTAGCTCAGATGGGATAGATTTCTGTTGTGAAATTGAGCGAAATGGCGAGCCACTGGGTAGCTTTTATCACAGTTCACTATTGCTCTCAGATGCTGTAGAATACGTTGGTGTACTGGCAATTTCGTACTACCAACGTACCTCAGATTGCACGAGCAAGTGAGAACATACACTGCTAGTTCAGTTTTGCAGGTATAGTGAGATCTTATGTTGATGGGTTTGTCATCGAATGGTGTCGTGTACGATTTGGTATTGGTGCCAAATTTGCACGCTCTACACGATATACATCGGAAGAAACCCTTCCGAGGAGACAACCAATCTTCTTTTTTAGCTGTTTCTGGTGAACTCGAGACTAGAGCATTTCTCATGCTGTATGCTCGCCTGTAAGTCACTGCTGGTTTGTTGGGCATAATTTCTTTTAGGATGGGGTCAGTGAGTATAACCGACCATTGCTTCCTAACTAACTTGGAAATTTGACTAGCCTGTCGACTGAAACCAGTAATCAATCTTAGTGCATTTTGGTTGTCATCTCGGTTGCCATCTAAGGGCATCGTATTGGAAGGGGCCTGCAAGAGACTAGTTCTATCAACCTTGTTGGCCTTGTTCATTGCTATTTTCAGGGCACTACTTTTATAACCCCTTGCTTCCAACCTCTTAATGGCTTCCAATTGATGGAAGTCCCTTTGTTCTGCTGAACTACACGTCCTGTGTATTCTAAGGAACTCTCCATAGGGGATGGATCGAATGGTGTGCCCCGGGTGAAAGCTGTGAGCGTGCAGAATGGTATTGCCTGCTGTGCTTTTTCTGTACAGGCTTGTTGTTATGGAACCGTTCACTATGCTTACTTGAACATCCAAAAAACGGATATCAGTCTTGCTAATATCTGCACTAAAGATGAGGTTGGAGTTGTTAACATTAATAGCATTGACAAAACTCTCTGCCTACTCCTTGCTCCCTCTCCAGATGATGAATATGTCATCAATATACCTCATATATTTGACTACATTTTCTTGCCAAATGGTAGAGAACTGCGCCCTGAGGACATGTTCCTCCCACCAACCCACGTGGAGCCCTGCGTAGGTCGGGGAGAAACATGCCCCCATAGCCACACCTCGTAATTGTTTATACATTTTGTCATCAAACAAGAAAACATTATTATTAAGGCATATTTCAACCATGGATAACAACATAGCACTATGTTTGTGTAATTCAACTGGTCTTTTGCCAAGAAAAAATCTCAAAGCCTTCAAACCGTCCTGATGGGATATGCTAGTGTATAGACTGGCAATGTCCATAGTGATCAACAGAAAATCTGAAGACCATTTGCATTGTTCCAAATTACTTAGAAAGTCCGTGCTATCACTAATGTACGCTGGAAGGGTGGTCACAAAGTCTTGCAAATAATGATCGATGTATTTCGAGGTGTTTTCAAACAAGCTATGTATAGCTGACACTATCGGTCTTCCAGGTACTGGCCTTACCCTCTTGTGGACCTTGGGGATAAAGTATAAATTCGGTATCACCGGATGTTCTTTATACAGATATTTAATTTCCTCCTTGGTGAGAAGGCCATCCCTTTTCCAACCATTAAGTTGTTTCCAGTATTCTGTTTGGATGTTTCTGACTGTTCTTGAATCACAAGGTTCGTAACAAGCTGTGTCGTTAAGGTGGCGGTATGCTTCTTCCATATATTCAGATTTGCTCCAAAGTACCACATTACCACCTTTATCAGATTGATTAATGATGATGGTGTTGTCAGATTGTAATTTCATCATTAAATCATTGTAAGATTTGGTTTTTGGATTGCTGTGATTCTTACTTCTACTAACTTGAGTATGCAATTTTTTTAAACCATCGGTTAGTAGGTCTGCATAGGTGTCTATGGCATCCTTGGGCATAGACGGAATAAACGTTGAGGGTGGTTTGAAACCACTTGGTTCACTTTGGCCAATTTCGATGTTTTCCTCATCGGCCACTTCCTGAGTGCATGGAGTTGATGTCAACTCGTTACGCAAACCATGCATCGATTTTAAAAGGGGGACATCTCTGACTTGCAGGCCGCTTCTGTCTAAATTGAGTGTAGTTGGCCCGTTTTTTTTGGGCTGAGTTAAACCCCCTTTGATGGCATAGTATTTACGTAACTTTAATTTTCTGATAAACTTGAAAACATCTACACGAGTGTTCCCATAGTTAAAATTGCTTTCAGGACAAAATGATAATCCTAACGCCAACAGTTGTTTTTCCGCTTGGTCAAGTTGCACATTAGTCAGATTCACAATGGTTTTTTCAATTGCTATTGCTTGTTCACCACGTTTTTCTTCCTTTGTGGCCTCCCTTTGCTTTTTGGCGCATTTGCGGCGTTCTCTACGCCTTGTGTTTCTGCGCCGTTTGGTTTCGCGTTTCTCGAGCGTAGAGTACCTTTTCTTTGGATCCTCACGAACTCCATCTCTTCGTCCAGGGTGAGCTGCCCCAAATCCCCTTCCTCTGAACCCTGGGCTCCTCCATCCGATTCTTCGCTGCTTGGAACCAGGCTCTCTGATGAAATTGCGGCAGCGAGATTCCCTGTTTCCGATGTACTTGCTTGGACTTGAGGAGGTGCAGGTGCAGGTTTGGTCAATTTAGCTCCTGTGGCTCTCTGGTTGCGTTATATATATATATATATATATATATATATATATATATATATATATATATATATATATATATATATATATATATATATGTATATATATATATATATATATATATATATATATATATATATATATATATATATATATATATATATATTTGTGTGTGTGTGTGTGCGTGCATGCATTCATTTCATTTCATAAAGCTTTATTCGGAGCATTTAAAAACATGTCCATAAAAACACACATGGTTACAGATACTAACAGTTCTTACAAAATTTCATTAAAGAAAGCACACAATAAAAACAATATAGAATAACAATTGTTAATTACAGAGAATTCATTACACAATACATATATCATTTTAAAAACATATAGTGCAAAATATCCAGAGGGGGATGGAATAAATATTTAAAATAGTCCATTATTTTAAAAAACACATACTTTTCCTAACGCTTATAGCTTTGAGCAGAAAAGTAGCAGTAAAAAAGCAAATGTCCGGATGATTCAGATTAAAAAGCAGCTTCATAGCATCCGTAGTATTTCTCACTCCAAATCTGTTTAACATAGGCTTCAGGTAGAATTTCCGTAATTCCCTATACAATTTGCATGTTAGTAAAAAGTGCTTAGTGCTTTGTTCTGTTTTATTATCACATTCACATGGGCCAATAGGGCGCATTTTAATGTTGGGGCACGCAAACTGTGAAAAATAAATACAAACTTGGTGAACATTATCGGCGCCATCTTGCCCCTTTCCAAGCCCATTCGTGCGCGTAAGCGGCAGCCATTTTGAGCACCATGGCCTCCCTGCCCCTCGCTGATAGCCAGCGCGTCTCTCTCTCTCTCTTAACCTCGCAAGCATTCCCCCGCACGCTGACAACCCCCGCTCTCTCATGCCTTGGGTCATAAACCCCTCTTCAGCGCAGCTTCACCACGGAATCCCATCCTGTTCCCAGCGCGACACCTCCCCTTATTCCTTTCATGGCCTCAAACCCTTTTGATGCAAACCCCTTTTCCTGTGTCCCCGTTTGTCTTCCTTGTTCCCAGGCCGCCACCTGGCCCTGCGGATACTGTTTATTACCCCGTACAGTAGGAAGCTTCCCCTCTCCATCAAAAGACCCCCGAACCAATCAAAGCCCCCACCCCATGAGATCCGATCAAACCCCATGCATTCCGTGAATCGGCGGAATGCCCTGCTGTGCGACAACCATCACCTGTTGTGACCGGGGTGGGGAATCCAACTGTAAATGTGTGTGGGAACGGGCCTGCAGGGGAGATTCCGAGGATGTTCTTTCTAATACTAAAGTGTTGCAAGAATGTGTTATGTGCAATAAAGGTCATAAACCCTAGTATAAGAGGCCAGGCCTCAGAGATGTGGTTAGAGCACCTCGTGACGATACTTGCTGTCTGAATTGATGTGTTCTCCTCCGGAGAGAATAAAATCCTCGTTTCCTGTCTTCCAGTCTCCAGCGCCTGCTTCTTCATTGATTAATATTGGTGGGTCATAGAGGCGATACCGCCGGGCAACATAAAAGGGTCTTTGGTTACCGGTTGTCTTTGGAACCCTTTTTAACAATTGGCGTCCCAAACGTGGGGCCCATCAGCGACTCGTGGATCCAGTGGGAGAGGTCCCGACGACAGAGTGAACGACTGCAATGATCGGAAGGTACCCTGTCCGATAGACCCTCGTCTGACAGCCGATCATCCGAACTTCACTGGTTCTGAACAGACCTCTCTCGAGTGATCTGCGGTCCTGACTGGGAACCATCAGGAGTGCCACGAGAAGTACGAAGAGAAGAGGACGATCGGGCGCTGGATTCGGAAGACGAGAAACTGTCCATGCGGTCCGGGTAAGGTCGTGTAAACACGACGAATTGCGAGAGTGATAGATAATTGAAAGTGATTGATAATTGTTGAGAAAATACTAGTATTACTTTTTGTTAATTTATTGGAGATTCACTGTCTACAAACGGAGAAACAACAGGCTCTCCCTTTATAAACAGCGAAGGATAGGTACGCACCCGTCGGACCTATCTTTCTCCCCCACTGAACAATTGCCCCTTCCCCCCATTGATTAACTGTTATAGATTGTTTTCTGGAGATTCTCTGTCTGCAAACAGGGAAAAATAGGTCCCCTCTTTACAGATAGTGAAAGGGTAGGTGACGCGAACCTTTGCGAGCCTACTTATTCTCCCCATTGACCATATTGATTTTTTATTTTTGACCTAACATTGATTGCTCAGAATTGGTTCATGAGGTATTCACTACGTGCAAACAACGTAGAATAGAAATATTCTGTCTAGTCTTTGCGCGCAGTGATAAGATAGGTAGTGCTGACTATTATCCCATTGTGATCCGTCATGCCTGTCTTCTCCCCACTGGTTAGTAGCCTGTTTTACCCGGACCGCTTATTAGAGATGAACCATCCGGCTCCGCTGGAAGGCACCCCTAATAAGGACATGTTCATGAAGCATGGATTAATCGCTATAGCCTACAGTGAGCTGTGGCATAAATATACGAAAAAGGATCGAGAAAGACAGTGGCCACTGAGAGGATCCTTTGATCTCGACAAAATAGAAACGGTAGAAATAGCCCTTCGTAGAAATGAAACAACACCTATTATGCTCGATAGTCTCGGTATGTGGCGCAAAGAAGCTGCACGACGAAGGGAAGGCGACGAATTTAGAAAAGGTGAAGGGACACGACGGACAACCCTCCAAACGTCTAGTAGGCAAAGGGAAGGGCCAGCGATGGCACAGTCCCGAGGAGTAGACATGAAAAGCGAACGGTGTAAAGGGATGTGCCGACAAGCCAACCCCGGAACACAACGACCCGAAGGTAATCCCCCGACATTACGCACAGGACGGACAGATGTAAAACAAAACCAATGTGCTTTCTGTAAATGTCTTGGACACTGGAAAGCCCAATGCCCGACTCTGCAAAGCATAGGTAAGAATGGAGGGTTGACAGAAAGGACGGACCGACAGAAAGGAAAAAGACGTGAGATAAAAACCAATCAGACTAGTGCAGACAGAACAGACAGGACCACCCCGTTTGATTATGCTCGGTGGCACAGATTTCGTCAGACCAATTTTAACGACATGTTAGAGTTCTGGGACTGATTGCTCTCTGTTGCTCCCCCACTCTGAAAAACAAACACAACTGCAGGTCAGTGTAAACAATCCCCCGTTAGAGAAAAGACTCAAGAAAGCCAAGCGTCTATTATATAACTTAGGATTTAATTACGGTAAAACACACAACCAACAGTAAATAGAATAACTAGTAGAACTCTCTAAAAAGCAAACTTGACTAATAGGAAAAATACAAAACATATTATGCTCACTCCGGAAGTCCTCCAATGTAACAGTTCGATGGTCCCGCCCATCCGAAACACATAGCACGTGTGGGGCGGGGCCTGCCAGCAGCCATGAGCCAAAAGGGATCGCCGGCGAGAAGGTCCTGGAGGCTCCGCCAAGCAGGCAATGAAATGGTCTTCCCATACTACCCTTCCAGGGATGGCGTCCCCCGGGCCGCGAGTAGGGAGGGGGCGGCTGCAAATGACCCCCTCCCTCGTATCTCCTGGTCCGGCCATCACGAATTCCTCCATCGAACGGATGCAGGGTGGGCAGGGAGGAAGAGGCGACGCGGACGAGCCTCTTCCACCTCCACAGGTAGGAGGCTTCCCTGCCCTGGCCCGACGCCGATGTCCTCCAGCCGGGCGACGGCCATATTTCCGCAACACAGGACATACAATGCCCGACTGGTATACTTTCTCAGCACAGGACATACAATGCCCGACTGGTATATTTTCTCAGCACAGGACATACAAGACCCGGCTGGTATACTTACATAGTACAGGACACACAATGTCCGACGGGCATATTTACGGAGCACCGGACGTACAGTGGTCCCCCAAGAGTCGGAATCAGGGGTGTAGGGTGGTCATCATGTGCGCCCCTGATTCCAAGGGACGGTGTAGGATGCGCCGGGAGATGAAGACGGCACGGGTGAGCCTCCCTCACCTCCCCAGATGAAGGCTCCACTGCTGCACCCTGGCGCCCCGAACCAGAATGTCCTGCTCCAGCAGCATGATGCTCTGTTTTTCGCCATCACAAGAAGTTTCGTCCACTCCTGATGGATACGGCAAAGGTGACTGCCACAGGGTCTCAAAATGGCGTCTGGGCCCTCGAAAGGCGGGTCTAGGCCGCTGGAGTAACTTTGTCCGAAATTGCAACTCAGGCGCTTGCCCACCTGGGCGCAAGCCCCCACCATCGACAAACATCCCCTCGACTTTGAAGATTCTACCAAAGTCCCAAGAGCCCTCGGCCCCTTCAGGCTTCCGGTGAGGAACAGTTGCATTGATCTCAAATGAAATAACCACGGCACAGCAACAAGATGGCGGTGCTCTCGTGTCTGCATCAACTTCCGTCTGAACCACCAAGGAACATTATGGGCTAACGAACTCGAGCAAGTTCCGGCTGAACATCAACATGACCCGATAAGAGAGACTCTACCCCCTCCCTCTCTTGATTGACGGTCCACACCACCAGCCCCTCTGTTAGCACAGTTTTCTTTTGAACTGCCGAAAGGGACTCTGGTCCAACCGCCAATTGTCGGGGATATTTTGCCCCTGATGCTACTTCCGGACTAAACCGGCCTCGCCCAAAATGGCGCTGGTATCAATGGAAACTAACGGATGCCTCGTGGTGTTCCTTAGCTAATGAAACTTGATGTACTAAGATATATATATATATACGAACCATTGCGCACTCGATGTTAAAGGGAGGAGGGTTCACTTGGCAAACATTTAAGAAGGGTTCCGTAAAATGTTGATTTCAATGAACAAATTATTTTTGATATTTGTTGTAAATGATACATAACGTCGCTTATGATGCACACCCGCGGTTTACATCTAGGAAATGTGATTACGATGAGCTTGACTGTGTTTCCATTTATGAACTGAAATGCCCCTGATTCCTTCGTCACGCAATGGAATGTTTTTGGTTACTTGCAAATAATTAATTAGACCATTTTTACATGTTCTTGTGCTAC
This sequence comes from Lissotriton vulgaris, assembly GCF_964263255.1. Lineage (NCBI taxonomy): Eukaryota > Metazoa > Chordata > Amphibia > Caudata > Salamandridae > Lissotriton > Lissotriton vulgaris. The sequence goes on along the minus strand of NC_141693.1, from coordinate 859,736,345 downwards.
AAAATAACCCCCTACTGTATGTGCTTCCATCGACGACATGTCAGGCCAAAATATGAATTGCGCTCTCACATTTTACGTACTGAATAATTCTACAAATAAAGGTCTTAAAAAGCTATGGATAGGCATCGCGTACTTTTGTAAATGCGGGTATCGGTGGGAGGGTTTCTCTGTGCGCAACTGTTCTGCTCTTTTTTTTAAGGTTATCCGAGAAATGGTTGTTCGGCCCTGGGTTGATGGTCGAATCAAAGGTATGATACGCTGCCTCCAAGATATGCGACTAAGCTCAGGAACTGACGTATGAAGAAGGACCCCGACTTCTGAGAATGGGTAAAGTAAAACGGTGTGATTGATAAAATGTTATAAAGATATGGTGGTCGAAGGTACTAAGGTACAGGGTTGAACGAAGAACTGATATGCCTTAGAACATCGCAGCTTTGGGAATGATTTAGGGATCCCGATGGCCGGATACATCTACAAAACCGGGTACCTCACGCTAGGCACCTCTGATTCCTCTTTTTAGCGTTTTCACTACACACGATCCTTAATGCCATCCTCGAACCTCCCCATGAACCACCTATCACATTGCCTGCCCACATGACTTTAGGAAACCAAAACCCTAAGGGATTATATCCCGAAGAGATAAGTACGAGTATGTGGTAAGTAAAGGACTTTCGTGCCCATACATTTGATGTGTTCGAATGTTGTCCCCCTACCTCCCCTTTTTCCCCCTTTTTCCCTCTGCAGGTTACATTAGAATCCCGATTAGAGTATCATAAGGGATCTGGAACCACGTCACGCCCGATGCATGAAGACGGACTAGCGCTGCAAAACGGCACAACAAGGACGCTCTACCCAATGCACGACCTTTTTTCCTGATCTAATGTTCTTCTGTCCCAAAACTGCATGCTTTCTACATCCTAACACAGACCCGAAACGTCTAAACGTTAGGTAACGCACTGAATAGCCCAAACAATACACGGTCATTCCCCATGTCACACGTGTACTGTTTGGCCTATTGTCTGTCTCTCTTTCTCTCTCTCTCTCTCTCTCTTACTCTCTCTCTCTCTCTCTCTCTCTCTCTCTCTCTCTCTCTCTCTCTCTCACTCACTCTTCCACCCCTCCACACTTTCCCTCTTCCTAGCAACTGGCACCTAATTGGCGAACCTGGTGCACCTCCTGATTGGCCCCAAATACCACAAGTATTTGCACAAATCTGTCCTAAATAAAATTGTATCGGTACCACGTTACTACCTCTCCTTTTCTACTAAAATATGGATGAAATTTAAATTGGCCAATAGGAAAGGGACAGGTAAGACGACTAAGGTTCCCTAAATTTGACCCACTCTCAGGGAACTATTTGTCAGTGGCTTCTATGATAAAATGTGTCTGTGGTAATGCGACCATCCCCATTGAAAATTGTCTCCGTACCCCAAGCTGTAAGAAATGATCGAGACACCCCCATCTACCCAAAATGCCCCCAGTTTGGTATCAGCTGCCCTGAACGAGAATTTGAAAAACGCCCCTTGCTCCGATTCGCTGTGTTCCTAATCGTTTTTCATAAGATCCCACCTTCCCCGAGGATAAGTTTAATGATTATCGCAAACCATCCCCCGAGTTTTTGTAGTAACCAGGTTGCGAGGATTTATATAGAAAGTTAGAAAGATGTATGCAAAGTTAAAAATTAGATCGAAAATCGAAAGACCTTGTTTCTGTAAGCCTTGCTGAAAATAAGATGTTTAGATGTAATGAAGACTTGTTTAGCCTATGTTCATCCCTCAGAAGGATGCCTATCAGACTATGGTGAATAGCTCGTTGCACTTTTTGTAAAATACAAGGCCCTGAAGACCAGCCTAGCCTTGCAAGACTCGTACTAGGGAAATGGGTCTCTGCCAGAAGAACTGACATCCACTATAATAGACATATGACAAATGAACGTAATAATCATCAAAGCGTCAAAGAATTAGCCAACAAAAGGAAGTTGTAAGGAATCCAGCAAATCCATCATCAATTGTTTATACGTTAGCCGCAAAAATCTCAAATGTAGCGAGTGCTTACCCCAGTTGCTTGGTGTTGGGAGAGAAAATAGATTTATGTAATTACCTTTTTCTGCAAAATCTCTAAAGACTGTCTTTTCAACACTCATTTAAGGGTATCACTGTCGGAGGGGAAAGAGACCGGATGTGGGAGCACGCGGCCTGACTGCGGATTGTGGAACATCAGCGACGGAGGCCGAGGCGAGACCACAGCAGTAAGGAGTCGCAGGACGGGGCACTGTTTCAAACAAAGCTAAGGAAAGGGCTGACTTGAAGCCCCTGCTCTATGATCAACGTGTGCCAAAAAGTCCCCGCTCTCTGAACATGGTTACGGACCCGCCTGTCGCAAACCCTCCGTCCCCCTGATCTGTTCCCGACTTGGCCTTGCTCCATCCCCTCCTCCTCCGACCTACCATAAGGACTGTTCACACCCGCACCTTTCCACCCGAACTCCCAAGTTCCTCCAAATCCTACTGAGCTACCCAGAGAAGAGTACTCCCTGCGTCAGAAGGGAGGGAGCTCCGACTAAATAGACCACGAACTATGTTAAATCCCAGAACGGTGACCTAGAACTCCACCAAGGGTCGCCCCCGAAGAAAAGATAAACAAAGTCTGTGATTCTGCCCGCTACCAAGCACCTTGAAGATGATGGAAGCAACAGGAAATGCCCACCACCCAGACCCAAGAAACAAACAGATCTCACAAATCAGGAACAATCGCATTTTTTTATTGCAAATCTATGCTCTGCGTTACGAAAGAAAGTGCACCTGCTCCAAAACAGTAACGCATTGCTCCTATGAGGCCTGGCGAAACAAGACAAAATGTACCCCTGCCCGCAGACCTCCAACGACTCAATCCACATGAACATTCCTGTTGACAGCCAGGTGCTTAACAGTGCCAACAGAAGACGACAAAGGACAACGAGAACTCTGATATTTTTTTTACTGTATCTCATTTCTCTCCCAACCACCATTGGACTGACTATGCACCCGCCGTATACAAAAAGGACTTACTTATATGATAACTTACCAGTTCTTATTCTATGATCTGTACCCAACGCCCTCGCTACATAATTCTAGTCTGATATTGCATTACGATGACTTTTTCTGCAACCAACTTAACGATGAACCCGCCTACTAAATGATGAGATTTTTCAATATGATGTTTATAATGTGATGTTTATGTACAATTCTTTCGCCTAAGTCCCCTCTCCCTTACTTATGATCGCTGCATATAGGTGTAGATAGGAAATAGACCAGCAAGATGTCTTGGAAATGTTAAAGGGAGGACTGTGAAAAATAAATACAAACTTGGTGAACATTATCGGCGCCATCTTGCCCCTTTCCAAGCCCATTCGTGCGCGTAAGCGGCAGCCATTTTGAGCACCATGGCCTCCCTGCCCCTCGCTGATAGCCAGCGCGTCTCTCTCTCTCTCTTAACCTCGCAAGCATTCCCCCGCACGCTGACAACCCCCGCTCTCTCATGCCTTGGGTCATAAACCCCTCTTCAGCGCAGCTTCACCACGGAATCCCATCCTGTTCCCAGCGCGACACCTCCCCTCATTCCTTTCATGGCCTCAAACCCTTTTGATGCAAACCCCTTTTCCTGTGTCCCCGTTTGTCTTCCTTGTTCCCAGGCCGCCACCTGGCCCTGCGGATACTGTTTATTACCCCGTACAGTAGGAAGCTTCCCCTCTCCATCAAAAGACCCCCGAACCAATCAAAGCCCCCACCCCATGAGATCCGATCAAACCCCATGCATTCCGTGAATCGGCGGAATGCCCTGCTGTGCGACAACCATCACCTGTTGTGACCGGGGTGGGGAATCCAACTGTAAATGTGTGTGGGAACGGGCCTGCAGGGGAGATTCCGAGGATGTTCTTTCTAATACTAAAGTGTTGCAAGAATGTGTTATGTGCAATAAAGGTCATAAACCCTAGTATAAGAGGCCAGGCCTCAGAGATGTGGTTAGAGCACCTCGTGACGATACTTGCTGTCTGAATTGATGTGTTCTCCTCCGGAGAGAATAAAATCCTCGTTTCCTGCCTTCCAGTCTCCAGCGCCTGCTTCTTCATTGATTAATATTGGTGGGTCATAGAGGCGATACCGCCGGGCAACATAAAAGGGTCTTTGGTTACCGGTTGTCTTTGGAACCCTTTTTAACAAACCAGATAATGTACTATTCCCATCCTCATTCTGGTTAGTACAAAATGGTGCGAAACTCTTGTTACTTGTGACAAATATGGACTAAAACCAGTAAATTCATTCATACTATTGTACAGTGCACATGTAGTTAACTTAGAATCCTCCAGACGATGCCTTTCATTACAGTAATTCAGAAAGATTGTTTTCACATTAGATTTGGATATATCCGAGACACTATAACGGTCATCAAGCACATTGGCCCCGAGAATCTTTTGGGAGCATTCAATAATATATTTGATCCAGGGGATCTTTAAGTGCTGGTCCAATGAAAGACAGTCCTCAATAATTGCTCTATTCAATGAGGTACCGTCGCTAAGCCAAATAGAGCGCCACAATAGTAAGGGCCTTAACATAATCAAATCACTCAGGGCTTGGATCCCTGTTTCCTTGTGAACCAAGGAGTTGGAGGTAGACTTGGGCAAACACAAGAGCCTTTTCAGGAAGATATTCTCCTCTACTTGAAGGCTCTTCGCAGATGACACACCCCAGACACCTGCCCCATATAGGGCCGCAGAAAGACATTTAGCTTGATAGATTTTTAGCATGTCTTTAATACGTCTATTCCCCAACTTCTTGGCAAACAAGAAGACCCCATTGGCACTCCTAATCATCTTTGTTCTGACGACTTTGTGTTCAGTGTCCCAGCTCCCGTTATTAGAAAAGGTAATTCCTAGGTAGCAAAAATGTTCAACTTTTTTAACCCGTTCACCCTCAATCAGATAGTGAGTTTTACCTTTAATTTTTGCTTTTTCCGGCCCGCACTCCATTACATATGTTTTAGACTTATTAATCACCAATTTCCTATTTTTGATGAAAGATACAAAACAGTCCATCAAACGTTGAAGACCCAGGGGAGTCCTTGACAGTAACACTGCGTCATCCGCATAGAGTAGTACAGGTATATTAAAATTATTAACTCTCGGGGCGTCCGCAGCGACTGCTTGCAGGGCAGATTCAACCTCATTAATGAAAAGAGTAAAAAGCAGGGGTGCTAAAACGCACCCCTGTCTTATACCTCTTCCAATCCCAAACTTGGTCGTACATTCCCCATTAGGTCCATAACGGACGCTGGTGCGGAGCTTTTCATACAGGCGGGCTAGGAAATATATTATGCCTTCAGGTGCCCCCATTTCTAATAATTTGACCCACAAAATAGCGTGATCCACCAAATCAAAAGCGCTACTAAGGTCGGCGAAACATAAATAAAGCGACCCTTTTTTTTTTTGCCTGGGTATATTTCCCTACCAATAGCTCTAAATTCAGACACTGGGGGCGTGGCCAAGACGGCGGCGTGAGCAGTCGTGCCTCGCCGAGCTCCCGCCGCCGGCCGCTGAATCAAGCATATTTCCAGCACTTACCCGGCTGCAACTGACCCTCGATGACCACCCGACGCCAGTGAAGTGGCAGCGACGACTTCTGGGCCGGCCTGGTGTCCGGCGACAGCCTGATCCCCACCGCGAGAGCAACGGCGCCGGCGGCCTAGCGCGCTCCCGAGCCCTGGTTGGAGGCGAGAGCGAGGCCGAGGTGGGTGGAGCCACGGAGCCGCCCGGAGTCACCCGGGATCGGCAGTAGCAGGTCCGGCCCGCGCGGAGCTGCGCGAGGCCTCTCACAGCGGTCTGTGGGGGCTTCTGCGGACCTGCTGCACACCCGGGACGGCTGAGTGACCTTCGTCCAGATTGCCACCGGCCCCCGCCTGAAGACCCGGCAGCGGAGCCTGGCATGCGGAGGTGAGGCCCCAGAGCAGACACGTGTCCCCAGCGCGAGGCGGACTCGTAGCGGCGGAGTGAAGGTACGGGGGGGGGTAGGACAGTGGCAACGGGCCCCCCCCCCCTCTCCGCGGAGCTCCCGCTCACCGCCTGACCCGATTGGGGTGGAGCGACCGGCACCAAGGACCCGCAGGCTTGGGTGGCCTGCCCTCTGCACGCTGCGGCCGCTGATGCCGAGCGCCACGCGCCACACCGCGGAGGCTCTGTGGGGCGCCGGGAGGCCGCGGAGCTTGGCCCGGAGTCGGCCCGAGGAGCCCAGGGGAGCCCAGGGGTGTAGAGAGCGGAGTGGGGGTGAGCGGAGTGGGGGAGGTCAGGCGTCCCCCCCCCCCCCCCCCGGCGGGCCTGCCCCTGCGGGACTGCCCCCATCTAGACTGCACCTACGAGCCTCGTCCCCCAAGCGGGGCGCCCTGCCTGTTGTAGCGGAGTGTACCCCAGGGACGCATACACCGGCAGCCACGCACTCCCGCAGCAGTCCTCGCGGAGGTGGAGGAGGCCTGCTGGACGTGGGGAGGCCCAGCTAACTTGCTACACTCTTGGACCTGGAGGAGGCAGGGCGGAACGCGGCGGACGCCATCTTGGCGGCTCCCTAGCTGGCTTTTCCCGCCTCACCGTTGGACCCGGAGTCCCTACGCCTTTCCTGCGCCCCTGCTGCGCCCTGCGACGCTGCACTGCCCGCCTGGATTTAGGGGACCGCGGGGGGACCGCCTCCGCAACGTTAGCCACGCAGACCCGGGTTAGCACCCAGAGGGCCTGGGACTTGCTTTGCAGCCAACGGAGGGGCGAGCCTGAGGGCCCTGCAGCGCGATGTCCGGCGGGAGGCCCAGGAAGGACCGCTCCATCAAGGACCTCTTCACCCCCCCCATCACGGGGAAGCGGAACGGCCCCGCAGGCTCTACCCCCCGAGTGGACACAGATAAGAAGGGGGGGGCCTCATCGCCCCCCGAGGAAGCTGACCCCGAAGCTCCAGTCACGCGGTCCTTCTTGGAGTCCCTGTTCTCTAGCCTGCGAGAGGACATCCATGCCCTGAAGAAGGAACTTCAAGATGAGATCAGGGAGGTCCGCCGTGACACCGACGCCATAGGGGAGAGAGTAGCAGACCTGGAGACCAAGAGCGACACGCGTGACGCCGAAATAGAGGCCCTACGACAGGAACTGGCTCGCATCCACGACCAGCAGGTGGACCTCCAGACGCACGCCGAGGACTTAGAAAACCGCTCCCGGCGGCATAATATTCGGATCAGAGGTGTGAAACTGTCCCCGGACACAGAGGACCTCTTCCAGTTCACCCAGGGCCTCTTCAATCACATCTTGGGCCGTCAAGCGGATGCCCCCCTCCATATGGACAGAGCCCACCGGACGGGCCCGCCGAGGGCCAACGCGACGAACCCGCCGGACATCCTAGTGTGCGTGCAGGACTACAAGACAAAGGAGGAAATCCTGAACAAGGCTCGCCACATGGAGAAGATCTCCTTCGGCGGGCACTCCCCGGTGCTTTACCAAGACCTGGCTGCACTCACTTTGGAGAAGAGACGCACCTTCCGCCCGGTAACGGCGGAGCTGAGGCAGCGCAACATTTCCTACAGCTGGAGGCACCCCTTCCGCCTGATGTTTCGGCTGGGCAATGTCCTACACCAACCGCGCACTCTTCGAGACGCCTGCCAGGTGCTGGGTCTGGACGAACCGAGAGCTGAGGCCGAGTCGCCAGGGGCCAGATCATCTAACGAAGCAGGCCCAGGCCGCTGGCAGCAGCAGCGGCGCAGACGCAGGCCGCGACGCCCAGCGGACACGGAGATAGAGGAGGGGCGGAGGTCTGCAGTGGAGACGGTGGCACAGGGCCTGGCGCCTGCGAACAATGGCTGACCGATGAGAGAGCAACGCACTGGTGGTGCAGGAGTTAGTCAGTCCGGGCTCCACTAGCCCGGCGGCGGGGGTTCGTGCAACGCACTCCTTGTCCTTCCCCTCTGATGACACTGACGTTTCACCGGCATTGGTGCACTCCGAGTGAGCGGACCTGCTTGCGACGTCGCCACTGCTCCCATTCTACGGACTTACCTCACCACGGGTCCAGCGGCCATGGGGCTGGACCTGGGACAATGATAGACCATGTTTCTTTGCTTGTTGGGGAAAGGGGTTGGGGGGGGTTATGGGTGGGGGGTGTTGAACGGGGGGAGTTTGCACTGCAGAGGGGGGGGTTCAGGCGGGACACTTGCCCCGATTGGGGGGGCAGGTTGAGTTAGGGGGTTCTTGGGGAGAGGGGGGGGAGGGGCGGGGGGGTTCTCCTTGTCCAGGGCCTTCGGTCGCCAAATGGCGCTCTGCCGCGACCCCTAGCGCGGTGACTTTCGCAACCCGCGGGCCCACAAACCCGGCCGCGGGGCAAGCTTGGCTTTCCTGGTATGACTCCTGCTATGCCACGACACCTCATAGTGCTTACGCTTAACGTGCGGGGACTCAACAGCCCGAATAAACGCAGGGCAATTTTGTCCTACCTCGAGCGCTCCAAGGCGGATATCTGCCTGCTTCAGGAAACACACCTTGTGCGCAGCGACCAGCATAGACTCAAATCCCGCGCGTTCCCATGGCAGTTCTTTTCCTCTTCCCCGAAGAAAACGGCAGGGGTGGCGATCCTAGTGGCTAAATCCTTTGAGGGGAAAGTCCTCCAAAAAGAGGCCGAAGTTAAAGGGCGGCTCCTACTCTATAGCTTCCTAATCGCGGGCCACACCCTGCTGGTGGGTTCTGTTTATGGCCCGAACGAGGGTCAGGAAAGGTTCCTGCATTCAGCTCTAGAGACCGTTACAGCCACCACACACACTCATTTGCTACTGGGGGGGGACCTCAACATAGTCTTTCATAACACAGCGGATCGCTCGGGTCAGAGATCCGGTCAGGTAGGGGCGCTCACGGCGGCGGGTCACGCACACCTGACGGACTTGGGCCTCATCGACCTCTGGCGGCACGCACACCCCCAAACTACCGCCTACACGTACTACTCGGCGGCGCACAAGACATACGCGAGGCTGGACTATTTTCTGGGCTCCTCGCAGCTGGCGCTACAGGTAGAGAGCGTGGAGATACTGCCAGCCTCGCTCTCGGACCACTCCCCGGTGGTAGCGACGCTTCGGGTAGGAGCGATGCCGACTCCACAACGACACTGGAGGCTGCGGGACGGTCTCTTACACTCGGCTGACACCCAGGCCCGGCTCTCGACGGCGATTAACCGTTTTCTGGAGCACAACGCCAATGATGACACTACCAAAGCGACCCAGTGGGCAGCCCTCAAAGCGGTCCTACGCGGGGAAATCATCTCCGTCGCCACGGCCAACAACAAGGAGCGGGAGCTGAAACGCGCCGAACTCTCCCAACGCGTGGCGGAATTGGAACAGATGCACCAACGCACAGGGGCAGCCAGAGCGTGGCGTCAACTATGCGCCGAGCGGAAAATGCTAGCTGCCTTGGATCAAGACGTGGCGGAATATGCCGCGATGCGCCTTAAACACGTCTACTATACCGGTGGCGACCGCTGTGGGAGACTGCTGGCGAGTAGGCTTCGGGCGCAAACCCAGAGGCAACAGGTGCGCTCGCTCCGGTTGCCCAGTGGCGACCTGGTCACAGAAAACGCAGCAATCGTGACGGCCTTTGGCAATTTCTATGCGGCGCTCTATGACGCAGATCACTTAGATCCGGACGCCGGCCTAGCCTATGTGCGGGGTGCGGACCTCCCCGCCCTTACCCAAGCCCAGGCGGACTTCCTGGAGAGGCCCATAGCCCTGGAGGAGGTCATCTCGGCCATTGCCCGCCTCAAGGTCGGGAAATCCCCGGGACCCGACGGCTATACCGCGGCGTTTTACAAGACCTTTTGCCAGCAGCTTGCCCCCCTCTTGCGCGACCTGTTCAACACGTTTGACACGCCTGGCGCCATACACCCGGACCTGCTGGAGGCGTCGATTTCTGTTATTCCCAAGCCCGGTCGTGACCCGGCAGCCTGCGGCTCCTACAGACCCATATCGCTACTGAACGTAGACCTGAAGCTCTACACTGGCATACTAGCGAGCCGCATCGCCCCATATATGCAACAACTGATAGATCCCGACCAAGCGGGCTTTATCCCCCAACGGCAGACCAGCGACAACACCAAGCGGGTGCTGCACCTCATTGAGGCCGGATCGCGCACTAAACCCGGCTGCATGCTGCTCACCATTGATGCGGAGAAGGCCTTCGACAGGGTACACTGGCCATACCTCAACCAGGCCCTCCGTCACTTCGGCTTTGGAGAGAAACTCCGCCACCGCATCTTCAATTGCTACCGCAGGCCCAACGCCGCGGTACGGGTGAACGGGCACACCTCCCCGAGATTCGACATCGGCAGGGGTACACGCCAGGGATGCCCGCTGTCGCCGCTCCTATTCGCATTATATATGGAGCCGATGGCCCAGAGGGTGCGACAACATGCTCACATCTCAGGTATCAAATTTGGGGCCGACACGCATAAGATCAGCCTGTACGCCGACGACGTCCTGCTGTCCCTCACTGACCCGATGCGTTCCCTGCGCGCTCTCTTCGTGGAGCTGCACACCTTCGCCCTGGCCTCGGGCTTCAAGATCAACGAAGCCAAATCTGAGGCTTTGAATGTCTCGCTGAGCCCGGACGTGGTGGCCGAGATTAAATCGGAATTCCAGATCCAATGGTCGGGCGCAACCGTCCCATACCTGGGCGTTCGCCTGGCCCCTACTGTCCGTGACACTGCGCGGGCCAATTACGAGGCACTCACCCGCAAGCTCCGGGAGCAGCTCCGGCGCTGGAAGCCACTCACGCTGTCGTGGTTAGGAAGGATTGCTGCAGTCAAAATGACACTGCTGCCGCAGATTCTGTACCTGTTCCAGACGCTCCCCCTGGACCCCCCGACGGGTTGGCTCCAGCAAACGCAATCGGAACTGTCACGGTTCATCTGGAACGGCCGGCGACCCAGGTTCAAGCACACCCTCGCCACTCTCCCCCCGCGAACGGAGGGGTCGGGGTGCCAGACCTCGCACTGTATTTCCAGGCAGCTCAGTTGCGCACCTTTGTGGAATGGTTCCAGCTAGAATCCGGTAAGCACTGGCTCTTCCTCGACCAGGCAGTAGCCGGCCGTACCCTCCAGGGTGTGCCCTTCCGCCCGCGCCGACACCGTCCTCACAACCTGTACGCCTCTGCAATCACCAGCACAGCCCTGCGGGTGTGGGATAGAGTGGCCGTGGCCAAGGGGCTGACCACCTTCCCCTCACCCATGACTCCTATCTTTGAGAACCCCGACTTCACACCGGGCTTGGACGCCGGCACGTTCACGACGTGGCGAACGACACCCTGCCGCGCGGCCGGACACATGTTCGATCTCAAAGGCGTACTGTCGTTCCAGCAGGTTAAGGCGGATTACGGCGTGGCCGAATCAGAACGCTTGCAGTACCTGCAGGTGCGCCACTGGGTGCTCCACCCCTCGGTCCAGCCCGGAGCCCAACGGCACCTCACGCCTTATGAGCGATGGCTGCTGACACGCACCTCCGACAAGAAGCTGATATCGGACCTCTATCAGCAGCTGCTGCTCACGCAGGCACACACATACAATGGGGCCAGGTCCGGTGGGAGAGGGATTTGGGGAGGCAGCTCACCAGGAAGGAATGGGAGGGGATATACCATAGAGCGAGACACTCGGCGCACCACACTGGCCTTACCGAGACCTTGACGAAGGTAGCAACATACTGGTACCACACCCCTGAGAGACTACACCAATGGGATGCCCGAATCAGTGACAGATGCTGGAGGGGATGTGGGGAACTAGGGACACTGGAACATCTGCTTTGGAGCTGTAAGGCGCTGCGCCCCTACTGGGACCCTATCCTGGATCTTATAGATGCACATCTAGACACACAACTGCCGCGCTTCCCAGCGTACATTCTGCTAGGCCTCCCAAACGCACTCATGTATCCTCTGAAATCCTGGCGCGGGCGCCTGATTGCGCTTGCGCTTGGGGCTGCAGTCCAGAACATTGTGGCGCATTGGAGGGCGACCCAGGCTCCGCAGCAGCTGGGGTGGCTTCACCGTCTGTGGGCAATCCTGGGAATGGAGAAACTGTCGCTGGCGGCAGCAGGGAGGGGGGCGGACTTTGCGGAGCTTTGGCGGCCATTCCTCGCCTTGCTTACTGGAGAGTTCCGGGAGGTGAGCTGTCCACGCTACCTGCGTCTGCTCCGCCTGGCGGAAACACCCCTCCCGGACCCCAAATCACATACCCGCAGGTGCACAGGCCCCGCGCGCGTGGCATCCACTGACCGTTGAGAGTGGTTCGAGGCCTATAGCTAGAGCCCGGTAATGGACAAGGAGAAGGGTGGGCGGGGTGGGGTGGGTGGCGGGGTTGTTTACAGTTCTTTGATTCTCGTTTTCTTACAATGCACTAGCACTGATCAGCTTGCACCGTTGTAGCACCTCTTAAGACGCGGCCGGCCCTTTGGGTTGTAGGCGGCTTGCTGTGTTAATAAGATGACTTATCCGCTGGCCCTATGCGGGGCGTCCGCGGGGTCGCTGATCTCGGCCTCCCTAGACTGGTTGCGGCCCTTGCAGAAATAGATGAGGTGCATTTTTTGCTTATGCTCAATAAAATATTTAATACATAAATTCAGACACTGTTCGATGGTACCGCGGCCTTTTCTAAAACCAAACTGACAGTTACTTAAGATCTCGTTGGTTTCTGCCCACTCCTCTAATCTTACTAGGAGGACCCTACTCATAATTTTAACAGATGAGTCCAGTAAGGATATTGGTCGGTAATTTTTTGCATCCCCCCGGTCGCCTTTCTTATAAATGGGGATGATTATTGACTCTTCCCATGTGGGCGGTATTTTACAGCATATGGCTGCATTAAAGATTTTGGTCAGCAATGGGCCCCAAATCTCCGGTGCAGTCTTATACACGTCCATGGGAACGCCATCCGGACCCTGGGCCTTACCTCCTTTACTGGTTCTTATACTAGCCATAACTTCTTCAATAGTAATATCTAATGCTAATATTGGCCAGCCTTCTACATGTGAAACTGTTAAATTACTAGAGTCAAAAATGTTGGAAAAATGATTGATCCACGACTCCATACTCACGTTAGATGTGAGTTCTGGGACCTTGTCATCTTTTAGGAATGGGTTATTCACCGTGGACCAGAACAGGGTACAGTTATTCGTATCCGCAGCTTGGGTAAGGTTATCCCAGGCTTCCTGCTGTAATTCGGCTTTTCTACGTTTGAGGGTCATATTATATCCCTGTCTAAGTTGGACCACCAAGTTCTTATCCCTTGGTTTGGCAGCTAGAGCATTTTTGAGATCAGTCCGGGCAGTAGAGCAAGCATGATCAAACCAGCCCCTTTTACACCTAACCTTAGCCCCAGCCTTTTTAGTAAACTTCTTGTTGATGGTTGAATTGATTTTGTTAAAGTGGTCAATACTGTCAGACGAGGCGTCATCCTGTTCTAATATTGCCACGATCTATAACAGACAACTAGAAATGATGGAGTCTGATGTTATTTCCGCTTTTTCTCCCTTCCACCTCAGTCTATATCCATTCTGTCTATGGGGTTCAATATTAACAATTATACCCTGTTCACTACCATAAACATTTTCCCAAAAAGTTAATTCGGTGGTCAGACAGTTGTGGTCACTTAACATAATATCAATCACCTTAGGCATGGGGCATAACGGAGCAATGGTTGAAGACATGCACATAAAATCGATAATGGTGTTGGCGCCCCTTCCTATGAAAGTTTGTATATTTTCATCCATATCGTTTTTAGCATTGTCCATAATTTCCATGTCATATTGTACCAGAAAATTATTCAAGGTTTCCCCATAGGTGTGATGAGGAAAATGGACTTCAGCTTCCCCCAGTCGGTTATACACACCGCAAACCTTCTGAGAGGAAAGTGGGCACACAGAAACATTAAAATCCCCCACAAAAACAAATTCAAATACACCATTAAAATTCTTCACGAAATTATTCAGTGTCGTATCTAGTTCATTAATTGCAACATGTCTAGTGCCATCAAAAGTATTGTTATAGAAATTAATCAGAAGAATATTTCTGCCAGTTTCTTGTGTGAGCCATAAAATTTGTGAATGAGCCCCCACATTAACAAACTTTTTCACTGAGATGGGTAATTTAACTGAAATCAACACCATCAACCCTCCTTTAGCTCTACCGTGGGTTGAAGGCGATGCTGGTAGCTCATATGACACATAGCCATTAATGCCTTTGAACTTTTTGCACCAGGTTTCCTGTAGACAAAGAATATTAAATAGATGCACAAATTCCTTCCATCCTAACGCATCCTCCTTGGCCGCAATTCCAGCGATATTCCAGCTGGCAATGTGACAAATTACCTTCACACTCTCCTGGCTAACAATAGGCTGTTCAACACTAGATATGGACATGCTATTCCCTACAATAAAAGGCTCTATGTTGGGTAACAAATTTGAGACTTCATCCCCTGACAATGTACAGTCCAATTGCACATCATTGCCCGGTTCATCTATAGACGAAATTACTTCATCGTTCAAAGTACTATTTACTGCACCCCTTAATGGGTCAGCCTCATGTCAGTCATTTTGATCTAGATAACTCAGGGACTGAAACCTGTTCTGGGTTGGGACCTGATAAACCATTCCACTATCGAACATAGGAGTACCACCCAGGGGAACGAATGGGTTGGGGGTATGTATTAAGGAATTATTCCCCCCTAACATAGGATTCCCCATAGGCATTGGTGGAGTGAATAAACCATTTTGTAGACCTGGGCAAAAGTTAGGCATCACAGGTCTATTTACCAGAGATGGATAGGTAAAATTACTCAATACCCTCTCCTTACCATTAACGGGAGGTTGCCTACTTAGATGGTTATAAAAGTAGCCCAATGGTCTAGCAACTACTTCTGTCTCGGACTGTGTGATTGCGGCTGCTCTAAGCAAGACAGTCGCAACATGTTGCGGGTGCTTGAAATTAATTATCACACAATCCCCTCTACAGACTTTTTTGGTATTACCGATCCAGTTGACTCTTCTGATAGAGATGATTTGATCAGAGTAGCCAACTGGATAACCACAGTGACGATTTAACCAGGAGATAGTTTTATTCCTCAGAGAATCTGCTGTCTCATGATCATTTGGGGGCTGGGTTAAGATCGGGACATTAGTTAAAACCACAACGTAAGGTACACAGTCAGGTGGGAGATCAACTGGACGTCTACATATCCGTATTGGTACCCCGTTGGGTCCCCCTGTCGCATCCGGTGGGGCTAACACTACAGGTGCCGTTGCTGGCATGGGGGCTGATGATGTGGCGCCCGCCATTGTGCTTGTGGCCCCAACATTCGATTGCTTTGAGGATCTACCTGCCTCCTGGGTCGTAGTAGGTAGTGGTTTTGGAGGCTCTTTAGAGGGGTATTTCCTGATGTTATTGGGAGGAGCACTAGTTGAAGCTTGTGGCTGTTCCTTATTTTTAGAGGAGACAGAGGCCAAGCATGCTGGCTTTTTAATGTCTAGTAAAGACTTTTCTATTTTGTCAGCATGCTTGTCCACCACACCCCTTAACCTAGCTACTTCCTCCTGTAGATCTCCTATTTTGGTTAGCAAAGGCTCAACCACCATACTAAATTTACTAAGAATAGTACTCAATAGTTGATCAATTTGGTCAGGCTTGATGGAAACATATTTATCTTGACTCAGTAGTCCTATATCCTCAGTATTCTCCATGTGTATAGTATCTTTTTTCTTTCTTGTAATGTGACTACCTCGCTTAGGAGCCGTTTTCCTACAGGCTCGCATAAATTTGGTAGCCCTACCAGATTGTTGAGGGGTCCCCCAGAATTATCACATGGGTCGTCATCCCCCCTTATCGATTTGTCAGGAGCCATAGTTAAATCGACATTAACACTCTTATCAAGCTCTACTACAGTGTCCGACTCGTTGTCGATATTGTCTAAGTTAATACCGTTGGTGACATCTAAGGACAAAGTCGGTGGGGGGTCTGGAACAGTACTTTTTCCCAGGGATTTCCGTCTGTCACTATTAATTCTGGAGACCACTTTCAGTAAATAGTTGTCCGGTAATGTACTTTGGACTGACATCTTAGGGCTTGGTCAAAGGTCTCAAGTATTTAAGTATTAAAACAAGGGGAACAAACAAAATTACCACGGATTGTCCTCTGGAAGTACTCACAGTTCAAGTCAAGGGGGGTGGCCCTGCCCGGCCTCTTCTGGCCCCGGACAGCCACAGACGGCCCCGCCCTTGTCCCGGGCTTCTCCCGGTCGCTCCTGCGCGCGACTCGCGGGGCGAGAGGGGGTGTCAGCCTTTTGCAGGCGCCTCCGGGCGCTCTCGGCGCGTCACACTCGCGCTTCCGCCCCTCAGGCTGCTGGGGCTTGTAGTTTAGGTGGTGTCTGGTCCGGCGTCTTTCTTCCCGCCTCCGCCGTTCCCCTCACGGCTGTGCCCGATGGCAAATGACCAGGTAAGGCTCTGGTGTTCCCCCCTGGGCTCCCGGGGGGTCAGCCTTTTGCAGGCGCCTCCGGGTGCTCTCGGCGCGTCACGCTCGCGCTTCTGCAAATGACCAGGTAAGGCTCTGGTGTGCGTGCATGCATGCATGTGTGTGTGTGTGTGTGTGGTAGGCGTTATATACCCATATATACATATTATCCGTGACCAAGGCGGTTTCGCCGAAAGGCGTAGGGTTTGTTTTGGCTTGATGCTTTGCTAAATAAATTCTGACGGAAGGAGTGCACACGTGCATACATTTACAAGGCTACATTTACTTAACATATCTATGGCAGGTCCTCCACCCTATGCCCCCTGCCATTCTCCCCACCCTGTCTCCCCTCTACTGGGAGCATGCATGCAGCCAAACTCCTCTTGTGCTGCCTGTCGAAACAATATATCGCTTAATTTTTTCAGTCTTCTGAAGCTCCTGTGTAAGGAGAGCACACCTTCCAATTCTCCTTACATTTGCAATTACCTGACCTTTGTCCCAAAAACCGGGACATTTATTAAAAATGAAGACATGTGTCGGGACACCGGGATAGTCTACCCAAAACCGGGACTGTCCGTGGGAACCCGGTATGTCTGGTCACCCTATCTTGACATCTTTGCTGTGCTTTGGGGTAGGGAGGAGAGCTAGTGAGTTAGAATGTTTAGTTTGTTGACACAGTGAAGTCCACTACACTCTCATTGAGTCCACCCACAGGTATTGTTCCTATGAACATTCCTATCAATTTGCTGACCCTCAAATGAGGGTGAAGTGCGATATTTAGGAGGGTACCCTATTAAACATTGATAATAAAGCCATTATAGGATAGTGATAAAGGATTTGCAAAGATGGTGACCATGTTGAAATCTATAAAACATGTTGATTTTTGGAGGGTGAAAAGAGGGTCACTCCCTCTGAATGAAGTTCAGTTGAGGGGAATTTATAAACACTATGGGAAGAATTCAAAGATCACAAGTTTATAAAAGTAACATTTGTGGTTTTTAATATTCATTAGAAAAGAATTAGGACTTCAAATGTGTAACTCTAGTTTATTAAATACTTAGGGCCAGATGTAGGAGCCCTAATACCGGTCGGTAACGGCCGAATTCGGCCGTTACCGACCGGTATTAGGGTTTCCAGATGTAGGGGGCCTATATTTTACCGATTCTGTAAAGTTACCGAATCGGTAAATTTACAGAATCGGTAAAATACCGAATCGGTATATTTACCGATTCGGAAAAACCACATGTAGGTGGCACTCCTAAGAGTGCCACAGGCCCTTAAAAATCGGTATTTTACCACCCAATCCTATTGGGTGGTAAAATACCGAATTCAGGTGTGCATGCACATCTGTGCATGCACACCTGTGCAATGTGACACACAAGTCCAGAATTGGGGTGCTAGAGGGTGTCAAAGTGACACCCCCTGCACCCTTTCAGGATTCGGTATTTACCGATTCTGTAAATACCGAATCTGATTCCACATTGATTCCTATGGGCTTCAAGGCCCATAGGAATCAATGGGAAATACAGATTCGGTATTTACAGAATCGGTAAATACCGACTCTTACAGATTCGGTAATTTTTTACCTACATCTGCCTCCTTCCAATTTACCGACTTTTAAATACCGAATCGGTATGACTCGGTATTTAAGAGTCGGTAAATTGGATTTACCTACATCTGGCCCTTAATGAGGCTGGCCTACAACAAGATTTCCTTCCAATGTGCAAGATTCATGGTGAGCGATTTTTGAAGTATCCTTTCCTCTGCACTCAAAATGTCCTGTAAAAATATAAATGTATTTTCTATTGAATTTACCACTTGGATAGCTTGCTACTTTAATTGTCTCCCATGTCCCAGTACATCTGAGCATACATTTTACATTTATCTTAAAATTCTGCAAAAAACTGGAGTTAATTCAATTGTGTTGACCTGAAAGGAGGTGCTGGAAATCATTCTAGAATAGAGAGTTTGGGTTTGGAAGAGGAGGAAGCGACTTGCTGACGGCCTTAGATCTGGCATGGGAAGTCAAAAGGGAAGCATGATGTAGATATGTCCATCCTAGAAACACTAAGAACTAGGCCAAGCCCCAGAGGCAACTTGGATAAGGTGTGCACAACTAATTGGAGATACCTTCAATGTTTAACAACCTTTGATCACATACAGAAATTATTTTCAACAATGCATATTTATTCTTTCTTGTTTAAATAAACCAATGTTGCTAAAACAGCATATACACTCTTACGCCTCCCCTGAATCCAGCATTTTCCCAGACGACTGGAAGCGGGCGCAGGTTAAACCCCTCTGCAAGAAGTCCACAGCTGAGCCGACGGACCTGAAAAACTACCGACCCATCTCTCTCCTCCCCTTCGCTGCCAAAGTCACGAGAGACTCGTAAACGCTCAGCTGACCACCTTCATTGAAGAGAATTCCATCCTAGACCCCTCCCAGTCCAGATTCCGCAGCAACCACAGCACCAAGACCCCTCTCCTAGCCGCCACTGATGTCATCCGCATGCTACTCGTCCAGGGCACACTGCAGTCCTCATCTACTAGACTTCTCCTCAGCCTCCTCGCAATATCGCAGCCAGACTCCACGATGCTGGGGTACGCAGAACCACCTTCAACTGGACCCAATTCTTTCTCTCCGGCAGAATCCAGAGGATCAGACTCCCTCCCTTCCTCTCTGAACCCACAGAGATCATCTGCGGAGTGCTCCAAGTATTGTCACTCATCCACACGCTCTTCAACATCTACATGGCCCCCCTCGCTGCCATCGTCAGACGACATGGGCTTAGCACAGTATCCTACGCCGATGACACCGTGCTCATTCTATACCTCACTAGGAACCCCGAAGACACCATACTCTGCTTCCAGGATGGAATGAAGGATGTTGCTGCCTGGATGAAAAATAGCTGCCTGAAACTCAACTCGGAGAAGACGAAAGTCCTCATCCTCGGACCCTCCACCTCTGCCTGGGACAACGCCTGGTGGCCCTCCACCCTCGGGAGTTCACCCATCCCTACAGACCACGCACAGAACCTCAGCATCATCCTTGACTCCTCCCAGACCATGACCCACCAGATCAACGCCGTCACCTACACCAGCTTCAATTACCTTCACATCATCCCCAAGACCTTCAAATGGATACCCCCCCAAATGCAGGAAAACCGTCACCCATGCACTCATAATCAGCAGACTGGACTACGGCAATGCCCTCTATGCCGGAATAAACAAAACCCTCCTACACAAGCTTCAAACCATTGAGAACTCCGCAGCCAGACTGGTCCTCGGGACCCCGTGGCACAAACACATTACCTATCACCTACGAGAACTACACTGGCTCCCCGTTGAGAAGAGAGTACCTTCAAGCTGCTCACCCACGTCAACAAATCCCTCCACAATATCGGACCCAAATACCTCTATGAGTGAGTCTCCTTCTACATACCCAAAACGAACCTCCGCTCCGCCGACCTCACCCTGGCAGAGACCTACCGCATCCACAGAAGCAGAGCAGGTAGAAGAGCCTTCTCCTATATCACAGCCAAGGCCTTGAACAAACTCCCCCTCAACATCAGACACTTGTGGAGAAGCATGGCTCAATGGTTGGAGCGGCAGACCCTGATGCAGAGGTCTGGCCCGGTACCAGGGTTCAATTCCCGCCTCGGCGGCTCTTGGACACAATTTCCCCGGACCTGATAATTCTCGCCTCGGTGCCTAGTCTAATCATGGGCCCGCTCTGCAACTCTGGGCAATAGCTTGCTTAATCTCCACAACAGCCCCAGCAGCGCTTGGATGCTGGCTTCACCTTGGAGGTGCCCAGGAGTGGACAATTCACAGGAAAGCCACAAAGGGTTCCAAAGCGGTATGAATACAGCGCTATGAGACCTCAGGGTAGAAGGCTCTATATAAATACAAATACGTTTACATTCCCCACCATGCACACTTTCAGGAGGAACCTCAAGACCTGGCTTTTCGACCGACCGGAGCTTCACTCCCCCTCACCCCCCCCCCCCCCCCCCGCAGCACGTCGCACGCTTTATGAATCCCCGATTGTTTGATTGATTTCACAATAAGTGAGAACAATCCTCAAAACAAAATATGTTGTTAAACAAAAACTTTCTTAAAATCTGTCTGTTGTAACTTGTGCCCAATGCATTTCAGGACATGTTGTCCCTCTGTCAGGGGCCAATCTGTAAAACAAAAAAGCACAATTGTACAAAAACACAAATGTACAGGGATGGAAATCAATTATTCTACAAGTTATTATGAAGAAACCACAAAAATCGATTGGTAATCCGATGTGGTGCTAAATACCCTAAATCAAGTTCATGTAAGGAACCCCAGTTCTTGCTCTTAAATTCCTCTTGGAGTGTAAAAAGGTGCTCCACAAGAATGCTGTGTGCTATATACCAAGGTACACCTGCTCCCGTTACCTCGTTCACTACTAGTTAGCTTATAACAAGCTTACTGGTATAGATTGATATGCACACAAATACTTCCAAAAACAACGAGCAACCAAATCCGCAAGATCCTAAAAAAAATAAATTCACTATCAAAAAAGACTTCCATTAACTGATAGCTAACCCAAAACTATATTAAAGACAATGAGGAGATAATCACAAGAATGTGTGATAATTACCGCAAAATTAGCTTACCGCAACTCTTCTTATCGCTGGAAAATAACGCTGTGTTAACGTAGCATTCACAACACGGCGGTACCATGCGATAGGCCCACAATAACACGTCAAATGTCTGCTATAAAGTCAACGCAATGCTGCAAAGATGCAAAACACGAACGCAAAAAAACTTGTGATGAGGCCAATCGCTATAAAAAAAACTGCAAAAACCAGCGACAGGCCTGCAATCCCCACGCGTCAAGCGGGAAAAGGCACCATTAAAGCAGAACAAAAACAAAGGTAAACAAAAATAAACCACCTAGCACCATGGATGCATCCGGACCGAGTGCAGAGGTGAATGTGTAGTGTAGTTCCTATATTTCCAATAGGCTCTGCGCATTGGAATAATATATCCTATAGATTTGACGTAGGACTGAGGTCTACTAGGTCTCAATCGAATATACTAGACTTAATTGTGAGTGCCAGCTAGCTCATAGATCACTACTTTCTCAAATACACAAGAAGGGATTAGTTTCTGATACCCACGTAAACATGACAACTTTGTTTCCCAAGAATAAGAAATGTATCTCTAGAATCGCAGAAACAATAGATAGTTATTTTACTCAGTCAATCGTGCATGCTTCGTTTCACCACATGTGCAGAGAAATAGAGAGACGGGCGTTTTCAATAAAACGTGTTTATTGAACAGTCTTCTTTCTCATGCAGAAGAAATTAACTGCTACAATCGTAATACTGGTTGCAAAGTACAAGGCGTACAGTATGAAGAGTATTATAAAATAATACTGTAAATGCATGATATGGTTTCTAAGCCATAAAGTACATAGAACACATACATTAATAAATAAAGACTAAGGCCCACATGCATCAAGCGTTTTTGCATTCGCAAACGGCACAAATCGCAAAAATCCGCCGTTTGCGAATGCAAAAACCTTTTTTGGGATGCATCTTTTATTTTCATTTATCGCAATTTAAGAAATCGCAATTTTTTGCGATTTCTCAAATTGCGATAGCATGTAAGAAATCGCAAATTTTGCGATTTCTTAAATGCTATGCATGATTTTATTTAATTTGCGAATTCGCAATTAGGAAGGGGAAAATTACCATGAAGTAAACCTTCATGGTAATTTGTGAAAAGTTTCAAAAATGCAATAACATGCATTTTTGAAACTTATATGTTACACACACACATGCCCTTGGGATATGTGTGTGGGTAAAATGTACTTACATGACATTCCAGGGGTGCAGGGGGGGGTCCTTTGGACCCCCCCCTGCACCCTTGAAATTGCATTTTCATTTTGCGATTCCTTAATTGCGAATTCTCAAAATGAGAATGCCTTCCCATTGATTCCTATTGGCCTCTAGGCCCATAGGAATCAATGTAAAGCAATTCCTTATTTGCGATTCGCAATTAAGGAATCGGAAAATCAAGAAATCGCAAAAACTTTTGCGAATTTTTATTGCATAGGAATTTGCGATTCCTAAATTGCGATTCCTTAATTTTCGCAATGTAGGAATCGCAAATTCCTACAATGATGCATGTGGGCCTAAAAGTACTCAACTGGTGATTCTAAAATACGCCTACCCCGGTGTACCTAACTAGTCTAGTCTAGTACGAGGGGAGAAGTAAGTGAGGTGTGGCTTAAGTTTAGTATTTTTTGCCAAGAATCTATCCAAGATTTCTCATTGGGTCTAATCAGCTTCGTACCTTGGTTTCAGAATGAAGGAGGTCTTGTATCTCTCTCTCAGAACTCGATTTCCCAGCAACCTGCAACGGTAGCCTGGAAACACTGGAGCTGGATTTCTCGGCAAGAGAAAAGTCAGCCTCTTTCTCAGTGCATCTGCTGGAGGGTCGGCTTCCTTTGGCACTTGCTGCGGCGAGCTGTGTCGTGTAGGTAGATAGTAGAACTGCTCCAAACCACTGTGTGTTGGCCTGGGCAAATGTGGGCATATTTATACCTTAAAGGTGCCGGATTGACGTAAGGTTGGACATAATAACGTCATCAAAAACTCAGTTCTTTGAAAACTCCATGATTTCTTGGATAAATTAATATTCAAGCAAGGGGAAGTCCCTGACTGCTGAAGGCGGGTTTTTCCAAGAAATCGGAACTAGTGGAAGTAGCCATGCCGTATTTGGACTGCATGGGCTAAGTCTAAATATGGTTATGATTTCTATGCCTATATAAGGATAGGGTGATTTATACCTATATATGGGTATGAATCGGGAAAATTACACTAGGGTCCTGAATTCATATACAACAAATGCGAACCCCACAAGCCCCACAGACCACCAGCAAGGAACAACGGGGTCAGGGAAGGCCAAGGAGAAGAGGGAGAGGAAGACAGAGTGCAGTCCGCAGGAAAACCAGATCAGCGTCACGGAGGTGACAGAACACTACCATCAACTGACCTACAATTAGACTAACGTGAATGTAGTCAGAGTGTCGAGGTCAGTGGAGGAGGCCAAGAGGCGCTGGCATGATCTGAAAAGCACAAACCCGCTGCCAACAGGATGGCAGCAACGGCGACAGGAGGTGGGAGTCCAGCACCACAGAAGGAGCTGTAGGAAACGGAGTCCACAGTCATCAGTGTGGAGACTGTGCAAGGAGTTGGGAGTCCGGTCACAGCTCGATGGGACCTGACACAACATCAACAGGGTGAGTAACAACCAGGGACTGGGGAGCCGGGGGAGATGGGCACAATGGCACACATGCACAATAATGTGTAGCACACTGCACACCCACAATGACCCTGGATCATGTCCCTGATCCCCATGGCACACTGCAGCACACACACATAGCAATAATAGCAGATCCACATTGATGACACTGTGGTTCAATGTGCAACCCTGACACTGCAGAACAGAGGACACAACTGGCTCTGCTCATAAGCAGAAACAGGCCAAATACCTCTAACAGAGCAGGAAACTGAGATGGAAATTTACATCTGTCCCGTAGTCAAAAGGTCCACTGTCCTGCATCAAAATCGAGCACCTCCCAAACAGTCACAATGTACATTGTCATACAGTCTGCATGTAAACAAGAACAATGCTCCAACATACATGTCAACACAATGTCAACATGCATCTCCCCTTCACATTTCAGAGGGACAAATAACACCTCCAGCAGAGCAGATCAGACAACTCATCAGTGATGCTGGAGAGGACCACCATTTCTTCGACACCGACGCCCTGCAACAGCTCATGGACATCCCAGGCAACCCACCACCAGGACTAGGGCAGTCAAGCTACATAGAGGAGAACCCAGTCCCCGCACAGACCACACAACAGGAAGCACCCGCCAGCATGGCTGGCTTCCAACACTTCACCGAGCCACACATGGCATTCCAATGCCAGGTGTCAGAATGCCAAAAGGAGGTGGTTGAACAGGTGCGGGTGGAGTCCAAACCCATGGAAGACAAACTAGATCACATACGTGGGTATCTAATTCCCTTCAGGGGCCACCTACACCCCACAAAGAAGACCCACAATGTGACAAAGGCACATGCATTTGCAAATTTCCAGTACTGACGCACGCCCAAAGGCACGCAATTATCATTCACACACCCACGCAGGACCTGCGTACGATGGCCCAGTCCACTCCACTTACGTATTGAGTGGGTGACGACAAAGCCACATGTCCAAGGTCTAACCCGCTGCCTGCTGTGACATGTTTGCGTCCACTGTACACAGCACAATGTAATATTGTTGTGCCCGGGCCCTCATGCATACATTATGACCACATGGACACACGCAGATAGTTTGTGGAACTGGATACGGGCACGTGCGCCCGTCCCCTTTACTGGCAGGGCCACATGTACAGTGACGCCTGTGCTGGATGTGTGTGTGGTGAGTGTAAGCCAGCCCTCACGGAGTGGTTGGTGCTGGCAACAACTTGAACAGTGAACACCTTTAAAATAGAAACTGAAAACACCAGCATAACAGAGACAACTGTGGAGCATCATGGAGGTAGCAGGAGCAAGTACAGTGGTCACCCAATATGCAAACAGAAGTGTCCGTGAGTTTGGGGCACTAGAGCTGAGCGCGCTCATGTGAAGAAATTGTGTAGGATTGTGTCCCTTCGGGATATACCTGATGCAGCTGCAGTGGGGTGGGTTACACCTGCATCATCTTCCCAGGTCTACCACACTGCCTGAGGTGACATTGCTGCATAACCTCTCCACAGCACAAAACTCAATCAGTAACGGTCCATGGGTTGCGGTGCGCTGAGTTAGTGGCACCTGGAGTGCTGAGCAGGGAATCAGGCAGATGATGGTATCCACAACAGTTGTGAGCAACTCCGGTAGTCTGCCACTATGACTGTTTCGACTCTGTCAGTCGGCGGTTGGAGGTGGTCCGGGCGGTGGTGGTGTGTGCCTCCTGCGGTGATGCGACATCTGGGCCGGTCAAGACTCGATTTGATGTGTGAGCCCTGGTGGACCGCAGTTGAGGCCGGAGGCAACGGCCAACGCAGGGCCACGTACACATGGCATAAATAACCCCAAGGCCATCGTTTCAGAGGCCATCCAATATCTCTTAAGACAGGGTCCCTGACTTGAGCTGCACAGAGTTAGTGGCCCCAGATGCACTCCGGCCAGCACATGCACACTGCCACGGGATGGTCGCTTGTGGTGCATTGAGGTAGGGATACGGAGACTGAGTGGGTCCTCATCGATGTCCGAAGTGAATTTGGCAGAGGGTTGCATGATGCAGAGGGCAGAAGCCATCCGGAAGCGGCAAATTGAGGAGTGGAATGCTAGAGCCTCGTTATTACCAGCACATCGGTATCAGCTACATGAGGATGAAGACAACCCCCAGTTCATAGACTCAGACACCACCAAAGTTCAACCAGAGAGTGTCCATGAATGTCGGGGAACAGACTTAGTGACACCGAGGCTGAGAGGGGATGCAGTCTGCGATGATGCCGGTACAATGATATGAACTCAGCCATTGCTAAATCAAGACTCAGGTCCAAATGTGTGACCTACTCGACCACAGTGTAGGCCCGAGGCAGCGGTCAGCAGTGACCCAAAGCCACATGTCGGTGGCTCACGATGCACAGTGTTAGCGACACCAGGGCAGTTGTTGGTAGTGTTCGATCACCTCCGTAACGATGATCCTTTTTTCCTCCTGACCGAAATGCATCATCCTCTTACACCCCTCCTTGCGTGCAATGATATGTACTCTGCCATTGAAAAATCAAGACTCAGTTCCAAATGTGTGACCTACTTGAGTGCAGTGTGGGCGGAGGGAAGTAGTCTGTGTGGGCGACAGACATGTGTGGTTGGAATGCTACACAGACTTAGTAACACCACATCGAAGGGAATACAGTGATATAAACGCCGCCATAAATAATGTTCTCTGCCATAGTGTAATCAAGACTCAGTTCCAATTGTGTGACCTACTAGTCTGCTGTGTATGCTGGTGGAGTACGACAACGAGAAAGGAGTACTGCGGGCCTGCGTCGCGGAGGCCGTGATGGTCTGAGTAGGCTGCCAGGGTCACGCCATTCTGGCTTGGAGCTTGCACCATCACGTGGTGGGCCCTCTTTGACACACACCGGTGTCGGCAGGTGAGCAGTGAGGCCTGGGTGCGCAGGGGCGGGCAAGACTGGTTCGGGACCAGTGCCCCGGGGTGGAGCAGGCGCACAGGATCACAGGCAACACCACTCACAGCGACGGCAACGACCTCGTGGTGGGGTGGGAGGCGCCACCCTGGCAGACACGTTGGGCATTCCGGAAGAGAACCACGCCCAGAGTTACATGCTTTTTATTCACACCTGTATGCTGGCCTGGCATACACCGGGCCAGCCCACTCCGCTCACACTTACTGGGGGGACGTAACAAGCTACATTTCCACAAGCTTCCCCACTGCCTGGGGTGACATGGTTGCGTCCACTATCCACTACACTCCATACACCAGTGGTGTATGTCGACATGGATAAGTGTATGGTCTGCATACTGCAGTCTGGCCATCACATCCACCCCACACTTGGCATTGTGTATATTCTCATTCATCAGTCACATGCCTCCGTCGCACATGCATGGTCCCCACCTCTTCCCACAATCTACTGTTATGTGGCTGACGTGCCATGCCTTTGATGGCTTATGTACATGGCTGGCCCATGTTCCCACAGTAAGTTGTGCTGTTGTGTCTGTTAGGTGGGTATGTTGTTTGGCATGTTGTATGTGAGCTTGTAATGTGTACATTCCCAGTGTTGTGAGTTGCATGATTATGGAGTTGAGGTGTGTGGTGTGTTTATTTGGTACTTGCAATGAGCAGTGCATTTCCATAGGTGCCATCCTGGTAGCACTGGTTGATTATGGACTGTCGGAAGATGTAGGAATCATGCACACTGCCTGGGTGGTTGGCGTCGACGTTGGTGGAGATTCCCTGGTGGTCCACTATTACCTGCACATTGATGGAATGTGTGTGCTTTTTGTTTCGGTTATTGTGTGCAGTGTTGCCAGGGGGCACAATTAGGACATGTGTGCAGTCAATTGGCCCACGTGAGGGAATTCGGCTATGGTGTAGACACCATGCTTGGTCTCCAGCTGCTCCTGCACAGTGTGGGGGAAGTATAGATAATGGGGTACCAAGCTGATGATGTCATCCTTGACCGTTGTGAGGAACTTGGACTGGCTGGCTGTGAGACTCCTCTGACTCAGGCGGTTGTTAGTTGGAGGGTACCAGAGGCCAATACGCGCGGCACGGCCAGAAGCTTTGTCTGAGGTGGGATGTTGGTTGTCCGCTGTGTTGGTACCATCAGCCTGTGGGAAATGGTGGTCAGAATGTAGAGGATGGTTGTCCCTTTGAGCCTGTAGTGTGCAATGACATTCTCTGGTGTTGGTGTTGGGTCTGTGAGATTGGTGCGTTTTCTGAAAGTCACTGTCTTTGTCTGCGCTGGCTCAGTGTTGGGCTGGGGGGGTGGTGGGGGTCCAGGGGGGTGTGGGGGGTCCTGGGGGTGTTGGCGGAGGGTGTTGTGGCCCTGTTGGGGCTCCCAGCTGCATGATCAGTGGCTCCATGGCATCAGTTGCCCTTCAGGTGTGGCTCTGGCCTGGGCTCCCTTTTCTGGTGCAGGCTGTTGTCTGACTTTACACCAGGTCAGAGCAGGTGTTAATTTCCTGCTGCTAACGTGCCTTATCACATGTTTTGGGATCTTATTGCCGATCTGGCTGGTTGTTGAGAATGTTGCGGAGTGGTGTTGTCACGGCTTTTGGCACGGGAACGCCTACTCTGCATCTCATTAGTGATAGTTGCCAGGGACATGGGCTGTTATCACCAGCTTGTGAATGGGTCAATAGTTTTATCACCACTTTGGCTGCACTAAAGTGCAGCTAACTTGGAGATAAGTACTTGAAAATATGCCCCAAAGTGCCTACCTCCAGACACTGATATATGCTTAGTTATGCCTATCTCAATACATTCTTTTTGACATATTAGTCTCCAACTAATGGAGTGCAAAATCTACCCACTAGTTTTCTTATCCTTGGAACACTGACACTTGGCGCCTTTGGGTTTTAGTGGAATGAATGGAAAATACGAAAATGTAGAAGGAAGGACTGACTGTAAACTGTTTGGTGGAGACTATCGGGTCAGGGACTAGGAATATTTTGGGGTGTCTTATTCCATTTTAACAGTTTTAAATAATGTAGTTTCTGTCAAAAGCTTGGGAAGAGTGTATTGCATGGCATATGAAAATTAAATCCCATAAAACCATAAGCAAAACAAATACTCCTACAAACAATTAGGACACCACAGGACTAAGAAATGCTAAAAAAGTAATAGGGTTGAAGCTCTTGATTGACCACTATTTCACAAATGTTTCTCACCCAGAATTATTATCAAAGGTAGATGAGCAGAGGGCCAATGTGGTCACAATTAGATGGCCTCTACAGGTTGGGTAAAAAAAGGACCAATACAAATGCATTAGTAGTAAACAAGAAATAAATAACTGCAAAAACAAACTCAATATGCTAATAGTATCCCTACTGTGGATCAGGAAGAATTGGAAGATGCTCACTCTTCCATGTTAGAGAATACCTAAAATGAAGATCAGTACCTAGCTCTGATTCCTCTTGAAGGTATGAAAATTAGTTCATCCAAAACTGAATCTAATAGGTTACAAATGTAAAAGGATGCATGTAGAACCACTTAGGAGAATCAGGTCAATTCTTAAAACAGAGGATATACTATGATGTGTGGGGAAATAAAACGTAGTGAACATAGCATAATCTCTCACCTTAACAATTTTTCGATTGCTCTCTCTTCCATTTATCATAGCTTTAGACTGATATACTACAAAGCTAGCACTTCAAGTCCAGGATTTACAAGATATAGTAAACCATATAGCTAGACTGCCAGTATCCCTAGTGCAGAAGGACCTTAAGGATATCATTGCAAAGGTTCAGCAAATAAAGATGCTTTGGTAAATGATCGCCTCTAGGATAACACAGCAATGGATGTATAAGCTTGGGTAGCAGATCAAAGAAAGGGAATTCAAAACAGGTTGAATCTGGATGCCATCACCAATGGCAACTTACATGCTCATGAGTCACCTGCCACAGTAGGTCACAAAAATGTTACCCAAGCAAACTGTAGTGTGAATAAATGATCCAAGAGTGAGAATGTCGAAGTTGCCCCCTTAGGTAGCAAGTCAATTACCATGCCTTCAGGCATGTATGAATAAGGTGAGCCTCCATCTCTTTCATTGGAAGTGTTGATCAAGTTAAAAGATGCTAGAGCATCAGTAACCGTGTAGATATCAGAGATACAAGGGAAACCAGGGGAATGGTAGGTCAAATGGGGTCAAGTGTTAAGAAGATTACATTGACCAGTTACATAGGGACTCTCTGCAAGTTATTTGTTAATATTTGCATTTTAAAAAGTCACGTACTGCAGTATGTGGGGTCTTTAATCCCACGGGCGGAAAGTTTTTTGCCTGGACAGGAAATTTGTCAGCAGATGCAAGTCTGAGTCTTAGTCAAAATAATCAATGGATTTTTACCCCATATCATGTCTCGGAAGCCATCATGACCACCAAAATAAGACAATCTAAACTATCTCTAGTTTATCAAATTGACCAAAAGGGTGGAATTAGTCAATGTTACCAAGTACCCCATCAGAAGGGTAGCACAATGTCCCATACTCAATATTCTATTCTACAACCGTTAAAAACATGGCTTTTTAATTTTCAATCTGTTGGGTCTCCAAGATTTACATCTGTTATATTTTCCATTAGCACCAAGATATAAATTCTAAATCCACTTAAACTTGAGAACTACCCAGAATTCTCAGCTTCTTTTTTGCATAATTTATGCGTCACTGTATGCCTGAAAGGATATTGTTTTGACTAATACGGAGTGCTCCCTTGTTTTTGGCAAAGCTATACATGTGTCAGTGGTTGCTTATGCTCATTTCAGGTTGGCTTGGTTGGTATTCTACCAATTCAAAGCTGTAATACTGTGCCTGGAGTGCTAAATGGCTTTGCCATTTTACAGCACTGTGCTAGTCCTCTGCTTAAAGACTTTGCTGTAGAAATGGCATAAGACTTTGAGACTTTGTCCCTTTCTATCTTGGCGTGGATGGCACTGTGCTGATCCTATGCTTAAAGACTTTGATAGAAGAGCAGACATTTGAGGTGAGCAGATATAGAGTGTCACTGCTTTTGAGAGTGATCTATACGGCAGCTGTTTTCCTCCTAAATGTGAGAACTACCCAGAGTTCTCTGCTTCTTTTTTGCATCTAAATATATATACATATATATATATATATATATATATATATATATATATATATATATATATATATATATATATATATATATATATATGTATATATAGATATATATATATATACTTATATATTTATTACCTACTGGCGGTCGCCAGTAGGTAGTTATAGTTAGGACCTAGTTTCCATAGGAAATCCTCAACATTCTATTTGGAATAACTTTGGCCCTGGTTGAAGAATCTTAGCGAATTTCTCAAAGAAGATGGCTCGGTCCGCTGCGCTCCTTCCCCAAAAGTTTGGGGGGGATTGGTCAAGTGGGGGCTGAGATAAAAGGGGGGTCCCAAAACGTGTTTTCTTCATGTTATTTTCCATAGGACCTTTAGACTCGGCTACAGGTCGAACGGGTGAATGGATTTATAAGAAATTTGGCAAAACTGTACAGTCCGGCTCGCAGATTACGCTTTTTTTGGAATGGTGTAAATCCGTTCAGTAGTTGCTGAGGAAATTAAAGTTAAAGTCAATTAAATATCTATACGGGCGCACACGTGCGCGCACCCAAACAGCTGCGCGCGCGAGCGGAATCTTGTTGCGTGACGTCTGTTAATGTTCGATTCGAAGGAAATCAGGAAGTGTTGACCGCCATTTTGTCATTGCGAGTAAATATATTGTTGATTTCAAAGCGTTGGAATATGGAAAGGGGAGAAGGTAGAGATTGTTTTGCTGCGTAGGTTTTCTCAGGGTGTGCAGTAAGGCCCTTAAAGGCGAAAATATATATATATATTTTTTTTTTAAAGTTGCGTGGTGCGCGCACTCGGTCGCGCACACCTTTTTACAAGAGTGTGAAAATGGAGATAAATCAGAAGTTTGAGTGCTTAGATATAAGGTGGCTCTGAAAAGACCCATTGTGTTAATTGAGTGTTTTCTGCATTTATAAGTAAGTACCGATGCAGAGCCTGATGTTGCAGAGGAAGATTCTGTTTCCCTCATTCGTGAAATGAACACCGTCTCTCCTATAGACGTCTTGCATGTGGTATCGCAAGTTGTTGTGGTAAATAGAACCCATGCTATAATCTCTGAGGAACGCAGAAACAGATTTATTTACATGTCTCCTTGCTTTCTCAAATTGTGCACAATGTTGATTGGACCAATTCCATTTCTGTCTTTGGCATATATTGGAATATACCAAGGCAGATCGAGGAAAAAGTGTCATCAATTGTCGAAAGGTGTCTTTTAGAAGCATTTCCAGACCTACCCCAGTGATTGTGCCTAGATCGTTTCCACCACAGTGCACAATTATAAGGTCTGGTTCTGGGAGATGCATAAAAGTTTTCACCAATGGAATCAATTGGTGACATTTCAATCCTCTTTTGGAAATCCATGTTATGTGTACATTTGGTAAGCTGAGGTTGCAAATTCGTCTGCTTACTGCATATTTTTCACTCCAGTGAATATAACTGTGTCCTATTAGCCAGACCTTCATTTTCAAGGGATTTGTAGTCGTCCTCCGATCGGTTCTGGAAGTGGAATGGTAGTTAGAAGTTGAAATTCTAAATAAAGAAAAAGGAAGAGGCTGGGTGTGGTTTAAAAAATAAAAATGATTGGTTGATTGTAAGAAGTGGAGATTGAACAGTACGTTGCATGTTAATGTTTATGTTAAACGAAAAGTACTATTGGGTGTGAAAAAAAAAGACATGTAACAGAGCTGTGGATTGGCAAGTGTTTCTGGAGGGAAAACAGTGTTGTTACTTTGCTGTAGAACGTTGAGATATGAACTTTTGACCTGTGCCTTCAGCCAGGTGCAGAATGAGGTGTTACCATGGAAACAGCCAGAGATGGCAGTGGGTGATGGGTGAGTTTTATGTGACATTGAAAATATTGTGAGGGAGAACCAACTGAAATGTAATTGCTTACGTTACGCGCTCCGCATTGCTTCCGGGAAGCTGCGCTTCGCGCCTCGCGCACCGGAGCACTTCCGGGTGCGCTAACGCGGCGCGTCATATGACGGATTACGCAAGAACGCGATACGTCGTTGGGGCTCCACCGGAACTGATCGAATTGGTAGTCTACAGTGTTTCTGGATGTTTCAGACTGAAGCTGGCGTCAGCATGAGAGCACCCGTGGCTACGTCATGGCCATTCCGCGAGCAATCATGGCAGTCGCTCCCCACCGGAAGTCTGCAGGAGTCGGGGGCCTCGGTGACTCTTGTAGAATCTTCAAGGCTGACGGGACGCTTTTGGGAATGGGGCTCATGCCCTAGCAGTCAAGCGTCCGAGTTCCAGGGTTGCCCAGAGCCATCCTTGCAGGCCAGGCCCAAGTCTGTGAAGCCGACCGCCATTTCCTGAGCTCCGTGGCAGCCGCCTGTCGCTGTATCGGAAGAGTGGGTGCAATTCAGCCGGATGGCGGGTGAGACGGTGTAAATGTGATGGTTGGACCATGGCACCGCAGGACGTGTCTTCAGGTCAAACGGATTGTGGGACAAGGTCCAGAATGGAAGAGGCATCAAAAGGCAAGAAGTTCCGCCTGACCCCGGGAGCCGGCCGCCTATGTCGTGGGCGATCTCAGGCCATACCAGGGGAACAAGACTTGGGGAGGGGGCTGGAGCCAAGCGCCCCCTCCGAGTCCGCGTTTCTTGGACCCTGAAGTATGGCACTCAACATTCAGAACTTATGACATTTGTGCAAGGCAGGGACATCGAAGCCTCTCAGGGACCAAGTATATCCAGAGTCCTTCCCACAGAAGGTGGTGGGGGTGGCGGCATTAGCAAGGCATCCCCCCACACAACTTGTCGGACCCTGAAGTATGGCTCTCAACATCCAGAACTTATGACATTTGTGCAAGGCAGGGATATCCAGAGTCCTTCCTACAGAAGGTGGTGGGGGTGGCGGCATTAGCAAGGTATCCCCCCACACAACTTGTCGGACATGACCTCTGGATGTACTGGGTGTTCAATTTCAGAATTGAAACTACTAAGAAGCAATTAGAAGTGTTGTTTTCATGTTGCAGTAGGTTCCATGTAAATAGTTATTTAATACAACGTTTTATCCTGTTACTTTGCTGGTGTGTTGTATATATTTATAATATTTGCATAGTGTTTGTCGTTATTTTGGGCGGGGTGGGTGGCGGAGCCGAACTGTCTTGCAGCCATCATGGCGTCGAGCTCGGTTCCTCTCTCTAGATTCATGTTTTTTCTAACGATTTATATGTTATAGTTTGCTAGCACGATACAGCGGATAGTCCACATTTTATATATATGTCCTTTTTATTAGGGGGGTCCTCCGGTGGAGTCGGACGATCTACCTCTAATAAACGGTCCGGGTTGAACCAACTAGCAACAAACGGGGCAGAGATAGGCATGACGGGTTACAAAGGGGACAAAAGTGTGCACTACCTATCCTTCACTATCTGCAAAAACTAAATAGAGTATTGCGACTTTATGCTTATTTGTGAACAGAGAATGACCCAAAGAGAACCAATTTTGAAGAATCATAGGCTATTGGCAGTGGGCAGAGAGGCCATGACACAGAAAATGGCTGTTACTTACGTGCATGATGGGGCCTAAAAGGGACTAGATGGCGTGGCCACTGGTTCGCGACTTTCACTTTACTTTTAACAATGGCTGTGGTGAACATAAATGAACGCCGCTTATGTATACCTAATTGTAGTCATTTTACACAAAAAAGCTTTTGATATTTGCTATTAAAAAACAAAGAAAAACACTGAAAAAACCATAGGTTATAGACCATATATAGTTAAATATCTGAAGTCCATCTCTGCACTGCATGGAGATACAGGTCGTCGATCAGAAGATGTGCTGGCCACCTCTAATGGTAATAGCGTGGCCAGGGCTCTTGTCGTTGCCTCTGCAAATTGCAGAGGGTGCACTTGTTTGACATGCGGCACCATGGTATGTATGGAAAAGAAATATTTTTTTGCTGGATTTCTTCTTAAGAGAACCAAGTCACATATCGTGCAGGTTACTTTTGGTGCATTCACTTTCTTTTGATCTTCAGGATAAGTGAAAAATTGCCAGAGGAAAGATTTATTTTTTCTTATTAAAGGTAGTCGATCATTTTGATCAGATTCGGAAGATGAATGAGATACGGTAGCCATTTCACCAAAATCTTCCAAAAGATGTAGGACGTTGTTGTCTCTTGAGAGTAGAAAAGATAGTGAGGGAAGTGGGTGGAGTGCTGCGTGTAAATTCCAGAATTGAAACTATTAAGAACCAATTGAAAGTGTTGTTTTCATGTTGCAGTAGGCTGCCATGTAAATAGTTATTTAATAAAACGTTTTACCCTGTTACTTTGCTGGTGTGTTGTGTATCTTTATAATATTTGTCGTTATTTTGGGTGGGGTGGACGGCGGAGCCGAGCTGTCTTGCAGCCATCATGGCGTCGAGCTCGGTTTCTCTCACTAGTTTCATATTTCTCATGAGGTGTTGTTCCTAATTTTTCTATTTTAGCGAGGTCAAAAAAAGATCTCATCAGTGGCCTACTGATTTTGCTCGATTCCTTTTGTTTTTTCTAACGATTTATATGTTATAGTTTGCTAGCACGATACAGCGGCTAGTCCGCATTTTATATATATGTCCTTTTTATTAGGGGTGTCTTCCGGTGGAGTCGGACGATCTACCTCTAATAAACGGTCCGGGTTGAAACAACTACCATCATGATTTTGTATATCTTCTGAGATGGATTTAAGCGCACAATTGTTAAAGTATGAAACGTTTTATATTTCTAAAAAAAATACCAAGGTGTGTACATCCGGTAACGCACGAAAGTTTAAAAAGACATTCGGCTCCATTTACTGAAAAGTTTCATAAGAATAAAAAAGAAGTCTAGGTACAGTCTCTTTGACGTACTATAAGTTCTTTGAGGGGTGTATGAAGAATTTCAATAAGTTCAAATCGCAACGTTTTTACGAAATATATAGGCCTGTGCGCGCACTCGGTCGCGCACGAAAGCCTGGAAATGCGATATCCATTTTATTGACAACTGTTGCCGAGAGTGCGCACACCGGGTCGCGCACGAAAGTTTAGTAAGGCTATTTTTATTTACAGACAAATTTTAATGTGTTTAAAAAAAGGCAAGGTACAGACTTTCGAATTCTGTATTGCTTTACAAGGAGTCTTTATGGAACTTGAACAGTGAAGAAAACGGCTTGTTTTCGAAAAAAATATTGCTGTAACTTTATTGCAAAAAGTATAGGTTGCATACACGACATTTTTCTGAATTAGCATTTTAAAAACCAATGAAATTCACAGAAAAAAACATAGGTTTTACACACGTTATAGTTAGGAAGTAGCATTTGAAAAACCTATGAAATTCACTGAAAAAACCATAGGTTTGACACCAGTTATAGTTAGCTGGAAATTTTACTGACATAAAACCAATAAAATTCCACGTTATAGTTAGTTGGACTCACTATAACTTGCGCGTGCAATGCACTGCTGATGACGTCACATATTACATCACTCATGACATGGTCAGTGACATCACTCATGACATCACTGATGACACCATCCAGTGAATATGTGTCTTTCTGAAAAATAAATATTAGTGAGTAATGTTTGAATATTTAAATATATATATCAGTGTTTCATTTTGTGTATAAGTGGCTACATGTGTTGGTAAGTAGCTACATGCGTATGTATATGGGTTATTAGATGTTTCTCTTAGTATCAGTATGAGTGTCTATATGGTTTGGTGGGGTATTACTTAGCACATAGATGCATGAGTGACTGACTCTCTGTATGTGTTTTGAAGACAGCATATGTGCAGGACTGTATGGGTGGATGAGTGTGTATATGTGTTTGTTAGTGAGTGAATGACTGTCTCACTAGTGTCTTTATCAGTAACGACATATGTTTTAATCTAGTATATGTGAATATTGATGTATATAAGTGAGTATATGTGAGAGTAAGAGATTGAAAGAGTTCCTGTTTAAATAAGTATGTGTTTCTATAAGTGATTGTTTAAGAGAATAAATATGTGTAATTTTCAATAGAAGTAAGGTGGAAGTGTGTGTATAACTCTATATTCAAATAAATGGATGTTCAATAGTTTATTTGCACGTGTGAGTATGTCTGTGAGTAACTTTTTGATGATTGTCGGTGTGTAACAGGATGTATAGGTGTATCATTTCATATGATGAGTGATTATATGTATGAGTGGATGTGTATATAGATGGTGGAATTACTTGTTGTAACTTATATGGGTATCTGCATTTTTTTTTAAATTTCAGTTTCTATTTTTGAATGTGTTTCAAGGATTACATTACAGTGAAAGGAGGTCTGTCACTATGTCACAAGGATGGTGTCATGAGTGATGTCATGAGTGATGTCACTGACCATGTCATGAGTGATGTAATATGTGACGTCATCAGCAGTGCATTGCACGCGCAAGTTATAGTGAGTCCAACTAACTATAACGTGGAATTTCATTGGTTTTATGTCAGTAAAATTTCCAGCTAACTATAACTGGTGTCAAACCTATGGTTTTTTCAGTGAATATATATATATATATATATATATATATATATATATATATATATATATATATATATATATATATATATATATATATATATATATATATATATATATCTCACACTTCTCCCCTCTCGGAAAGTAATTGAGTCGCAACACGAACCTTTGTTTTTTCGCCAATTTATTTAAACAGGAACAGCATGTGGCATTTTCCGACGCGTTTTGTTCTGCTTGAACTTTCTCAAGGTGAGCCATTTACACCGATTGTGCACCGTTGGTTTCTGCAGTCCAATGATAGATGTTAGGTTTCACTTCCTCCGGTGGTACTTGAGTGTCAGGATTACTTCCTATTTGTAAGGCATTGTGGTACCTGCAGTTCCAAAGGCCAATGTTTAATTCCCTCCAGTGGGTGATGTAGTTTACTACTGTTCCGAAATTGGAGTTATTTTTATTTTCAATTAAAACACAAGATTGTGTGGGCTAAGGTTCCCCAGGTCCGCTCACTTTCAAAGTTGACCCAGGTCCAATACCAGGGCAGGTCCCTGGCGGCACCGCATCCCCCTCTTCGTTTGTACGAGTCCGCAGAGAGGCTCCAGGTTGGAGGATGATGGCGCTCTTCTGGTGGTGCGTTTCTCTTCGGCGGAGCCAGCCGATATTAATTCTCACACTTCTCCCCTCTCGGAAAGTAATTGAGTCGCAACACGAACCTTTGTTTTTTCGCCAATTTATTTAAACAGGAACAGCATGTGGCATTTTCCGACGCGTTTCGTTCTGCTTGAACTTTCTCAAGGTGAGCCATTTACACCGATTGTGCACCGTTGGTTTCTGCAGTCCAATGATAGATGTTAGGTTTCACTTCCTCCGGTGGTACTTGAGTGTCAGGATTACTTCCTATTTGTAAGGCATTGTGGTACCTGCAGTTCCAAAGGCCAATGTTTAATTCCCTCCAGTGGGTGATTGTACTTCAATTTGAATTTAAATGTTTGTTTCGTATCATTCAGTGATTTACTACTTTTCTGATATTTAACCATTTTTATAGAGTTTTCTTTTTTTTCTCTCGTTGATTGATTAATAGCTGTATGAAATTCCATTTCATTGGGCACACACAGAGCTTTTACTTTCCTGGAGATGTTACAGGTATACATAATGGGAACATTCTATAGAAGATTATTCTGAATGATGTGAGGCTGTTTACATTTTGTACGTTGATTATCCGTTTTAATAGGTGATATGACCATGTCTGTTGGGACAAGCAGATTTTGCAATTACAGTGGTTTGGGAATTGAGTCAATTTCCCAATAAGAATAAGACAATGCACAATACATTGTAAGATATATATATATTCAAGGCCTTTCAGTGCAAGCACTTTATCAGCACCAACACTTTCTATGTACACGGATATTTTCCAACAGTACAATCCATTTTGAATCATGGAATTATTGTTTCTGTACCTTAGGCAACAAT